>NC_135819.1:6352642-7033649 GCF_964213995.1 Mustelus asterias | reverse complement strand
CACATTCTCTCTATCTTTACCCCTCTCTCTCTCTCTCACACACACATCTCTCTATCTTTACCCCTCTCTCTCACACACATTCTCTCTATCTTTACCTCTCTCTCTCTCTCACACACATTCTCTCTATCTTTACCTCTCTCTCTCTCACACACACATTCTCTCTATCTTTACCTCTCTCTCACACATTCTCTATCTTTACCTCTCTCTCTCACACATTCTCTCTATCTTTACCTCTCCTCTCTCTCTCACACACACATTCTCTCTATCTTACCTCTCTCTCTCTCTCTCTCACACATTCTCTCTATCTTTACCTCTCTCTCTCTCTCTCACACATTCTCTCTATCTTTACCTCTCTCTCTCTCTCTCTCTCTCACACACATTCTCTCTATCTTTACCCCTCTCTCTCACACATTCTCTCTATCTTTACCTCTCTCTCTCTCTCACACACATTCTCTCTATCTTTACCTCTCTCTCTCTCTCACACACATTCTCTCTATCTTTACCTCTCTCTCTCTCTCTCACACATTCTCTCTATCTTTACCTCTCTCTCTCTCACACATTCTCTCTATCTTTACCTCTCTCTCTCTCACACACACATTCTCTCTATCTTTACCTCTCTCTCTCTCTCTCACACATTCTCTCTATCTTTACCTCTCTCTCTCTCTCTCTCACACATTCTCTCTATCTTTACCTCTCTCTCTCTCTCTCTCACACACATTCTCTCTATCTTTACCTCTCTCTCTCTCTCTCACACATTCTCTCTATCTTTACCTCTCTCTCTCTCTCTCTCACACACATTCTCTCTATCTTTACCTCTCTATTTTCTCTCTCTCTCTCTCGCGCCGCTCCCCCGGCCCCGGGTTTAAATTCTCTGCAGCCAATCGGCGCTCGCGCCTGGCCCCCCGTGACCGGAAGCCGCCCTCTCCCAGCAGGCCGCGCGCGCCGGCCCGGCGTGCCCCTCGGCAGGCGCGGGGTTTCCCGGGCTGCCCCCTGCCCTTCCGTCACCATGGAGACGGGGGCCTGCTGCCCGGCTCGCAGCCTGGGCCTGAGTTGAGTTGCTTAGAGAGAGAGAGAAAGAGGGAGGCGGCGGCGAGTGAGTGAAGCAGCAGGAGCAGAGGCGCAGGGAGCGGCAGGTAGGAGCAGAGAGACAGAGTGAGGACCGGGGGGGAGACAGTGTCTGTCATCACTATCATTCCCCCTGTGCAACCCAAACACTCAGAGCTTCCCCAGCCCAGCAAAGGAAGCAGCAAACACCCTCTGAGCCAAACACTGTGGCTGCTGGAAACCTGAGATACAAACACCAAGTGCTGGATAAACTCAGCCTCTGTGGAGGGAGAGAAACTGAGTCAACATTCCCAGCCTGTATGACTTCTCCAGACAGTCTATTCCTCATATATTTTATTATATACTTCTTACCACCAGCTATCATCACATTCAGCCCACCACCAACCTTCCACCCTGTCATAGAATCCCTCCAGTACAGAGAGAGGCCATTCGGCCCATCGAGCCTGCACCGACCACAATCCCACCCAGGTCCTAACCCCATGCATTTACCCTAGCTAGTGCCCCTGATACTAAGGGGCAACTTAACCTGGTCGGTCCACCTGACCTGCATACCTGTTGGACTGTGGGAGGAAACCGGAGCACTCGGAGGAAACCCACACGGGGAAAATGTGCCAACTCCACACAGGCAGTGTCCCAAGGCTGGAATCGAACCCAGGTCCTTGGTGCTGTGAGGCAGGGATGCTAACCACCATGCCATTGTCTCAGTAAGTCATGGGACTGGACATTGTAGACCGGCCAGGAAAAAAAACTGAGATGGTACTTCCTGGGAGCTAGAATTGAACTGATACCCATTCGTGAAAAGGTCAGTAATCAGACAGCACTGATTTAAGAATCAATGACAAAATAAACTAAACCACAAAGTTGTTGCAGCAAGAAGGAGGACATTGGACCATCGAGTCTGCACCATCTCTCCTAATGGGCCTAAGTCTTAGTGCCATTCTCCCAGCTTCTCCCCCTAACCCTGCACATTCTTTCTTTCCAGATAGCAGTCTAATTTCCTTTTGACTGTCTCGATTGAACTTGCCTCCACCACATACTTGGGAAGTGTGTTCCAGATTCTAACCACTCACTGTGTGAAAAAAGTTTTTCTTCATGTTGTTTTTGCTTTTACTTTAAATCTATGCTGTCTCAGTCTCAATTCTTTTATAAGCGAGGGCAGTTTCTCCCTATCCACACTCCAGTCTCATGATTTTGAACACCTCGGTCAAAAATCCTCTCGGCTTCTCTTCCCTAAGGAAACAGTCCCAGCTTCAATTTATATTCAGTAACGCAGAGCCATAGAGATCTACAGCACAGGGAAGGGCCCTTCGGGCCATCACATCTGTGCTGGTCAAAGACAAACCACTCAACTATTCTAATCCCATTTCCCGGCACTTAGCCTTGTGCACTTGCAATGTCAAGGCACACATCTAACTAGAAACACAGAAACTAGAAGCAGGAGTAGGCCATTTGGCCCTTCGAGCCTGCTCTGCCATTCATTTTGATCATGGCTGATCAACAAATTCAATATCCTGATCTCCTCCTCCCCCCCCCCCCCCCCCCCCCCCACCTCCCCGCCTCCTCCCACCTCCCATATCCCTTGATTCCTTTAGCCGCAAGAGCTATATCTAATTTCTTCTTGAAATCAGACAATGTTTTGGCCTCAACTAGTTTCTGTGGTAGTGAATTCCATACAACACCACCCTCTGGGTGAAGAAATTTCTCCTCACCTCAGTTCTAAAAAGTTTACCCCTTATCCTCAAACTATGACCCCCAGCTCTGGACTCCCCCACCATTGGGAACATTCTTTCTGAATCTACCCTGTCTAACCCTGTTAGAATTTTATAAGTTTCTGTGAGATCCCCTCTCACTTTTCTAAACTCCGGTGAATATAATCCGAACTGACTTAGTCTCTTCTCATATGACAGACCTGCCATCCCAGGAATCAGCCTGGTAAACCTTTGCTGTACTCCCTCTATAGCAAGGACATCCTTCCTCAGATAAGGACAGCAAAACTGCACACAATACTCCAGGTGCGGCCTCACCAACGCCCTGTACAATTGCAGCAAAACATCCCCATCCCTATACTCAAATCCTCTTGCTAGGAAGGCCAACATACCATTTGCCTTCTTTACTGTCTGCTGTACCTGCATGCTTACTTTCAGCAACTGATGCACAAGGACACCCGGGTCTCGTTGAGTATCCACCTCTCAATTTACACCCATTCAAGTAATAAACTGTCTTTCTATTATTGCTATCAAAGTGGATAACCTCACATTTATCCACATTATACTGTATCGGCCATGCACATGCCCACACACTCGGTCTGTCCAAATTGCGCTGAAGCATCTCTGCATCCTCCTCACAGCTCGCCCTCCCACCCAACTTCTATCATCTGCAAATTGGGAGGTAATACATTCAGTTCCCTCTTCCAAACCATTAATATATAATGTGAACAGTTGGGGTCCAAGCACAGATCCCTGCGAAACCCCACTGACTGCCAATCAGAAAAAGACCCATTTGTGCCAACTCTGCTTCCTGTCTGCTAACCGCTTTCTATCCATCTCAAGACATTACCTGTAATCCCATGTGTCTGTTATATGAGACCTTGTCGAAAGCCTTCTGAAAGTCTAAATAAACCGCATCTACTGGCTCTCCTCAGTCAATTCTACGAGTACATCCTCAAAGAATTCCAATAGATCTGTCAAGCATAGAAACCCTACAGTACAGAAAGAGGCCATTCGGCCCATCGAGTCTGCACCGACCACAATCCCACCCAGGCCCTACCCCCATATCCTTACATATTTACCCACTAATCCCTCTAACCTACGCATTCCAGGACACTAAGGGCAATTTTTAGCACGGCCAATCAACCTAACCCGCACATTTTTGGATGTGGGAAAGCATGATTTCCCTTTTGTAACTCCATGCTGACTTTGTCTGATTATAACACTGCCTTCCAAATGCTGAGTTATGAAATCCTTGATAATAGACTCTAGCCACTTCCCCAGTACCGACGTTAGGCTCACTGGTCTATAGTTCCCTGTTTTCTCTCTATCTCCCTTTATGAATAGTAGGCTTACATTAGCTACCCTCCAATCTGTAGGAATTATACTTCTTAAATGTTATGAGAGTCTCTACCTCCCCCACCATTTCAGGCAGTGAGTTCCAGACTCCCACCATCCCGTGGGAGATGTTTTTCTTCACATCCTCTCTAAACCTCCTGCCCCTTACCTTAAATCTATGCCCCCGAGTCATTGATCCCTCCACCAAGAGGAAAAGTTCCTTCCTGTCTATCTATGTCCCTCATAATTTTATACATCCCAATCATGTCCACCCTCAAGTCTTTTCTGCTCCAAGGAAAATAAATCCAGGCTATCCAATATCTCTTCATCACCAAACCCTCTAGCCCTGGCAATATCCTGGTAATTCTCCTGTGCACCCTTTCCAGTGCTGTCATGACCCTCCTATCATGTGGATTCCAGAAATGCACAATATTCTAACTATGGCTTAACCAATGTTTTATATAGTTTCAGCATAGCCTCCCTGAAGTTTCTTAACCCAGGAACCATTCTTGTGAATCTTTGCTGCACTCTCTCCAATGTCTTCACATTCTTCCTGAAGTGTGAGGATCAGAACTAGATGCAGTACTCCAGCTGAGGCTGAACTCGTGACTTGACTAGTTCAACATGGCTTCTTTTCTCTTGTACTCTATCTGATCCTATTAATAAAGCCTAGGATAGGGTTTGCTTTATTAACTGTGCTCCCTACCTGTCCTGCCACTTCAATGACTTGTGCTCATGTACACCCAGGTCCCTCTGCTCCTCCACTTTCTTTAGAATTCTACACATTATATTGTCTCTCCATGTTTTTCCTGCCAAAGTGAATCACTTTACATTTCTCCACATTGAACTTCATCTGCCACCTGTCTGCCCATTCCACTAATTTTTCCTTTTGAAATTCAGTACTATCCTCACAGTTCACTGTGTTTCCAAGTTCCTTATCATTGGTAAACATTGAAATTGTACCCTATATACCAAGATCTAGTTCACTAATATCACAGAATACTACAGTACAAAAGAGGCTCTTCGGCCCATCGAGTCTGCACCGATGCATGAAAGGCCCTGGCCTGCCCACCTAATCCCACTTGCATTCGGCCCATAGCCTTGACTGTTATGTTGTGCCAAGTACTCATCCAGGTACATTTAAAGGATGTGAGTTATCCCGCCTCCACCACCCTCCCAGGCAACGCATTCCAGACCGTCACCACCCTCTGAGTTTTTCTTCAAATCCCCCCTAAATCTCCCATCCCTCACTTTTAACTTGTGTCCCCTCATAACTGACCCCTCAACTTAGTGGAATAACTGTTCCCTATCCACCCTGTCCATGCCCCTCATAATCTTGAACACCTCAATCAGGTCGCACCTCAGCTTTCTCTGCTCCAGAGAAAACAACCCAAGCCTATCCAACCTCTCTTTATAACTTAAATGTTCCATCCCAGGCAGCATCCCGGTGAGTCTCCTCTGCACCTCCTCCAGTGCAATCACATCCTTCCTGTAATGTGGCAACCAGAACTGCTCACAGTACTCCAGCTGTGGCCTCACCAAAGTTCTATACAACTCCATCATGACCTCTCTGCTTTTGTAATCTATACCCCGATTGATAAAGGCGAGTGTGCCATATGCCTTTTTCACCACCCTATTTACCTGCCTTTCTGCCTTCAGAGATCTATGGACAAATTCACCAAGGTCCCTTTGTTCCACAGAACTTCCCAGTGTCAGACCTTTCATTGTATACTTCCTTGTCAAATTACTCCTTCCAAAGTGCATCATCTCATACTTTTCAGGATTAAATTCCATCTGCCACTCATCCACCCATTTATCTTCCTGTAACTCAAGACGCTCAACCTCTCTGTTAACCAGCCAGCCAATCTTTGTGTCATCGGCAAACTTACTGATCCTAACCACCACCCCCCCCCCCCCCCCCCCCCCCCCCACCCCCGCAAACAATAGGGGGCCCAGCACAGATCCCTGTGATACGCCACTGGTCACTAGCCTCCAGTCATTAAAGCAGCCGCCTGTCACCACCCTCTCTCTCCTACCGCTAAGCCAATTATGAATCCACCTTATCAGATCACCCTGTATCCCATGTGCATTAGCCTTCTGAATAAGTCTCCCATGTGGAACTTTGTCAAAGAGTTTGCTGAAATCCATGTAAATTACATCAACTGCACTACCCTCATCCACACACTTCGTCACATGCTCAAAAAATTCAATCAAATTTGTTAGGCATGAACTCCCTCTGACAAAACTGTGCTGACTATCACTGATCAAACCTTGCCTCTCCAAATGGAGATAGATTCTGTCCTTCAGAATCTTCTCCAGTAGTTTCCCAATCACTGACATGAGACTCACTGGTCTGTCGTTCCCTGGCTTGTCTCTACAACCTTTCTTGAATAGTGGGACCACATTAGTTGTTCTCCCGACCTCTGGCACCTCCCTGGTAAGAAGTTTAACAACACCAGGTTAAAGTCCAACAGGTTTATTTGGTAGCAAAAGCCACACAAGCTTTCGGAGCTGCAAGCCCCTTCCACATCATGACCTCCCTGGTGGCCAGGGAGGAATTACAAATTTGGGTCAGAGCCCCTGCACTTTTCTTCCTTGCCTCCCACAACAACCTGGGACACAATTCATTCGGACCTGGAGATTTGTCCACTTTAAGCCCGCCAATACCTTGTCACTCGCTATGAGAATTTTCTCTAGAGCCTCGCAGTCTCTCTCCCCGACTTCCATAACTACCTCCTCATTCTGATATATATCAGGAAGACCAAGGGTCCCAACATTGACCCTGGGAAACTTCACCACAAATCTTTCTCCAGGCTGAATAATATTCATTATCCACTTCTCTCTGTTTCCTGTCACTCAGCCAATTCTGTATCCATGTTGCTACTGTCTCTTTTATTCCATGAGCTATAATTTTCCTCATACGTCTGTTGTGTGGCACTGCATCAAATGCTTTTGGAAATCTATGTACAACACATCAACAGCATTGCCCTCATCAACCCTCTCTGTTAGCCCTAAAAAAACTCTAGCAACTTAGGTAAACATGATTTTCCCTGAAGAAATCCTTGCTGGCTCTCCATAATTCATCCGCGTTTATCCATATTGTCCCGAAGGATTGTTTCTAGAAATTCCCTGACCACTGAAGTTAAGCTGACTGGCTTGAAATTACTGGGCTTATTCTTACACCCTTTTTTTGAACAAGGCTGTGACATTTGAAATTCTCCAATCCTCTGGCACCACCCGAGTCCATGGAAAGACTGGAAAATTCTGGCCAATACCACTGCATTCGCCCTCTCACTTCCCTCCGTATTCTTGGATGCATCCCATCTGATCCTGATGGCGTATCAACTCCTCAGTACTTCGATATCACCTCCTTATCAATCATTTATTAAATCTTTCTGGTGTATTAACTACCTCCTCCTCCATCGTGGTCTGGATAGCTTCTTCCTTGATAAAGACGTGCAAAGAATTAATTTAATACCTCAGCTATTCCCTCTGCCTTCACCAGTAAATCCCTGTTTTGGTCCCTAATCAGCCTTAATCCTCCTTTTACCACCTTTTACTATTTATGTGCCTA
Source organism: Mustelus asterias (assembly GCF_964213995.1). Lineage (NCBI taxonomy): Eukaryota > Metazoa > Chordata > Chondrichthyes > Carcharhiniformes > Triakidae > Mustelus > Mustelus asterias. The sequence continues at coordinate 7,025,966 of NC_135819.1, read as the reverse complement.
CAGAAGACTTTCGCATTCCCTTTTATGTCAGCTGTCAGTTTCTTTTCATACTCTCGCTTTGCTTTTCTTATTTGCTTTTTTCACCTCTGCCCTGAACATTCTATATTCAGCCTAGTTCTCAGTTGTATTTTCTACCTGTATCCTGTCACAAACACACTTTTTCTTTATCTCTTGTCATCCAGAGAGCTCTGGATTTGTTTGCCCTACTTTTCTCATCTGAGGGAACATACCTTGACTGCCCCAAACTATCTTTTTTGAAGGTGGCCCATTGCTTAGCCACTGGTTTCTCTGCCAATTTTTGATTCCAGTTTATTTGACCCAGATCTGTTCTTGCCCCCTTGAAGTTGGCTTTTCCCAGTTCGTTATTCTTACTCTGGATCGTTCCCTGTCCTCTCCATTGTCTGCCTAAAAACTACAATGATCTCCAAAATGTTCTACCAATGCTTGACCTACTTGGCTCACCTCATTCCCAAGAGCCAGGGCCAGGGACATACAGCTGTAGAAACTTTTCCTGAACACAATGTAGGACCTCTTGCCCCTTACACTAATATTGTCCCAGTCTATATTTGGGTAACTAAAGTCCCCCATTATAACTACATTGTGAATTTTGCACCTCTTTGTAATTTGCTTGCAGATTTGTTCCTCTACATCCTTGCCAGTGATTGGTGGCCTGTAGACTGCACCCAGCAATGCAATTGCACCTTTTCTTTTGTTTCTTAGCTCTAGGCAATTAAATTGTCTTCTTGATCATCTGAGCCACCCTCTTTGGCGGTGAACAGCAACATGAGGAAAGATGTTTTATGCCATAACTGGTTTGGAATGTGCTGCTTGAGGGCTTGGTGGTAGCAAAGTCAATCGAATAGGATAGCTTCCTGCAGAGAAAACGATTTGCAGGGGAGCGGGGCCAGGTGAGTTGCCCTTGTAGAGAGCCAGCATGAAAATGAGGGACCAAATAGCTTCCTGTGCTGTAACCATTCAATGATTCTATTGCCTTGCTGCAGTACAGTTCCAATTATCATTCCCAATGGAGCCGATACGGCAAATGTTTGCATACTGCGGGACATGCAGGAGGATGTTATGTAGATAGAAATAGGCATTCTTCATGACAGTGCGGGAATGTGGTCAAATATAACATCATGGTTGTGAACAACCTAGTTCAGCCTCAATCAGATGTCATGAAGAGGGATGGAGTTGGTGACAAGGGAATGGTATTTGTGACAGAGACCAAAGATAATTTCTGTTTTCCCCATATGTAGTTGGAGGATTTCTGCTCATCTGGTACTGGATATCAGATCCACAGTCAGAGACACAAGAGGGGGCAGAGAGTTGGGAGTGAGGTAGAACTGGGTATCAGCTTAGATGTGGTAACTGTGTCACTCTGTCTCATGGAGATATCTTACAGTGACTGATATTGATCAGGAATGGAGTACAGTCTCTAGTCATTTAATACCTAGATAAATAAAAGTGCATTAAGTTATCATAATATTCAGAGAAAAATGAATGAACCACGGTGTCAGGGCCACCAGGGAACAAGCAACAACAAACAAGGGTCTGGAAACGCAAGGAGAAGGGCTTCATTTCAGCTGACTGCTGAAGATTGTTATGGATGATTCCCACTGACCAGTCAGGCCGATGAACAAACTAAACAGTCCAATTAGAGTTAGTATCAAAAAACTTGTATTTCTAAAGTACCTGTTACAAACACAGGATATCCAAAATCTGTTTTACAGTCACTGAAGTACTTCTGCAGTGTAATCAGCATTGTAAAGTAGGAAACATGGCAGTTAATTTGTAGACAGTAAACTCCTACAAGCAACAATGTGATCATGACCAAGCATGCTGACTTGATGTTGGTTGAGGAATTAATATTGGACAGGACACTAGGGTGAACTCTCCTGCCTTCTTCAAAATATCATGTCCATCTGAGAGGGCAGACAGTATCTCGGTTTACTTCTGTTCTGAAAGATGGTACCTCTGACAGTGACGCTGTCCCTCAGCACTGCACTGGAGTGTCTGACAGTGACGCTGTCCCTCAGCACTGCACTGGAGTGTCTGACAGTGACGCTCTCCCTCAGTACTGCACTGGAGTGTCTGACAGTGAAGCTCTTCCTCAGCACTGCACTGGAGTGTCTGACAGTGAAGCTCTCCCTCAGCACTGCACTGGAGTGTCTGACAGTGAAGCTCTTCCTCAGCACTGCACCGGAGTGTCTGACAGTGAAGCTCTTCCTCAGTACTGCACTGGAGTGTCTGACAGTGAAGCTCTCCCTCAGCACTGCACTGGAGTGTCTGACAGTGACGCTCTCCCTCAGCACTGCACTGGAGTGTCAGTCTGAAATTTTCTGCTGTGTGTTTGCACCTGTGTGCATGAACAGCACTATTTGTGCTTTGGATTGTGGGAACAGCACTGTACCCTTTGTACAGATGCTTTTGTGTGCACCGACAGTCTTTATTTGGACTGTGTGCACGTGCAGGCAGCCCGTGTATGGACCATGTGAGTGCGCATGTAGCTGTGCAGCTAATCCATACAGACCCTAGCAGGAAGGGACTGCCTCTGGAAAACCTTCCTTTCTGCTATGGGATTTGACTCCAATGAAGCATTATCAGCAGCTTTTGGAAATCAATACTGAGCTGATGATAGATGTTTCAGAGTCCACATTAACATTTTATTGTCAGTATACCCATTTAAGAAAATGACTTCTTTACCATTTTCTAATTTGACTTCATAATATTCAACACTAAAGAGTTTACATTTGGAGACAGAAATGGTGATCTTCAGATAATCAGATGTAGAGAGGCATTGTAAAGCTACCCGTGATGGGAAAATGGCAGTGAGAGGGTGTCAGGAAACACTGGAGGACGACAGGCTCTCAGTCTGAGAGGAGGTAGCTTGTTGATGACTTCTCAAAGATATGCAAGGTGTGTGGTATGGAACAACATTAAAACATTTCCTTGAATGTAATGGATGAGTAAAACAAGGAGTTGGTGGCAGCATCAGGAATTTCTGTGTCACAGAAAAACCAGACAAAATCTCAGTCAAAGAGTGAGGTACAAGTCCTGGAATTACATAAGGAAACTTTGGAGAGCATAGATTTCCATGGAACACAAAGGTTAACCAGCCCACTGGCTACCCTTATCCTTCCTGCTTATCTTCTATGGCTAGATTTGCCAAACTTGTGCCTTCAGGGGGCTGAGGTTGTGTATTGAGATTCTCTGACATCACACTCTCCCAAAGTTGAAAAGTCATCAGTAATATCTCCCTTTCCTAGCCAGTCGTCCCGGTTTTCTAACTGCCATTCATCATTGAGCAGTACTTCCTCTGATGGCATGAAGTGTTTCTCATAACCAGAGGTAAAGGGGACTCCCCCCATTAATCGTGTGCTGCTGGGTGCCTGATCCACAGGCCTCTCATCCACACTGTTGGAGACCTCTTGAGGATTGTCCACAGCTGGAGATGGTTGTTTTGTCCAATACTGGTCTTCCGTGCTAGGCCCTCTGTCACTTGTCAGAGTGGAGTTGTCGCTGTGTGATAATGGAACCTGCACTTTGTCACTGTTCATTACTGGAACCTGCATTTTGTCGCTGTTCGTTACTGGAACCTGCATGTTGTCTTCATTTTCAATCTCTTCCACTTTAGGAGCATCTGGTTCCTCCATCATGCTTTGATCATTTGGATTGTAATGGTGCTGAAGATGAAAAGAGAAACAAGATCAGAACTCATAGTCAACAGCAGTTTCTCATGATTTTGTCATAAAATTTTGCAAAAGTGCATTCATGACAGTTCGAGTTTGCCATTATGCAAAGTGCGATACAGTTCAGTTTCTTCCAATGGGGCTCTTTATGGTGCCTCACTACACTTAAAATTATGAATTAAATTTACAATTTACATTTCATAACATTCTCTGGTGTGATTCATTCACTCGTTGATTCATTCATTTATGGGACATGGGAGTCTCTGGCTGACCAGCATTTATTGTCCATCACTAGTTGCCCTTGAACTGAGTGGCTCGCTGGGCTATACATGTGTGTACAGACAGAGGAGTACTGACAAGCTCCTTGGTGTAGAGGTGGGAGAGCATGAGACAGTGGCCTTTTCCAATTGTCTCAACCTGTAGTGTGTCCCTCATCACCGAGTCCGAGACCATGGAATGTGCCTGTTGGCAACACTTGGTCGTTGATAGCTCATTGCACTGGAAGATTACAAGTTTCGGGCAGACCAAAGAGCATCTTTCACTGAGTTGGTGATCTTACAGCAGCAGCTGATGTTTATGTTGGAGTGCATCCCTGGGAACAGCCCGTTGAGCACAGAGTCCTGTGCCACGGAGTGCTTGGGATGGCCCTCGATAAATACCACTGCATCTCTCTCCAGACCTTCTTTGTGGTCTCTTTCCCATCACAGCCACCTTGAGGGCAATGTGAGGTGGAGGGTGCAGGAAGTGTCTGATGGGGATGGGGGTGTGCCCTTTCCACCATCAGAAAAACTACATCTTGGGCCAGATCAAACTGATAGCAGATAATCATCAGCCAACAGACAGCAAGCCGCCTGCCTGCCTGATAAAAGAGATGTGTATTGTCTCCAGACAGGACAGCCAGTGAGACACGACAGCACTGAGACACAACAGAGCAGAGACTGATAGCCAAGTTCCGCACACATGAGGACGGCCTAAACCGGGATGTTGGGTTTATGTCACACTATCTGTAACCCCCACAGCTTGTCTGGACTTGCAGAATTTCACTGGCTGTCCTGTCTGGAGACAATACACATCTCTTTAACCTGTGCTTAATGCTCCCTCCATTCACATTGTTTGTACCTTTAAGACTTGATTATCTGTAAAGACTGCATTCCAATCATTATTCTGTAAATTGAGTTTGTGTTTCTGTATGCCCTGGTTGTGAGCATTTCTCCACTCCACCTGACGAAGGAGCAGCGCTCCGAAAGCTAGTGGCATTTGCTACCAAATAAACCCGATTCAGCTCCACATAGCTGAATCCAACTTAGCTGGTGAGCCATCGTTTCCAGGAGTTTTACTCATCTCAAAGGACTTGACAGCCTTTGTCAGCTTGTCCAGAGTTGGAGGTTTGTCCAGATTCTCCTGTGTGCTATCATCTAAGACCTTTGTGATAGAGGACAGAAAGAAATGAGAAGCCGTGCTGTTTGTGGGCGTTATGTCATTCAACCCGGCATAAAAGGATTTGTTGATCCTTAGGATGTCAGGCTGCTATTACTGAGCCGTCCTGTTGCTTCAGGCTGCCCATCACAAAGCTCTCTTTGTGTACCCTTCAGGAGATAAATGCGAGCACATCTCAAAGCATTGGTTAGTTAACAGGAAGCAAAGAGTAGGGATAAATGGGTCTTTTTGGCATTAGCAAGCTGTAATAAGTGGAGTGCCACAGGGATCAGTGCTGGGGCCTCAACTATTTTCAATCTACATCAATAAATTGGATGCAGGGACCAAATATGTGGGAGCTAAATTTGTCAATGACACCAAGACAGGTAGGAGAGGAGTTGTAAAGCGGAAGTAGAGAGCCTGCAAATGGATTCAGACAGGTTAAGTGAGTGGGCAAAAAATTAGTAGATGGAGTGTAATGTGAGAAAATGTGAACTTGTCCACTTTGGCAGGCAAAATAGAAAAAACAGCAAATTATTTAAATGGAGAGAGATTGCAGAACTTGGTGTACAGAGGGATCTGGGTAACCTGGTACATGAGTCAGGAAAAGTTGGTTTGCAGATACAGTGAGTGATTAGGAAGGGAAATTTTAGTTTAAAAGATTGAGTGGCATGGATAGAGTGGATAGTTCAGATGCTCTTTCCTAGGGTAGAAAAGTCAAGTGCTAGGGGACATAGGTTTAAGGTGCGTGGAGAAAGTTTAGAGGAGATGTGCGAGGCAAGTTTTTTTTTACACAGAGGGTGGTGAATGTCTGGAACGCGCTGCCCGGGGAGGTGGTGGGAGCAGGTACGATAGCGGCATTTAAGGGGCATCTGGACGAAACATGAATAGGATGGGAATGGATCCGAGAGTGTATACGGTTTTAGTTTAGGCAGGCATTATGATTGGCGCAGGCTTGGAGGGCCGAAGGGCCTGTATTGCTCTTTTGTTCTTTGTTGAAATGGAACATTGGTGTTTACCGTAAGGGGGATGGAATCTAAAAGCGGGGGAGTTTTACTGCAACTGCATTGGTGAGACCACATCTGGAGTATTGTGTACACCAGTTCGGTCCCTTTTTAAAAAGATATAATTGCATTAGAAACAGCTCAGAAAAGGTTCACTCAACTCATCCCTCTTACGGAAAAAGGTTGAACAGATTGGATCTTTACCCATTGCTGGGTTGATTGACATGATGAGAAGTGATCTTATTGAAACATATAAGATCCCGAGGGGCTTGACAGGGTAGATACTGGGATGTTGTTTCTACTTGTGGCAGAGACTAGAACTAAGGAACACAGTTTAAAAATAAGTGGTCTACTGTTTAAGACGAAGATGAGAAATTTCTCTCACAAGGGTGGATGGTTAGTCTGGAATTCATTTCCCCGGACAGCAGTGGAGACTGCGTCACTGAATTATTCAAGGCTGAGTTAGACAGAATTTTGAAAGACAAGGGGTGTCAAGATGGGGGGGGGGGGGGGGGGGGACAGTAAAATGGAATTGAGATCACAACGAGATCAGCCATGAATATTATTAAATGGCAGAGCAGGCTCGAAGGGCCAAATGGCCTATTCCTCTGATGTTCATCTTGTTTCATGGAGCAGATGCTGGATCTGAAAATGATCTCAGATGCCTCTGAGGCAGAGTCTGGGGCATGCTGACTCTTCACCTAGTAGAAATTCTCCCTGACATCAACCCTGCAACTGCAGCTGGAGCAGACTTTTCATGCTTTTCTGGATTTGGGACAGTTCTGTCTGTCTCACCTCCTGAACACCTTTTGAGAGTGAGAATCTCTTGATGTTCTCCTGGTTTAGCTTGCCACCAGTGTGTCCGGGACTCAGAAAGGGATTTTGTAATCTTTTATGAATCAGTCCTAATGAGTCGCAAGCAGTTCGGTGTGCTACGGAGGTTATATCACAACCAATGGTTCAAGTTTTCCCGATTTGTATTTCTCTGTTATCAAGCTCACTTTTATTCGACACTGCCCCCCCCCCCCCCCTTAATTCCTGAATGTGAAGACTGTCTCCGGGGTAGAGATTCTAGGACACATGTCACCCACTTTACCTTGTCCATTCTCACATAGGACCCATCATCAGACAAATATTTGGTTTCCAGCCTCTACATGGCTAACAGCACTCAATTCTCCAAGCTCAGTCACTCACAGCACCAGTTATAGACCTGGGCTGATCTACAACAGCAAAATCTACAATTTGCATTTCGAGAGCATCTTAAATGTCCCAAAGCTTTTCACAGGAGCATTGTCATTGAATCTGACAGACTGTGAGTCACACAAGGCTCCCTGACCAAATGCTTGGTCAAACAATGTTGAGTTTACAGGAGGGGAGAGAGAGAGAGAGAGAGGTTGGAGGAAATTTCAGAGCTAAGACATGAAGCATGGTTACCAATGGTGGAGCAGTTAAAATCAAGGATCTGCAGAGATACCTGGAGAGCAATGAGGGTGAAGGAGGCAAAGGGAGGGAAAAGAGCCATGGAGAAATTTATAATCGATACACTGTCTGTGCAGATCAGCAAGTGTAGGGTTACTCTCCAGGTATCTCTGCAGATCCCTGATTTTAATTTCTCCACCATTGGTGACCATGTTTCATGTCTTAGTTCCAAAATTTCTTCCAACCACCTCCCCTCTCTCTCCCTCCCTCTCTCTCTCCCCTCCTCTAAACTCTACATGTTTGACCAAGCATTTGGTTGGCAAACCTTGGGTGACTCACAATCAGATTCAGTGACAATGCTCCTGTGAATGGAACAGTGAGAATTAAGACACAGTGGACATTTGTATTAGCACAGGTTTATGGAAGATGGAAGCTAGCCGGGAATGCATTGTAATAGTCTAGACTAGGTAGTGAAAGTATGGAGGTTGCTTTGGCGGTGGCTGACAAGGCAGCGTAGAGGAAAGTTATGTCCAAGTCAGTTTTAAAAACAATTGTCACAATGAGCAGTGTGACAAAAACATCAGAGTTTGAAAAGCTATTTGCTGCCTTCAAAATACTGAAGCGGAAGAGATTAAGGATGGTGGTGCAGTGGGGGGTTCTCGTGATGTATCATGTTCAGTTCTGGGCTACTGAACATTCGGTAGAGGTTTGATTACAAACATGGAAGTCCTCACCACAACAGTCCTCACCAGTTGGTGTCCAACTCTGCTGTTTCTTGGATCCGGAATCCTCTGGTAGCACCACGGAGGCAAGTAGAAGGAACTGCAACTCTGTATCCTGAAAAACATGAAGCAGGAATATATATATTCAGCTTCTTGAACTGTTCCATCATTTACTTAAAATCGATCATTATCACGAAAGAAGCAGTGTTGGGCAAGCTAATGGAGCTAAAGGTAGACAAGTCTCCTGGCCCTGATGGAATGGATCCCAGGGTACCAAAAGAGATGGCGGGGGAAATGGCAAATGCACTCGTGGTAATTTACTAAAATTCGCTGGACTCTGGGGCGGTTCCCGCAGATTGGAAAACAGCAAATGTGACGCCACTGTTTAAAAAAGGAGGTAGACGAAAGGTGGGTAACTATAGGCTGGTTAGCTTAACTTCTGTATTGGGGAAAATGTTTGAATCTATCATGAAGGAAGAAATAGTGAGAAATCTGGATAGGAATTGCCCCATTGGGCAGACACAGCATGGGTTCATGAAAGCCAGGTCATCTTTAACTAAAATTTACTGGAATTCTTTGAGGACGTTACAAGCGCAGTGGGCAATGGGGAACCGGTGGATGTGGTGTTACTTGATTTCCAGAAGGCATTCGACAAGGTGCCGCACAAAAGGCTGCTACATAAGATAAAGGTGCACAGCGTTATGGGTAATGTATTAGCATGGATGGAGGATTGGTTAACTAACAGAAGGCAAAGAGTGGGGGTAAATGGGTGTTTTTCTGGTTGGCGATCAGTGACTAATGGTGTGCCTCAGGGATCAGTGTTGGGACCGCAATTGTTTATGATTTACATAGATGATTTGGAGTTGGGGACCGAGTGTAGTGTCAAAGTTCGCAGATGACACTAAGATGAGTGGTAGAGCAAAGTGTGCAAAGGGCACTGAATGTCTGCAAAGGGATATAGATAGTTTAAGTGAGTGGGTGAGGGTCTGGCAGATGGACTACGATGTTGATAAATGTGAGGTCATCCATTTTGGTAGGAATAACAGCAAAATGGACTATTATTTAAATAGTAAAAAAATTGCAGCATGCCGCTGTGCAGAGGCCCCCCCCCCTCCCCGCCGCTGAGATTACATGGAAGAACATGCAGCACAGAAATAGCCAACCTGTCAATGCTCACTTGAGCCTCCTCTCACCCTACTTCATTCACCTCACTCTTCCAGAAGGTCCTTCTACTCCATTCTCCCTCGTGTCCCTCCCGTGTCTGACTGCCATTTAAATGAATCTATTCACCTCAACTGCTCCAAGTTCCACTTTCTCACCACTCTCTGGCTAAACCAATTTCTCAATAGCTACCATCCCAGTACAAGGCAATGTCCAGCATTCAGGAGGGTAACTAACAGGTGCTGAACGGTGGGGTGGAAGGGGTGAGGGTTGTGGTCAGGGTCAATTCCTTGAGGTTCCATACAGCTGGGCAGTCAGTGACACACATAATTGGAGAATGACTGCCATATTTGCAAAAGCCTGTATAACATTCCTATTCAAATGTGGTGCAGTCACATCTGACAGGACTGGAGATTGTTAACATACATCTTGTGTAGAAACTTCTGAGCTGTCTTCATAAATCTAAGCCCTCTCTATAACTTCTCAATATTCGGCATGGTGCAAACTCATTGCAGTACCTGTGCAGTATCTTTTATAAATAAAGGTGCTGGTGGAGACTGTTGGCAGATCCTCACCCCTGGAGCTTAGCACAGGGCTACTCAGCTGGTCTCAACTGGCGGACCTGCCCTCTCTGCTTCCTTTCCATCACCTGGTATAGATATCACTCGGGTCTCAGGGCAAAGATGAGAAAGGATAAAGCAAAGGCACACAAGTTTACGAGTGCACTCACACATGCAGGCACTTGCCAATGCATGTTTCCCCATGAGCATTGGTGTCCATTCATTTGCTGGCACAAGTGTACAAAGAGGTGAGAGTGACTGCCCTTGAGTGTGGCATCAAGAGCCCGAACAAAACTGAAGTCAGTGGAAATCAAGGGAAAACTCTCCACTGGTTGGAATCACACCTGGCACAAAGGAAGATGCTCGTTGGAGGTCAATCATCTGAACTCCAGGGCATCACTGCAGGGGTTCCTCAGGTAGTTTCCAACCAGCTTCAGCTGCTTCATCAATCTCCTTTCTTTCATCATAAGGTCAGAATTGGGATTGCTGATGACAATGTTCAGTACCGTTTCCAATCTTCAGATATTTAAGCAGTCCATGTCAGAGAGCAGCAACAATCGGACAATTTCAAGGCTTAGGCTGACAACGGGCAAGTAACATTTGTGCCACAGAAGTGCCGGGCAATGATTATCCCCAATAGGAGAGGATCTAACCATCATCCCTTGACATTTAATAGCGTTACCTTTGGTGCATACCCCCACTACCAACATCCAGGGGGTTACCATTGACCAGAAACTGGACTGGACTAGCCACAGGAATATTGTGGCTACCAGAGAAGGTCAGAGGTAAGGAGTCAGGAGTGCGATGGAATACTCCGTTTGCCTGGATGAATGCGGCTCCGACAACACTCAAGAACCTTGACATCATCCAGGACAAAGCGCCCACTTGATTGGCAGCCTATCCACAAACATTCACTCCCTCCACCACTGATGAACAATGCTAGCCGCGTGTACCATCTACAAGATGCACTGCAGAAACTCACCAAGGTGAACATGCAGCATCTTCCAAACCCACAACTACTACCATCTGGAAGGATGAGGCCGGCTGACACATGACAACACACCATCCTGACTTGGAAATATATCACCGTTCCTTCACGGCGGGCGAATCAATATCCTGGAGCTCCCTTCCTAACAGCATTGTATGTGTACCTACACCACGTGGACTGCAGCGGTTCAAAATGGCAGCTCACCATCTCAAAGGCAGCAAGTGCTGGCCTATCCAGCGATGGCCATATCCGAGAAATGAAATTTAAAAATTCAGCAATACAAACATCTGGCAGGACAGCTTGCAGTCATTTTCTGCATGTGTGAAGTTGCAGTAAATGGGAGAGACTGACTTACCTTTGTTGACAGTGTCTGCAGGAGAGGAAAGTAATTATTCCGACCAGCCCAGAGCCGAGCAGCACAAACACCAGCATCCAGAGGGCAACTTGTGAACCTGAACACCACACAAACCAGGATCAATATTAGAATGTAAACACTGGACACTCCCCCTCACCTACTGACTGCCCTGCATAAAACACAACCCAACATCAGCTGCCTTTGTGCTTTTGCTAAACTTTCTAATTGGGCAGCTCCCTTCCACGTTCATATCCAAATGCACTACTTTGGCCCAGAATCCATTTGACATTCCAAGGATAGTACAAAACGAGTGCTGCATTCTCAGAGGGTCAGTACTGAGGGAGCGCTGCACTATCGGAGGGTCAGTATTGAGGGAGCACTGCAGTACCAGAGGGTCAGTACTGAGGGACTGCAGCACTGTCAGAGGGTCAGTACTGAGGGAGTGCTGCACTATCAGAGGGTCAGGACTGAGGGAGTGCCGCACTGTCAGAAGGTCAATACTGAGGGAGGGCAGCACTGTGGGAGGGTCAGTACTAGGGGAGTGCAGCACTGTGGGAGGGTCAGTTCTAGGGGAGTGCAGCACTGTGGGAGGGTCAGTACTCGAGGAGTGCAGCAGTGTGGGAGAATCAGTACTAGGGGAGTGCAGCACTGTGGGCGGGTCAGTACTAGGGGAGTGCAGCACTGTGGGACGGTCAGTACTAGGGGAGTGCAGCAGTGTGGGACGGTCAGTACTAAGGGAGTGCAGCAGTGTGGGACGGTCAGTACTAAGGGAGTGCAGCAGTGTGGGGGAGTCAGTACTCGGGGAGTGCAGCACTGTGGGTGGGTCAGTATTAGGGGAGTGCAGCACTGTGGGTGGGTCAGTACTAGGGGAGTGCAGCAGTGTGGGAGAATCAGTACTAGGGGAGTGCAGCACTGTGGGACGGTCAGTACTAGGGGAGTGCAGCACTGTGGGACGGTCAGTACTAGGGGAGTGCAGCAGTGTGGGACGGTCAGTACTAGGGGAGTGCAGCAGTGTGGGAGAATCAGTACTAGGGGAGTGCAGCAGTGTGGGACGGTCAGTACTAAGGGAGTGCAGCAGTGTGGGACGGTCAGTACTAAGGGAGTGCAGCAGTGTGGGGGAGTCAGTACTCGGGGAGTGCAGCACTGGGAGGGTCAGTACTAGGGGAGTGTAGCATTGTGGGAGGGTCAGTACTAGGGGAGTGCAGAACTGTGGGAGGGTCAGTACTAGGGGAGTGCAGCATTGTGGGAGGGTCAGTACTCAGGGAGTGCAGCACTGTGGGAGGGTCAGTACTAGGGGAGTGTAGCATTGTGGGAGGGTCAGTACTAGGGGAGTGCAGCACTGTGGGGGAGTCAGTACTCAGGGAGTGCAGCACTGGGAGGGTCAGTACTAGGGGAGTGTAGCACTGTGGGAGGGTCAGTACTAGGGGAGTGCAGCATTGTGGGAGGGTCAGTACTCAGGGAGTGCAGCACTGTGGGAGGGCCAGTACTAGGGGAGTGCAGCACTGTGGGAGGGTCAGTACTAGGGGAGTGCAGCATTGTGGGAGGGTCAGTACTCAGGGAGTGCAGCACTGTGGGAGGGTCCGTACTAGGGGAGTGCAGCACTGGGAGGGTCAGTACTAGGGGAGTGTAGCATTGTGGGAGGGTCAGTACTAGGGGAGTGCAGCACTGTGGGAGGGTCAGTACTAGGGGAGTGCAGCATTGTGGGAGGGTCAGTACTCAGGGAGGGCAGCACTGTGGGAGGGTCAGTACTGGGGGAGTGCAGCACTGTGGGAGAGTCAGTACTAGGGGAGTGCAGCACTGTGGGAGGGTCAGTACTTGGGGAGTGCAGCACTGTGGGTGGGTCAGTACTAGGGGAGTGCAGCACTGTGGGTGGGTCAGTACTAGGGGAGTGCAGCACTGTGGGTGGGTCAGTACTAGGGGAGTGCAGCACTGTGGGAGGGTCAGTACTAGGGGAGTGCAGCACTGTGGGAGGGTCAGTACTGGGGGAGTGCAGCACTGTGGGTGGGTCAGTACTAGGGGAGTGCAGCACTGTGGGAGGGTCAGTACTAGGGGAGTGCAGCATTGTGGGAGGGTCAGTACTAGGGGAGTGCAGCACTGTGGGAGGGTCAGTACTAGGGGAGTGCAGCACTGTGGGTGGGTCAGTACTAGGGGAGTGCAGCACTGTGGGAGGGTCAGTACTAGGGGAGTGCAGCACTGTGGGTGGGTCAGTACTAGGGGAGTGCAGCACTGTGGGAGGGTCAGTACTAGGGGAGTGCAGCACTGTGGGAGGGTCAGTACTAGGGGAGTGCAGCACTGTGGGAGGGTCAGTACTAGGGGAGTGCAGCACTGTGGGAGGGTCAGTACTAGGGGAGTGCAGCACTGTGGGTGGGTCAGTACCAGGGGAGTGCAGCACTGTGGGTGGGTCAGTACTAGGGGAGTGCAGCACTGTGGGTGGGTCAGTACTAGGGGAGTGCAGCACTGTGGGAGGGTCAGTACTTGGGGAGTGCAGCACTGTGGGAGTTAAGCTGTCTGTGAAGTATTCAGAGTTGTGATCAGGTATCTAATAATTACAGGTCTTTGATATTGCCCCCTCCCTTCCACCCAGCTCACTGCTCTTTCTGGGATACTTTGGTACTTCTAGGTGGTGGGAGGCCCTGCAATACTTTGTTTTTAGGGATCTGGAAGCACTAAACTCCCTCTCTCAGCCCTTCCTACAAGCAGCACCTTTGGTCTTGAAGTTAAGGTATGGCCCTCTGCGGCCCTCTCCCACACTGGTGGACGCTGTCATCCAGATCCTGTAAGTAGTGTCAGGCTCCAAGTGCAGCAGTGTGTATCTGTTTGCCGTGTAACTTATATTCAAAGCTGTAAGAAAGAATGAAAACTTAACAAATGGAACAGTGATAATCATCATTTCGCTCTCCTTTTGAGCGGCGATTCAGGATTCACAGGAGATAGTCACACTCTGCGCTATATTTAAGTAGCAGATCTTCAGCTGTGTCCAGAGGAGGGAGTTTAGCAGCATGAGTGATGGGGAGAATACTGCATGTGTGTTGTCACCCAAGATTCATACACACATTCACTGCCCTGTTGTCTCACTGGAATACGATCAGGTGCCATGTGTTTCTTACCTTCTCCAGCATGGGGTCACAAAGCCAGCTGTGATGCTCAGTGCACCTCCCAGATAACCCACCCAAGGAGAGGGGCCTCACAGCAAGCACCTCTGCAATACCCACATCCTATGAATGAATAGGAAAAAATGGCAAAGCAGGCTTAAGGGGCCGAATGGCCTACTCCTACACCTAATTGAAATATTGTTATATTTGAGTATCAGGATCATTCAGTGACCTGTAGCTGCTGTGGAGAGCTGTGTACATTGTCACATCGATTACATAAGCTGAGATTGTTGGATTGAAGCAGAACTGAGTTGTGATCAATAGAAACAGGAGTAGGAGGAGACTACTCTAGCTGTGAGGTCTCACCAATGCCCTGTACATTGTAGCACAATTTCCCTACTTTGATCCTCAACCCCCTTGCAATAAAGGCCAACACTTGCTTTCTTAAATACGGTGGCACAGTGGTTAGCACTGCTGTCTTTCAGCGCCAGGGACCCGGGTTCGATTCCCGGCTTGGGTCACTGTCTGTGGAGTCTGCACGTTCTCCCTGTGTCTGCGTGGGTTTCCTCCGGGTGCTCCGGTTTCCTCCCACAGTCGGAAAGACATGCTGGTTAGGGTGCATTGGCCGTGCTAAATTCTCCCTCAGTGTACCCGAACAGGTGCCGAAGTGTGGTGACTAGGGGATTTTCACAGTAATTTCATTGCAGTGTTAATGTAACCCTACTTGTGTCACTAATAAATAAACTTTAAAAAGCTTTCTGTTCCTGCATGCTCATGTTTTGTGATTCATGCACCAGGTCACCCAGATCCATCTCCCGCTGATTCCTGCAGTCTGTCGGTTTCAATAATATTCTGCTTTGCTATTCTTCCTGCCAATGTGCACAACCTCACATTTTTCCCACATGATACTCCAGCTGTCAATTTTTTGCCCACTCACTTCACCTATCTAAATCCATTTGTAGACTCTTTCCCTCTCTACCTATCTTTGCATCATCAGGAAATTTGGCAAAATGTAGTCTGATCCCTTCATCCAAATCATTGATATAGATTGTAAATAATTGAAGCCCCAACAATGATCCATGTGGCTCTCTAGCCGTTACAGTTTGCCAACCTGAAAATGACCCATTTAGCTAATCCTCTATCCGTGCTAATATATCACCCCCAACTCCAGTTCTTATTTTGTGCAGGAACATTTTGCGTAGCACCTTTTCGAATGCCTTTTGGAAATCCAAATACACTACATCTACTGGTTCCTCTTTGTTACATTCTCAAATAATTTTTAATAAATTTGTCAAACACGGTTTCCCTTTCATAAAGCCATGTTGACTCTACCTGCTTTTTTAAATGATTTTCTAAATGTCCTGCTACTATCTCCTTAATAATGGATTCTAGGATTTTCCCAGTGACAGACATTATATTAATTGACCTATAGTTTCCTGCTTTCTGCCTCCCTCTAGTCTTGAGTAGAGGATGTTACATTTGTGGTTTTCGACTCTGTGAGAACTTTTCCAAAGTTTAGGGAATTTTGGAAGATTACAATCAAAGATATTCTCAAAGAACAAAGAAACAAAGAACAAAGAAAATTACAGCACAGGAACAGGCCCTTCGGCCCTCCAAGCCTGCACCGACCATGCTGCCCGACTGAACTAAAACCCCCTACCCTTCCGGGGTCCACATCCCTCTATTCCCATCCCATTCATGTACTTGTCAAGACACCCTTTAAAAGTCACTACCGTATCCGCTTCCACTACCTCCCCCGGCAACGAGTTCCAGGCACCCACCACTCTCTGTGTAAAAAATCTGCCTCGTACATCTCCTTTAAACCTTGCCCCTCGCACCTTAAACCTGTGCCCCCTAGTAATTGACTCTTCCACCCTGGGAAAAAGCTTCTGACTATCCACTCTGTCCATGCCTCTCATAATCGTGTAGACTTCTATCAGGTCTCCCCTCAATCTCCGTCGCTCCAGTGAGAACAAACCAAATTTCTCCAACCTCTCCTCATAGCTAATGCCAGGCAACATCCTGGTAAATCTTTTCTGTACCCTCTCCAAAGCCTCCACATCCTTCTGGTAGTGTGGCGACCAGAATTGAACACTATATTCCAAGTGCGGCCTAACTAAGGTTCTATAAAGCTGCAACATGACTTGCCAATTTTTAAACTCAATGGCCCGGCCGATGAAGGCAAGCACGCCGTATGCCTTCTTGACTACCTTCTCCACCTGCATTGCCACTTTCAGTGACCTGTGTACCTGTACTCCCAGATCCCTTTGCCTATCAATACTCTTAAGTATACTCTCATTAAAAGGATTCTGCGTATTCCAGAGTAGATGCATGTACTTTGGAATATTCCTACAACTTTGAGTTCCTAATACTCATTGAATTCATATTTTTAGCATTCAAGGCCATAATCTGCACAATAAAAGCACCAACTTGTAGTACACTTTCTTACAAATAGCCATCACGAGAGATGTTGTTTATACAGCAGCCACTTCCTTTAACACCTCATGCCTAAAATGCAGGTCATCAGGGCCAGAAAACTTGTCAGCCTTTCGTCCCATTGGTTTTCCTGCCATTATTTTTTCTAGTGATTGTTTTATTCTTGATTGTTTTAAGTTCCTCCCTCCCTTTCGTACGCTCCTTTTCCACAATTCTCGGGATACCTTTTGTGAAAACAGATACAAAATACAAAATGCTTGGTGCCTCTTACCCTTGTGCCTGTCCTCTCCACGTGGCTTCTCGACAGAGTACAGAGTGTAGTATTGAACAAAGCCCTGCCGCTGCTCCGTAGGGAGTGCCTTCCACAGCAGAGTGACCCCAGTGTGGGAGATATTTAAAATTGAGATTTTAGGCCCAGCAAGAGGAACTGTGAAAAGGTGAAAGAGAGATATCTGCAGATGAATGTTTCAAGTGCTGCAACTTGATGAGAACAGAGATAATTTCAGTGTTGATTTAGACAATTTAACAGCAGTTTGTTTATTGAAACCTGAGATCGGCCATACTAATGGGACTCTCAGCTGCTCCAGGACCAGAAAGAAGCATCTGTCTGGATCCAGGCATCAGCGTGAAACCCTCCTGTGACAAAATGTTCAAGTTTCTCTGTGCAGACATTTCTCCAATCTCTCAGCTCACTGCTGACCCTCATCACCAGCACTCCAGCCAGAATAACACTGTTTACCCAGTCAAAAGCTTTACAATATCAAACTTTCTGTTAGAAATTCTCTGAGCTTCCGTATGCCAGGTCTCTTCTCGGAACTGTAGGTGTCATGGTGGTGAATCTGTACTGTATGCTCACTTACACTTTCTATAAGAGGGTGAGAGTCCACACAGCCTACCCAGTGTTCGGTGGTTGATGAATACGCGGGGTTGAGAATAATATTGTACTTACAATACAGAAACAGGCAACTCGCTCCAACTACTCTGTGCTGCTTATGTTCTATATTGGCCTCTTCCCACTTTTCTTCATTTCACCCTAACAGCAAATCCTGCCTTTCTCCCTCATTGTTTTACAGCAGTTCTCGCAAAGGAGCGGCAATGGCCTTTCCAATGGTCATTGCTCCACTCGAATGGAGGAGGAAAGGGAGAAACAGTAGCAGGGGGGGGTTTAGTGAGAAAGGCATGTGGCAAGTGGATTGAGTGGCATGCCTTATGAGGATAGGCTGAGGGAGCTTGGTCTTTTCTCCTTGGAGAGACGTAGGATGAGAGGAGACCTAATAGAGGTATATAAGATGTTGAGAGGCATAGATCGGGTGGACTCTCAGAGGCTTTTTCCCGGGGTGGAAATGGCTGCTACGAGAGGACACAGGTTTAAAGTGCTGGGGGGTAGGTACAGGGGAAATGTTAGGGGGAAGTTTTTCACACAGAGGGTGGTGGGCGAGTGGAATCGGCTGCCGTCAGTGGTGGTGGAGGCAAACTCAATAGGGTCTTTTAAGAGACTCCTGGATGAGTACATGGGACTTAATAGGATGGAGGGTTATAGGTAGGCGTAAAAGGTAGGGATATGGTCGGCACAACTTGTGGGGCCGAAGGGCCTGTTTTGTGCTGTAGTTTTTCTGTTTCTAAGGGACTGCAGCGAACTCACTCTTACAGGTAGCTCAGTCGATAGAGCATGAGACTTTTGGACGGCATGGTGGCACAGTGGTTAGCATTGCTGCCTCACAGTGCCACAGGGACCTGGGTTCGATTCCCGGCTTGGGTCAGTGTTTGTGTGGAATTTGCATGTTCTCCCCGTGTCTGCGTGGGTTTCCTCCGGGTGCTCCGGTTTCCTCCCACAGTCCAAAGACGTGCTGGTTAAGTGCATTGGCCTTGCTAAATCCTCCCTCCGAACAGCCGCCGGAGTGTGGCGACTAGGGGATTTTCACAATAACTTCATTGCAGTGTTAATGTAAGCCTACTTGTGACACTAATAAATAAATTTTAACTTTTACTTTACTTTACACCATCTCCCCTTGCCTGCCTGTGCAGTAACTTCTTGATGTGGAGATGCCGGCATTGGATCGGGGTAAACACAGTAAGAAGTCTCACAACACCAGGTTAAAGTCCCAACAGGGTTTATTTGGTAGCACAAGCCACTAGTTTTCGGAGCGCTCGCTGGTCCTTCGTCAGGTGAGTGGGGGTTCTGTTCACAAACAGGGCATATAAAGACACAAACTCAATTTACAAAATAATGGTTGGAATGTGAGTCTTTACAGGTAATCAAGTCTTAAAGGTACAGACAATGTGAGTGGAGAGAGGGTTAAGCACAGGTTAAAGAGATGTGTATTGTCTCCAGGCAGGACAGTTAGTGAGATTTTGCAAGTCCAGGCAAGTCGTGGGGGTTACAGATAGTGTGACATGAACCCAAGATCCCGGTTGAGGCCGTCCTCATGTGCGGAACTTGGCTATCAGTCTCTGCTCAGCGACTCTGCGTTGTCGTGTGTCGTGAAGGTCACCTTGGAGAATGCTTACCCAAAGATCAGAGGCCGAATGCCCGTGACCGCTGAAGTGTTCCCCAAAGGAAGAGAACACTCTTGCCTGGTGATTGTCGAGCGGTGTTCATTCATCCGTTGTCGTAGCATCTGCATGGTCTCCCCAATGTACCATGCCTCGGGACATCCTTTCCTGCAGCGTATCAGGTAGACAATGTTGGCCGAGTTGCAAGTGTATGTACCATGTACCTGGTGGATGGTGTTCTCACGTGAGATGATGGCATCCGTGTCGATAATCCGGCACGTCTTGCAGAGGTTGCTGTGGCAGGGTTGTGTGGTGTAGTGGTCACTGTTCTCCTGAAGGCTGGGTAGTTTGCTGCGGACAATGGTC
The DNA here is from genome assembly GCF_964213995.1 of Mustelus asterias. Lineage (NCBI taxonomy): Eukaryota > Metazoa > Chordata > Chondrichthyes > Carcharhiniformes > Triakidae > Mustelus > Mustelus asterias. The sequence goes on along the minus strand of NC_135819.1, from coordinate 7,006,265 downwards.
TGTTTGAGGTTGTGCGGTTGTTTCAAACAAACTTCAAACAACCGCACAGCAACCTCTGCAAGATGTGCCGGATCATCGACACGGATGCTATCATCTCACGTGAGAACACCATCCACCAAGTACACGGTACATACTCTTGCAACTCGGCCAACACTGTCTATCTGATACACTGCAGGGAAGGATGTCCCGAGGCATGGTACATTGGGGAGACCATGCAGACGCTACGATAATGGATGAATGAACACTGCTCGACAATCACCAGGCAAGAGTGTTCTCTTCCTGTTGGGGAACACTTAAGCGGTCACGGGCATTCGGCCTCTGATCTTCTGGTAAGCGTCCTCCAAGGCGGCCTTCATGACACACGACAACGCAGAATCGCTGAGCAGAAACTGATAGCCAAGTTCCGCACACATGAGGACGGCCTCAACCGGGATCTTGGGTTCATGTCACACTATCTGTAACCCCCACGACTTGCCTGGGCTTGCAAAATCTCACTAACTGTCCTGTCTGGAGACAATACACATCTCTTTAACCAGTGCTTAACCCTCTCTCCACTCACATTGTCTGTACCTTTAAGACTTGATTGCCTTAAAGACTCGCATTCCAACCATTATTTTGTAAATTGAGTTTGTGTCTTTATATGCCCTGTTTGTGAACAGAACTCCCACTCACCTGACGAAGGGGCAGCGCTCCGAAAGCTAGTGGCTTTTGCTACCAAATAAACCTGTTGGACCTTAACCTGGTGTTGTGAGACTTCTTACAGTAACTTCTTCACAGGATTTATTTGTGACTGACCAATGGCTGTGGCTCTGCTATCCCCACACGGGGAAATATCTTCTAAATATCTAACCTATCAAATCTCATCAGAGTTTTAAAGACCTCTTTAATGTCCTAGAGCTACACCCTGCTCCCTGCTAGTTGAGGACACGAGTATTACAAGATCTATCTCAGTAGCAGACAGAGTGTGAGTAGGCTTCCACTGACAGCATCAAGGAACCGTACCTCCTTCTTCTGTATACACCAGAGTGGACACTGGCCCCCCAAGTCCTCCCTGATATCGAGCATATACCGAGACCTTGTACAGAAGCAGCGGAGCCAGAACACCTGAAAAGAAAATAAGATCTTAAGGACTCCTGGAACTACTTGCAGCAGCTTACAAAGTAAATCCGCAACAAAAATTTGTATTATAAATTCAGCACACACATCACTAATGGACAAGATACTCAGTTAAACTGGAACCATCATTGTGTTGCTTCAGAGCACAGTCTTGTTTTGTACATTGTGGGTTAGATACAGAGTAAGGCTCCCTCTACACTGTCCCCACTCCAGATTTCCACTCCATCTGACGAAGGAGCAGCGCTCCGAAAGCGAATGGTATTTGCTACCAAATAAACCTGTTGGACTTTAACCTGGTGTTGTTAAAACTCTTACTGTGTTTACCCCAGTCCAACACCGGCATCTCCACATCATGCCCATCAAACACTCTCAGGACAGGTACAGCACGGGGTTATATACAGAGTAAAACTCCCTCTACACCGTCCCCATCAAACACTCCCAGAACACGTACAGCACGGGGTTAGATACAGAGTGAAGCTCCCTCTACACTGTCCCCATCAAACACTCCCAGGACAGGTACAGCACGGGGTTAAATACAGAGTAAATCTCCCTCTACACTGTCCCCATCGAACACTCACAGGACAGCTCCAGCACGGGGTTAGATACAGAGTAAAACTCCCTCTACACCGTCCCCATCAAACACTCCCTGGACAGGTACAGCACGGGGTTAGATACAGAGTAAAGCTCCCTCTACACTGTCCCCATCAAACACTCACAGGACAGGTACAGCACGGGGTTAGATACAGAGTAAAGCTCCCTCTACACCGTCCCCATCAAACACTCCCAGAACACGTACAGCACGGGGTTAGATACAGAGTAAAGCTCCCTCTACATTGTCCCCGTCAAACACTCCCTGGACAGGTACAGCACGGGGTTAGATACAGAGTAAAGCTCCCTCTACACTGTCCCCATCAAACACTCCCAGGACAGGTACAGCACAGGGTTAGATACAGAGTAAAGCTCCCTCTACATTGTCCCCATCAAACACTCCCAGGACAGGTACAGCACGGGGTTAGATACAGAATAAATCTCCCTCTACACTGTCCCCATCAAACACTCCCAGGACAGGTGCGGCACAATCGACACTACCCTGTCTGACCAGAGCTGAATCATCCACAGTTTTGTGTTGTGGTTCTTTGCTTGCAAAGATTGAATTGAAACTGACATACTCATTTCACATTGGATCTTTATTTTGATCTATTCAATCGGGGCTTGCCTGAAAGCCAGCCCTAGACCTACCATCAATCAGAGTTACACAGGCATTGGCTGCTGATATCTTTTTCCAATTAGGTATACGTTCTGAATTCATCCTACGCCATTCCACCACAAACCCGTCAGGTGTTGTATTGGTCGGTGGCTCCCAAGACACCAGTAGCGAGCGGTTTACACTGTGAACTGTCATATTGAATGGTGCTGGATGGTCTGAACAAAACACAAGCAATACCAAGAATAAGTGCATTTTAAAGTCTTCGCACAGCCCACTTTCCCCACATCCTCTTTGGGCTCTTACAAGGTGTCATAGTCAGTTCCATGGTACTGCTCTGAAACTTCAGCTGAGTAACATCAAAGAACCACCCAGTGAGGGGTAAGTAACTGGCGGTGGGGAGTGAAGGGGGTGAGAGTACAGTTCTATGTACTTGGAAAACTCCACTGGGGCCTGAACTTCCACAGAGTGGCAATTAGAATTGGATTGCCACCAAGCAATCATGAAGCCTTCAGTCAAAGGCTGCGGATTCAGAGGTAAAGAAGCTCTGAAACCTTCCTAATGGTCCTGGCAACTGTTAAGCGGCTAAGTTTAAATACAGGTCTTGCCACTTTCAGAAGTCAAGTCATGGAGAAGTTAGGTTTGTAAGAGAAGTATTCGGTTGGAATTGGGGAGTGTCAGTTGTGGGGTGGTTGAGCAGGCAAGATGGGGGTGTCGGTCCGGTGGGCGCGGAGTAGGTTGGGAGGTCAGTTGTGGAGTTGAAGCGGGGATGGGTATGGGACTCTTGGATGGTTCCGATTACAGGGAAATTGCCCAACAGTGGTTTGAACTTCCTGGAAAGTTTCCGGCAATTCTTACCTGCATCCTGGGGCACCCTCCTTCCCTCCAGAAATATCACCCCAGAGCTTAGATGTTACAGGCACATCTGTACACCAGTACAGTTCCCTATACACAGATGTACGAGTGTGTGATCTGTACGCTAGTACAGTTCCCTGCACACAGGTGTACGAGTGTGTGATCTGTATACCAGAACAGTTCTCTGCACACAGGTGTACGAGTGTGTGATCTGTATACCAGTACAGTTCCCTGCACACAGGCGTATGAGTGTGTGATCTGTACACCAGTATAGTTCGCTGCACACAGGTGTACAAGTGTGTAAGCTGTACAGTTCGCTGCACACAGGTGTACGAGTGTGTGATCTGTACACTCGTACAGTTCCCTGCACACAGGTGTACGAGTGTGTGATCTGTACACTCGTACAGTTCCCTGCACACAGGTGTACGAGTGTGTGATCTGTACACTCGTACAGTTCCCTGCACACAGGTGTACGAGTGTGTAAGCTGTACACTAGTACAATTCCCTGCACACAGGTGTACGAGTATGTGAGCCGTACACCAGTACAGTTCCCTGCACACAGGTGTACAAGTGTGTAAGCTGTACAGTTCGCTGCACACAGGTGTATGAGTGTGTAAGCTGTACACTAGTACAATTCCCTGCACACAGGTGTACGCGTATGTGAGCTGTACACCAGTACAGTTCCCTGCACACAGGTGTACAAGTATGTGAGCTGTACACCAGTACAGTTCCCTGCACACAGGTGTACAAGTATGTGAGCTGTACACCAGTACAGTTCCCTGCACACAGGTGTACAAGTATGTGAGCTGTACACCAGTACAGTTCCCTGCACACAGGTGTACAAGTATGTGAGCTGTACACCAGTACAGTTCCCTGCACACAGGTGTACAAGTATGTGAGCTGTACACCAGTACAGTTCCCTGCACACAGGTGTACGAGTGTGTAAGCTGTACACTAGTACAATTCCCTGCACACAGGTGTACGAGTATGTGAGCTGTACACTAGTACAGTTCGCTGCACACAGGTGTACGAGTGTGTGATCTGTACACCAGTACAGTTCCCTGCACACAGGTGTACAAGTGTGTAAGCTGTACAGTTCGCTGCACACAGGTGTACGAGTGTGTGATCTGTACACTCGTACAGTTCCCTGCACACAGGTGTACGAGTGTGTGATCTGTACACCAGTACAGTTCCCTGCACACAGGTGTACAAGTATGTGAGCTGTACACCATTACAGTTCCCTGCACACAGGTGTACAAGTGTGTAAGCTGTACAGTTAGCTGCACACAGGTGTATGAGTGTGTAAGCTGTACACTAGTACAATTCCCTGCACACAGGTGTACGAGTATGTGAGCTGTACACCAGTACAGTTCCCTGCACACAGGTGTACAAGTATGTGAGCTGTACACCAGTACAGTTCCCTGCACACAGGTGTACAAGTATGTGAGCTGTACACTAGTACAATTCCCTGCACACAGGTGTACAAGTATGTGAGCTGTACACCAGTACAGTTCCCTGCACACAGGTGTACAAGTATGTGAGCTGTACACCAGTACAGTTCCCTGCACACAGGTGTACAAGTGTGTAAGCTGTACAGTTCGCTGCACACAGGTGTATGAGTGTGTGATCTGTACACTAGTACAGTTCCCTGCACACAGGTGTACAAGAATGTAAGTAAGCTCATATGACAGACCTGCCATCCCAGGAAGCCTGGTAAACCTTCACTGTACTCCCTCCAAAACAAGGACATCCTTCCTCAGATAAGGACACCAAAGCTGCACACAATACTCCAGGTGTGCCCACACTAACGCCCTGTACAATTGCAGTAAAACATCCCTGTCCCTGTACTCAAATCCTCTCACTATGAAGGCCAACATACCATTTGCCTCCTTTACTGCCTGTTATACCTGTGCGCTTACTTTCAGCAACTGATGCACGAGGACTCCCAGGTCTCGTTGAGTATCCACCTCTCTCAATTTACACCCATTCAAGTAATAATCCGCCTTCCTATTATTGCTACCAAAGTGGATAACCTCACATTTATCCACATTATACTGCATCTGCCATGCACATGCCCACACACTCAGCCTGTGCAAGTCACGCTGAAGCATCTCTGCATCCTCCTTGCAGCTCACCCTCCCACCCAAGTTGCCCCTGTGTATATGTGTATGGGAGTGTGATGTGTGCGCCGTTCTCTGTGTATACGTATGTAAGATGCGTGTTTACCTTGTATTAGGTTGAGCTTGGCTGGTTGAGTTGCTCCAATAGAATTGTATGCAGTGACATTCACCAGTCGGGTGGTCCCTGGCAGGCTGATGTTGCAGCAGATATTAACGGTTGCGTTCTTTGTCACTTCTCCGTCCAAGTAGCTCACTGAGTATCTGTGAATTGTTCCTCTTGCTTGATGTCGTTCAAGAGGCTGCAAAACACCCCCAAAACTGACTATTTTTGAGAGACTCTGATGATGGACTGAGCTCAGATAGAGAGAAGTGAGAGGTTAGATTCCACTATGTGAATTAGAGAGTGGTTCGAAGGAAGGAATATTCAAGTCTGGAATCAGAATTGGACTTTGTGAAGCTGAATGTTTGGAGGTAGTTTCAGCAGAGAAGAAGGAATCAGAGACCAGAGTGAGAACTAGAATCGCAGCCTTCGTTGCGAGAGGTTAGACCTGTGATTCACACAAAGAAACTGAAGAATTCGAGGAAGATTTCACACTGCCCCATCCAAGGGCAGATGGAGCAGCTAAAGTCACCACTACCCCATGAAAGAAAGTGATCATGGTGAGGGTGGAACGGCAAGGAGATAGTTGACTCGAGAGGGAGCTTCAGAAAAGCAGAAAGAATGATGATTGGCAGAGGGGTCTGCTAAAAGGAGCAAAAGTATCAACATCACCTTTCCCAGCTCCAAATTAATGAACGATAAATGCCAGCAGTTAGATTGGGAAAGAAATGGACACAGATTTGCTTAGAAGCAGTGGTGATCAGATTTGAAAAATCTTCAAAGCAAAGATTTACTAAAGTGCAGAGCAACCGAAAGAATATGAGGTTGAAACTAATTTTCCTGCTACCCACACTCGCCATGCCCTCTGGTTAACAATAATGGAGACACACTCTCAGCAGACATTTTATCCGCACTCTTTTGATAATAGCCCCAGTCCTGATGTCTATTCTGTCTGATTGTGTGTCATAGACACAGGGGTGACTGTATTCACTCTGATTGTGTGTCACAGACGCAGGAGTGAGTGTATTCTCTCTGTGTGTGTGTGACAGACCCAGGACACAGGGAGGTTTAACCAGTTATTGCCTGAAGCCTTTGGGGAAAGCACACTCTACCTTCCACAGCACCATAACGGCCACTAGTCCATCCGATGTTGTCAGCTGCTGCACAAACCACACGTCAAGATATCCGACAGGCACTGAGAAACAAGATAGCTAACAGGTTAGAAAGTACAGCAGTGTCAGAGATTATCACAGCGAGGGGTGTGGGGTATATCAGAATGTGTTACAGTGAGGGGTGTGGGGTATATCAGAGAGTGTTACAGTGAGGAGTGTGGGGTATATCAGAGAGTGTTACAGTGAGGGGTGTGGGGTATATCAGAGAGTGTTACAGTGAGGGGTGTGGGGTATATCAGAGAGTGTTACAGTGAGGGTGTGGGGTATATCAGAGAGTATCACAATGAGGGGTGTGGGGTATATCAGAGTGTGTTACAGTGAGGAGTGTGGGGTATATCAGAGAGTGTTACAGTGAGGAGTGTGGGGTATATCAGAGAGTGTTACAGTGAGGGGTGTGGGGTATATCAGAGTGTGTTACAGTGAGGAGTGTGGGGTATATCAGAGAGTGTTACAGTGAGGGGTGTGGGGTATATCAGAGAGTGTTACAGTGAGGGGTGTGGGGTATATCAGAGAGTGTTACAGTGAGGGGTGTGGGGTATATCAGAGAGTGTTACAGTGAGGAGTGTGGGGTATATCAGAGAGTGTTACAGTGAGGGGTGTGGGGTATATCAGAGTGTGTTACAGTGAGGGGTGTGGGGTATATCAGAGAGTGTTACAGTGAGGGATGTGGAGTATATCAGACATTATCACAGTGAGGGGTGTGGGGTATATCAGAGAGTGTTACAGTGAGCGGTGTGGGGTATATCAGAGAGTGTTACAGTGAGGGGTGTGGGGTATATCAGAGAGTGTTACAGTGAGTTGTGTGGGGTATATCAGAGAGTGATACAGTGAGGGGTGTGGGGTATATCAGAGAGTGTTACAGTGAGGGGTGTGGGGTATATCAGAGAGTGTTACAGTGAGTTGTGTGGGGTATATCAGAGAGTGTTACAGTGAGGGGTGTGCGGTATATCAGAGAGTGATACAGTGAGGGGTGTGGGGTATTCAGAGAGTGTTACAGTGAGTTGCGTGGGGTATATCAGAGAGTGTTACAGTGAGGGGTGTGGGGTATATCAGAGAGTGATACAGTGAGGGGTGTGGGGTATTCAGAGAGTGTTACAGTGAGTTGTGTGGGGTATATCAGAGAGTGTTACAGTGAGGGGTGTGGGGTATATCAGAGAGTGTTACAGTGAGTTGTGTGGGGTATATCAGAGAGTGATACAGTGAGGGATGTGGGATGATGATAGAATGAGTTAGATGATCACTCACAGTCCTCCCCGGTCCTGGCTCTGGCCACTGGACTCCAGTCACTCCATAGCATCCTGTTTCGTTCTCCCTCTTTTGCACACTGTATGCGGAACTCATAGGAGGTGAATGGCTGCAGGCCTTCCAGCTCGTAATGTGTCGCATGGATTCCAATTTCATCCCGTGAAACCTTTAGTGGGACACAGATTATGCAATCAGTTTCTGGGGGGCTGTTGCACAGAGCGCTCTCCTTCGACATCATCTTCCAAACCCACAATTGCTACCATCTAGAAGGACAGGGGCATCAGATACCCGGGAGCACCACCACCTGGAGATTCCCCTCCAAGCCACTCACCATCCTGGTTTGGAAATAAGTCACCGTTCTTTCACTGTCACTGGGTAAACACAGTAAGAAGTCTCACAACACCAGGTTAAAGTCCAACGGGTTTATTTGGTTGCAAAATCCACTAGCTTTCGGAACAGGCTGTCCCTTCATCAGGTGGGTGGGAGTTCTGATCACAAACAGGGCACAAAGACACAAACTCAATTTACATGAATAATGATTGGAATGTGAGTCTTTACAGCTAATCAAGTCTTAAAGGTGCAGACAATGTGAGTGGAGGGAGCATTAAGCACAGGTTAAAGAGATGTGACTTGTCTCCAGACAGGACAGCCAGTGAGATTCTGCACATCCAGGCAGGTTGTGGGGGTTACAGATAGGGTGACATGAACCCAATATCCCGGTTGAGGCCGTCCTCATGTGTGCGGAACCTGGCTATCAGCCTCTGCTCAGCGACTCTGCGCTGTCATGTGTTGTGAAGGCCGCCTTGGAGAACATTTACCCGGAGATCAGAGGCTGAATGCCCGTGACCACTGAAGTGCTCCCCAACAGGAAGAGAACAGTCCAACGCCGGCATCTCCACATCATGACTGGGTAAACATGCAGGAACTCCCTCCTTAACAGCACTGTGAGTGTACCCACGTCATATCATAGAATACCTACAGTGCAGAAGGAGGCCATTTGGCCCATCGAATCTGCACTGACATTCTGTCAGAGCATCTTACTCAGACCCCCCTCTGCTCTACCCCCAAAACCCCACATATTTACCCTGCTAATCTCCCTAGCCCAAACATCTTTGGACATTAAGGGGAAATTTACCATGGCCAATAACCCTAACTTACACATCTTTGGAATGTGGGAAGAAACTGGAGCATGCGGGTGAAACCCACGCAGACACGGGGAGAGTGTGCAGACTCCGCACACTCACCCAAGGCTGAGATTGAACCCGGGTCATAGAATCATAGAAATCATAGAAACCCTACAGTACAGAAAGAGGCCATTTGGCCCATCGAGTCTGCACCGACCACAATCCCACCCAGGCCCTACCCCCATATCCCTACATATTTACCCACTAATCCCCCTAATCTACGCATCTCAGGACACTAAGGGCAATTTTAGCATGGCCAATCAACCTAACCTGCACATCTTTGGACTGTGGGAGGAAACCGGAGCACCCGGAGGAAATCCATGCAGACACGAGGAGAATGTGCGAACTCCACACAGACAGTGACCCAAGCCGGGAATCGAACCCAGGTCCCTGGAGCTGTGAAGCAGCAGTGCTAACCACTGTGCTACCGTGCCACCCTTACCGTACCGGGTCCCCACCGTGCTGCCCTTACTGCAGTGATTCTAGAAGGTAGCTCACCTCCACCTTCTCCAGGCTAATTAGGGTTGATCAATAAATGCTAACCTGGCCCGCGACGTCCATGTCGCCTAAATAAATGAAAGCAAATCCTGCCTTGCTGTCACCTACACCTTCCACTGTCAAAAGAGAACTCCAAGGAAGAGAGAGTGATGCTGGATTCTCTACAAGGCCTGGAACAGATATGGCAATGGCTGACCTACCTCATTCCAACCGCGATTTCCTGCCTCTCTGAACTGAAGCCGAAACTGGAGCTTGATAAATGGGTCGAGGTTACTGGGCTTCCTCCACGAGATGCCTATGGCTGTTGGAGCTTCCAGTATATGTTCTCCGGACACATCGGCTGGAGCCAGCGGCTTCACTAAAGGAACAACATCATAGAGAATCAGAAAGCAAAGGCACCAGCACCCAATGATCAACTGCATAAAAACACCCCGACATCCCGGGACAGGCGCTGACACACTTGTAACTATCAGACCGCAGATTTGATCATTGCTATTTAATACTGCAGCCACAAATCCCCACATCCGAGGGATACCAGCCAGGATCCTGTTGCTGCAGGAAAATGAGCATCTTTTTATGTGTGTGGAACTGTACCCCAGTGAGAGTCAGTGTGTGTGGAACCCGTACCCCAGTGAGAGTCAGTGTGTGTGGAACCCGTACCCCAGTGAGAGTCAGTGTGTGTGGAACCCGTACCCCAGTGAGAGTCAGTGTGTGTGTGGAACTGTACCCCGGTGAGAGTCAGTGTGTGTGGAACCCGTACCCCAGTGAGAGTCAGTGTGTGTGGAACCCGTACCCCAGTGAGAGTCAGTGTGTGTGGAACTGTATCCCAGTGAGAGTCAGTGTGTGTGGAACTGTACTCCAGTGAGAGTCTGTGTGTGTGGAACTGTATCCCAGTGAGAGTCAGTGTGTGTGGAACTGTACTCCAGTGAGAGTCAGTGTGTGTGGAACTGTATCCCAGTGAGAGTCAGTGTGTGTGGAACTGTATCCCAGTGAGAGGCAGTGTGTGTGGAACTGTATCCCAGTGTGTGTGGAACCCGTACCCCAGTGAGAGTCAGTGTGTGTGGAACCCGTACCCCAGTGAGAGTCAGTGTGTGTGGAACTGTATGCCAGTGAGAGTCTGTGTGTGTGGAACTGTACCCCAGTGAGAGTCAGTGTGTGTGGAACTCTATCCCTTGCCCTTGTCTGAGGTGTGGTGATCCTCAGGTCAAATCACCACCAGTGAGCTCGCTGCCTCAAAGGGGAGAGCAGCCTATGGTCATCTGGGACTATCGCAACTTGACCTTTTGATTTGTTATCCATTGGTCATTAGTGGCTGGGCTGACATTCCAATTTCACTCCTTCCCTTCCTGTCAGGCAGGCTATTTCTCTCAGCTTAGTTTGAATGTTGCTGAGAGACCCAACTCTAACTCACTCTGCCACCCAGTTCCCTCCGAAGAATGTCACAGAAATCTGCCAAAGTGCCTGTCGCTGATATGCAGTGGGTCATTGTTCAGCCAGTCTTACACAGGCACTGCAATTGGAATGATGTCTGCGTGAATATTTCAGCAGTCTCTGTACCTATGTCATCAATGATGAATTCCAGTCTGGTTAAGCAATCCTTTCTCTGTGTCTTGTTGGCCTTGACCCAGGCAACGTAGGTTCTGCCAGCAGTGAAATTCTTCCGACCCAGGGTCAATGAAGTTAGACATGTTGATATTTGAATCAGATCAATGCTGTGGAGCAGGACCAAGAGTAAGTTGTTAGTATTTGAAGATTACTGTTCGCACAGTCTGTCGCACTGGTCACTTGTTTCTGGTCACAAGTTGTTAGTTGTCTGACCAGTGGGTGCTGCCTGGGCTCCCAGTGAGAATTAGAATCATAGAATCCCTACAGTGCAGAAGGAGGCCATTCGACCCATCCAGTCTGCACCAACCACAATCCCACCCAAGCCCTATCCCCATAATCCCACATATTTACCCCCGCTAATCCCTCTAACCTGCGCATCCCGGGACACTAAGGGGCAATTTAGCACGGCCAATGCACCTAACCCGCACATCTTTGGAGTGTGGGAGGAAACCAGAGCACCCGGAGGAAACCCCACGCAGACACGGGGAGAACGTGCAAACTCCACACAGACAGTGTCTCCCAAGCTGGGAATCGAACCCAGGTCCCTGGAGCTATGAGGCAGCAAGCTAACCAATGTGCCACCGTGCCACCCATACTTCTTACTGATGTAAATGTTGTGCCCCCAAGGTTCAGAAAACCTCTTAAGTTGAAACAATAGATGAGAAGGTGAAATCAGTAAGAAACAGGACGAGACCATTCAGCTCCTCAAGCCTGTTTCCCCATTCAGCTAGTTCATGGCTAATCTGTAATCTCAACTCCATCTTCCTGACTTGTTTCTGAAACCCTTTGTGACCTTGTCGATCAAAAATCTACCAATCCCTGCGTTGCAATTTTCAGCAATTTGTTTGAGGTTTGTGAGGGAGAGTTCTGGATTTTGGCTGCCTTTTCTGTGATGTTGCCCGATCAGAAGGCTGAGGGGTGATATGATAGAGGGCTTTAAAATTGTTTGTTGGGTTCAATGTAGAGAAGATGTCTCCACTTGTGGGTGAGACCAGAAAGGGAACATAAATATACGCTAGTCACTAAGAAATCCAATGGGAAACTGAAGAGAAACTTCTCCATCCAGAGTGCTGAACTGGCACCACAGAGAGTAGTTGAGGTGAATCATTTGATGTATTTCAGGGGAAACTGGATAAACACATGAGGGATAAAGGAATGGGCGTTTTTGCTGAGAGGACAAGATGAAGAGAGGAGGGAGGAGGCGCATGTGGAGCATACACACCAGCATGGATCATCTGTGCTGGATGGCCTGTTTGTGTGCTGGGAATAATCATTTTGATGTCATGGCCTTTGTTCTGGGCTCGCCTACCAGAGGAGAGAATCTTTTTCAACTTATTTAATCATCTGAAGCATCTTCATTCAATCTGTTATACTCCAGCATAGAAACAACATGCAGGGGTACGGGGAAAGGCAGGGGAATGGCACTAAGTCATAATGCTGATTTGGAGAGCCAGTGCAGACAGGATGGGCTGAGTGGCCTCCTGTGATTCTGAATGCGAACTGCCGCATGATTTAACCCTTCTGAACCAGGAAGCGGGGAGGGAACATGGAGTTTGGGTTTGAAAAGCCTGGCAGCGGCAGAGGAAGGATGCAAGTTGGGCAACACCACAATTCCTCTCCCCCCCTCATTTCGTTCCAGGCTTGCTGAAGGCAACTCTCACTGGGCAAAACTCTGCAGTTCAGCAGGTCAGATAGCATTGGTGAAGAGAGAGAAACGGAGTTAACATTTCAGCTCAGTGACCTTTACTCAGTCCCTCAGTACCGCTCTGGAGTGGAAACTTCAATTCCGTAGTGAACATAGAAAATACAGGATAATGTCTGCCCAAGTTCTGATTAAAGATTGAGAACATTTACCTGTCCTGTGCCCCACTCTCACAGCCTGGCTGTGTACTCACCACATTCATATGATGGGACCACTCACCTGCCCTTCTCTTGAATGAAGAAGATGTAGTTTGTGGGGATCTGGGTGTCTGCACACGGACTCCAGCTACAAGTCACTGCCGAGTTCTTGTCCAATCTAAAGCAGAACAGGTCTTGAGGTGGATCTGGATAATAATGAGGAATAAAGTGAGCTCCAGGAGTTAAACACCTTCCAGCTAATGTGAAATTTCATCAACCCATCTGGCCTTGCCTCTCCTCCAAGACACCACATGATCTCGGGGCGAGCTGCTTGTCCCTGCAGCCAGGCCTCAGCTTCCAGGCAGGCCGCCTCAGAGGTATTGTAAGTCCCAATAACTAACATGGCCAACATTGACCATAGTAATGAGAGGACTCCCAAGCACATAGCACATAGACAGCATTTCAGCAATGGCTTATTGGGGAAGGCAACACACTGCAGTGTGATACTGACCCACTCCCAGGCCTCACTATCTCTAGGCTGGGAACAGAGACCCACTTCCAGGCCTCACTACCCATGTGCTGGGGACAGAGACCCACTCCCAGGCCTCACTATCTCTGTGCTGGGGACAGAAATCCACTCCCAGGCCTCACTATCTCTGGGCTGGGGACAGAGATCCACTCCCAGGCCTCACTATCACTGGGCTGGGGACAGAGACCCACTCCCAGGCCTCACTATCTCTGTGCTGGGGACAGAGATCCACTCCCAGGCCTCACTATCTCTGGGCTGGGGACAGAGATCCACTCCCAGGCCTCACTATCCCTGGGCTGGGGACAGAGATCCACTCCTAGGTGTCACTATCCCTGGGCTGGGGACAGAGATCCACTCCTAGGTGTCACTATCCCTGGACTGGGGACAGAGACCCTCACTCAGGCCTCACTATCTCCATGCTGGGGACAGATCATAGAGTCATAGAGTCCCTACAGTGCAGAAGGAGGCCATTCGGCCCATCAAGCCTGCACCACCAACAATTCCATTGAGGCCCTATCCCCGTAACCCCACTCATTTACTCTGCTAATCCTCCTGATGCTAAGGGGTAATTTAGCATGAGCAATCCAGCGAGCCTTCACATCTTTGGAGTGTGGGAGGAAACCGGAGCACCAGGGGGAAACCCACGCAGACACGGGGAGAATGTGCAAACTCCACACAGTCACCCAAGGCTGGAATTGAACCCGGGTCCTTGGCGGTATGAGGCAGCAGTGCTAACCACTGTGCCACCCCCGTGCTGCCCAGGGACCCACACCAATACTTCACTATCCCTAAGTCGGAAACTTGCCGAGTGCCTGAGACAGGCCAGAAGATTGTGGTGGCACTGAAGAAATTGTATCACAAAGGGCGGAATTTCACCGGCACGTCCGCCCAATGTTCGTACAATCCCGCCTGAGGCCAACGGAGAATGCCGTTCTCCGAGCCTCACCCGCCCCCGCAATCGGGGCGGGCGTGCCGGCAAAATTCCGGCCAAAGTCTTGATCAGAAATACTACACAGATGATCCAATGATAATAACACGCTGCAGAAATACATTTCAGTCGTCGTGAAGAGCACACATTTGAAAGAAGGTCGAGTGGCAATAAACAACACCACTTAGCTGACAATTCATCCCCACAATCCACAAGCCAGTGTCTTCTCAATACTGTTTACAACTGCTCTCAGATCTCCATCTCCTACACCGTGCAATTCTTGACCTCTCTGCCAGAGGAATTCTGCTTCTGTCCTGTCTTATCCTTTCAAAATTTTAAACACTTTATTCAGATCACCTGAAGCAAAATGAGGCAGTTTTTCAGGATTGTTTATATTTGTTCAAAGCAGAAACAGCATTGCAATGAATCTCATTATCCTTTCTATGATGTGAAACCTAACACTGCCAACAGTATACTAACCACGTTCATTCTGCTTTTACATCAGCTCGTCATTACTGGTTAGCTTTTATGTTCTGATTAAAACCTAGAAATCTTGTTTTTTAACAGCCTTGTCACCCGACAAGTCCTTTAATGTCCTGTGAACCAAACCTCACAAATACCTCTTCACTTCCACAGCAACCGAGTCTATTTCTATTCACAGTGTTCTTACTGTATGCGGTTATTGGCTAATCCTGTTTCATTGCACATTATGATGTGGAGATGCCGAACCAGGATATTGGGTTCATGTCACACTATCTGTAATCCCCACAGCTTGCCTGGACCTGCAGAGTCTCACTGGCTGTCCTGCCTGGAGACAATACACATCTCTTTAGCCTGTCTTGATGCTCTCTCCACTCACATTGTTTGTATCTTAAAGACTTGATTAGTTGTAAGTATTCGCATTCCAACCATTATTCATGTAAATTGAGTCTGTGTCTTTATATGCCCTGTTTGTGAACAGAATTCCTACTCACCTGAAGAAGGGGCTTGGAGCTCCGAAAGCTTGTGTGGCTTTTGCTACCAAATAAACCTGTTGGACTTTAACCTGGTGTTGTTAAACTTCTTACTGTCATTGCACATTACCAGGTGCCTGCTCCCTGGTTGCCTCTAGAACGTACTGTCAAAGAATATGTCCCAATTATGCTGTTTGAACCAATTTTTCAGACTATATCTATCAATCTGATTTGTCCAGTCTGTATGTAGATTAAAGTCGCCCGTGATTATTGTGGTACCTTTCTTTCATGGCCTATTTATTTCTTCCTGTATACCTTGTAACAGTGTAACTCCTGCAAGTAAATTCTTAGCTATCCTATTTCCTATCTCTATCCACACTAAGTCTATATCTTGAACCCAAAAGAGAAAATGCTGGAAAATTTCAGCAGGTCTGATAGCATCTGTAAGGAGAGAAAAGAGCTGATGTTTTGAGTCAAGATCACCTTTGTCAAAGCTGATTTTCTCTCCTTACAGATGCTGCCAGACCTTCTGAGATTTTCCAGCGTTTTCTCTTTTGGTTTCAGATTCCAGCATCCACAGTAATTTGCTTCTATCAAGTCTATATCTTGCTCTTTCAAGCTAAGGTCATCTCTCATTACTGTACTAATGTTATCCTTAATTAACGGAGATATCCCTCCACCTTTTCCCAGCTTCCTATCTTTTCCAAATGTCAATGTTCGGATCCCAGTCTTGGTTATCCTGTCACCATGGGAGGAATTCCAGAAACTAAGCCCTGTGGTGGGTGTGATTGGCACTGGGCAGCAGGACAGCTGAACATGCACAGTCCTACAGTTTCTTTTAGCTTTTTCGCTTCTCACCTTTTTTGGACTTCTAAGAATCAACTCTCCATCCTTTTTGGTATTATTCCCAAATTTTGAGCTTACTCCCTCCATCTAAGCTGATTTTCAAATCTTTGATGTAAACACTGCACAGTAGTGGCCCCAACCAGTATCCCAATGTGGGAAAACCGCCCTCACCACCCTGTATCCCAATGTGGGAAAACCGCCCACACCACCCTGTATCCCAATGTGGGAAAACCCCCCTCACCACCCTGTATCCCAATGTGGGAAAACCGACCTCATCACTATGTATCCCAATGCGGGAAAACCGCCCTCACCACTGAAGTAGGCCATTTTCCAAAGCCATATTTTTATTATCTCATCAATATTCACCTCATTAAACATATTCATTTATTGGACTGATTGGCACCATTCATAACGTGCCCACAATGCAGAGGGGAACACTCGAATGGACATTCGTTTAAATCCCCCTCTGCACAGCTGAGACACCTTTAATTCAAGTTTGATGGAAGATCCTTATTCTGCCCAGCAACAGCACGAAGCTGCATTTTAAACCGGCCCTTGGCCAGAAGATCGGGATATCTGCAAGTCAAGACCTGGCAGTGGGATATATGGCATAAGTGTACTGTAAATAAAATATTATGGGAATAAAATGGCCAAGGCAGGCAAAGAAACTTAATAAACCAGGATAAAAAGAATAAAAGATTAGATTAAATCCCCCTACACACAGCAGGACAAAATGACATTAACGCCTAATCTCGCAAGCATAGAATACAGACACAAAACATCAGAGGTCGATTTAGATAAGGGGACACATCGAGAGGATAATGGGAAACACATTAAAACACCGGGGCAAGAACAGGCAGTCCCATTAACACGGACACACACCATACAGATGCAAATTGACAAAGTCTACCAGGGAGCTTCCTGACCAGATAGGCCACTTTTTAGGTATTGTAAAAATGTATGAGCAAATGTTCCCGCTCGAATTTGGATTCCTATAAATATCCAGAGCAAATGTGTAACTGTTGAGATCAACGTGGCCAAGCCACTGTTTCTAAGCTGGCTACGGGGGTCTCCCTGGGATCCCAGTAATTGTACAATAAAGAAAAACGCTTTGAACCTTGCCTTGCGACTCGACCTCCTTGAATGCACTGGTACAAGGGATTTTTCCCTACAACAAATGGCGTAGTCGGCTCAGGATTTGATATCTGACTTCTGACTAGTGGCCACGGTCTGGAAGCCGGGATCAAATTTAAACGAATCTGATAAAAATCCAGAGCAGTCAAGGGTGAGTACAAGTCTCCGTTCAAAGTGAGGTACCTTTAAGGGTTAGGGTTTGTCCGTTTTAAATATTGTTGTCTTGTAGAACTGTATAATCTTGCCTAAGTTTTAAAAATTGAAACAGAATTCTGCACTAAAGAGGTAGGTCAGAACGACCGCATGGAAGAAGGTAAGTAACTTCAATAGAAATAGAGGACCAGAGGTAAAGATAACAGGTTTTGGGCTATTTGATAACGGGAATAAGGAATTAAGACTAATATAAAGATAAGAACCGCATGCAGAACTAATTGGTGTAACTAACCCAGGATTGTAAACGAAACCGCTGTCTGTGCCAAGGCAATAGGATAAGGGAGTGCTTGACTCAAGGTGCCCGACCCTAAACTGGACGTTAAGAGGAGAAATCTCCCACGCTAAGGTTGGGTTTTGAAGCGGGCGCTAAGAGGCACAGGTACTCAGGGTGCAAGGCACGGACAGTGTAAATCGGGTAACAACACAGACTCTGAAGGGACGAACAACCTCAGAGTCGATACAGTTACTAATTATAACAGGGGCTTTGATAACAGATACATTTGTGTCAGTGTTGAGGAAGAGGGGACCCAATCCATCCTGACCAAGATACACAGCGACGGAGAATCCATTAGGGACCCGGGCGGAGTTTGATAACCTTGTTCGTCTGTAGGGAACACCACAGTCCATAGCAGGGTACCAGGGAGCTGAAACTCCCTTTTTGGGGTAACGGATCAACCTTGCTAGTGGAGGTGGTGGCCAAGCGGGAGGCGTTGTACTTAAAGGGGCTGGGGACAGGGGCCGACAAACCCACTAAAGACCAGCACACATCCCAATAAGACAACACAAAACAGACCAAGCGTGAGGTGTCAGGAATAGTTGGGGGAGCACAGGGGAAGAGACCCACTGGGACCCCACTACGAGACCCTACAGCAATACAGACGGTGCTGGAGCAGTATCAGTGACAGGAGATAAGAGAGAGAGAGTTGGGGCACTTTTACTGTTGGAACCATTTCATTTTCTGATCAGGGCCAGTGTGATCTCCTGGACTCGTTTCGATCGCCACAGGGGGTCGGAGAGGAATTTCCCAGATTTTGTTTTCCCCATATTGGCCCTGGGGTTTTCACTCTGGGTTTTCACCTCTCCCTGGAGATCACATGGTCTGGAATGGGGGGGTGGGGGTGAGTTAATAGTTGTGATGAACAAAGCATCGTAGCTGTGAGGGACAGCTCGGTGGATAGGATATTAGGATGTAGATAGGCTGGAAAATTGGGCGGGGATCCTGGATTCAGGATTCAATCCTGGACCGGGGAGCGGCGCGGGCTTGGAGGGCCGAAGGGCCTGTTCCTGTGCTGTATTGTTCTTTGTTCTTTGTTCTTTGAACCAGCATATGGGGGTTGCAGGACTGCTAGACAGAAAAATGGCAGACCACGTTATTGAGGGAGAAACTGCAGTAGCTCTCATTTTTAAGTATCTGTTAGCCAGAGAAGCGATTGTTGCAAAGATGAAACGGAACGGGTGGAACGCATCACAAACTTTAGAAGATCAGAGAAAGTGGGTAGACGGAGTTAAACGGGACAAAACAAAAGTAATGGGAGTAATGTTAGTGACCCAGTTAGCTGGACTAATTGAGAAGGTAAATGCCTCCATGGAGGAGAGACACAAAGAGACAGAACAAATTAAGGTATTGCAGGAGAGAGTGAGGGAATTAGAACACAGAAGCCACACTGCGGAGATAACGCAGAGCTCAGAGGAAACGGACCCTGTGCCCTCATACGAGTCAGTGCAGAAACATACAACCGCTCCAGTATCAGAAGGGGACATAAAAAATTATAATCAGGCGCCAGTCACCAGAGGAGGGACGTTAGCACAACCAAAAGCAACCTATAAGCCTTTTACCCCAGGGGAAAGGCAGCAGATTATGGCATCCCTGGGGAAGTTAAAACCCAGAAGCGCAAACCTGGGATTTTGGGGCGAATTGGATTCACTCTGGGTAGGACACCAGTTACATTTAAGGGTCATACACCAGCTGGTCCGGGCAGCCTGTCCAGCGGATAAATGGAGGTTGGTGGCAGGAGGGCCAGCGACCCAAGCAGCACAGGACTATAATGGAGGAAGGTGGACACATGCCGTTCCTACAACGGCTGAGATAGACGACCAGCTGGCACCCTTCACATTATTTAAGACCGAAATCCAACGGGTCTTAGGGAACTCCCCCACTAATTGGAGCAGGATCACAAATACTAAACAAGGACAGGGGGAAAGTGCATCGGAATTTGGAGAGAGATTATTCCAGGTATATAGGGAGTGTTCAGGACAGGACAATGTGGATAGGAGAGACAGGGCTTTTATCCAGGCATTCAAGGACGGGCTATCAGAGGTACACCAAGAAATCCTTAAGATGGGGGTGATAGCATCCCAAGACTATGACGAGCTAGTCGAGTGGGCTAGCGGGATAAAAGAAGGGAAGGTTGCCCAGACAAAGCCCAGACGAGAGAGAACTGGAACCCCCCGTAACGGAGATAAGGGGAGAACCGGGCTCAGCTGCTACACGTGTGGCCAGCCAGGGCATATGGCTAGATTCTGCAGGGGAGCACCATCCAAAGGGAAACCCGAGAATGGCGGGCCCCGCTGTGACTACTGCCACAGGGCAGGGCACACCGAGGCAACATGTTGGGGGAAACATGGGAGACCCCAAGACAACTATAGACCAACCCCGGGGGCACCACATTCCCGGAATCCACTAGGGTGACTAGAAGAGACCCCAAACCAGGGAGATGGGAGACAGGAGAGGATTAGTGTAGCCACGCCCACAGAAGACAGTGAATCCCGACAGAAGCCGGTGTCCATCCACCCCACTCATCGACCAACACTGGTCGAAATCTCACAACCCGTAGCTCCCATCCAAAACAGGAAAGAGGGAGAGAGAATATATGTAGAAGCCTTGGTAGGGGGTAGGGAATGCCACATGTTAGTAGATACGGGAGCAGCCATATCAATTACAAACCTACCCCTGCCACTGACCAACAAAAGAATACACATAACCGGGGTAGGGGGAGAGAGAATACCCGCCTATCTTAGCGAGACCACACTAGTAGAAATCAACCACAAGTATATTCCAATGCAATTTTACGTATGTCAGAATAATGAGGGCACAATCATGGGGAACGATTTAATGAGGGAATACCAGGTGCTGATAGATTGTGGGAAAGGGAAACTAATTTGGCCACAACCTGACGGTGGGAAGACCGGAATAGGGACATTAGCTAGCCACCTGGGGACGGATGGGGTAGCCACCATCGTGGCCCGAGATTGGGATCAGGAAAAAGAAGGGTTCGGAGCCATCTGCGCTTCCATTCCCGAAGCCTGGGCTAGGACGAAATTAGATACCGGACTAACCGACACAGAACCGATAAAAGTCCCAGGACCGGAACACAAGCCCCACCGACAATACCCTATCAAGAGAGAAGCACAAGGGGCAGTGGTAGAAATAGTCAAGGGTTTAATAGAAAAGGGAATCCTCAGGGAAACCACCAGTACCACCAATTCCCCCACATGGCCAGTTATAAAACCTGACAGGAGCTCCCGGCTCACCATCGATTACACAGGTTTGAACAAGGTAACACCTAAATTACACCCCATTGTGGCAAACCCCTCGACTATTTTAAACGGATTGGCACAAGACCACAAAATTTTCACGGTGCTAGATATAGCAAATGGGTTCTGGTCCCTTCCACTGGACACAGAATCCCAAAACAAATTCGCCTTCACTGTGGGAGAGAAACAGTACACATGGACTCGCCTCCCACAGGGATTTCATAACAGACCTGCCATATTTCACAGAACAATGAGCGATATCCTGAGTAGGGTGAAATTGCATGAGGACAATACGGTCCTCCAGTATGTGGACGATGTGTTAATAGCGTCCAAAACAGAAGAAGGGCACAAGGCAGCCCTGTATGCAGTACTAGAAGGATTGGCAAAAGCCGGGCTGAAAGTCAGCCCACATAAGGCACAAATTGCAAAACACCGTGTCCTGTACTTAGGACACCTAATTTCCCAGGGAATTAAAGAAATGCTCGCAGATCGCAAAACCGCGATTAAAGAAATGCCGCGACCAGTTACAGTAAGAGGGGTCCGAAAAGTTTTAGGACTATTCAATTACAGTAGGAGTTTTATCCCTGACTTCGCAAGAATCACGGAGCCAATTCAGAGACTAGTGAAGGGAGGAAAGCCAGCCTTGGAAAGTATAGAGTGGGGACAAGAGCAAGAGACAGCATATGCAGAGTTGAAAGCTAGGTTAGTTTCAGCCCCAGGGCTGGGACTGCCAGATGGAAGCAAGAAGTTCCACATCTTCTGTGATAACCAGGACGGCTTCTATTCTGCCGTAGTGGCACAGACTCATGGAGATAGAAAGAGACCCGTAGAGTATTATTCAACGTCTGAGGGACCAGTAGTCACCGGGATGCCCAGGTGCATAGCCGCCCTAGATTGTGCAGCATGGGCTGTGAGGATAAGTGAGCCCATTGTCATGACAGGAGATATCGTGCTACACACAAAACATACATTGGTAGAAATGCTAAACACGGGCAAACTCAAAACAGTCTCGAATATAAGGAGGGCAAGGTGGGAGGCCACACTCCTACCACCTAACAAGTCAGTCACCATCATTAGGGACACGGGAGAAAACCCCGCGGAAGGGATTTTAGATATTGGGGAAGCACACAGCTGTGGAGAAATTGACGAAGATAGCAAGGAAGGAAAGATTAGAGACGAACCCCTTCCAACAGCAGATAAGACCTTCTATGTGGATGGGTCCCGCAAATATGTATCCGGATCACCAAGGACAGGGTGGGCAGTAGTAGACCAGAACCTGGAAACCCTAGAATCAGGACGGATCGACGGGGGTCAGTCCGCTCAGGTAGCAGAATTAGTTGCCCTCACCCAAGCCTTAAGATTAGCAGCAGGGAAAACAGTAAATGTGTATACAGACAGCCAATACGCGTTTGGTGTGGTTCATGATTACATGTCCGCATGGGGGAGAAGGGGGTTCATTACTACAGGAGGTACCCCCATTAAACACCAACAGCAGATAAGGGCGCTGCTAGCAGCTAGTGAACAGCCTACAGAGGCCGCAGTAATTAAAATAAAAGCCCACCAGCGGGAACCCGGAAGGGACACCCCGGGGTGGATTCATTTCAAAGGGAATCAAGCCGCAGACACAGCGGCACAGCAAGCACTAGAAAACAGCGACATTAAAAGCCTGCCCCTTGCAGCGATAGTGGTAGAACCGGAAGAAATTGACATACAGAAATTATATGGGGACACTCCCCAACAAGAACGAGATAGATGGGAGGAGCTGGGCGCAGTTAAAGGGACTGACGGGGTGTGGAGAAAAGATAACCGGGTATTGGCACCAGGATGTATCCAGAACACATTACTGGAACTACACCACGGGCTTCCCCATACAGGCAGGGATGCAATGATACAGAGCCTGGGGAGAGAGTGGTGGTGGAAAGGATTGGGACGGGATGTGGCCGCATACTGCCGCAGATGCACTATATGTGCACAGCACAACCCCGGGAAGCCCATAAAGGTAAAGATGGGACACCAACCCAGACCAAAGGGACCCTGGGAACAGATACAAATGGACTTCATAGGACCATTGCCCCCCTCTCACGGGAAAACATACTGCCTGGTAATAGTAGATCAATTCACCAGGTGGGTAGAAGCATTCCCCACAACCAATTGTACAGCCCTAACGGTAGCCAGGATATTGGCAGCAGAAGTCATTCCCCGATGGGGGATGCCAATTCAAGTTGATTCGGACCAGGGAACACATTTCACAGGAAAGGTTATGAAAAACATTTGCCAACTATTAGGAATAAAACAGAAATTTCACATCCCCTTTCACCCACAAAGTTCCGGGATGGTGGAGAGGATGAATCGGACCCTAAAAATAGCAAAAGCAATGCAATCCTCAGGTAGAAATTGGACAGAAGTCCTACCTGCAGTTCTGATGAGGCTTAGGGCGACCACAAATCGAACTACCGGCTTGACTCCATACGAGCTGATGACCGGGCGAGCAATGCACTTACCCGAAAACATTATTACAGGCTGGACAGATGTGGGTCCGATAAAGGATAAGATCCGTCAATACATCCGAGACCTTAGCACCCAATTGAAGGGGATGCGCCGGTCCGTAATTTTAAATCAGGCACAGGTCGATACAGAGGAGGACTCAGAAATATTACCAGAGGTCCCAAAAGCCGGGAGCCAGGTCTTAACAAAAGTGCTTCCTGCAAAACCAGGATTTGCCCCAAGATGGCACGGACCTTACGAGGTCATTATTAGCGGAGATACCTGTGCCTGTATAGATATAAGGGCAGTAAGAAGTCTCACAACACCAGGTTAAAGTCCAACAGGACAAAATTCGCACCTCAATATGCCAACATCTTCATGCACAGGTTCGAACAAGACTTCTTCACTGCACAGGACCTTCAACCGATGCTATACACTAGATACATCGATGACATTTTATTCCTTTGGAGTCATGGTGAGCAATCACTGAACCAACTATATGATGACATCAACAAGTTCCATCCCACCATCAGACTCACCATGGACTACTCTCCGGAATCGGTTGCATCGGAGACACACGCATCTCCATTAAGGACGGTCACCTCAGCACCTCACTGTACCGCAAGCCCACAGATAACCACATGATGCTCCACTTCTCCAGCTTCCACCCTAAACACGTTAAAGAAGCCATCCCCTACGGACAAGCCCTCCGTATACACAGGATCTGCTCGGATGAGGAGGATCGCAACAGACACCTCCAGACGCTGAAAGATGCCCTCATAAGAACAGGATATGGCGCTCGACTCATCGATCAACAGTTCCGACGCGCCACAGCGAAAAACCGCACCGACCTCCTCAGGAGACAAACACGGGACACAGTGGACAGAGTACCCTTCGTCGTCCAGTACTTCCCCGGAGCAGAGAAGCTACGGCATCTCCTCCGGAGCCTTCAACATGTCATTGATGAAGACGAACATCTCGCCAAGGCCATCCCCACACCCCCACTTCTTGCCTTCAAACAACCGCGCAACCTCAAACAGACCATTGTCCGCAGCAAACTACCCAGCCTTCAGGAGAGTAGTGACCATGACACCACACAACCCTGCCACAGCAACCTCTGCGAGACGTGCCGGATCATCGACACGGATGCCATCATCTCACGTGAGAACACCATCTCCCAGGTACACGGTACATACTCTTGCAACTCGGCCAACGTTGTCTACCTGATACGCTGCAGGAAAGGATGTCCCGAGGCATGGTACATTGGGGAAACCATGCAGACGCTATGACAACGGATGAATGAACACCGCTCGACAATCACCAGGCAAGACTGTTCTCTTCCTGTGGGGGAGCACTTCAGCAGTCATGGGCATTCAGCCTTGGATCTTCAGGTAAGCGTTCTCCAAGGCGGCCTTCACGACACACGACAGCGCAGAGTCGCTGAGCAGAAACTGATAGCCAAGTTCCGCACACATGAGGACGGCCTAAACCGGGATGTTGGATTTATGTCACATTATCAGTAACCCCCACAGCTTTCCCCCTGATCTTGCAGAATCTTACTAGCTGTTCTGTCTGGAGACAATACACATCTCTTTAACCTGTGTTGAATGTTCCCTCCACCCACATTATCTGTACGTTTAAGACCTTTGGGCAGCACGGTAGCACAGTGGTTAGCACTGCTGCTTCACAGCTCCAGGGACCTGGGTTCGATTCCCGGCTTGGGTCACTGTCTGTGTGGAGTTTGCACATTCTCCTCGTGTCTGCGTGGGTTTCCTCCGGGAGCTCCGGTTTCCTCCCACAATCCAAAGATGTGCGGGTTAGGTTGATTGGCTATGCTAAAAATTGCCCCTTAGTGTCCTGGGATGCATAGATTAGAGGGATGAGTGGGTAAAATATATGGGGGTAGGGCCTGGGTGGGATTGTGGTCGGTGCAGACTCGATGGGCCGAATGGCCTCTTTCTGTACTGTGGGGTTTCTATGATTTCTATGATTTTTCTTCTATGAAAGTGACCTGGCTGGCATCTCTTTAACCTGTGTTGAATGCTCCCTCCACCCACATTGTCTGTACATTTAAGACCTGGCTGGCTGTAGAGATTTGCATTCTAATTAGTATTCTGTAACTTGATTTCTGTGTCTCTGTGCACTGTTGGAGAACAGATATCCACTCCATCTGACGAAGGGGCAGCGCTCCGAAAGCTTATGGTATTTGCTACCAAATAAACCTGTTGGACTTTAACCTGGTGTTGTGAGACTTCTTACTGTGCTTACCCCAGTCCAACGCCGGCATCTCCACATCATAGATATAAGGGGACAGGGGATCTGGAAACATTCGACCCAATTAAGGCTGTATGAAGACAAATGAACTAAAGATACCGTTTTCGTTCGTTCAAATTCCACAGGCACCAGGACCAGATCTACTATCAAGACGTCGGAACAAACTACTTTTAATTTGATTGCCTGTTTATTTTCTGTATATACTATAACTGTAAAAATACTGTTGTAAAAAACGATATGGGAATAGGGACATATTTGATGATAGCCATGACCATTGTAAATACGCTCCAACACATGGGGGTTAGGGGAGCAGAACCACCAATCATGGAAGAAAACCTATTCCTGAAAACACACATCCAGATCTATGGGAATAGGGCCGCTTGTTACCCTTCAGCGCGATCAGTAAACTCCCTATTCATCGCAACACCAGGGTGGCTCCCACAAGAGTTATTCACTATTGACACATCGGGGGCACCCTGCAAGGAACATATTGGGTACTTTAAACAAGGGATACAAGGAAGGTGTGTAGAGCTCACTGAGCCGGGAATTCTAGGGGGGATGGGACCCCAACGGGAGGAGACACATGGGAACTACCCACAATGTTTTAAGGGAGAGGGATGGGGGTGCGTGCATGCCTTTGTCCCTAAAAATGATTTGTGCGCTGAGGCACATTGTGCTCTCCGGGAGTGCAGGGTCCGGGAAGGACACTTCACTTGTGACTGTAAGCAACAAAAATGCATTGCAGTCACCGCGGGTAGGCAGCTTATGTGTGGCAAGTGCAACGGCACTCACGTAAGCTCAGCCTCGGGGACATACCCATTTGACTCTCACCAAGGGGTACAACCAAGTGGACAGTCCTGGGGGAGGGAAGGTTCCACAACATGGGACCATGTGGTCAAACGACCCCGGGGTAATGCATGTTATCGGGTTAAAGAAGGTTATGTGTTTTTATTCAAAAATGTATACATGACGGCCACAGACAGGCCTCCAAGGTTCTTTTCCGTAGGGACAATCAGACCTCTCACGGTTCCGTGCCCAAGCGAAGGGCATGTCCAGAAACGCATAGTGACCAGGGCCATCAGCGCAGAACTCTGCGCCGACTGGCAGGCCCCTGTCACATTAGGATCTTCTTTGGGGTATGGATTTCTGGGGACACTATCCCTAGGGGGCGCCACAGGGGTGATCAGTGCCAGTAATAGGAATTTCTTCATATGTGGACTTACCATCTTAGGAAACAGCACCCTCGGATATATCCCGCTAAGAAGGGATATATCCGAGGGTTCGGCCACTGAGTCTATATGGGTAGAACTGAGAAATAAGAAGGGGGAAATCACTTTGATAGGGTTGTACCATCGGCCCCCAAATAGTCGGTGGGAAATTGAGGAGCAAATATGTAAGGAGATTACAGATAGCTCCAAGAAAAATAGGGAGGTAATAGTCAGAGATTTTAACTTTCCCAACTGACTGGGATAGCCATAGTATTAGAGGCTTGGATGGAGAGAAATTTATTGAGTGTATTCAGGAGGAATTTCTCATTCAGTATGTGGATGGCCCGACTAGAGAGAGGGCAAAACTTGCCCTCCTCTTGGGAAATAAGGAAGGGCAGGTGACAGAAGTGTTAGTGAGGGATCACTTTGGGACCAGTGACCATAATTCTATTGGTTTTAAGATAGCTATGGAGAATGATGGCTCAAAAGTTAAAATTCTAAATTGGGGCAAGGCCAATTTTGATGGTATCAGGCAGGAACTTTCAAAAGTTAATTGGGGGAGTCTGTGGGAAGGCAAAGGGACGTCTGGTAAGTGGCACGCTTTCAAAAGTGTGTTAACCAGGGTTCAGGGTAAACACAGTCCTCTTAGAGTGAAGGGCAAGGCTGGCAAAAGTAGGAAACCCTGGATGACTGGGGATATTGAGGCCCTGGTCAAGAAGAAGAAAGAGGCACATGACATGCATAGGCAGCTAGGATCAAGTGAATCCCTTGAAGAGTATAGGGGGTGTAGGAGTAGAGTTAAGAGAGAAATCAGGAGGGCAAAAAGGGGACACGAGATTGTTTTGGCAGATAAGGCAAAGGAGAATCCAAAGAGCTTCTACAAATACATAAAGGGCAAAAGAGTAACAAGGGAGAGAGTAGGGCCTCTTAAGGATCAACAAGGTCATCTATGTGCGAATCCACAAGAGATGGCTGAGATCCTAAATGAATATTTCTCATCAGTATTTACTGTTGAGAAAAACATGGAAGTTAGGGAACTTGGAGAAATAAATAGTGATGTCTTGAGGAGTGTACATATTACAGAGAAGGAGGTGCTGGAAGTCTTAAAGCGCATCAAGGTAGATAAATCCCCGGGACCCGATGAAGTGTATCCCAGGGCATTGTGGGAGGCTAGGGCGGAAATTGCGGGTACCCTAGCCGAGATATTTGAATCATCGATAGTCACAGGTGAGGTGCCTGAAGATTGGAGAGTGGCAAATGTTGTGCCTTTGTTTGAAAAGGGCTGCAGGGAAAAGCCTGGGAACCACAGGCCAGTGAGCCTCACATCTGTGGTAGGTAAATTGTTGGAAGGTATTTTGAGAGACAGGATCTACAGGCATTTAGAGACGCAAGGACTGATTAGGGACAGTCAGCATGGCTTTGTGAGTGGAAAATCATGTCTCATAAATTTAATTGAGTTTTTTGAAGAGGTAGCCAAGAAGGTAGATGAGGGCAGTGCAGTTGATGTTGTCTACATGGACTTTAGCAAGGCCTTTGACAAGGTACCACATGGCAGATTGTTGCATAAGGTTAAATCTCACGGGTGAGGTATCTAAATGGATACAAAATTGGCTTCTTGACAGAAGCCAGAGGGTGGTTGTAGAGAGTTGTTTTTCAAACTGGAGGCCTGTGACCAGCGGTGTGCCTCAGGGATCAGTGCTGGGTCCACTGTTATTTGTCATTTATATTAATTATTTGGATGAGAATATAGGAGGCATGTGTAGTAAGTTTGCAGATGACACCAAGATTTGTGGCATAGTGGACAGTGAAGAAAGTTATCTCCAATTGCAACGGGATCTTGATCAATTGGGCCAGTGGGCTGACGAATGGCAGATGGAGTTTAATTTAGACAAATGCGAGGTGATGCATTTTGGTAGATTGAACCAAGGCAGGACTTACTCAGTTAATGGTAGGGCGTTGGGGAGAGTTACAGAGCAAAGAGATCTAGGAGTACATGTTCATAGCTCCTTGAAAGTGGAGTCACAGGTGGACAGAGTGGTGAAGAAGGCATTCGGCATGCTTGGTTTCATCGGTCAGAACATTGAATACAGGAATTGGAATGTCTTGTTGAAGTTGTACAAGACATTGGTAAGGCCACACTTGGAATACTGTGTGCAATTCTGGTCACCCTATTATAGAAAGGATATTATTAAACTAGAAAGAGTGCAGAAAAGATTTACTGCGATGCCACTGGGACTTGATGGATTGAGTTATAAGGAGAGGCTGGATAGACTGGGACTTTTTTATTTGGAGCGTAGGAGGCTGAGGGGTGATCTTATAGAGGTCTATAAAATAATGAGGGGCACAGATCAGCTAGATAGTCAATATCTTTTCCCAAAGGTAGGGGAGTCTAAAACTAGAGGGCATAGGTTTAAGGTGAGAAGGGAGAGATACAAAAGTTTCAGAGGGGCAATTTTTTCACACGGAGGGTGGTAGGTGTCTGGAACAAGCTGCCAGAGATAGTAGTAGAGGCGGGTACAATTTTGTCTTTTAAAAAGCATCTAGATAGTTACGTGGGTACGATGGGTATCGAGGGATATGGGCCAAATGCGGGCAATTGGGATTAGCTTCGGGGTTTTAAAAAAACTGGGCGGCATGGACAAGTTGGGCCGAAGGGCCTGTTTCCATGCTGTAAACGTCTATGACTCTATAACTTCAGGCTATTTTGGGAAGAGTTTTCTGCCCTCCCTGCATTCCCACACTATCTTTATATTCGCTGCCAAGTTATTCCTTTGGTTCGTCCCAATGGAGTGTGATGGATAATCTGAAAGTAGCTGTGTACCTGTTTGCTTCACATGCTGTATCAGTACAGCTGCAACCAGTAGCACCTCAAAAACTATCCTCATGTTGCCGTCAATCACCTGTCAGAGGGAAAGATTAAAACTGGTGTTACACAGTCTGAAAATGGGAAAAACTTTTGTCAAGGCTGTATGGTAAAGGGTGTGCCATTGCCTTGCCCCATTGATCGGTAAAGCAGGGGAGGGGTGGGGACAGTCTCTTCCCCTATCACCTCTGTATTCAAGAATGGTAAATCAGCCAGAATTCCTTGCTGCAAATAACCATTCAGGGCCCTTTGCTGGTATGTGGGTACCCGGTGCAGACAGATGTGAGATTGACCTTGCTGTTATATAGAGTAGAATTTCTTAACGACCCTGTAGAGGGGGAGCTGCACACCAGGGAGAGGCGGGAGAGGGGGAACTGTACTCCAGGGAGAGTCAGCACCTTCAAGAGAGGGAATTGTACCCCAGAGAGAGAGAGTCAGGAGAGAGGGAACTGTACCCCAGAGAGAGTCAGGAGAGGGGGAACTGTACCCCAGTGAGAGTCAGGAGAGGGGGGACTGTACCCCAGTGAGAGTCAGGAGAGGGGGAACTGTACCCCAGTGAGAGTCAGGAGAGGGGGAATTGTACTCCCGGTAGAGTCAGGAGAGGGGGAACTGCACTCCAGAGAGAGTCAGGAGAGAGGGAACTGTACCCCAGGGAGAGTCAGGAGATGGGGGAATACCCCAGAGAGAGTCAGGAGAGGGGGAACTGTACCCCAGTGAGAGTCAGGAGAGGGGGAATTGTACTCCCGGTAGAGTCAGGAGAGGGGGGACTGCACTCCAGAGAGAGTCAGGAGAGAGGGAACTGTACCCCAGGGAGAGTCAGGAGATGGGGGAATACCCCAGAGAGAGTCAGGAGAGGGGGGACTGTACCCCAGAGAGAGTCAGGAGAGGGGGAACTGTACCCCAGGGAGAGTCAGGAGAGGGGGAACTGTACCCCAGGGAGAGTCAGGGGAGGGGGGACTGTACCCCAGGGAGAGTGAGGAGAGAGGGAACTGTACCCCAGGGAGAGTCAGGAGAGGGGGAACTGTACCCCAGAGAGAGTCAGGAGAGGGGGAACTGTACCCCAGGGAGAGTCAGGAGAGAGGGAACTGTACCCCAGAGAGAGTCAGGAGATGGGGGAATACCCCAGAGAGAGTCAGGAGAGGGGGAACTGCACTCCAGAGAGAGTCAGGAGAGGGGGAACTGTACCCCAGGGAGAGTCAGGAGAGGGGGAACTGTACCCCAGGGAGAGTCAGGGGAGGGGGGACTGTACCCCAGGGAGAGTGAGGAGAGAGGGAACTGTACCCCAGGGAGAGTCAGGAGAGGGGGAACTGTACCCCAGAGAGAGTCAGGAGAGGGGGAACTGTACCCCAGGGAGAGTCAGGAGAGGGGGAACTGTACCCCAGAGAGAGTCAGGAGAGGGGGAACTGTACCCCAGAGAGAGTCAGGAGAGGGGAAACTGTACCCCTGGGAGAGTCAGGAGAGGGGGAATTGTACCCCCGGGAGAGTCAGGAGAGGGGGAACTGTATCCCAGGGAGAGTCAGGAGAGGGGGAACTGTACCCCTGGGAGAGTCAGGTGAGGGGGAACTGTACCCCTGGGAGAGTCAGGAGAGGGGGAACTGTACCCCTGGGAGAGTGAGCACCTTGAGGAGTGAAGGTTCTGGACTGATTAGCTATTGATTGAACGGAGACACAGATTCTGTACCCATCATTTCATGTTGCAGTCATGGACAGGAATGTGCTCCACTTTGACACATACCTCCTCACTGCTTCAGACGTGACATTTACTGCTCACATTTTATGAATTGATGTGCGCCAGAATTGATGTGCGTACGTCCTCACCTGGCAACCAGTGGGCTCAGCAACTCCAGAGGCCTTCACACGATAATTCTTCCATCTGCACTTGAAGCAATCACAGCTCCCACAATTGTACCCGAACCTGCATTTGTGACATGAATAAGCTGGTTAATAGAACATAGAACATTACAGCGCAGTACAGGCCCTTCGGCCCTCGATGTTGCGCCGACCAGTGGTACCAATCTAAAGCCCCTCTAATCTACACTATTCCATTCCAATCAGTGCTATAGGAACAATGCTCTCCCATATCCCAGCAGTCTCTCCTCTCCCTTCAGATTGCCCGAGGATTGGCTTCTCCTGCACCCCAATATAATGCTCACTCCCAGTTAGAAACAGACAGAGTTGTTGCTGCATGCTCAAAAATAATCGAAGCTTGCAGGACAAGTTCTGAACACTGTTAAAAAGCAGATGGAATCCTGGACTTTATAAATAGAGGCAGGATAGAAAAGTAAGGAGGTCTTACAAAACAGTGACGGTCAGGCCTCTGCAATCTTTAATCATGGGAAGCACACAAAATTGCAGAGGAGATTTACCAGAACAGAACCATGGAGATGGGACTAGAGTGTGTGGAGCGACTGGAGGAGTTATTGTTCTCCTCAGGGCCAAGATGTTTCAGGGAAAGGTGTGATAGAGAGCTCAAACTCATCAATGGTATTCACAGAGTAATTAAGGAGATACAGCTTCCAGTGGCTGGCTCAGTAACTAGAGTAAGAAGTCTCACAACACCAGGTTAAAGTCCAACAGGTTTATTTGGTAGCAAATACCATAAGCTTTCGGAGCACAGCTCCTTCGTCAGATGGAGTGGATATCTGTTCTCCAACAGTGCACAGACACAGAAATCAAGTTACAGAATACTAATTAGAATGCAAATCTCTACAGCCAGCCAGGTCTTAAAGGTACAGATAATGTGGGTATACCAGCATCCCCCACGATGATGGCATTGCTGCAACGGCCTCAGTACTCAATGCCGTTAACTGCCAGTTTCCAGATGCAATTTTACAACTCATCCGCTTCATCCTGGACCACAATATCTTCACCTTCAACAACCAGTTCTTCATCCAGACACACGGAACAGCCATGGGGACAAAATTTGCACCTCAATATGCCAACATCTTCATGCACAGGTTCGAACAAGACTTCTTCACCGCACAGGACCTTCAACCGATGCTATACACTAGATACATCGATGACATTTTATTCCTTTGGAGTCATGATGAACAATCACTGAAACAACTATATGATGACATCAACAAGTTCCATCCCACCATCAGACTCACCATGGACTACTCTCCGGAATCGGTTGCATTCTTGGACACACACATCTCCATTAAGGACGGTCACCTCAGCACCTCACTGTACCGCAAGCCCACGGATAACCTCATGATGCTCCACTTCTCCACCTTCCACCCTAAACACGTAAAAGAAGCCATCCCCTACGGACAAGCCCTCCGAATACACAGGATCTGCTCGGATGAGGAGGATCGCAACAGACACCTCCAGACGCTGAAAGATGCCCTCATAAGAACAGGATATGGCGCTCGACTCATCGATCAACAGTTCCGACGCGCCACAGCGAAAAACCACACCGACCTCCTCAGAAGACAAACACGGGACACGGTGGACAGAGTACCCTTCGTCGTCCAGTACTTCCCCGGAGCGGAGAAGCTATGGCATCTTCTCCGGAGCCTTCAACATGTCATTGATGAAGACGAACATCTCGCCAAGGCCATCCCCACACCCCCACTTCTTGCCTTCAAACAACCACGCAACCTCAAACAGACCATTGTCCGCAGCAAACTACCCAGCCTTCAGGAGAACAGTGACCACGACACCACACAACCCTGCCACAGCAACCTCTGCAAGACGTGCCGGATCTTCGACACGGATGCCATCATGTCACGTGAGAACACCATCTACCAGGTACACGGTACATACTCTTGCAAGTCGGCCAACGTTGTCTACCTGATACGCTGCAGGAAAGGATGTCCCGAGGCATGGTACATTGGGGAAACCATGCAGACGCTATGACAACGGATGAATGAACACCGCTCGACAATCACCAGGCAAAACTGTTCTCTTCCTGTGGGGGAGCACATCAGCAGTCATGGGCATTCAGCCTTCGATCTTCAGGTAAGCGTTCTCCAAGGAGGCCTTCACGACACACGACAGCGCAGAGTCGCTGAGCAGAAACTGATAGCCACGTTCCGCACACATGAGGACGGCCTAAACCGGGATGTTGGATTTATGTCACATTATCAGTAACCCCCACAGCTTGCCTCCTGGGCTTGTAGAATCTCACTAGCTGTTCTGTCTGGAGACAATACACATCTCTTTAACCTGTGTTGAATGCTCCCTCCACCCACATTATCTGTACCTTTAAGACCTGGCTGGCTGTAGAGATTTTCATTCTAATTAGTATTCAGTAACTTGATTTCTGTGTCTGTGCACTGTTGGAGAACAGATATCCACTCCATCTGACGAAGGAGCTGTGCTCCGAAAGCTTATGGTATTTGCTACCAAATAAACCTTTTGGACTTTAACCTGGTGTTGTGAGACTTCTTACTGTGCTTACCCCAGTCCAACGCCGGCATCTCCACATCAGTAACTAGACACAGAGTGATGGATACAGACTGCTCAGTAACTAGACACAGAGTGATGGATACAGACTGCTCAGTAACTAGACACAGAGCGATGGATACAGACTGCTCAGTAACTACACACAGAGCGATGGATACAGACTGCTCAGTAACTAGACACAGAGCGATGGATACAGACTGCTCAGTAACTAGACACAGAGCAATGGATACAGACTGCTCAGTAACTAGACACAGAGCGATGGATACAGATTGCTCAGTAACTAGACTCAGAGCGATGGATACAGACTGCTCAGTAACTAGACACAGAGCGATGGATACAGATTGCTCAGTAACTAGACTCAGAGCGATGGATACAGACTGCTCAGTAACTAGACACAGAGTGATGGATACAGACTGCTCAGTAACTAGACACAGAGTGATGGATACAGACTGCTCAGTAACTAGACACAGAGCGATGGATACAGACTGCTCAGTAACTAGACACAGAGCGATGGATGCAGACTGCTCAGTAACTAGACACAGAGCGATGGATGCAGACTGCTCAGTAACTAGACACAGAGTGATGGATACAGACTGCTCAGTAACTAGACACAGAGCGATGGATACAGATTGCTCAGTAACTAGACTCAGAGCGATGGATACAGACTGCTCAGTAACTAGACACAGAGTGATGGATACAGACTGCTCAGTAACTAGATACAGAGTGATGGATACAGACTGCTCAGTAACTAGGGGACACAGAGTGATGGATACAGACTGCTCAGTAACTAGACACAGAGTGATGGATACAGACTGCTCAGTAACCAGACACAGAGTGATGGATACAGACTGCTCAGTAACTAGACACAGAGCGATGGATACAGACTGCTCAGTAACTAGACACAGAGTGATGGATACAGACTGCTCAGTAACTAGACACAGAGCGATGGATACAGACTGCTCAGAAATAGACACAGAGCGATGGATACAGACTGCTCAGTAACTAGACACAGGGTGATGGATACAGACTGCTCAGTAACTAGACACAGAGCGATGGATACAGACTGCTCAGTAACTAGACACAGAGTGATGGATACAGACTGCTCAGTAACTAGACACAGAGTGATGGATACAGACTGCTCAGTAACTAGACACAGAGTGATGGATACAGACTGCTCAGTAACTAGACACAGAGCGATGGATACAGACTGCTCAGTAACTAGACACAGAGTGATGGATACAGACTGCTCAGTAACTAGACACAGAGCGATGGAAACAAGCTGCTCAGTAACTAGACACAGAGCGATGGATACAGACTGCTCAGTAACTAGACACAGAGCGATGGATACAGACTGCTCAGTAACTAGACACAGAGCGATGGATACAGACTGCTCAGTAACTAGACACAGAGCGATGGATACAGACTGCTCAGTAACTAGACACAGAGCGATGGATACAGATTGCTCAGTAACTAGACACAGAGTGATGGATACAGACTGCTCAGTAACTAGACACAGAGTGATGGATACAGACTGCTCAGTAACTAGACACAGAGTGATGGATACAGACTGCTCAGTGACTAGACACAGAGCGATGGAACAGACTGCTCAGTAACTAGACACAGAGCAATGGATACAGACTGCTCAGTAACTAGACACAGAGTGATGGATACAGACTGCTCAGTAACTAGACACAGAGCGATGGATACAGACTGCTCAGTAACTAGACACAGAGTGATGGATACAGACTGCTCAGTAACTAGACACAGAGCGATGGATACAGACTGCTCAGTAACTAGACACAGAGTGATGGATACAGACTGCTCAGTAACTAGACACAGAGTGATGGATACAGACTGCTCAGTAACTAGACAGAGAGCGATGGATACAGACTGCTCAGTAACTAGACACAGAGCGATGGATACAGACTGCTCAGTAACTAGACACAGAGCGATGGATACAGACTGCTCAGTAACTAGACACAGAGTGATGGATACAGACTGCTCAGTAACGAGACACAGAGCGATGGATACAGACTGCTCAGTAACTAGACACAGAGTGATGGATACAGACTGCTCAGTAACTAGACACAGAGTGATGGATACAGACTGCTCAGTAACTAGACACAGAGCGATGGATACAGACTGCTCAGTAACTAGACACAGAGCGATGGATGCAGACTGCTCAGTAACTAGATACAGAGTGATGGATACAGACTGCTCAGTAACTAGGGGACACAGAGTGATGGATACAGACTGCTCAGTAACTAGACACAGAGTGATGGATACAGACTGCTCAGTAACCAGACACAGAGTGATGGATACAGACTGCTCAGTAACTAGACACAGAGCGATGGATACAGACTGCTCAGTAACTAGACACAGAGTGATGGATACAGACTGCTCAGTAACTAGACACAGAGCGATGGATACAGACTGCTCAGAAATAGACACAGAGCGATGGATACAGACTGCTCAGTAACTAGACACAGGGTGATGGATACAGACTGCTCAGTAACTAGACACAGAGCGATGGATACAGACTGCTCAGTAACTAGACACAGAGTGATGGATACAGACTGCTCAGTAACTAGACACAGAGTGATGGATACAGACTGCTCAGTAACTAGACACAGAGTGATGGATACAGACTGCTCAGTAACTAGACACAGAGCGATGGATACAGACTGCTCAGTAACTAGACACAGAGTGATGGATACAGACTGCTCAGTAACTAGACACAGAGCGATGGAAACAAGCTGCTCAGTAACTAGACACAGAGCGATGGATACAGACTGCTCAGTAACTAGACACAGAGCGATGGATACAGACTGCTCAGTAACTAGACACAGAGCGATGGATACAGACTGCTCAGTAACTAGACACAGAGCGATGGATACAGACTGCTCAGTAACTAGACACAGAGCGATGGATACAGATTGCTCAGTAACTAGACACAGAGTGATGGATACAGACTGCTCAGTAACTAGACACAGAGTGATGGATACAGACTGCTCAGTAACTAGACACAGAGTGATGGATACAGACTGCTCAGTGACTAGACACAGAGCGATGGAACAGACTGCTCAGTAACTAGACACAGAGCAATGGATACAGACTGCTCAGTAACTCGACACAGAGTGATGGATACAGACTGCTCAGTAACTAGACACAGAGCGATGGATACAGACTGCTCAGTAACTAGACACAGAGTGATGGATACAGACTGCTCAGTAACTAGACACAGAGTGATGGATACAGACTGCTCAGTAACTAGACACAGAGTGATGGATACAGACTGCTCAGTGACTAGACACAGAGCGATGGATACAGACTGCTCAGTAACTAGACAGAGAGCGATGGATACAGACTGCTCAGTAACTAGACACAGAGCGATGGATACAGACTGCTCAGTAACTAGACACAGAGCGATGGATACAGACTGCTCAGTAACTAGACACAGAGTGATGGATACAGACTGCTCAGTAACGAGACACAGAGCGATGGATACAGACTGCTCAGTAACTAGACACAGAGTGATGGATACAGACTGCTCAGTAACTAGACACAGAGTGATGGATACAGACTGCTCAGTAACTAGACACAGAGTGATGGATACAGACTGCTCAGTAACTAGACACAGAGTGATGGATACAGACTGCTCAGTAACTCGACACAGAGTGATGGATACAGACTGCTCAGTAACTAGACACAGAGCGATGGATACAGACTGCTCAGTAACTAGACACAGAGTGATGGATACAGACTGCTCAGTAACTAGACACAGAGTGATGGATACAGACTGCTCAGTAACTAGACACAGAGTGATGGATACAGACTGCTCAGTGACTAGACACAGAGCGATGGATACAGACTGCTCAGTAACTAGACACAGAGCGATGGATACAGACTGCTCAGTAACTAGACACAGAGTGATGGATACAGACTGCTCAGTAACGAGACACAGAGCGATGGATACAGACTGCTCAGTAACTAGACACAGAGTGATGGATACAGACTGCTCAGTAACTAGACACAGAGTGATGGATACAGACTGCTCAGTAACTAGACACAGAGTGATGGATACAGACTGCTCAGTAACTAGACACAGAGCGATGGATACAGACTGCTCAGTAACTAGACACAGAGTGATGGATACAGACTGCTCAGTAACTAGACACAGAGTGATGGATACAGACTGCTCAGTAACTAGACACAGAGTGATGGATACAGACTGCTCAGTGACTAGACACAGAGCGATGGAACAGACTGCTCAGTAACTAGACACAGAGCAATGGATACAGACTGCTCAGTAACTACACACAGAGCGATGGATACAGACTGCTCAGTAACTAGAGGACACAGAGCGATGGATACAGACTGCTCAGTAACTAGACACAGAGCGATGGATACAGACTGCTCAGTAACTAGACACAGAGCGATGGATACAGACTGCTCAGTAACTAGACACAGAGCGATGGATACAGACTGCTCAGTAACTAGACACAGAGTGATGGATACAGACTGCTCAGTAACTAGAGGACACAGAGTGATGGATACAGACTGCTCAGTAACTAGACACAGAGCGATGGATACAGACTGCTCAGTAACGAGACACAGAGCAATGGATACAGACTGCTCAGTAACTAGACACAGAGTGATGGATACAGACTGCTCAGTAACTAGACACAGAGCGATGGATACAGACTGCTCAGTAACTAGACACAGAGTGATGGATACAGACTGCTCAGTAACGAGACACAGAGTGATGGATACAGACTGCTCAGTAACTAGACACAGAGCGATGGATACAGACTGCTCAGTAACTAGACACAGAGTGATGGATACAGACTGCTCAGTAACTAGACACAGAGTGATGGATACAGACTGCTCAGTAACTAGACACAGAGTGATGGATACAGACTGCTCAGTGACTAGACACAGAGCGATGGAACAGACTGCTCAGTAACTAGACACAGAGCAATGGATACAGACTGCTCAGTAACTACACACAGAGCGATGGATACAGACTGCTCAGTAACTAGAGGACACAGAGTGATGGATACAGACTGCTCAGTAACTAGACACAGAGCGATGGATACAGACTGCTCAGTAACTAGACACAGAGCGATGGATACAGACTGCTCAGTAACTAGACACAGAGCGATGGATACAGACTGCTCAGTAACTAGACACAGAGTGATGGATACAGACTGCTCAGTAACTAGAGGACACAGAGTGATGGATACAGACTGCTCAGTAACTAGACACAGAGCGATGGATACAGACTGCTCAGTAACGAGACACAGAGCAATGGATACAGACTGCTCAGTAACTAGACACAGAGTGATGGATACAGACTGCTCAGTAACTAGACACAGAGCGATGGATACAGACTGCTCAGTAACTAGACACAGAGTGATGGATACAGACTGCTCAGTAACGAGACACAGAGCAATGGATACAGACTGCTCAGTAACTAGACACAGAGCGATGGATACAGACTGCTCAGTAACGAGACACAGAGCGATGGATACAGACTGCTCAGTAACTAGACACAGAGTGATGGATACAGACTGCTCAGTAACTAGAGGACACAGAGTGATGGATACAGACTGCTCAGTAACTAGACACAGAGCGATGGATACAGACTGCTCAGTAACGAGACACAGAGCAATGGATACAGACTGCTCAGTAACTAGACACAGAGTGATGGATACAGACTGCTCAGTAACTAGACACAGAGCGATGGATACAGACTGCTCAGTAACTAGACACAGAGCGATGGATACAGACTGCTCAGTAACTAGACACAGAGCGATGGATACAGACTGCTCAGTAACTAGACACAGAGCGATGGATACAGACTGCTCAGTAACTAGACACAGAGTGATGGATACAGACTGCTCAGTAACTAGACACAGAGCGATGGATACAGACTGCTCAGTAACTAGACACAGAGCGATGGATACAGACTGCTCAGTAACTAGACACAGAGCGATGGATACAGACTGCTCAGTAACTAGACACAGAGTGATGGATACAGACTGCTCAGTAACTAGACACAGAGCGATGGATACAGACTGCTCAGTAACTAGACACAGAGTGATGGATACAGACTGCTCAGTAACTAGGCACAGAGCGATGGATACAGACTGCTCAGTAACTAGACACAGAATGATGGATACAGACTGCTCAGTGACTAGACACAGAGCGATGGATACAGACTGCTCAGTAACTAGACACAGAGCGATGGATACAGACTGCTCAGTAACTAGACACAGAGCGATGGATACAGACTGCTCAGTAACTAGGGGACACAGAGCAAGGAATACAGACTGCTCAGTAACTAGGGGCAGAGTGATGGATACAGACTGCTCAGTAACTAGGGGACACAGAGCGATGGATACAGACTGCTCAGTAATAGACACAGAGTGATGGATACAGACTGCTCAGTAACTAGACACAGGGTGATGGATACAGACTGCTCAGTAACTAGACACAGAGTGATGGATACAGACTGCTCAGCAACTAGGGGACACAGAGTGATGGATACAGACTGCTCAGTAACTACACACAGAGTGATGGATACAGATTTCTCAGCAACTAGTGGACACAGAGTGATGGATACAGACTGCTCAGTAACTAGGGGACACAGAGCAATTGATACAGACTGCTCATAACTAGACACAGAGTGATGGATACAGACTGCTCAGTAACTAGACACAGGGTGGTGGATACAGACTGCTCATAACTAGAAGACACAGATTGACAAAAGGACCAGAGGGGTGGTGAGGATTTTTTTACACGCTCAGTTGTCGTGTGGGCCAGAAAGTGCGGTGGAAGCAGAATCAATACTAACTTTCGATAAATTCTTTAAAAGAAGCGATATTTGGAGCTCTTTGGGACAGGGGAGGCCGAGTTCTACCCAAGAATACACAAGGGCGAATCCATCAAATATCCT
Organism: Mustelus asterias; assembly: GCF_964213995.1. Taxonomy (NCBI): domain Eukaryota; kingdom Metazoa; phylum Chordata; class Chondrichthyes; order Carcharhiniformes; family Triakidae; genus Mustelus; species Mustelus asterias. The sequence continues at coordinate 6,964,990 of NC_135819.1, read as the reverse complement.
CTGCTTCTGCTTTATCATTCTACAATTCGATATCTAACTCTTCTGCAATCGCTCGATAAGCAGCTCACCAACATGCTCTGAATGCTATCTATGGGTGGGCTGTAAATGCCTGCCTAGCCAGCGACAGTTGCACCATGTGAATGAAAGTTTAAAATTCAAATTGCAGCTGCTCAGATTCATTTTCTAAGCACAGTCTGCAAATGATTCATCTGCAAATACTGTTACTTTCCCCACTCCCACTGACCCTTCACCTCTCCCCCAACCACTGACCCTTCACCTCTCCCCCAACCACTGACCGTTTACCTCTCCCCCAACCACTGACCCTTCACCTCTCCCCCAACCACTGACCCTTCACCTCTCCCCCAACCACTGACCTTTCACCTCTCCCCCAACCACTGACCCTTCACCTCTCCCCCAACCACTGACCCTTCACCTCTCCCCCAACCACTGAGACTTCGCTTCTTCCAATCCCACTGACCATGTACCCCTGCCTGGCAATAGCTTGAATAACTGCTTCCTGCCTCGGACCTCTGACCTGTGCCCCCTCCCCAGTGTTCTTCTGACCTTTGCCCCCTCCCCGGTGTTCCTCTGGCCTGTGCCCCCTCCCCGGTGTGCCTCTGACCTGTGCCCCCTCCCCAGTGTGCCTCTGACCTTTGCCCCCTCCCCGGTGTTCCTCTGGCCTGTGCCCCCTCCCCGGTGTGCCTCTGACCTGTGCCCCCTCCCTGGTGTTCCTCTGACCTTTGCCTCCTCCCCGGTGTTCCTCTGACCTTTGCCCCCTCCCCGGTGTTCCTCTGAGCTGTGCCCCCTCCCCGGTGTGCCTCTGACCTTTGCCCCCTCCCCAGTGTGCCTCTGACCTTTGCCCCTTCCCCAGTGTGCCTCTGACCTGTGCCCCCTCCCTGGTGTTCCTCTGACCTTTGCCCCCTCCCCGGTGTTCCTCTGGCCTGTGCCCCTCCCCAGTGTTCCTCTGACCTTTGCTCCCTCCCCAGTGTGCCTCTGACATTTGCCCCCTCCCCAGTGTGCCTCTGACCTGTGCCCCCTCCCCGGTGTGCCTCTGACCTTTGCCCCCTCCCCAGTGTGCCTCTGACCTTTTCCCCCTCCCCAGTGTGCCTCTGACCTGTGCCCCCTCCCCGGTGTTCCTCTGACCTTTGCCCACTCCCTGGTGTTCCTCTGACCTTTGCCTCCTCCCCGGTGTGCCTCTGACCTGTGCCCCCTCCCCGGTGTTCCTCTGACCTTTGCCCCCTCCCCGGTGTGCCTCTGACCTTTGCCCCCTCCCCGGTGTGCCTCTGACCTTTTCCCCCTCCCCAATGTACCTCTGACCTGTGCCCCCTCCCCGGTGTTCCTCTGACCTTTGTCCCCTCCCTGGTGTTCCTCTGACCTGTGCCCATTACTGGAAAGATGAAGTGCGTATTGAATCCCTGGCGTAATCAGCGTCTCTGTTCACTACTCCTGTCTTGCTGCTTGTTTCACTCTTGACACAAAGCCAAAGCTTCAACGAAGAACTTCCTGCCAGTGAGCCACAGACTCCAGAATGAGAAACATCAGATTTACCAATTGCTGAAGTATCTTCGCTCTTCAATCTTTCACAATATTGTGGACAGATAAATATTCAGCCAGAATATCAGACTGACAGCTTGATGGCGAGTCAAAATCCTATCCGTACAGCACTTCCCCACGTTCAGAGCAGCTCGCTGCAAACTAACAGACTTAATACAATAAACCACACTCAGCAACTGCGGAAACGATTACAGAGGGCCAGAGCCAGAGAGAGAGAGAGCACAAGGCAGAGAGACACATGGGGTAATTGGACTGAGGAAAGAGAGAGAGAGAGAAGTTGGAAATAGAGAGAGTAAAAGAGAGATAAAGGGATAGAGAATAGTAGAGAGTGTGATGGAGAGATTGAATTTAAATGATAGAAAGAAGGTTTTCTGTTGCCTCGTTTCCAGAACTTAGTCACATGTCCAAATTTCATTCACAGGATGTGGGTGTCACAGGAAAAAGGATAAAATTATTTATTATTCTCCGCTGTAAAGTAGCCTTCTTGAGTGTATTTGAGCAGCTTTATTGGCCATTTCAGAGGGCAATTAAGAGAATTATGCAAAACCACAGACACCATGCACTAATTCAAATGACTGGGGGCCGTTCCACAAATCTGCAACCTATTTAGCTTTACTTCCTGGCTGTTTTCCTGATCAGCAGACACTCACAATGCTGGGAAATTGCTGATTAGGGTTTAATGGCATCCTGTTTCCAGAATTCCTTTGTTAGAAACTGGACAAGTCATCAAAATGCTGTGGAAATACCAATCAGATCAGAAATTCCCCCCGCAGATCCCAGATCCCAGTCCTGAGGTACTGGATGGAATTTTAAAATGGGCCCAATGAGGATGGAGGACAAACATGACAGAACCTCTGAGCGCTGCACAGTGTTATGTTGCAGCGTCCATGTGGCCACTGACGCACCATTGATTCACGCAAAGACTAGAGGTTGCGAAACAACAGGCTTCTATTAACAAGAACAGAAGCACTCCCAAACCGATGGCTAACCCGAACTGAGGCAAAAGGGGTGGAGAGCAGCCACCTTTATACCCCGAGGAGGGCGGAGCCCCGGATTGAGGCAGCAGGGGCATGCCCAGGCATATCCCATATACAGACAGTATTACAGTGATTCACCACATTCACCCCCTGTTTGAAAAAGAGTTCGGCGAGGGCGAGGTGGTGGAACGACAGTCACAAGTTATTGATTCAAGTTACAAGTTCAGTCTCTCCGGGGGCTTGATCTGCCGCTGCGACCGCCGCAGTGTTGGCCGTGGTGCCGGTTCAGGAGGCCACGGTGATGGGTCAGACGCCAGTCCATAACCGGTGAAGCCGTCCGTAGCGCCTTCAGACTGCCGGGTGTGTGGAGGCTGCTCCTGGGGCTCAGGCGTGCCGTACACGGGGGCAAAATGAGCGTGCTGCGACTCTGGTGCATCATGGACGACGTTGGGAGCTGGGGGTGAGGGGCCGTGGGACGTAGTACCTGCGGGGGCCAGATCGCGAATGGAGACCGTGTCCTCCCGCCCATCTTGATACGCCACATAGGCGTATTGGGGGTTGGCGTGGAGGAGCCGGACCGTTTCGACCAGGGGGTCCGACTTATGGGTCCGCACCTGCTTCCGGAGCAGGACAGGGCCTGGGGACGTCAGCCACGACGGTAGTGAGGTCCCCGAGGAGGACTTCCTGGGGAAAACAAACATTCTTTCATGAGGGGTGGCGTTGGTAGCCGTGCACAGTAGTGACCTAATTGAGTGTAGCGCATCAGGGAGGACCTCTTGCCAGCGGGAGACTGGAAGACCCTTAGACCAGCCTTCCAGACTGTCGTATTCTCCCTCTCCATCTGTCCGTTCCCCCTGGGGTTGTAGCTGGTGGTCCTACTCAAGGCTATGCCTTTGGAGAGTAGGTACTGGCGCAGCTCATCACTCATAAAAGAGGAACCCTGGTCGCTATGAATATAGCTGGGGAAACCAAACAGGGTGAAGAGGCTGTGCAGGGCCCTGACGACCGTGGCCGAGGTCATATCCGGGCAGGGGATAGCAAAGGGGAATCACGAATACTCATCTACGATGTTGAGGAAGTACATGTTGCGGTCAGAGGAGGGGAGGTGACCTTTGAAGTCAACGCTCAGGCGTTTGAAAGGGCGGGTGACTTTGATGAGGTGTGCTCTGTCCGGCCGGTAGAAGTGCGACTTGCACTTTGCGCAGATTTGGCAGTGCCTGGTTACAGACCTGACTTCCTCAATGGAATATGGCAGGTTCCGGGCCTTGATGAAATGGAAGAACCTGGTAACCCCCGGGTGGCAGAGGTCATCGTGGAGGGTCTGTAACCGGTCTAGGTTCGCACTGGCACAGGTCCCCTGAGACAGGGCGTCTAAGGGGCTCATTGAGCTTCCCAGGCTGGTATAAAATGTCGCAATTGTAGGTGGAGAGCTCAATCCTCCACCTCAAAATCTTATCGTTCTTGATTTTGCCCCGCTGCGCGTTACTGAACATAAAGGCAACGGACCGTTGGTCCGTGAGCAGGATGAACCGTTTGCCAGCTAAGTAGTGGCGCCAGTGCCGCACAGCCTCCACGATGGCTTGTGCCTCTTTTTCAACAGAGGAGTGTCGAATTTCAGGGCCCTGGAGAGTGCGCGAGAAGAAGGCCACAGGTCTGCCCGCCTGGTGAAGAGTGGCGGCGAGGGCAAAATCAGACGCATTGCTCTCCACCTGGAATGGGGTGGATTCGGCTACGGCGTGCATCGTGGCCTTCGCGATATCCGCTTTGATGCGGTCAAAGGCCAGCCGGGCCTCCGCCGCTAGGGGAAAAGATGTGGATTTGATGAGCGGACGGGCTTTGTCCGCATAATTGGGGACCCAATGGGCGTAGAATGAGAAGAAGCCTAGGCATCTCCTCAGTTCTTTGAGGGTGGTGGGGAGGGGAAGTTCCAGGAGGGGACGCATGCGGTCGGGGTCGGGGCCGATGACCCCGTTCTCCACAACACAACCAAGGATGGCGAGGCAGCGCGTGCGGAATACACACTTCTCCTTATTGTAGGTCAGGTTGAGGAGTGCCGCAGTGTGGAGGAATTTTTGTAGGTTGGCGTCGTGGTCCTGCTGATCATGGCCGCAGATGGTGACGTTATCCAGGTACGGGAAGGTGGCCCGCAACCCGTTCTGGTCCACAATTCGGTCCATCTCACGCTGGAAAACCGAGACCCCGTTGGTGATGCCGAAGGGGACCCGAAGGAAGTATATTGGCAGTCTTCCGGGCGGATAGGGAGCTGGTGGTATGCAGACTTCAAATCAATGGTGGAGAACACCCGATATTGTGCAATCTGATTGACCATGTCAGATATGCGGGGAAGGGGATACGCGTCCAGCTGCGTGTATCGGTTGATGGTCTGACTGTAGTCAATGACCATGCGAAGTTTCTCCCCAGTCTTGACAACCACCACTTGGGCCCTCCAGGGACTGGTACTGGCCTCAATGATCCCCTCCCCCAGGAGGCATCGCACCTCGGACTTGATGAACGCTCTATCTCCAGCGCTGTACCGTCTGCTTTTGGTGGCAATGGGCTTGCAGTCGGGGGTGAGGTGCTCAAACAGCGAGGGAGGGGCGACCTTGAGGGTCGAGAGACCACAGGTGGTGCGCGGTGGCTGGTCTGTTAGCTGTGGATTTTGGACGGAGATTGGGGGAAAAGGCCCATTATACACCATAGTGACGCTCCCAAGGTGGCACATGAAATCTAGCCCCAGTAGTACGGCCGCGCAGAGCTGTGGCAGCACGAGGAGCCTGCACTTGTCGTACACCATGCCCCGTACAGTCAGAGTTGCCACACAGTACCCGAGGACATTCACTGACCGGGACGTCGAAGCCATGGAGATTGATTGCTGCATTGGCAGTACTGGCAGTGTGTAGCGCCTCACCGTGTTAGGGTGGATGAAACTCTCCGTACTCCCACTGTCAAATAAGCAGTTAGTAGTGTGGCCGTTTACCTTGATGTCCATCATTGACCAGGCGAGCTGGTGAGGCCTGGACTGGTCCAACGCGACCGAGGCCACCGTCGGATTAGGCGATGCGGTGGACGGTTCCCAAAATGGGGGCCCCCGTGACTCGGCTGACGTCACCCAAGATGGCGGCTCCCGTGGGTCGCACGTGGCTGATGGCGGCCAAGATGGCAGCCTCCGTGGGTCGCACGCGGCCGCTGGCGTCCAAATTGGCGGCACCCGCAGATCGCACCCGGTCGATGGCGTCGAAGGCAGTGCCTCCCGCGGATCGCACGTGGCGCCGCTGGGCCTGGGGGCCGATTTTGCCCTGCAAACTTTCAGGTAATGACCCTTCTTACCGCAGCCAGAGCAGATCGCGTCTTTCGCTGGGCAGTGTCGTCGTGGGTGCTTCTCCAGGCTGCAGAAGTAGCACCTCGGGCCTCCGGGGACTGCCGCAGTGGTCAGTTCGGCTTCGGGACAGGGCGTGGCGTAGGTTTGCGGCCCTCCCGGGTACAGCGATGGCTGCGGTCGCGGTGTCCACGGTGCGCCATCATGGTCGGGGGTGTAGGCCTCGAGGTTCCGGAACGCTACCTCCAGTGAGCCGGCACGTTCCACAGTTTTCTGCAGGTCCAGCCCACCTTGGTCCAGCAGGCGCTGCCGGATATCGGTCGACCTGATGCCCGCGACAAAGGCATCTCTGATCAGGTCGTCGGCGTTTTGGGCGGCTGAAACGGCCTTGCAGTTGCAGGCTCTGCCGAGTGCACGCAGTTCGCGCAGGAATTGCTCAGCCGATTCCCCGGGCTGCTGTCTGCGAGTGGCCAGCAGATGTCTGGCGTAGACCTCGTTCGGCTGCCGGTTGTACTGGCTCTTGAGGAGATCGATTGCCTCCTGGTAAGTCTCTGCGTCTCGGATCAGCGCGAAGACGTGAGCGCTGACGCGAGCGTGGAGCACATGCAGTTTAGAAACATAGAAAACTACAGCACAAAACAGGCCCTTCGGCCCCACAAATTGTGCCGAACATATCCCTACCTTTTAGACCTACCTATAACCCTCCATCCTATTAAGTCCCATGTACTCATCCAGGAGTCTCTTAAAAGACCCTATTGAGTTTGCCTCCACCACCACTGACGGCAGCCGATTCCACTCACCCACCACCCTCTGTGTGAAAAACTTACCCCTAACATCTCCCCTGTACCTCCCCCCCCAGCACCTTAAACCTGTGTCCTCTCGTAGCAGCCATTTCCACCCTGGGAAAAAGCCTCTGAGAGTCCACCCGATCTATGCCTCTCAACATCTTATATACCTCTATTAGGTCTCCTCTCATCCTACATCTCTCCAAGGAGAAAAGACCGAGCTCCCTCAGCCTATCCTCATAAGGCATGCCACTCAATCCAGGCAATATCCTTGTAAATCTCCTCTGCACCCTTTCAATCTTTTCCACATCCTTCCTGTAATGAGGCGACCAGTTTGTCGATGCCTGTTACAACGACAGAGGAGGAGGAGGTGATGAAGGTCTCAAAACAGCGCAGCCAGCGATCAAAAGAGTTAGAGGCGCCAACTGCCTGCGGATCCAAATCCAATTTGTCAGGTTTCAGGAGTTGCTCCATTTCAAAACTTCTGTTAATAAAATTGATGCACCATTGATTCACACAAAGACTAGATGTTGCGGAACAACAGGCTTTTATTAACAAGAACAGAAGCACTCCCAAACCGATGGCTAACCTGAACTGAGGCAAAAGGGGCGGAGAGCAGCCACCTTTATACCCCGAGGAGGGCGGAGCCCCGGATTGAGGCAGCAGGGGCGTGTCCAGGCATATCCCATATACAGACAGTATTACAGTGCTTCACCACAGCCACCCACCCTGGGAATCCCAGGGAGAACCGGGGAGGGGGATCTGTACCCCAGAGAGAGTCATGAGAGAGGAAACTACCCCAGGGAGAGTCAGGAGAGGGGGAACTGACAATCCCTGTTCCCAGTCTCTATCAGTCTGGAACCCTGCTACCAGTCACTGATTGCTTTTTAAATTTATATGGATGAGGACAGGATCCTGGCTTTGTGATGAAATACACAGTCAAATAGTTGATTTATGTTCCTGCATAAATGAAAGTCAAAATGATTTCGTTTGATTCTCTCTAATAAAACTTTCATATAATCGGAGACTCCCTCCAGACTTTCTGACACTGTGGCACTCCCTCAGTACTGACCCTCTGACACTGCGACACTCCCTCACGACTGACCCTCTGACACTGTGGCACTCCCTCAGTACTGACCCTCTGACAGTGCAGCATTCCCTCAGTACTGACCCTCTGACACTGTGGCACTCCCTCAGTACTGACCCTCTGACAGTGCGGCACTCCATCAGTACTGACCCTCTGACAGTGCAGCACTCCCTCAGTACTGACCCTCTGACAGTGCAGCACTCCCTCAGTACTGACCCTCTGACAGTGCGGCACTCCCTCAGTACTGACCCTCTGACAGTGCAGCGCTCCCTCAGCACTGACCCTCTGACAGTGCGGCACTCCCTCAGTACTGACCCTCTAACAGTGCAGCACTCCCTCAGTACTGACCCTCTGCCAGTGCAGCGCTCCCTCAGCACTGACCCTCTGACAGTGCGGCACTCCCTCAGTACTGACCCTCTAACAGTGCAGCACTCCCTCAGTACTGACCCTCTGCCAGTGCAGCGCTCCCTCAGTACTGACCCTCTGCCAGTGCAGTGCTCCCTCAGCACTGACCCTCTGACAGTGCGGCACTCCCTCAGTACTGACCCTCTGACAGTGCAGCACTCCCTCAGTACTGACCCTCTGACAGTGCAGCACTCCCTCAGTACTGACCCTCTGACAGTGCAGCACTCCCTCAGTACTGACCCTCTGACAGTGCAGCGCTCCCTCAGCACTGACCCTCTGACAGTGCGGCACTCCCTCAGTACTGACCCTCTGACAGTGCGGCACTCCCTCAGTACTGACCCTCTGACAGTGCAGCGCTCCCTCAGCACTGACCCTCTGACAGTGCGGCACTCCCTCAGTACTGACCCACTGACAGTGCAGCACTCCCTCAGTACTGACCCTCTGACAGTGTATGCACTCCCTCAGTACTTGTGGTGAACCATAGTTGGTTACCACTATGAGTGCTGAGCCATGGATGGTCAGCACTATGGGGGTTTGTAGATATGTTACTGTAGTTACTGTTGGTGTTAGGGTTGGGTTGTTCTACCTGTTGATATTGTTCTGTGGTACACTCCAGTTGGCTCCGCCTACCTGGGGAAGTATAAAGATCACTGCACTGTCTGGTGACCCTTTAGTCTGGGATTGTATTGTATATAGTGTGCTCCATTCTTGTTAGTAATAAAAGCCTTTAATTCCCGGGTACAATCTAGCCTCCCGAGTGATTTAATCGCGTATCAATTTTATTACTAACAAAATTTTGGTAAACAAAAGAAAACCATGGAGCAAATGTTGAAACCCGATCGGCTTACTTTAGATCCACGTGCGGCAGGAGCGTCGAACACTTTCGACCATTGGTTAAAGTGTTTTCAAGACTACATCGATGCCTCAACAGCCATTCAAAACGACGCCGATAGACTGCGGGTCCTCCACGCATGGGTAAGCGACACTGTATACTCATCAATCCGCGATGCCCAAGACTACATAGGGGCCATCGAACTACTTAAGAAACGGTACAACAAACCGCCAAACGAGATCCATGCTCGACACCTTCTCGCCACTCGACGGCGGCAGCCCGGCGAAACGACAGGACAGTACCTGTGTGAACTTTAGCAGCTAGCCAGAGCCTGCAACTGCAAGCCAGTGTCAGCGGCCCAGTATACGAACGACTTGATCCAAGATGCGTTCGTGGCGGGAATCGGCTCGTCGTACATTCGCCTTCGGCTGCTAGAGCAAGGTAATCTAGACCTCGCTAAGATAGTAGAATTGGCTGACGCTATGGAAACGGCCTCCAGAAGTCTAGAAACATACCCCACCGACCACGTGGGAACATCGTGGCAAGTACAGCCACCGACTCAACTTTATTCAGCAGCTCCGAAAAACTGCGCGATTGTGTTTCCAACCTCGGACCTGACGATGGCGGCAGCTCCAGGAGGCCCGCGGTGTTACTTCTGTGGATTGGCGAAACACCCTCGGCAGCGATGTCCAGCTAGAACGGTATTGTGCTCCGCGTGTGGAAAGAAAGGGCATTATGCCAAAGTCTGCAGGACCAAACCACTCTCCAAACATAGCAGCGCGGCGTGTGATTCTCCAGAGCCTGTCTCCTTGTCTCCAGCATCTTCGAGGTCTTCCACCATGTGCGATTCCAGAGCTCCGCCATTCCTGACGATGGAGACGCAAGACACGTGCGACCTGCAGGGGCTGCCACTTTTAGCGACACCGACCACGTGCGATCCATGGGCGCAGCCATTTTGGTCAGCACCGACCGCAGACGACCAGCAGGGGTCATCATCATCAACCATCTCAGCTGCCTGCAGTTGCACCCAAGACCCAACGGTGGCGTCAATCATCCTGGACCAGGCCAAGCCTCACAGACGTGACAAGTCCATGATGGGCAAAGAGGTAAATGGACGCCAAATTCATTGTTTGTTTGACAGCGGGAGCACGGAGAGCTTCATTCACCCTGACACCGTGAAACGGTGCGGTCTCCGAGTACGGACTGTCAGACAGACAATTTCGATGGCGTCGAGGTCCCGGTCTGTTACCGTGCTAGGGAGCTGCGTGGTCAACCTGACGGTGCGGGGCACAGTTTACGAGAACTTCAGGCTCCTTGTGTTACCGCACCTTTGTGCTCCGATACTCCTGGGACTAGACTTTATGGTCCATCTGAGGAGTGTAACCCTGCAGTACGATGGGCCACTCCCTCCACTTTCAGTGGGAGCACAGCAGCCTCCAAATTGCCCAGCGTGCTCCACGTGTAGCCTCTCGACACTCAGAATCACTCCACCACCTTTATTTGAGAATCTCGTGCCAGGCTGCAAGCCCATCGCAACCAAGAGCAGGCGTTACAGCGCTGAGGATCGGATCTTTATTCGATCTGAAGTTCAGCGGTTCCTCACGGAAGGGATCATCCAACCTAGCTCTAGTCCAGGGAGAGCGCAAGTAGTGGTGGTTAAAACTGGAAACAAACCCCGGATGGTCATAGACTATAGTCAGACCATTAATAGATACACGCAGCTGGACGCGTATCCTCTCTCGCGCATATCTGACATGGTCAACCAGATTGCGCAGTACCGGGTGTTCTCCACCATTGACTTGAAGTCAGCTTACCACCAGCTCCCCATTCGCCCAGAGGACCGAAAATACACGGCCTTTGAGGCGGATGGTCGTCTTTATCACTTTTTAAGGGTTCCCTTTGGCGTCACGAATGTGGTCTCGGTCTTCCAGCGTGCAATGGACCGAATGGTGGACCAGAACGGGCTGCGGGCTACCTTCCCGTACCTGGATAACGTCACTATTTGCGGCCATGACCAGCAGGACCACGATGCCAACCTCCTTAGATTTTTACGCACTGCGTCTCGCCTGAATCTGACCTACAACAGGGAGAAGTGCGTATTTCGCAAGCGCCGCCTAGCAATTCTCGGATACGTGGTGGAAAACGGGGTCCTTGGCCCTGATCCAGACCGTATGCGTCCCCTCCTTGAACTTCCCCTGCCCACTAGCATCAAAGCACTGAGAAGATGCTTAGGCTTCTTTTCATACTATGCACAGTGGGTTCCCAATTATGCGGGCAAAGCCCGTCCGCTCATCAAGTCTACCTCCTTTCCCCTAGCAACAGAGGCTCGCTTAGCCTTTGAAGGGATAAAAGCCGACATCGCGAAAGCCACGATGCACGCTGTTAATGAGTCCATCCCCTTTCAGGTGGAGAGTGATGCATCGGATTTCGCCCTGGCCGCCACACTTAACCAGGCGGGCAGGCCCGTCGCATTTTTCTCTCGCACCCTCCAAGGCCCTGAACTTCGGCACTCCGCGGTGGAAAAAGAGGCTCAGGCCATTGTGGAGGCCGTTCGGTGTTGGCGCCATTACTTGGCGGGAAAACGATTCACCCTGCTCACCGACCAGCGGTCCGTGGCGTTCATGTTCAACAACACGTTACGGGGTAAGATTAAAAATGATAAAATCTTGAGGTGGAGAATCAAACTCTCCACCTACAACTATGATTTCATGTACCGTCCAGGGAAGCTCAATGAGCCCTCAGACGCCCTGTCGCGTGGAACATGTGCAAGTGTGCAGGAGAATCGATTACAGGCCCTCCACAATGATCTCTGCCATCCGGGGATCACTCGGCTCTTCCATTTCGTAAAGGCCCGGAATCTACCTTACTCAGTGGATGATGTCAGGTTCATAACCCGAAGCTGCCAGGTATGTGCTGAATGCAAACCGCACTTCTATCGACCTGACAGGGCACACCTCATTAAGGCCACTCGCCCTTTTGAAAGACTGAGTGTGGACTTCAAGGGCCCCCTTCCTTCGACAGATCGGAACGTGTACTTCCTCAATGTGATTGACGAGTACTCACGATTCCCTTTTGTCATTCCCTGTTCAGATACGACCGCTGCCACGGTTATCAAAGCATTACGGGATCTTTTCACCCTGTTCGGTTACCCCAGCTATATCCACAGTGATAGGGGCTCGTCATTCATGAGTGACGACTTGAGGCAATACCTGCTCTCAAAAGGGATTGCCTCAAGTAGAACTACGAGTTACAACCCTAGGGGTAACGGACAGGTTGAACGAGAAAATGCTACAGTCTGGAAGACTGTCTTACTGGCGTTGAGGTCTAAAGGTCTTCCAGTCTCCCGTTGGCAAGAGGTACTCGCTGATGCGCTCCATTCTATCCGCTCACTCCTGTGTACGGCAACCAACGCTACTCCACATGAGAGGATGTTTTCCTTCCCTAGGAAGTCTTCCTCTGGGACCTCATTACCGTCTTGGTTGACGTACTCAGGACCTGTCCTCCTGCGGCGGCATGTTAGGACCCGCAAGTCCGACCCTTTGGTTGAACAGGTCCATCTCCTCCACGCCAACCCTCAATATGCCTATGTGGCATATCCTGACGGGCGAGAGGACACGGTCTCTATTAGAGATCTGGCGCCTGCAGGGGACTTGGAAACCCCAGTCGCTCCCACACCCCTAGTTAGGAACTCCCTGACCCTTATCTCCCCTCCAGACACGACGCGGGCAGTATCGGGACCACCACTTAATCCTTCTACTCCCGTGTACAGCTTGCCTGAGTCCAGGAGATTGTCGCCACCTCGAAGCGTGCTCGAGTCCAGCAGATTGTCGCCACCTCGTGGTCCACCTGTCCGTGAGGAACTGGAGGAGTCACTGGACACCGCCTTGGAGAGAAGATCACCACGGTTACCGGAACCGGCGTTACCGCCAGTGTTGAGGAGGTCACAGAGACGGTGCAGTCCTCCAATACGACTGAACTTGTGAATATATGAACAGTTGTTCTGGTTTTTTTTGCCCCACCGGCCTTTGTTTTAAAGAAGGGGTGAATGTGGTGAACCATAGTTGGTTACCACTATGCGTGCTGAGCCATGGATGGTCAGCACTATGGGGGTTTGTAGATCTGTTACTGTTGTCACTGTTGGGGTTAGGGTTGGGCTGTTCTACTTGTTGATATTGTTCTGTGGTGCACTCAAGTTGGCTCCGCCTACCTGGGGAAGTATAAAGGTCACTGCACTGCCTGGTGACCCTTTAGTCTGGGATTGTATTGTATATAGTGTGCTCCATTCTTGTTAGTAATAAAAGCCTTTATTTCCCGGGTACAATCTAGCCTCCCGAGTGATTTAATCGCACATCAGTACTGACCCTCTGACAGTACAGCACTCCCTTTGTACTGACCCTCTGACAGTGCGGCACTCCCTCAGTACTGACCCTCTGACAGTGCGGCACTCCCTCAGTACTGACCCTCTGACAGTGCGGCACTCCCTCAGTACTGACCCTCTGACAGTGCGGCACTCCCTCAGTACTGACCCTCTGACAGTGCAGCACTCCCTTTGTACTGACCCTCTGACAGTGCAGCACTCCCTCAGTACTCACCGTGCGATGTTGCAGCGCTCCCTCAGTACTGGTCGTGTGACAGTGCGGCGCTGTCATCCTACTGTCCCAGAGTAACAGCCTTGAAGTGCTCAGGTGCCTGGAGTGGATCACATTGCCTCTCGAGTAGGACGTGGAATGTGCTGAACTCAAACTCAGCTGGCATAATAAGACGGGCCGGTCTGTGAGGCATTGGAGTTTGTATCAATGTAAGCTTGCCTCTGTGGAAGCTATGTTGCAGTGACAGTTCTGAGCTACGTGAGTAGAGAAGCTATCACCAACACTGGCAAGCACAGGATAAGAACAGACAGCCAGCATTGCAGCATCACTTCTGAGAATGAGCTGCAAATTTCCCAGAATGAGAGGAACTGAGAAGCTGCAAGTGACAGGAAGTCATTAACGTTGGTTGACACTGATATCATGTTGACTCACCAGTGACTAAACCCCGTCTGGGAGAATCAGCAGCACAGATAAAGGAAGGAAGCAGGGTGGCACAGCGGTTAGCACTGCTGCCTCACAGGCTTCAATTCCCAGCTTGGGTCACCGTCTGTGTGGAGTCTGCACGTTCTCCCCGTGTCTGCGTGGGTTTCCTCCGGGTGCTCTGGTTTCCTCCCACAGTCTGGAAGATGTGCTGGTTAGGAGGATTGTCCATGCTAAATTCTCCCTCAGTGTACCTGAGCAGGCGCCGGAGTGTGGCGACTGGGGGATTTTCACAGTAACTTCATCGCAGTGTTAATGTAAGCCACCTTGTGACACTAATAAATACACTTAAAAAATCCAGGACCAAAGCTGGAGAGAAGGATTGGCCAGGAATCTCCAAGAATGGAAGATCAAGCTCCAGGACATTGCTGTGTGTGACCCGGGGAAAAACATCGGGACGTGAACACGGATAGTTTTGGAACATTTCTCTCTATCAGATATATAACAATTGTAAATGGAGTCAAGGTTTTTTGCCCTGACATCAAGCATTATCCAATTGGGCAATGAGTCTTTGTGATTTCCAGTTTGTGTAGGAAGGCAGTGAGGACCGCGATGGCTGGAGAATGGCAGCAAACTCTGTGGGAATACACTCAGCACTGCCGGCTACCCCAGTGGAGTGCTGAAGGGATATCACTTCGGGATGCAGATTCTCCTCCCTGCATCTGACTAAGGTCCAAACTCCACAGTGACAGAGCTCTGCCCGACAGGTGTGGTGGGATTACCCCCGCCCTCCCCCCCCCCCCACCCCCAACTTGGGACTCTGGGAATCCTGTAAGTCCTGACTCTCCAAAGTCTGTCTGATGAGTCAATGTGATGCAATACTCTCCACTTGTCTGTCTGAGCACAGCTCGAACACTTGTGCATCTCAATACCAGCAGAACATAACAAATAGGAGCAGGAGTAGGCCATGTGGCCTAGCACACCCCAACACACGAGACAGGGCACCGGCGTAGGGAGAGGGATGAAGAACAGCCTCCCCTCTGGGGAAGTGTGAGGACAGGCTCTCTCTCAGCTGCAATATCCTTTTAGTCGAGTAGACTTTAATTAACAGTGTCTCACTGGGATGAGGTTCAGGAGGGTGCCCGGTGTCTGTGAACCTGCCCCACAGCGGCAGTTAGTGTCCTCTGGTTAATCCCAGACTTAAACAGATTGGATTGTGTGTAATCAGAAACGGGGGCTGTATTCTCAGCCACACTAATCTCCACTCCAAATGTTCCGCTCTCGTTATATCGAGCTCAGGCAGCTGACTGGCGCCTCTGTCAGCCTGTTACTTTCCTGTCATGTTCCTAAGCTGCAGGTCCCAGTCCTACATCCCTTTCCCCTGACCCAGGCTGGATGTGCAGAGAGACCTTTCCTCTTGCGAGAGAGTCTAGATCAAAGGGGTCACTTGTAAAATAAGAGATCGCCCATTTTTTCAAAGAACAAAGAACAGTACAGCACAGGAACAGGCCCTTTGGCCCATGAAGTCTGAGCTGACACATGCCTCTCGAATGTAATATTTTCTACGGGGTCCAGATCCCTCTGTTCCCTGCCTAGTCATGCCCCTGAGTAATTGAACCTTCGACCCTGGGAAAAAGACTCTGACTATTCACTCTATCCAAGCCTGTCATTATCTTGTCAACCTCTGTCAGGTCGGAGAGCCGACAATGCGGGATCGCGAGGCTGGCCAGCTATCAGGAGGCTGGCAATGCGGGTCTACTGCGCATGTCCCAATCCCGGCGCTAACAGATTGGAACTGTATGTGGAACTGTATCCCAGTGAGAGTCAGTGTGTGGGAACTGTATCCCAGTGAGAGTCAGTGTGTGTGGAACTGTATCCCAGTGAGAGTCAGTGTGTGTGGAACTGTACCCCAGTGAGAGTCAGTGTGTGTGGAACTGTACCCCAGTGAGAGTCAGTGTGTGTGGAACTGTACCCCAGTGAGAGTCAGTGTGTGTGGAACTGTACCCCAGTGAGAGTCAGTGTGTGTGGAACTGTACCCCAGTGAGAGTCAGTGTGTGTGGAACTGTATCCCAGTGAGAGTCAGTGTGTGTGGAACTGTACCCCAGTGAGAGTGTGTGTGGAACTGTATCCCAGTGAGAGTCAGTGTGTGTGGAACTGTACCCCACTGAGAGTCAGTGTGTGTGGAACTGTATCCCAGTGAGAGTCAGTGTGTGTGGAACTGTACCCCAGTGAGAGTCAGTGTGTGTGGAACTGTATCCCAGTGAGAGTCAGTGTGTGTGGAACTGTATCCCAGTGAGAGTCAGTGTGTGTGGAACTGTACCCCAGTGAGAGTCAGTGTGTGTGGAACTGTACCCCACTGAGAGTCAGTGTGTGTGGAACTGTATCCCAGTGAGAGTCAGTGTGTGTGGAACAGTACCCCAGTGAGAGTCAGTGTGCGTGGAACTGTATCCCAGTGAGAGTCAGTGTGTGTGGAACAGTACCCCAGTGAGAGTCAGTGTGCGTGGAACTGTACCCCAGTGAGAGTCAGTGTGAGTGGAATTATGACACAATTTTGGTCGGGGACATTGATGAAATGCTGCAACAGAACATTGACAAATCAGACTCGCGTCTGTGGTGATGCAGTGGAGTTTTTTTTAATTAAAAGCAAACTGTACAAACTTGATGCAAACATTTTGAGCTTATGGATTGAAACTCTGGGCAAATACAGTGATGATTTAATTGAAAAACTGAATTCTGGCAAACACAGAACACCAAATACTTCAGCTATAATCACCTGTCTCTGAAAGGGTCACCTTTGTACAAAGTATTGGGTTGGCCGGTTTTACTGCACATGCAGTGGTTAGTGGAGTGAATCAGTCTTCAGGCTCCTGTTGTGTTTGGAGGGGGAAGGGGGTTTTCGATGCTGCAGTGTGCACACTAACAGAGTGAGCTGATTTCGCTCTTGGTGCAGCCCCACTTACAGCAGGCGTTAGAAAGACCCACCACCACATCCCGCCCCTTCCTGTTGCTGCTTCTCAAAACCTCTAACACATCATCGGAAATGCTCCTCCTGCTCCGACTCTCTCTCCCGAAGCCCAGCAGCAACCCCCAGCTCTCAGGTTCGTAGGTGTTGATGTCCTCAGTAAGATCCCAGTCACTGGGGCCGGCACTGTTCATTGTCTGCTCCAAGCGTGTGATGGGCTCTGGGACATCTGGAAGAGAAAAACACTACAATCCGTAAATTCACCGTTAAATCCTCTCCAGAAAATCCAATCAGCTGAAAGCTGGTTCACAGTAAATGACAGAATTTCAAACCTTCTCCTGGAGGTAACAGGAACAGGAGGCACACATCTGCGGCTTGTTTCACTCTGAGGGCTGATGTGAGTCTCACCTCCATCAACAGTGAGGACAGTGAGAGACAGTAAGAGTTTTAACATCACCAGGTTAAAGTCCAACAGGTTTATTTGGTCGCAAATGCCATTAGCTTTCGGAGCGCTGCTCCTTCGTCAGATGGAGTGGATATCTGCTCTCAAACAGGGCACAGAGACACAAACTCAAGTTACAGAATACTGATTAGAATGTGAATCTTTACAGCTAATCAAGTCTTAAAGATACAGACAATCTGAGTGGAGAGAGCATTAGGCACAGGTTATAGAAATGTGTATTGTCTCCAGACAGGACAGCCAGTGAGATTCTGCAGGTCCAGGCAAGCTGTGAGGGTTACCGATAGTGTGACATGAACCCAAGATCCCGGTTGAGGCCGTCCTCATGTGTGCGGAACTTGGCTATCAGTTTCTGCTCAGCGACTCTGCGCTGTCGTGTGCCATGTGTGTTCTCCAAGGCGGCCTTCACGACACATGACAGCGCAGAGTCGCTGAGCAGAAACTGATAGCCAAGTTCCGCACACATGAGGACGGCCTCAACCGGGATCTTGGGTTCATGTCACACTATCGGTAACCCCCACAGCTTGCCTGGACCTGCAGAATCTCACTGGCTGTCCTGTCTGGAGACAATACACATTTCTTTAACCTGTACTTAATGCTCTCTCCACTCACATTGTCTGTATCTTTAAGACTTGATTAGCTGTAAAGATTCGCATTCTAATCAGTATTCTGTAACTTGAGTTTGTGTCTCTGTATGTCTTGTTTTGCTACCAAATAAACCTGTTGGACTTTAACCTGGTGTTGTTAGACTTCTTACTGTGTTTACCCCAGTCCAACGCCGGCATCTCCACATCAATGCCTTGTTTGTGAGCAGCTATCCACTCCATCTGACGAAGGAGCAGCGCTCCGAAAGCTAATGGCATTTGCTACCAAATAAACCTGTTGGACTTTAACCTGGTGTTGTTAAAACTCTTACTGTGTTTACCCCAGTCCAACGCCAGCATCTCCACGACAGTGAGAGATGCAGGGATATGCTCACAACACAACCCAGCCTCAGTAACAGCTTCCTGACTCCCGCACACCAGGTGAGACTGTTATTTATGTGTGAATTCAGACAGTGAAAGCTACCAGGAAATCCAATCTCTGGTGACTTTTACTCTGACTTACACACACACACACACACACACACACACACAGGATTTACCACTGGACAAAGATTCAGAGAGAGAATAACCACTGACTGAATGTATCCCTTTGCTAAGCTGATGTTTCGGGAAAAATACTTTGGCAATTGCTCCTTTCTCAAGAAGATCAGTTAACTGTACTTCAGTTCAAATAATCGTAGAATCCCTACAGTGCAGAAGGAGGCCATTCAGCCCATTGAGTCTGCACCAACTCTTCAACAGAACATTTTACCCAGGCCCAACCCTCTTCCTACCCCGAAGCCCTGTGCATTTACCATGGCCAATCCACCTAATCTGCACATCTTTGGACACTAAGGGAGCAATTTAGCATGGCCAGTCCACTCATCCTACTCATCTTCAAACACCAAGGGGCAATTTAGCCTGGCCAATCCACCTGATCTGCACATCTCGAGACTCAATCCTCTCAATCAGTTGCTTTTCTGACAGATTTTGAATTAGTCCTAATTGTAATCTGGTTAAATGCATTTGCTAATCTCTCTGGGCTATGGTTTGGATTATTTATAAACCTATGTGCTGATACAGTGACCTCATTTCAATGTATCCAGCATCAGAAAGAGGCAGGGGACTCACTTCACACTTCAACTTCCTTCTCCCTCACAGCAACCTTCAACCTCCTACGCCCCCTCACAGCAACCTTCAACCTCCGACCCCCTTCACAGCAACCTTCAACCTCCTACGCCCCCTCACAGCAACCTTCAACCTCCGACCCCCCTCACAGCAACCTTCAACCTCCGACCCCCTTCACAGCAACCTTCAACCTCCGACCCCGCTCACAGCAACCTTCAACCTCCGACCCCCTCACAGCAACCTTCAACCTCCGACCCCCCTCACAGCAACCTTCAACCTCCGACCCCCCTCACAGCAACCTTCAACCTCCGACCCCCCTCACAGCAACCTTCAACTTCCTACTCCCTCACAGCAACCTTCAACCTCCGACCCCCTTCACAGCAACCTTCAACCTCCGACCCCCCTCACAGCAACCATCAACCTCCGACCCCCCTCACAGCAACCATCAACCTCCTACCCCCCTCATAGCAACCTTCAACCTCCTACCCCCCTCACAGCAACCTTCAACCTCCGACCCCCCTCACAGCAACCTTCAACCTCCAACCCTCTTCACAGCAACCTTCAACCTCCGACCCCCCTCACAGCAACCTTCAACTTCCTACTCCCTCACAGCAACCTTCAACCTCCGACCCCCCTCACAGCAACCTTCAACCTCCGACCCCCCTCACAGCAACCTTCAACCTCCGACCCCCCTCACAGCAACCTTCAACCTCCAACCCTCTTCACAGCAACCTTCAACCTCCGACCCCCCTCACAGCAGCCTTCAACCTCCTACCCCCCTCACAGCAACCTTCAACCTCCTACCCCCCCTCACAGCAACCTTCAACCTCCGACCCCCCTCACAGCAGCCTTCAATCTCCTACCCCCCCTCACAACAACCTTTACAAACATACTCACAAAACCAAGTAACTAGATTTAAACTCTGATTCAACTTTAACTGGATCAATCCTGACGCAGCCCAGAATGATTAGGCCTGAGTGAGTGTCCCAGTCAAACATGTTTAACTCGGAGGAAGTCTGATTTACTCCCCTGTGTAGCCCTGACACTGAGGCCGATGGCAGTGCTTCTCCCTCGTGGAACAGCACCCACTGGGATCCAGCCTGGCTCTGCCTTGCTGCAGGGGAAGTGCCCCCACTTTAATTTCTCTCATATTTACCCAGCAGGACAGTATCAGCCGGCCAGGCAGTGCACAAAGACCCTGGCTCTCCTCTGGAGCCTGTTTCTTAATTCTAGAATAGATTGATCTGGTACCAGCTGGTTATCTGTCTGCTGGAGCCTCCACTCCGTACCTCACTGCGTGACAAATTCTGGCAGTTCCTACCTGCTTCACTCAACCTGGTTCTTTTCCACCTAGAACCTCCACAGGTGAAAATGACAGCCCGGATAAACTCTCTCCCACAGAGCTTGACTCCGAGAACAGGTTTCCGAGCATCAGCCTCCAGCTGGAACTCTGAGATGAACAGCCAGAGGGCCAGCGAAAACCAAAACTTCTGCATCGTGTGGCCTCTGCTTTCTTATCCTGTCTTGCTGAGGATGTAAAAGTGAAGAGGGAACAGGGGGAGGAAGAGAGAAGGAAAGGGAGAGCGTGAGGACAGAGAGCAAGGCTAAGAGTTGTCGGTCCTGAGGAGAGACTCGATTTCCCCTTGCTTGGAGCTCTCTATTTAAACCCCTGACCACATCTGATAAACAGAAGTAATTATGAAGCTGTCGCAACACATGACAGGAGACTGATAGTTTAATGAGAGCATCAGGACCTGGTAAAGGTCTCTGCCAGTGAAACAGATGCAACTTAATTCTAAACACACGTCTCAATTATAAGTTATCAAACAAGATATTAAAAATCATTTACAATAAGCACACATTAAAGCAAAGGTCCTTAAAAATAGAAGGCCAGAAGATGAGTTGCTATTATTTGTCAAATGTCGAGATCCTAAAGCTCACGTCATCTATTTCATTGCAAACCTTTGTTTAAAATCTTTTTCTAATTCTGTCCCACTCTTTCAGATTCTTTTGTTACACATCCGTACCAGTGACACAGGCAAAGAAAGGGACAAGGACCTAAAAGCCGAATATAGATAGTTAGGAAGCAAGTTGAAAAGTCGGACCTCAGACGTAATGATCTCAGGATTACTATCAGTGCTGGTCAGAGTAGAAACAGCGGGATATATAGGATAAATATTGGCTGGAAAGATGGTGCAAGGTGGAGGATTTCAGATTCCTGGGACATTGGGACTGGTTCTGGGGGAGGTGGGACCTGTACAAACTGGATGGTGTGGTGAACCATAGATGGTTACCACTATGGGTACTGAACCATAGATGGTTACCACTATGGGTACTGAACCATAGATGGTTACCACTATGGGTACTGAACCATAGATGGTTACCACTATGGGTACTGAACCATAGATGGTTATCACTATGGGTACTTGTACATATGTTACTCTTGTTACTGTTGGGGTTAGGGTTGGGGTGTTCCACCTGTTGGTATTGTTCTGTGGTACACTCCGGTTGGCTCCGCCTTCCTATAGGAGTATAAAGGTCACTGCACTTCCTAGTGACCCTTTAGTCTGGGATTGTATTGTTAAGCAGTATGCTCCATTCTTATTGCTAATAAAAGCCTTTATTTCCCGGGTACGATCCAGCCTCCCGAGTGAATTAATCGCGCATCAGACGGGTTACACCTGGGTAGGACCAGGACTGATGTCCTAGAGGAGTATTTGCTAGTGCAGTTAGGGAGGGTTTAAACTGGAAGGGGGGTGGGGGGGTGAGGCAGTGGGGGAGGAACCTAAGCAAGGGGACAAGAGAAAGAGAAACAAAGACAGGAAGAAAAATAAAAACAGCAAAATGCAAAAACGGTAAACAGAGTTCAAGCCTAAAGGCTTTGTATCTGTAATGCACGGAGCATTTAGCATAAGGTAGACAAACTGATGGTGCATATTGAGGTAAATTGATATGATCTTATCGCCATTACAGAGACATGGTTAAGAGGAAATCAAAATTGGGAACTTAACGTTCAGGGTTATTTAGCCTTTTGGAAAGACAGGAAGGAAGGGAAAGGTGGTGGGTAGCACCGTTAATAAGAGATGAAGTGAGGTCAGTTGTACAAAGAACAAAGAACAATACAGCACAGGAACAGGCCCTTCGGCCCTCCAAGCCCGCGCCGCTCCCCGGTCCAGGATTGAATCCTGAATCCAGGATCCCCGCCCAATTTTCCAGCCTATCTACATACCAATATCCTATCCACCGAGCTGTCCCTCACAGCTACGATGCTTTGTTCATCACAACTATTAACTCACCCCCACCCCCCCCATTCCAGACCATGTGATCTCCAGGGAGAGGCGAAAACCCAGAGTGAAAAACCCCAGGGCCAATATGGGGAAAATAAAATCTGGGAAATTCCTCTCCGACCCCCTGAGGCGATCGAAACGAGTCCAGGAGATCGCACTGGCCCAGATCAGAAAATGCTTCCCAACCCTATTCATTTCCCCTTGAGAGAGAGTTGTGAGAGATGATCTCGGCTCAGATGATGCAGAGTCCATTTAAGTGGAGGTAAAAAACAGCAAGGGAAAGAAGACCTTGGGAGTTGTGTATAGACCCACCCCCAGACAGTAGCCACACTGTAGGAAAAGGTATAAATCAACAAATAATCAGAGCATGTAAAATAAATAGAGCAATAATTCTCGGTGACTTTAATCTTCATGAGTTAATCGGGTTGGAAAGGGTAGCTACAACAGCAAATTCATAGAGTGCACGAGGGTACAGTTTCCTGGAGCAATATGTCATGGAGCCAACCAGGGAACAGGCTATCTTGGATCCGGTAATGGGTAATGTGATGTGGAGATGCCGGCGTTGGACTGGGGTAAACACAGTAAGAAGTTTAACAACACCAGGTTAAAGTACAACAGGTTTATTTGGTGGCTTTTGCTACCAAATAAACCTGTTGGACTTTAACCTGGTATTGTTAAACTTCTTAATGGGTAATGTGGCAGGTTTAATAAGTGACCTCAGAGTGAAAGGTTTGAGAGTGAGAAACTTGGGTCGGAAACAACTGTGTTTAACTTAAATAAAGGGAATTACAGTGAAATGAGGATAAAGTTAGCTAAAGTGGACTGGGTGACTAGGTTATTAGGAAAGACAGTGAGCAAGCAGTGGCAGACATTTAAGGAGATAATTCATGACTCTCAAATATATCCCAGTAAGGAGGAAAGATTCTAAGAGAGGGTTAAACCAACCATAGCTAACCAAGGAAGTTAAGGAGAGTATTAAGTTGAAAGAAAAAGCATAAAGGAGGCAAAGTCAGAGATAGCCCCAAAAACCCCGATAAATTCAGAATCCAGCGAAGGAGGACTAAAAAAAATAGAGAGAAAATAAACTAGGAGGGAAAAGTAGCGAGGAATATAAAAACTGACAATAAGAGCTTCGTTAAATAAATAAAACAGAAGAAAGAAGTCAAAGTGAACATAGACCCCTGAGAAAATTATTCTGGGGAGATGGGGAACAAGGAAATGGCAGAGGAGTTAAACAGATATTTTGCATCAATCTTTATGGCGGAAGAAACTTGGAACATCCCATTAATACTAAAGAATACAGGGGAGGAATTAACTACTATCACCATCACTAGAGAAGTAGTATTAGGCAAACTAATGGGGCTAAAGGCAGATAAGTCCCCTGGCCCTGATGGCTTGCATCCTAGGATCCTAAAAGAAGTAGATACAGAGTGGATACATTGATTGTAATTTTCCAAAAATTCTTGGATTCTGGAGAAATACCAGAGGATTGGAAAACTGCCAATGTGATACCCCTATTCGAAAAGGGAGGGAGCAAAAAACAGGTAATTATCAGCCAATCAGCCCAACATCTATTGTTGGAAAAATGTTGGAATTAATTATTAAGGACATTTGGAAATTCAGAATCTAATCAAGCAGCATGGCTTCATCATGTCTGACTAATTTATTAGAGTTTTTCGGGGAAGTCTCAACCAGAGTGGATAGAGGGAACCCAGTGATATCATAGATGTTTACAGCATGGAAACAGGCCCTTCGGCCCAACTTGTCCATGTCGGCCAAACCGGGTAAGGATGGCAGATTTCCTTCCCTAAAGGACATTAATGAACCAGATGGGGTTTTCCAACAATCGACAATGGTTTCATGGTCATCAGTAGATTCTTAATTCCAGATATCTTTTAGTGAATTCAAATTCCACCAGCTGCTGTGGTGGGATTCGAACCCAGATCCCCAGAACATTAGCTGAGTTTCTGCATTAATAATCTAGCGATAATACCACTAGGCCATCGCCTTCCCAAAGTGAGAGAAAGAGGGAACGACAGAGAGAGAGACAGAGAGAGAGCAATAAGAACAGGGAGAGGTACCAGATGACAGGAAGAGATACTGAGAGATGGAAAGGAGGAAGGAGCCTGGGAAGGAGGGAGCAGAGAGCACGTGACCCTGTCTGAGATGACATCTTTTTGAAAGTTGGTGTTGGAACCTGAGTTTGGATTGTTGAAGCTGAGACACGATGGCCGGTATTTTACCACCTCACCGCGGGCAGGCGCGCCGGTAAAATTCTGGTTATTGTGTCTTTAATGAAATGATTCTGATCAGATCAGTCTCAATGGACAGAGTCCGAATACTGATTTGAGGAAAGGCTGGCAACAACAGACTGTTTTTAGTGTGTCCAAACCGGGCAGACTGTGTGCACCAGTCTGATAACCAGAGACAACTGTCAAACCCCCATCCAATCTCCAGGACACTGCTCTGTACCACCCTGGAGAACATTCTCAATTCAAAAAGATAACATTTTTTTGCCTTTTTTTAGCATTTCTCTCTATGAAATATAAAAATATTGAGTATAGGAAATCGAGGCTGTTAGTGTGGCAGCCAAGTCATACCTGGTACACAGGAAGATGGTTGTGGTTGTGGAGGGTCAGTCATCTCAGCTCCAGGACATCTCTGCAGGAGTCCCTCAGGGTTAGTGGGTCCGAGGCCCAACAATCTTCAGCTGCTTCATCAATCACCTTCCCTCCGTCATAAGGTCAGAAGTGGGGATGTTCGCCAATGATTGCACAATGTTCAGCACCATTCGCAACTCCTCAGACAATGAAGCAGTCCATGTTCAAATGCAACAAGATCTGGACAATATCCAGGCTTGGGCTGATAAGTGGCAAGATGGCCAGGCAATGACCATCACCAATAAGAGACATTCTAACCACCACTCCTTAACATTCAATGGTGTTGCCATCACTGAATCCCCCACTGTCAACATCCTTGGGATTACCATTGACCAGAAACTCAACTGGACTCACCACATAAACACAGTGGCTACAAGAGCAGGTCAGAGGCTAGGAATACTGCGGCGAGTAACTCACCTCCCTGACTCCCCAAAGCCTACCCACCATCTACAAGGCACAAGTCAGGAGTGTGATGGAATACTCCCCACTTGCCTGGATGGGTGCAGCTCCAACAACACTCAAGAAGCTCGACACCATCCAGGACAAAGCAGCCCCGCTTGATTGGCACCCCATCCACAAACATCCACTCCCTCCACCACCGACGCTCAGTAGCAGCAGTGTGTACCGTCTACAAGATGCACTGCAGCAATTCACCAAAGATCCTTAGACAGCACCTTTCAAACCCACGACCACTTCCATCTAGAAGGACAAGGGCAGCAGATACCTGGGAACACCACCACCTGTAAGTTCCCCTCCGAGCCACTCACTGTCCTGACTTGGAAATATATCACCGTTCCTTCGCAGTCACAGAGTCAAAATCCTGGAATTCCCTCCGTAACGGCATTGTGGGTCAACCCACAACACATGGACTGCAGCGATTCAAGAAGGCAGCTCACCACCACCTTCTCAAGGGCAACGAGGGATGGGCAATAAATGCTGGCCAGGCAGCGACGCCCATGTCCCACAAAGGAATAAAACTAAATCCAGTTAGATAATGAGCAGTTGGGCTTTGCAGTTGGCGTAAGAAGGTAATGCGTCACAATGTTGGCCAACCGGAGGCTGGGGGTGGGAGCCAATGTCCAGGAATACAGCCATTCACCAATGGCAAACCCTGGGTAAGACCAGAGATGGAAATAGGAAATACTCAGCAGCTCAGGCAGCATCTGTGGGGAATGAAACTGAGTGTTTTGGATGGTTGTGTGCTCTCGTCTCTGGAGCCTGCCCTGGTGATGCAGTGAGGGCCCTGGACCCCATCACAGCCTCTCCGTGCTGTGATATTCCAAACCCATCAGGATTGAGTCAGGACTCACCTCTGGCCTGTGATTGTCTTTTCTATTCACTCACAGGGTGTGGGTGTCACTAGCTGGGCTAACGTGGATTGCCCATCCCTAATTGCCCTTGAACTGAGTGGTTCGCTCGGCCATTTCAGAGGGCAGCTGAGTTTCAACCACATTGCTGTGGCTCTGGAGTCACATGTAGGTCAGACCGGGTAAGGACGGCAGATTTCCTTTCCTAAAGGACATTCGTGAACCAGATGGGGTACAGTTTATTTTGTTACTACAGCTATGTGGTAAGAATCTGCTATATCCTGACTCAAATCCCACTTCAGGCATCTGCGGGGTAGCTGGGACAGTCGCCTGAGCTGTGTTCAGGAGACAGGACTGCAGAGTAAGACTCACGATGTCTTGCTGAATAGTTTCCGATGCTGACTCTCCAGTGAACTATGCAAGGAGACAGGCAGCAGAATTAGTGAGGATCCCACAGTCCTTTAATCTTACACTTTCATTTATAAAGTGTCTTCACAACCTTTGCAATGCCCTAAATCATTTGACAGGGAAAGGGCACTTTTGTTTTTAAGTGTACTTACCATGGTTATGTTGGAAAAGCTGTAGCCAGTTTGTGCACAGCAAGATTTAAAAACTGTATTCAACTCAAGGAGCAGATATCTGATTTAACAATGTAGGCTCACAGATGAATGTTGTCCTTCTGCAATGTGAGATTGGAATCTCAGCCCAGCTGAGCTGGCGGGGGGCAGGGATGGGGTTAGCTGGACAGGCTGATGCTGGGAATGGTGGGGGAGACGTCCATTCAGGGTTGTGTGAGTCCACCTTCCCCACAAGATCGTTCTCCTGTTTAACTCCCTGTGGTGAACCATCGTTGGTTCCCACTGGATAGTACTGAGCCAGGGTCTGGCCAGTACTACAAGGATGTACATATGTTACTGTTGGGTTGTGCTACTTGTTGCTGTTGGGGTTAGGGTGGGGTTGTTACACCTTTGTACTGTAGTGTTGTGGTACATCCCAGTCGGGCTCCGCCTCCTGGGAGAGGTATAAAAGTCCCTGCTCTGGCTGGGACCCCTTCAGTCTGGGATAGTGTATATAATTATTGGCTGCTTCATTACAGTAAATAAAAGCCTTTTATTTCCCGAGCATCTGGCCTCGTGTTTGAGAAGCGCATCAATTTTATTTACTGTTGTTAAACTCTCGTCGAAGAAAAAAAAAGAGAGTATGGAGCAGATCCTGAAGCCGGAACGCCTTACACTAGATCCACGTGCGGTGGGCGCTTCTAACACCTTCGACCACTGGCTGAAGTGTTTCGAAGACTACCTGGCAGCCTCCGCAGCGGTCACCACAGATGATGACAGACTCCAGGTCCTCCATGCGAGGGTAAGCGACACTGTCTACCTCGCGATCCGTGCGGCCACCGATTATACTAAGGCCCTCGAGCTTCTGAAGAAGCGTTATATCAAACCACCCAATGAAATACACGCTCGTTACCTCCTGGCCACTCGACGACGGCAGTCTGGCGAAACGATGGAGGAATATGCGAACGAGCTCTTACAGCTAGCCAGGGGCTGTAACTGCAAAGCTGTGTTGGCTGAGCAGAGCATGAACGACCTCGCCCGAGATGCGTTTGTGGCGGGAGTCGGATCATCGTACATTCGACTTAAACTATTGGAGAAGGGTAACCTTAACCTTACCCAGGCAATCGAGCTAGCGGAGATGCTCGAGACGGCCTCCAAAAGCTTAGTATTATATCCGGAGGACCATGTGGAGACAACGTGGCAGGAGCAGTCGCTAATCGCTCCTCGTCCCTCGGGTTCGAAATGCTGCGTAATGGCGTGCTCACACTCGGGCCAGACGACGGCAGCAGCTCCGGGCGGCCCGCGGTGCTATTTCTGTGGGGGAGCGAAGCATACTCGGCAACGGTGTCCCGCTAAGGCTGTGTTGTGCACCGCATGCGGTAAGAAAGGGCACTATTCGAAAGTGTGCCGATCTAAACCTAGGAACGGCAGTGCGGCCTGCGATTCTTCAGAGCTCGGGTCTTCGTCGCCGAAGTCATCGAGGGGTTCGTCCACGTGTGAGGCCAGGACGATGCCATTACGGTCGACGGAGTCGGAGGTGTGTGACCACCAGGGGTCGCTGAGTTTGGCGCCATCACCCACGTGCGACTCATGGGAGCGGCCATGTTGGTCGGCACTGACCGCGAACGACCAGCAGGGGTCCTCCTCATTGATTTCAGCTGCCTGCAGTGGCGCTCATGAACCAACGGTGGCGTCGATCATCCTGGACCAGGCCAAGCCTCATAGACTTGACAAATCTATGATGAATATCCAGGTAAATGACCACGTGATTTATTGTCTGTTTGACAGCGGGAGCACTGAGAGCTTTATCCACCCAGACACTGTGAAGCGGTGTGGACTCCAGATTCAACCTGCCAAACAGACAATCTCTATGGCATCGAGGTCCCGGTCTGTCACCGTGCTAGGGAGTTGCGTGGTAACTTTGAAGATGCAAGGCACAGTTTACGAGCGTTTCAAGCTCCTAGTGTTGCCGTATCTTTGCGTGCCAATACTTCTTGGACTAAACTTCATGGTCCACTTGAGGAGTGTAAACCTACAGTACAGTGGGCCACTCCCTTCACTGGCAGTGGGAAAACAGCAGCAGCCTCCAAATTGCCCAACGCGCCCCACCTGTAGCCTCTCGACGCTGAAGATCACCACACCCTCCTTGTTCCAGAATCTTGTGCCAGGCTGCAAGCCCATCGCGACTAAAAGTAGGCGTTACAGCGCTGAGGATCGGATCTTCATTAGATCTGAGGTTCAGCGGCTCCTCAAAGAAAGGATCATACAACCCAGCGCTAGTCCGTGGAGAGCGCAGGTCGTGGTGGTCAAGAGCGGGAACAAACCCCGGATGGTCATTGACTACAGTCAGACCATTAATCGATATAGGCAGCTGGATGCGTATCCTCTCCCGCGCATATCTGATATGGTCAATCAGATTGCGCAGTACCGGGTGTTCTCCACCATAGACCTCAAGTCTGCCTACCACCAACTCCCCATTCGCCCAGAGGACCGACAATACACGGCTTTTGAGGCGGATGGTCGCTTGTATCACTTTCTCAGGATTCCCTTTGGTGTCACCAATGGGGTCTCGGTCTTCCAGCGTGCTATGGACCGAATGGTGGACCAGAACGGGCTGCGGGCTACCTTCCCGTACCTGGATAATGTCACCATCTGCGGCCATGACCAGCAGGACCACGACATGAATCTCCTGAACTTCCTACGCACTGCATCTCGCCTGAACTTGACCTACAACAGGGAGAAGTGTGTGTTTCGTACGCGCTGTTTAGCCATCCTAGGATACGTGGTGGAAAACGGGGTCATTGGCCCTGATCCAGACCGTATGCGCCCCCTTTCTGAACTTCCCTTGCCTGCTAGTGCAAAAGCACTGAGAAGATGCTTAGGCTTCTTCTCTTATTATGCGCAGTGGGTTCCCAATTACGCGGATAAAGCCCGTCCGCTCATTAAGTCCATGACTTTTCCCCTAACGCCAGAGGCCCGACTGGCCTTCGATAAATTGAAAGCCGACATCGCGAAAGCTACGATGCACGCTGTTGACGAGTCCATCCCCTTCCAGGTGGAGAGCGATGCATCTGATTTCGGCCTGGCCGCCACACTTAACCAGGCGGGCAGGCCCGTCGCATTTTTTTCCCGCACCCTCCAAGGCCCCGAAATTCGGCATTCAGCGGTGGAAAAGGAGGCCCAGGCCATTGTGGAGGCCGTCAGGCACTGGCGCCATTACTTGGCGGGAAAACGGTTCACCCTGATCACGGACCAGCGGTCCGTGGCATTCATGTTTAACAACACGCAGAGGGGCAAGATCAAGAATGACAAGATCTTGCGGTGGAGAATTGAACTCTCCACCTATAACTACGACATCATGTACCGTCCAGGGAAACTCAATGAGCCCTCGGATGCCCTCTCGCGTGGAACATGCGCCAGTATACAGGAGGACCGTTTGCAGGCTCTCCATAATGACCTATGCCATCCAGGGGTCACTCGGCTCTACCACTTTATAAAAGCCCGCAACCTGCCCTACTCGGTGGAGGACGTCAGGTCAGTAACAAGAAGCTGTCAGGTTTGCGCGGAATGCAAACTGCACTTTTACCGACCTGACCAGGCACATTTAGTCAAGGCCACTTGTCCCTTCGAGAGACTGAGTGTCGATTTTAAGGGCCCCCTTCCCTCAACAGATCGGAATGTGTACTTCCTCAATATCATTGACGAGTACTCTCGGTTCCCTTTTGTTGTTCCCTGCTCTGATACATCCGCTGCCACGGTTATCAAGGCATTCCGTGATCTCTTTACCCTGTTCGGGTACCCCGGCTACATCCATAGCGACAGGGGCTCGTCGTTCATGAGCGATGACTTGAGGCAATTCCTGCTCTCATACGGGATTGCCTCTAGTAGGACCACGAGCTACAACCCTAGGGGTAACGGACAGGTGGAACGTGAGAATGCTACAGTCTGGAAGGCTGTCTTACTGGCGTTGAAGTCAAAAAGTCTTCCAGTCTCCCGTTGGCAAGAGGTGCTCCCTGATGCGCTCCATTCTATTCGCTCCCTCCTGTGTACGGCAACCAATGCTACTCCCCACGAGAGGATGTTTTCATTCCCTCGGAAGTCTTCCTCGGGGACCTCATTACCGTCTTGGTTGACGTACTCAGGACCCGTCCGCCTGCGGCGACATGTAAGGGCCCGCAAGTCCGACCCGTTGGTCGAACAGGTCCATCTCCTCCACACCAACCCTCAGTATGCCTATGTGGCATACCCTGACGGGCGAGAGGACACGGTCTCGATCCGAGACCTGGCGCCAGCAGGGGACGTAGCAACCACTGTCGCTCCCATACCCCCTGTTACAAACCCCTTAACTCTTGTTTCTCCCCCGGACACGGCGCGGGCAGCATCGGGACCATTGCTTAACCCTTTTACTCCCGTGTACAGCTTGCCTGAGCCCAGAAGATGGTCGCCACTGCAAGGCGTGTCAGGACCCCATGGACTACCGTCACCTCAGGGTCAACCGGCCTGTGAGTCCGTGGAAGAACAGCTGGACGCCGCCTTGGGGAGAACCCCACCGCAAGTGCCTACTCCGGTGTCACCGCCGGTATTGAGGAGGTCACAACGACAGTGCGGTCCCCCTGACCGTCTGAACTTATAGACTGATGACACTTTATTCTGTTTTGTACCCCGCCGGCCTTTGTTCTCAAAGGAGGGGTGAATGTGGTGAACCATTGTTGGTTCCCACTGGATAGTACTGAGCCAGGGTCTGGCCAGTACTACAAGGATGTACATATGTTACTGTTGGGTTGTGCTACTTGTTGCTGTTGGGGTTAGGGTGGGGTTGTTACACCTTTGTACTGTAGTGTTGTGGTACATCCCAGTCGGGCTCCGCCTCCTGGGAGAGGTATAAAAGTCCCTGCTCTGGCTGGGACCCCTTCAGTCTGGGATAGTGTATATAATTATTGGCTGCTTCATTACAGTAAATAAAAGCCTTTTATTTCCCGAGCATCTGGCCTCGTGTTTGAGAAGCGCATCACTCCCCGCCCTGCCCTGCCCCCCCCCTCACTGAGACCCTCCTGCCCTGCCCTGCCCCCCCTTACTGAGACCCTCCTGCCCTGCCCTGCCCCCCCTCGCTGAGATCCCCCCTCACTGAGACGCCCCTCACTGAGACGCCCCTCACTGAGAATCCCCCCCACTAAGAATCCCCCCCACTGAGACCCATGATCCCCCCCTCACTGAGAACCCCCCTCACTAAGACCCCCCCCCCCCCTCTCTGAGACCCCCCCAGCTGATCCCTACTCTTTCCTGAAAGTGAGGTTTCTATCTGGGATGCAGTCACTCCTGCTCCCCTGGAGAGTGTGGACTTTCCCTGGAATGTCATGCTACAGGTCAGTTCAAGTGATTTTTCCTGAATTTCATAGAATCCCGATAGTGCAGGAGACCATTCGGCCCATCGAGCCTGCACTGACACTCTGACAGAGGATCCTACCCAGACCCAATCCCCGCTCTATCCCCATAACCCCATACATTTCCCATGGCTAATCCCCCAACCTACACTCCTTGGGACACTGAGGGAGAATTTAGCACAGCCAGTGCACCTAACCAGCACGTCTTTTGGATTGTGGGAGGAAACCAGAGCACCTGGAGGAAACCCACGCAGACACAGGGAGAACGTGCAGACTCCACACAGACAGTGACCCGAGCCGGGAATCGAACCCGGGTCCCTGGCGCTGTGAGGCAGCAGTGCTAACCCACTGTGCCACCATGCCGCACCAGCCTCCCATCCATTGACTCTGTCTACACTTCCCGCTGCCTTGGAAAAGCAGCCGGCATAATTAAGGACCCCGGACATTCTCTCTTCCACCTTCCTCCGTTGGGAAAAAGATACAAAAGTCTGAGGTCACGTACCAACCGACTCAAGAACAGCTTCTTCCCTGCTGCTGCTGTCAGACTTTTGAACGGACTTGTCTCGCATTAAGTTGATCTTTCTCTACACCCTGGCTGTGACCGTAACACTACATTCCACACTGTCTCCTTTCCTTCTCTATGAGCGGTATGCTTTGTCTGTAAAGCGCGCAAGAAACAATACTTTTCACCGTATACTAATATATGTGACAATAAAAAATCAAATCAAAAAATTTCTCACTGCTCCTGAAGACTGGGAAGGTGTGAAATATCAGCACTGCGCAGCGAGCAGGCATATCCTCAGCTTCTTATCATCCACTGAGTGCTGCTCTTGTGACATTTGTGGTTTGAGTGAGTAAATGTCATTGTGTGACTCGATAAGAACCGTGTCTGACAGAGCAAGATGGCTGGGCCAGGTGTGTAGGATAATAAAGAAAAGAAAGGTCAACAAAGTGACATTTAACAAGTGCCCTTTTGGGATAATATGCAAATATCCGTTTCATTAACATTGACCAGGTTGGTGTTACAGAATGTTAATGTGCAGAATATTAGCTCCAAATCAAGTTTCTATCAAATCTTCTCCATGTCCCTCAATGTGTTGTCTCCCCGGACACAACCTTAGTCTGAATATTCCCAGCACAGAGCTTTACAATCTATTCCCATTGAGAGCAACTGGATAGAGAGGTGAGCTGAATCTCTTTATCCTCTCACTGTCTGTCTGTAAGCAAAGGGGTTTTAATTGCTTTAAAACAAAGCTGTGGCATTGTCTCTCCAAATGCTCAGTTTGCGACGGGCTCAACCGAGAGACCTTCAGCTCATGTACTTTCGCTAACTTCTTGTGAAAAGGGGTGTTCCCCTGGAGCACAACTGCCCCCAAGTGGAGGTTCAGCCCCTGCTGTACGCCCTTGTGGCTCTTCAGCTGGGTGAGGTGTCTCTCTCTCTCTCACTGTCTGCTTGTCTGTTTGGGAAGGTCCCTATTTAAATCTGGAAAGAAGGTTTCTACGGGCCATGCTCCAGGCAACTTTTCTTCCTTCATCTTTCCTATTTTAACACTTTGAGTTCATGCGTGTTGTTGTGGTTGGACATCTCCCTCCCTTTCACTTTGCCTGCTCCGGGACTTCCCTACTGCCTGTTTCGTTCTGAGAGAAATGTATCAGCCAACCCAACTTCATGCTTATTATTTTGGGCTGTTTTGAATTCCATTCCTGACTCCCTTTAACCTCCAGTGGCCTAACCTCAGCCCTTTTAAACCCATCAGCTCAATCCCAGCCACTCTAACCATCACGGGATCCACTGTTCCCCTTAGGGCCTCTGAACATTCTCTGGTGCTCCCCTGCATCCCTGCAGAATTCTGCTGTATGATTCCAGCTTCTTTAAATACCGACGACTCCATCTCTCAAGGGTTCTATCGCTCCCTGTCTGCACTTTGACAGATTCCTCCTGGCTTTCTCCAGCCTTTTTAGCCTCTTTTGTTTCACTTGGAGGGTCTAGAATTATGGGGGAGGAGGTTACAACCAACTACAAACCATACCATCCCTCAGTAGGCAGCCGATCCCGGCCACTAACCACGCGTGGACAACTCTTACCGTCACTGGGCCAGAGACTAGGTCACACTGTAGGTGGAGTCACAGACATGTTTCCTCCTCCAACTCCATTGAACAAGAAGAAATTAGACATAGCTCTTGGGGCTAAAGGGATCGAGGGATATGGGGGGAAGGCGGGGTCAGAATATCGAATTTGATGATCAGCCATGATCATAATGAATGACAGAACAGGTCCAAAGGGCTGAATGGCCTCCTCCTGCTTCTTGTTTCTATTTTTCTATGATGTGTGCCTCAGCTTTCAGGGAAGAATGGGAGGTGTGGGGACTGTGTTGGGGAGGCTTCGGTTTCTCTCCAAAATTAAGGGAGGCACAGTGGTTACCACTGCTGCCTCACAGCGCCAGGGACCCGGGTTCGATTCCCGGCAGCACGGTATCACAGCAGTGAGCACTGCTGCCTCACAGCGCCAGGGACCCGGATTCAATTCCGGTCTTGGGTGACTCTCTGTGTGGAGTTTGCACGTTCTTCCCGTGTCTGCGTGGGTTTCCTCCGGGTGCTCCGGTTTCCTCCCACACTCCAAAGATGTGCTGGTTAGGTGGATTGGTCATGGTAAATTGCCCCTTAGTTGTCCCACAATGTGTAGGTTAGGGAGATTAGCAGGGTAAACATGTGGGATTATGAGGATAGGGTTTGGGAGGATGGGCCTGTTGGAGGTCCAGTACAGACTTGATGGGCTGAATGGCCTCCCTCCTGTAGGGATTCTATGAGTAGCCTTTATATCCCAGGGCAGTACAATGGAGTTGCTCAAATCCTGGAATGATTACGGGGACACTGTTCCTGGAAGGACAAAACTCCAAAAGCACTCAGGGAGCTTGTCTGGCTGGTCCACACATAGGGCAATCCCCTCAGAGGGGCTAGTGTCTGCAGTGAGGGTTCCTGCCTGCTTTGCAAGTGCACTCTTAGGTTGGGGTGGGGGTTAAGCAGTTTTTAAGTTACTGCCACAATATCAATCCGTGCAATCCCTCGTAGGAAGGCTTGGTTTTTATTTGGAGCCACAGATTGAATGTGATTTGCTCGAACTGTTCAAACTCTCGATAGGCCCTGTATGGGTTTCTTAGCTGCGTTCTGGAATTGCTGGGGAAATATCTCTGGGACGAACACATCGGCACTTTGGACGGCAGCTTTGGTCTATTGGTAATTAGTGGCCAGGTCAGGAGTCAGCACTGGAATAAAGCTCTTCGGTCTTCCCTGAGTGAGCATTCAAATCTCAGATGCTCTGCTGCTTTCCCAAAAGTGCTGGCAGAGGGTCCCACCTCACCCTCTACATTTGGGAACAAATCTAGCTCATTTAAGGACTTCAGAGCTTGTTTCTGGGATAGGAAGATTTGAACAGCAACTTAGCAGGGAGAGGGTTTCCCAAACAGCTTCTTATCTCTCTCTCTTCCTTTGAGCCGCTGACCCCATTTCCAATTTTTGGAGCTGGAATTTTCTCTCTCTTTCTCTCTCCGGAAACTCTTGCTGGATTCTGTGTTTTGCCGGTTTGTATTTGGCCTGGGGGAAGGATCCGGTGTTTGGGTTTAACTCCCTGTCTACCTGTCCTGGTTGATAAGTGGGCTCCAAATGATCAAGCAGCACTGGAGTCGATCGTTTCTTTATGAGTTACTTGGACGTTCTGCTGGGTCTCTCTGGTTCTGTGCTTACAGATGTTTGTGTTTAAATCTCCTCATTTTATCAACATCTGTGCATCGTAATGTACCATTTTTCTGGTGTTAGAGGAAGAGAATTTGCAGTAGTTTAAGTATGTTTTAAAGATCATTTGTGCCACTGAACTTTCCCTCTTCCAACCTGTTCCTTTTGTATCAGATTCAGCTCCTTTCTTCAGTGTAGACTTTGGTCAAATTTCTGGTCAGATTTTTGATCAACTTTTTTCTCACTTGTAATGGATCTGATTCTGGACCCGATATTCCAACTCCTGTTCTGGATAGGAAGGAGAGACAAACTGAACTTCTTTAGCCTCTCACCATCTGTGTGTGAGCAGAGGTGTTTTAAAGCTGTCTCCCCAAACCCTCAGTTTGTGTGGTGAATTTTATAAGTAACCTACAGCAAACTCGCTTTATGATTAACCCAGAAGGTTAGTTTATTCATACATTTAAACATGGGGTGTGTATGTGGAGGGGGGTGGGTTCGGGGTTGGACAGTCACACACACACAGACATACACAGTAAGGGGGATAGAAAGGAGAGAGTTTTACAACTCTGGGTAACAGCAGTAAAATAACCACGCCAATGATTTCCAGGGTCTTGAAAATCAAAATTCAGGGCGGGGAGGTTCCAATTCTGGTGATTTCCTCGCTGAGGACAACAGCACAAAATTCCTGTCAGTGGCGGGAGATGCAGCAAGATGGGATCGAGACTCAGAGACTTGCTTTGCTCACAAGACGTGGTCAGTGGCTTCAGATGAACAAGCCTGGAGGAGCTGAGGTTTGCTACTTAGTCAGCTGGGAGCCCTGCTGTTGTGCTTAGTTCATCAGATTTAGGAGCAGAATTAGGCCATTCGGCCCTGTGGTGAACCATAGATGGTTACCACTATGGGTACTGAACCATAGATGGTCAGCACTATGGGTACTTGTACATATGTTACTCTTGTTACTGTTGGGGTTAGGGTTGGGGTGTTCCACCTGTTAGCATTGTTCTGTGGTACACTCCGGTTGGCTCCGCCTTCCTATAGGAGTATAAAGGTCACTGCACTTCCTAGTGACCCTTTAGTCTGGGATTGTATTGTTAAGCAGTATGCTCCATTCTTATTGCTAATAAAAGCCTTTATTTCCCGGGTACGATCCAGCCTCCCGAGTGAATTAATCGCGCATCAGGCCCATAGAGTCCGTTCCGCCATTCGATCATGGCTGATAGGCTCCTCATCCCCATTTTCCTGCTTTCTCTCCATAACCCTTCAACCCAATTAAAAATCTGTCTAACTCCTCCTTAAACTTACTCACTGTCCCAGCATCCACCGCACTTTGGGGGAGCGAATTCCACAGATTCACAACCCTTTGGGAGAAGCAGTTTCTCCTCAACTCTGTTTTAAATTTGCTTACCTTATCCTCAGACTATGACCTCTCGTCCTAGAATGCCCCACAAGAAGAAGCATCCGCTCCACGTCTACTTTATCCAGACATTTTATCATAGAACATAGAACATAGAAAAGCTACAGCACAAACAGGCCCTTTGGCCCACAAGTTGTGCCGAACATGTCCCTACCTACTGGGCTTACCTATAACCCTCTATCTTACTAACTTCCATGAACTTATCCAAAAGTCTCTTAAAAGACCCTATCGAATCCGTCTCCACCACCACTACCGGCAGCCGATTCCACGCACCCACCACCCTCTGAGTGAAAAACTTACCCCTAACATCTCCTCTGTACCTACTCCCCAGCACCCTAAACCTGTGGCCTCTCGTGATAACTATTTCAGCCCTGGGTAAAAGCCTCTGAGAATCCACTCTATCACTACCTCTCAACATCTTATACACCTCTATCAGGTCACCTCTCATCCTTCGCCTCTCCAAGGAGAATAGACCTAGCTCTCTCAACCTATCCTCATAAGGCATGCCACCCAATCCAGGCAACATCCTTGTAAATCACCTCTACATCCTTTCTATGGCTTCCACATCCTTTCTGTAATGAGGCGACCAGAACTGGGCACAGTACTCAAGGTGGGGTCTGACCAGGGTCCTATACAGCTGCAGCATTATCTCCTGATTTCTAAACTCAATTCCTCTATTGATGAAGGCCACTATTCCATACGCCTTCTTAACCACAGCCTCTACCTGCGACGCTGCTTTGAGCGTCCTATGAACCCGGACCCCAAGATCCTTCTGATCTTCCACACTGCCAAGCATCTTACCCTTAATATTATAATCTTGCATCCTATTCGACCTGCCAAAATGAACCACCACACACTTATCTGGGTTGAAGTCCATCTGCCACTTCTCTGCCCAGTCTTGCATCTTATCTATGTATATACAAGATGTATATCATCTTGTATACCTCAATCTGATCTCCCCTCATTCTTCTAAATTCCAGAGAGTATCGGTCGAAACTGTTCAATCTCTCTTCATACGACAAACCCCTCATCTCTGGAATCAATCTAGTGAACCTCCTCTGAACTGCCTCCAATGCCACTGCATCTTTCCCCAAATACGGGGACCAAAACTGCACAATACTCCAGGTGCGGCCCCATCAATGCCTTGTATAGTTGCAACAATACTTCCTGACCTTTATATTTTATTCCTTTAGCTATAAATGCTCACATTCTATTCCATTCCTTTTCAGGTTGGAGGCTAACTCAGCAAACTGGCTACTTCTGAGTTTTCAGAAGAGATATCATAATGGTCACCATCCTCCACAATTACTTCCTAAAGTTTGCATTTTGGCTTATAATGTCCCAGTCATTATCCTCTGAGTCATTATCCACATTAATAACCTTGTTTTGTGTAGCTGTTACCTTGGTAGACCTCAGACTCTGCTAGAGGGGTAAGCTTATAAAGGTGAAAATAATGTCTAGTTCCTTTCAATAATTCCTTTTGCAATATGGAGCTTGACAGTCCCAAATAAGAGATGGGGCTGTTTGCACCTCTGCTGGAATAAGGAGTTTTGGTGTCTGTAAGCCCCCTGGTTTAGTGATTATAATGTGTTCTTACAATGGGGTGATAGAATGAGAGTGGAACCGTTTTCTCCCTGTAACTGCTGTTGGAAATTTCCAGATGGCCAATGATGTGAGTCACATGTCCTGTAGCACCAGCTTTTGGTTCATTTTAGGATAAGTAAAAAAGAATAATGTTTGATGTACAGAGTTTCTAATGTCTTATTGACATGTTATCATCTTTTAATCCTATGGCCACCTTTAGACTGGGAACTGCTCACAAATAGGTGCAAAGTTCTCAATTTTCTGGGCTTTCTGAACCTGGTTTGATTTCTCAAATTTCCCAGCGGCTGGAATTCCTTCTGGCTTAAATAGAATAATTCTAAAAATCAGCAGAATGACACATTTGACAGTGTGCACGAGGAGTGTGTGCGGTTGGATTATTAGGGAAGGTTATTATCTGCGTTAGGAATTTGTTTTAAGAGTTGAGGGTAGTTTTGGGTTTTGGGGTTGGGGTGACCACACACAGACCGACAATGTGGAGCTCTGCCACCCAGTGGTTGCCTGCTGAAACTGCGCATACTCCAAGTTTATTGTGATTAACGTGACTGGATGGAATTGTTAAATAATTTGCTGCATTTCGCTGTCAGTGCTCACCACTGACTCACAAAGATGTAATGATCTCTGAGGCATGATGTTTCTCCTTTCCCAACGGCAATTTAAATCTGGCACTAAATAAAGAGAAAAGGGCGGCACGGTGGCACAGTAGTTAGCACTGCTGCCTCACAGTACCAGGGACCCAAGGTTCAATTTCGGCTTCAGGTCACTGTCTGTGTGGAGTTTGTACGTTCTCCCCGTGTCTGCGTGGGTTTCCTCCGGGTGCTCTGGTTTCCTCTCACAGTCCAAAGATGTGTGGGTTAAGTGGATTGGCTATGCTAAATTGACCCTAGTGTCAGGAGGATTAGCAGGGTAAATAAGGAGGGGTTACGGGAATAGGGCCTGGGTGGGATTGTGGTCGGTACAGACTCGATGGGCTGAATGGCCTCTTTCAGCACTGTCGGGATTCTATGAAAACTGCAGGGCAATTGGGGTTGATATGGAGCAGTGTGGCGAGAACAGGTTAGTGGGATTAGTTCAGCAATGATTTAGGGCTGCAGGGAGGAAATATGGCAATGGCAGCAATTTGGGATTGGTACAGGGCTATGGTGGGATTTATTCTGGAATTTCACTGAGCTGGCAGACATGAGTGAGTGGTTCCCCCAGTGTGCTGTAAAATCCTCGAGTACTTTGTGCTTTTTATGTATTGATGTTTGTCATATTTCCCACAATAACTGAAATTCCTAATGTCTTAAAGAGAGTGATTTTGAAATACAGAAATGTGACACATTCCACAATGTAGACATTAGGCTTCAGGGTTTGATGATATTTGAAGCTATTATTTTATTGATGGGAAAACATTCTAACACTGAACAACTGAGGAACCTGAATTAATGCCTCAAACCCCAGTCACAGTGTGGAACTGGCTGGGATATAAATCCGTTCACACTGCAACAAATGTACAAAGATTACCACCAGTAATTTCAAGTGATTTTTAATATTTTTCAAACATGTTTCTGTGAGATTTAATGCTACAATTTACATCAGATCCATTTGAATGAATGTGGAAAGTTGTGTTCAAAGTGCTCAATTTCCTTTACCAAATCATCTCTGAATTTCCTGTTTTATGGACACCTTGCAGTAAAAACTTACAATCGTGTAGAGAAATGTTCAGCTCAGTCCAAACGTGACAGGTACTGACCCGTGATTTTTACCTTGCCCACATGATTTTCTGGAAGATTCTATTTGTTGAAGATGATGATTGTGTAAAGCCTCATGATTTGGGGGACTTGATTTACTGCCGTTATTGTAAGCTGAGAGCCAGGGCAGCGAGGCAGACCCTGGTGCAGCGAGCTGGGATTATAATGGAGTCACTTCTTTGCTTATTTAAACAGCAGTTTTGGGTCCATAAAGGTTGTCACACATCTCACCCTCACCACAGATTGTCTGACTGGGACAAGCTGAGTAAGATATACCCACAGGATGCTGTACTTGTGACTGAGTGGAGACTTCACTGTTCCGTTTACACTGTGCTCAGTGAAATGTTTAACAACACCAGGTTAAAGTCCAACAGGTTTATTTGGTAGCAAAAGCCACACAAGCTTTCGAGGCTCTGAGCCCCTTCTTCAGGTGAGTGGGAATTCTGTTCACAAACAGAACTTATAAGACACAGACTCAATTTACATGAATAATGGTTGGAATGCGAATACTTACAACTAATCCAGTCTTTAAGAAACAAAACAATGGGAGTGGAGAGAGCATCAAGACAGGCTAAAAAGATGTGTATTGTCTCCAGACAAGACAGCCAGTGAAACTCTGCAGGTCCACGCAACTGTGGGAGTTACAAATAGTGTGACATAAATTCTGATTCTAGGATCGCATGACAATACACATCTTTTTAGCCTGTCTTGATGCTCTCTCCACTCCCATTGTTTTGTTTCTTAAAGACTGGATTAGTTGTAAGTATTCGCATTCCAACCATTATTCATGTAAATTGAGTCTGTGTCTTATAAGTTCTGTTTGTGAACAGAATTCCCACTCACCTGAAGAAGGGGCTCAGAGCCTCGAAAGCTTGTGTGGCTTTTGCTACCAAATAAACCTGTTGGACTTTAACCTGGTGTTGTTAAACTTCTTACTGTGTTTACCCCAGTCCAACGCCGGCATCTCCACATCAGTGAAATGTGCAGGCAGGGCCGCGTGTTACACGGCAGCACGAGCCATACAAGAACTTTAATTTCCTGTTTGCAGTTTCCAATTTTCTCAAATTCTTGAAAATATTATTCAGAGAAAGAACAATTTTAGCAATCAAGTTTAAAATAAATCTGAATCCGGAGAGGAATGAGGGGGGGGATGAGGAAAAGGTAGGAATGGAAGAGAGGAGAATCAGAATGGGAAAATGGGAGAGGGGGGAATGGGAGAGAGGGAGTGGGAGAGGGAGAATGGGAGTGGGGAATGGGAGAGGAGGGAGAGGGAGAATGGGAGTGGGGAATGGGAGTGGGGAATGGGAGAGGAGGGAGTGGGAGAGGGGGGAATGAGAGAGAGAATGGGAGAGAGGAGAATCAGAGAGGGAGAATGGGGGAGGAGGGAGTGAGAGAGGAGGGAGTGGGAGAGGAGGGAATGGGAGAGAAGGAGTGGGAGAGGAGGGAATGAAAAAGAGAAAATGGAAAATGAGGGAATTGGAGAGGCATGAATGGGAAGGGGGAATGGGCAAAGGGTAAATGAGAGAGGGAATGGGTGAGAGGGGAATAGGAGAGAGGGAACAGGGAGGGGGGGGGGTGGAAAGGGGTGACTGGGCAGGCTGATTAAGTGAGTTGGGAATAGATGAGGGGGAACTGAGCAAGGAGGGAATGGGTGGAGGGTTTTCATGAGAGCAGGAATGTGCAAGGGATGGAGCTGTGAATCAATTGGGGAATCTGTTCAAGGAGAGATGGTTGGTTTAATGGTTCCGTTAGGTTCACATTCAGAGGCAGAAGTTAGAGTTGAAATGGGTCTGGGTGTATTCTGGTCACTTTGCCTAATCCAGTCTCTGATTTGTAAACCATTCCGCCATC
The DNA here is from genome assembly GCF_964213995.1 of Mustelus asterias. Taxonomy (NCBI): domain Eukaryota; kingdom Metazoa; phylum Chordata; class Chondrichthyes; order Carcharhiniformes; family Triakidae; genus Mustelus; species Mustelus asterias. The sequence continues at coordinate 6,922,370 of NC_135819.1, read as the reverse complement.
ACGGGTGAGTATATAAGTGTGAATATTTACTGCAGACACATTTCAAATCTTGTTTATTTGCCTCACCCCTTATTTGGTAAAGGATACTGGCTGTGTGTTAGTGACAGTCTCCATGAGCATTATAACACATCACATTATAATACATGGGGTTTAACACTATTCTCACCAGGACTATGTCTTGGTCTCCACATTGCAATAGCTTTAGAATGTCTCATTTACAAACATTACATTATGTACAAATATCAAACCAGAACCAAAAAAATAAAATCAGGAACAATAAAAACTAAAAAACTGTACAAGAACTACAGACCTGTGCCAGGTCCTGACTGGTTGGCGGAGACTGTACAGAATAGCCACAATATCACTAGCTGACTATCTCAGAAGCTTGCCTCTTTAGCCAAAGAGCAAGAGTGGTTTTTCACAAACTGTCCCATGACTTAGAATACTTGCATGGGTAGGTCTGACTTTGCAAATTCAATAGTATAATAATAGGATATGGAGCAACAACCTTATATATACATAGATGATAGAGATAACAATGTGTGAGGAATGACAAGCAAGTTTGCAGATGACACCAAGATTGGTAGGATGGTTAATAGTGACTGAGGAGGTCGTAGTTTGCAGGAAGATGTAGATGGATTGGTCAGATGGACAGAGCAGTGGCAGAAGGTATTTAGAGTCATAGAGGTTCACAGCATGGAAAAAGGCCCTTCAGCCCAACTTGTCCATGCCTCCCAGTTTTTACCACTAAGCTATTCCCAATTGCCCACTTTTGGCCCATATCCCTCTATACCCATCTTACCCATGTAACTGTCTAAATGCTTTTTAAAATAAAAAATTGTACCTGCCTCTACTACTACCTCTGGCAGCTTGTTCCTGACACTCACCAATCTCTGTGTGAAAAAATTGCCCCTTTGGACCCTTTTGTATCTCTCCCCTCTCACCTTAAACCTATGCCCTCTAGTTTTAGACTCCCCTACCTTTGGGAAAAGATATTGACTATCTAGCTGATCTGTGCCCCACATTATTTTATAGACCTCTATAAGATCACCCCTCAGCCTCCTACGCTGCAGGGGAAAAGTCCCAGTCTATCCAGCCTCTCCTTATAACTCAAACTATCAAGTCCCGGTAGCATCCTAGTAAATCTTTCCTGCACTCTTTCTAGTTTAATAATATCCTTTCTATAATAGGGTGACCAGAACTGCACACAGTATTCCAAGTGTGGCCTTACCAATGTCTTGTACAACTTCAACTCCTCTATTCAATGTTCTGACCAATGAAACCAAGCATGCCGAATGCCTTCTTCACCACTCTGTCCACCTGTGACTCCACTTTCAAGGGGCTATGAACCTGTACTCCCAGATCTTTTTGTTCTATAATTCTCCCCACGCCCTACCATTAACTGTGTAAGTCCTGCCCTGGTTCAATCTACCAAAATGCATCACCTCACATTTATCTAAATTAAACTCTATCTGCCATTCGTCAGCCCACTGGCCCAACTGATCAAGATCCCACTGCAATCCTAGATAACCTTCTTCACTGTCCACTATGCCACCAATCCTGGTGTCATCTGCAAACTTACTAACCATGCCTCCTAAATTCTCGTCCAACTCATTAATATAAATAACAAATAACAGTGGACCCAGCACCAATCCCTGAGGCACACCGCTGGTCACAGGCCTCCAGTTTGAAAAACAACCCTCTGTCGTCAAGCCAATTTTGTATCCAATTCGCTAACTCACCCTGGATCCCGTGAGATTTAACCTTTTGCAACAACCTATCATGCGGTACCTTGTCAAAGGCCTTGCTAAAGTCCATGTGGACAATGTTGACTGCACTGCCCTCATCTACCTTCTTGGTTATCCTTTCCAAAACTCAATCAATTTGTGAGACATGATTTTCCACTCACAAAGCCATGCTGACTGTCCCTAATCAGTCCTTGTCTCTCGAAATGTCTGTCGATCCTGTCTCTCAGAATACCTTCCAACAACTTACCCACTACAGATGTGAGGCTCACTGGCCTGTAATTATCAGGCTTTTCCCTGCAGCCCTTTTTAAACAAAGGCAAAACATTTGCCACCCTCCAATCTTCAGGCACCTCACCTGTGGCTGTTGATGATTCAAATATCTCTGCTAGGGGACCCACAATTTCCTCCCTAGCCTCCCACAATGTCCTGGGATACATTTAATCAGGTCCCAGGGATTTATCTACTTTGATGTACTTTAAGGTTTCCTGCACCTCCTTCTCTGTAATATGTACACTCTTCAAGACATCACTATTTATTTCCCCAAGTTCCCTAATGTCCATGCATTTCTCAAAAGTAAATACTGATGAGAAATATTCATTTAGGATTTCACCCATCTCTTGTGGATCCGAACATAGATGACCTAGTTGATGCTTAAGAGGTCGTACTCTCTCCCTAGTTACTCTTTTGCCCTTTATATATTTGTAGCTCTTTGGATTCTCCTTTGCCTTATCTGCCAAGCAATTTCATGTCCCCTTTTTGCCCTCCCAACCTCTCTACTCTTCAAGGGATCCACTTGATCCCAGCTGCCTGTGCATGTCATGTGCCTCCTTCTTCTTGACCAGGGCCTCAATATCCCGAGTCATCCAGGGTTCTCTACTCTACCAGCCTTGCCCTTTACTCTAAAACGAATGTGCTTACCCTGAACCCTGGTTAACACTCTTTTGAAAGCCTCCCACTTGCCAGACATCCCTTTAACTTCCCACAGATTCCCCCAATCAACTTTTGAAAGTTCCTGTCTAATGCCATCAAAAGTGGCCTTGCCCCAATTTAGAATTTTAACTAATCATTCTCCATAGCTATCTTAAAACTAATGAATTATGGTCACTGGTTCCAAAGTGATCCGTCACTAACACTTCTGTCACCTGCCTTCCCTTATTTCCCAAGAGGAGGTCAAGTTTTGCCCCCTCTAGTTGGGCCATCCCATACTGAATGAGAAATTCCTCCTGAATACACTCAACAAATTTCTCTCCATCCAATCCCCTAATGCTATGGCTGTCCCAATCAATGTTGCGAAAGTTAAAGACCCCGACTATTACCACCCTATTTTTCCTAACCCTGGTCGGTGCGAGGTGATGCACTTTGGATGAAGTGACAAGACAAGGGAATATTTAATGAATGGCAGGACACTCTGACAATGAGTAGTTTTGCTGGAGGAGCTGGGGAAATGGTGGTGTAGTGGCAATGTCACTGGACAGAGGCCTAGGATAATGCTTTGGGGACATGGGTTCAAATTCCACCAGGAGTGCTGGTGGAATTTAAAATTCCATTAATAATTCTGGAATTGACAATGTGTCTCAGTAAAGGTGACCATGAAACTATCATTGATTGTCATAAATAAAACCCAACTTGGTCAGTGATGTCCTTTAGGGAAGGAAATCTGCCAACTTTACATGTGACTCCAGACCCACAGCAATGTGGTTAACTCTTAACCACCCTCTGTCATGGCCTAGCGAGCCACTCAGTTCAAGGGCAATTAGGAATGGATAACAAATGATGTCAGTGACACCAATGCCCATCAATGAATTTGTAAAAAACGCAGAAGTTGTTTCTATAGCTGGAGGGCTGGAGACCAGGAGACACGGGTTAAAAGTAATAGGAATCTCTGGAGATGAGAATTTTTAAAACAGTGGGTTATTGTGATCTGAAACCCACTGCTCAAAAGGGAAGTGGAAGCAAATTCTATCGTAATTTCAAAATTGAATTGGATAAATACTTGCAAAGAAAACACACAGGTAACAAGCAGGTGAATGGGATTAACTGGATAACTCTTTCAAAGAGATAAGAGATGCTGGGCTGAATGTCCCCCTGTGCTGTATGATTGTAAGTGGATGTTGAGTTATGGGGACAGTGTGTGCTCCATATCTTGCATTATCTATGTAGATAGTTCTGGAACTGAATATGATTGACATCAGGTTCTTTGGGCTAAATAGCGTTTATGGTGGTGAGGAGAGCTCAGTGTATCAGCAATTCTGGCAGGCTTCTTTAGCTTGGCTCTTGGCACAGGAGGGAATCCCTATGGCATCACCCCCACAATCTCATCTCCGGGATTGAGAGTGGGCTGTAGAGAGTTCTCTTGCAAGCTTGAACTGAGTTTAAGGCAAAGAAAATCTAACTTATACTGACCTTACACAGCAAACCAGGAGGGCAGCATTTCCATGTCCTGAATTTAAACCAATTGTGGAGATAATTGGAGAAAGAAATGCATGAATGTTGTGGTTTAGAACAGGACTCTCTCCTGAACCTGGGGCCGAGAAACAAATCATTCTGAATTCACGATTTACCACAATAGCTGTCAATGTGTGTATGTATATGTGCTTGCGTATATGCGTCCATGTATTTGTGTGGTTGTGTGCATGCATGTATGTGTGTGTTTGAATATGTGCGCACGTATCTGTATATGTATCAGGTGCTGGGCTGAATGGTCAAATTCCCATCCAGAATTCAGAAGAATGGCCGGCAGATACAGGAGATGCAGCAAAGTTGACCTCAGTGCAATTCAGTGCCTCCAAAGGAGGAGGTTCGCAAAGAGGGCAGGAGACTGTCCTGATGTGGTGCTAGCTGCTACCTGGGACTAAATCTTACCCCGTTCCATTCAAAGCCACTCACAGACATGAATGTGCAGTGCCCTCCTGGCACATGGGAATGGTAAACCTTAAACAGAGGAAACATTCCCATCCTCAGCAGCACAGCTAATTGTGCACATCCCAGAATCTCTACAACATAAATTATTTTTAAAAAAGTCCCAAAGATATTGCCATATTGTGCAAAAGAAGGTTGGCGGAAGACTTCACAAATTGAAGAGCAAAGTTTAGTGTTTGTAACCGGTTTAACTTCAAATCCACCGGCTTCTGTCCCATTGATCTGGCTCTTTCTAGAACCTTGCAGAATAAATTATAAGAAACAGTACGTAAAATATAACATTAAAAATAAATCAAATCATTGCTTGACTTAACTACAAAGACAAAGCTTGTAGATAATTCTAGAAAAGGCACACAGTTCCCAGACTCTGTCACACTCAGAGAAACGGATTCCTTGCTGTGGAAACAATGCGGAGGACAGGGAGCTTAGGTGGGTTCACTCAATCCCTGTAGAAAGTCTGTCGTTCTCCCAGGTTGTTCCCTTCTCCTTCAGTCCTGTTAGGCTGGGGTGTGAGTGAGGAACACACTATTTCAAAGTGACTTCCTCTCACCCCATTACCCATTAAAGGTCCAAACCAAACAAAGAATGGCTTTGATCTCCTGTCCCTTTCTGTCCCGAGTTTCCTGAGTGTTAGGGCGCTCTGACGGTGGAATCCACCCACAGACCTGGATTCCAATCCACAGTTGATTCTCATGTCTCCAAAAAAAGACAAATTTCTTTTGTTTTGTCCTTTCTACACAAGGGCTGTTCTTTTATGATTCTACAGAAGGTATGTCCTTGGCTGTGGCGTCTAACTGTCCCTCCTCGCTATCCTTCTCTTCCTGTACCTCGGCTGTGCAGAGTACAGTCTCCTCTGAGCTGTGGTAGCTTGCCTCGTCCTCTCCCGTGCTGTTTCTCTCCTTGTCTGACCGGTCCGAATCTTCTTCCTCCTCCAGTGTTAGTTCGAATTGAAACTTATCGATGCACACTTCCTCACCCTGGTTCGGATCATCCAGTGGTGGGGAGGGGCTCTGAGGAATCATACTCTGATACCAGTATCTGTTGTCCTCCAGAGTGTCCAGGATATCCTGGGCGTCAGGGTGCACTAGGTCACCCCATGTCTCCCACAGAGGGTGCACGATGTAATCAATGAATCCCACCTGCAAAAGCACAAAAACATCAGAAACAATAAACCATTTTTCATTCCCTCTCCCCTACCGTTCCCCCTTTCCCCTCACTATACTTCCCTTGCCATAGACACAGAGTATTTGGGTATGAGATCCCTGTGGGATCTGTTGTCTGTCTCACTTAGTGTTCCTCTCGAAGCCCAGATCAGTGTTGTGCTGAATAGGGTCAGAGGTGAAATTACTCCTTCCTTCTGTCTTTCTCTACTTTCTCAGAAGACTAAGGAAATTTGGCATGTCAGCTACGACTCTCACCAACTTTTACAGATGCACCATAGAAAGCATTCTTTCTGGTTGTATCACAGCTTGGTACGGCTCCTGCTCTGTCCAAGACTGCAAGAAACTACAAAAGGTCGTGAATGTAGCCCAGTCCATCACGCAAACCAGCCTCCCCTCCATTAACTCTGTCTACACTTCCCGCTGCCTCGGCAAAGCAGCCAGCATAATTTTTAAGGACCCCACACACCCCGGACATTCTCTCTTCCACCTTCTTCTGTCGGGAAAAAGATACAAAAGTCTGAGGTCACGTACCAACCGACTCAAGAACAGCTTCTTCCCTGCTGCTGTCAGACCTTTGACCTACCTTGCACTAAGTTGATCTTTCTCTACATCCTAGCTATGACTGTAACATTTCATTCCGCACTCTTGTTTCATAGAACATAGAAAAACTACAGCACAAACAGGCCCTTCGGCCCACACGTTGTGCCGGTCATGTCCCTACCTACCTAGGTCTATATATAGGCTTACCTATAACCCTCAATCCTATTAAGTTCCATGTACTCATCCAGAAGTCTCTTAAAAGACCCTATCGAGTTTGCCTCCACCACCATTGACAGCAGCCGATTCCACTCACCCACCATCCTCTGAGTGAAAAACTTACCCCTGACATCTCCTCTGTACCTACTCCCCAGCACCTTAAACTTGTGTCCTCTCGTAGCAGCCATTTCAGCCCTGGGAAATCCACCCGATCTATACCTCTCAACATCTTGTACACCTCTATCAGGTCACCTCTCATCCTTCGTCTCTCCAAGGAGAAAAGACCGAGCTCCCTCAACCTATCCTCATAAGGCATGCCACCCAATCCAGGCAACATCCTTGTAAATCTTCTCTGCACCCTTTCAATAATTTCTACATCCTTTCCGTAATGAGGCGACCAGAACTGAGCACAGTACTCTAAGTGGGGTCTGACGAGGGGCTTATAAAGCTGCATCATTATCTCCCGACTCCTAAACTCAATCCCTCAATTGATGAAGGCCAGCACACCATACGCCTTCTTAACTACCTCCTCTACCTGCGAGGCTGATTTAAGAGTCCTATGGACCCGGACCCCAAGGTCCTTCTGATCCTCTACACTGCTAAGAGTCTTACCCTTGATATTATACTCCTTCATCCCATTTGACCTGCCAAAATGGACCACTACACATTTATCTGGGTTGAAGTCCATCTGCCACTTCTCCGCCCAGTCTTGCATCCTATCTATGTCACGCTGCAGCTTCTGACATCCCTCCAAACTATCCACAACACCACCAATCTTCGTGTCGTCGGCAAACTTACTAACCCATCCCTCCACTTCCTCATCCAGGTCATTTATGAAAATGACAAACAGCAAGGGTCCCAGAACAGATCCCTGGAGCACTCCACTGGTGACCGACCTCCATTCAGAAAAAGACCCATCTACGACCACTCTCTGCCTTCTGCAGGCAAGCCAGTTCTGGATCCACAAGGCAACAGCCCCTTGGATCCCATGCCCTCTCACTTTCTCGAGAAGTCTTGAATGGGGGACCTTATCGAACGCCTTGCTGAAGTCCATGTAAACCACATCTACTGCTTTTCCTTCGTCAACGTGTTTAGTCACTTTTCCTTCTCTATGAACAGTATGCTTTGTCTGTATAGCGCGCAAGAAACAATACTTTCACTGTATGTTAATACATGTGACAATAATAAATCAAATCAAATCAAAATGTAATTGTACAGATCCATAAGCCCCCCCACACCCACACCCCCTCTCTCTGGCATAAACCCAAGCAACCAGACTGATACTGAGTGGCAGCCAGCTATTAAACTGTGAGGGGCATCACAGCCAATGTTCATACTCAGACCCTGTGCAGGGGGAGGGAGAGCAGGAACCTGTGACTATCTCAGGAGTACTGAGGGTAACTGGGGTGAGTGTCTAGTATATAGAGATAGACTAACTGTGCCCTGAACTGAGTGATTGCAGCCATGATCTCTGGTACCTGTGTCTTTTCCACTGAGGCTGTGTGCTTGTCACACATCGGACTAATCTCCATCCCTCGCTCCCGTTCCTTGTCTCCCTGTCGGAAAAACTCCTCAAGGATGCGATCTGTCCACTGTCGGTACAACTCCAGGGGTTTGGTAGGATTACTCAGATCCGCGCAGTGAACCATATTCCTCATCACCTAGCAACACAAACACAGTAACACTCAGTAACCATAGTACTCAATCCTAGAGCAGCCATTGGCAGATCAGTTCCGGATATCAAGGAGTTACAATTCCTGCACCTTTGGCCGATTGTTCAGAAATAAAAATCACAAAGTTCAACACGGTACACAGCCGTATACCCACACACGGTACACAGTCAGTATACCCACACATGGTACACAGCTGTATACCCACACACGGTACACAGTCAGTATACCCACACACGGTACACAGCCGTATACCCACACACGGTACACAGCCAGTATACTCACACACGGTACCCAGTCAGTATACCCACACACGGTACACAGCCGTATACCCACACATGGCACACAGCCAGTATACCCACACACGGTACACAGTCAGTATACCCACACACGGCACACAGTCAGTATACCCACACACAGCACATAGTCAGTATACCCACACACGGTACACAGTCAGTGTACCCACACATGGCACACAGTCAGTATACCCACACAGGGTACACAGCCAGTAGACCCACACACGGTACACAGTCAGAATACCCACACACAGTACACAGTCAGTATACTCACACACTGCACATTCAGTATACCCACACACGGTACAGAGTCAGTATACCCACACACGGCACACAGTCAGTATACTCACACACGGTACAGTCAGTATACCCACACACGGTACACAGTCAGTATACCCACACACGGTACACAGTCAGTATACCCACACACGGTACACAGTCAGTATACCCACACACGGTACACAGTCAGTATACCTACACACGGTACACAGCTAGTATACCCACACATGGTACACAGCCAGTAGACCCACACACGGTACACAGCCAGTATACCCACACACGGTACACAGCCAGTATACCCACACACAGTACACAGTCAGTATACTCACACAAGGTACACAGTCAGTATACCCACACATGGTACACAGTCAGTATACCCACACACGGCACACAGTCAGTATACCCACACACGGCACACAGTCAGTATACCCACACACCGCACACAGTCAGTATACCCAGACACGGCACACAGTCAGTATACCCACACACGGTACACAGTCAGTATACCCACACACAGCACATAGTCAGTATACCCACACACGGTACACAGTCAGTGTACCCACACATGGCACACAGTCAGTATACCCACACAGAGTACACAGCCAGTAGACCCACACACGGTACACAGTCAGTATACCCACACACGGTACACAGTCAGTATACTCACACACTGCACATTCAGTATACCCACACACGGTACACAGTCAGTATACCCACACACGGCACACAGTCAGTATACTCACACACGGTACACAGTCAGTATACCCACACACGGTACACAGTCAGTATACCCACACACGGTACACAGTCAGTATACCCACACACGGTACACAGTCAGTATACTCACACACGGTACACAGTCAGTATACCCACACACAGCACACAGTCAATGAACCCACACTCGGTACACAGTCAGTATACCCACACACGGTACACAGTCAGTATACCCACACACGGCACACAGTCAGTATACCCACACACAGCACATAGTCAGTATACCCACACACGGTACACAGTCAGTGTACCCACACATGGCACACAGTCAGTATACCCACACAGGGTACACAGCCAGTAGACCCACACACGGTACACAGTCAGAATACCCACACACAGTACACAGTCAGTATACTCACACACTGCACATTCAGTATACCCACACACGGTACACAGTCAGTATACCCACACACGGCACACAGTCAGTATACTCACACACGGTACAGTCAGTATACCCACACACGGTACACAGTCAGTATACCCACACACGGTACACAGTCAGTATACCCACACACGGTACACAGTCAGTATACCCACACACGGTACACAGCCAGTATACCTACACACGGTACACAGCTAGTATACCCACACATGGTACACAGCCAGTAGACCCACACACGGTACACAGCCAGTATACCCACACACGGTACACAGCCAGTATACCCACACACAGTACACAGTCAGTATACTCACACAAGGTACACAGTCAGTATACCCACACATGGTACACAGTCAGTATACCCACACACGGCACACAGTCAGTATACCCACACACGGCACACAGTCAGTATACCCACACACCGCACACAGTCAGTATACCCAGACACGGCACACAGTCAGTATACCCACACACGGTACACAGTCAGTATACCCACACACAGCACATAGTCAGTATACCCACACACGGTACACAGTCAGTGTACCCACACATGGCACACAGTCAGTATACCCACACAGAGTACACAGCCAGTAGACCCACACACGGTACACAGTCAGTATACCCACACACGGTACACAGTCAGTATACTCACACACTGCACATTCAGTATACCCACACACGGTACACAGTCAGTATACCCACACACGGCACACAGTCAGTATACTCACACACGGTACACAGTCAGTATACCCACACACGGTACACAGTCAGTATACCCACACACGGTACACAGTCAGTATACCCACACACGGTACACAGTCAGTATACTCACACACGGTACACAGTCAGTATACCCACACACAGCACACAGTCAATGAACCCACACTCGGTACACAGTCAGTATACCCACACACGGTACACAGTCAGTATACCCACACACGGCACAAAGTCAGTATACGCACACACGGCACACAGTCAGTATACCCACACACCGCACACAGTCAGTATACCCACACACAGTACACAGTCAGTATACCCACACTCGGTACACAGTCAGTATACCGACACACGGTACACAGTCAGTGTACTCACACATGGCACACAGTCAGTATACCCACACACGGTACACAGTCAGCATACCCACACACGGTACACAGTCAGTATACCCACACACGGCACACAGTCAGTATACCCACACACGGTACACAGTCAGCATACCCATACACGGTACACAGTCAGTATACCCACACACGGTACACAGTCAGCATACCCACACACGGTACACAGTCAGCATACCCACACACGGTACACAGTCAGTATACCCACACACGGCACACAGTCAGTATACCCACACACGGTACACAGTCAGTATACCCACACACGGCACACAGTCAGTATACCCACACACGGTACACAGTCAGTATACCCACACACGGTACACAGCCAGTATGCCCACACACGGCACACAGTCAGTATACCCACACATGGTACACAGCCAGTATACCCACACACGGCACACTGCCAGTATACCCACACACAGTACACAGTCAGTATACCCACACACGGCACAGTCAGTGTACCCACACATGGCACACAGTCAGTATACCCACACATGGTACACAGTCAGTATACTCACACACTGTACACAGTCAGTATACCCACACACGGCACACAGTCAGTATACCCACACATGGTACGCAGTCAGTTTACCCACACACGGTACACAGTCAGTATACCCACACATGGCACACAGTCAGTATACCCACACATGGTACACAGTCAGTATACCCACACATGGCACACAGTCAGTATGCCCACACATGGTACACAGTCAGTGTACTCACACACTGTACACAGTCAGTATACCCACACACGGTACACAGTCAGTATCCCCAAGCATGGTACACAGCCAGTGTACCCAGACATGGTACACAGTCAGTATCCCCAAGCATGGTACACAGTCAGTGTACCCAGACACGGTACACAGTCAGTATCCCCAAGCATGGTACACAGTCAGTGTACCCAGACACGGTATACAGACAGTGTACCCAGACACGGTACAGCCAGTATACCCACACACGGTACACAGTCAGTATCCCCAAGCATGGTATACAGTCCGTGTACCCAGACACGGTATACAGTCAGTGTACCCAGGCACGGTACACAATCAGTATCCCCAAGCATGGTATCCGGTCATTGTACCCAGACATGGTACACAATCGGTATACCCAGACACCGTACACAGTCAGTATACCCAGACACAGTAAACAGTCAGTATACCCAGACACGGTTCAATCAGTATGCCCAGACACAGGGTACTGTCTGTACCCCCAGACATGGGACCATCCCCTTGACTCAGGGCACATTCATTACCTGGATCCTGTCAGTGTAGTTATCAAGCAGCAGAACTCCGGAGCTGGTCACTTTCTTTGTCTCCACCATAGTTTTTAAATCTGCCAGCAGGCTCATGTGTTTTGACATGTCTGTTGCCAGAACCTGTGGATTGGAAAACCAAAGCACTCATTCCACACTGCACTTTACAACCAATCCACTACTTCCGGCATGGAGTCACTTTAGAATATTTGAAATGTGGCAGAATTTATGTGCAAAGTGGGACCTTACCAACAGCACATGCCAGACAAGGTTTAGTGGTATTTAATATCTCATCAGAAAGACAGCTGTAGCCATGTTGCAGCAACTCCTTCATAGAGTCATAGAGGTTTACAGCATGGAAACAGGCCCTTCGGCCCAACTTGTCCATGCTGCCCTTTTTTTTTAAACCCCTAAGCTAATCCCAATTGCCCGCATTTGGCCCATATCCCTCTATACCCATCTTACCCATGTAACTATCTAAATGCTTTTTAAAAGACAAAATTGTACCCGCCTCTACTACTACCTCTGGCAGCTTGTTCCAGACACTCACCACCCTCTGTGTGAAAAAATTGCCCCTCTGGACACTTTTGTATCTCTCCCCTCTCACCTTAAACCTATGCCCTCTAGTTTTAGACTCCCCTATCTTTAGGAAAAGATATTGACTATCTAGCTGATCGATGCCTCTCATTATTTTATAGACCTCTATAAGATCACCCCTAAGCCACCTCCACTCCAGAGAAAAAAGTCCCAGTCTATCCAGCCTCTCCTTATAACTCAAACCATCAAGTCCCGGTAGCATCCTAGTAAATCTCTTCTGCACTCTTTCTAGTTTAATAATACTTTTTTTATAATAGGGTGACCAGAACTGTACACAGTATTCCAAGTGTGGCCTTACCAATGTCTTGTACTTCAACAACTGATGAAACCAAGCATGCCGAATGCCTTCTTCACCACCCTGTCCACCTGTGACTCCACTTTCAAGGAGCTATGAACCTGTACCCCTAGATCTCTTTGTTCTGTAACTCTCCCCAACGCCCTACCATTAACTGAGTAATATAATACAGCATTCGGGGCATTGACCTGCATTCCGGGCTCAAGTCTCTGCGATGGGACTCATCTGACTGTGCTACTCACTTGGCCAAAACAGGAGAATAGAGGGCAGAGAATTAGTCACCATGTGGAGGGCGGAGGATTACTCACCATATCGATGACCATTTTGCGCAGGCTCTGCCGCTGCCGTTTGGGGAGATTCTGGAAGATGTCACAGTTTTCCTCCTGAAGGAGTTTGAAGCCCACAGCGAGGTGATGATTCTCCAGGACTGACTCATCGTTATACATGAGTGCCAGCTCAGAGTCTGAGAGACAGGAACACAATGTCAGTATTGGACAAGAACCAACATCCCTGCTAATCAACTGAGGGAGAGATTCTAAAACATACCAACTACAGAGGGCCAATGCCCACCCCTTACCTGAATAAACAGTGACTCTGTACAGTTACACAGAGTGATCCTTACCCTGCTGAATAAACAGTGACTCTGTACAGTTACACAGTGAGTGATCCTTACCCTGCTGAATAAACAGTGACTCTGTACAGTTACACAGAGTGATCCTTACCCTGAATAAACAGTGACTCTGTACAGTTACACAGAGTGATCCTTACCCTGCTGAATAAACAGTGACTCTGTACAGTTACACAGTGAGTGATCCTTACCCTGCTGAATAAACAGTGACTCTGTACAGTTACACAGAGTGATCCTTACCCTGAATAAACAGTGACTCTGTACAGTTACACAGTGAGTGATCCTTACCCTGAATAAACAGTGACTCTATACAGTTACACAGTGAGTGATCCTTACCCTGCTGAATAAACAGTGACTCTGTACAGTTACACAGTGAGTGATCCTTACCCTGCTGAATAAACAGTGACTCTGTACAGTTCCACAGTGAGTGATCCTTACCCTGCTGAATAAACAGTGACTCTGTACAGTTACACAGCGAGTGATCCTTACCCTGCTGAATAAACAGTGACTCTGTACAGTTACACAGTGAGTGATCCATACCCTGCTGAATAAACAGTGACTCTGTACAGTTACACAGAGTGATCCTTACCCTGCTGAATAAACAGTGACTCTGTACAGTTACACAGTGAGTGATCCTTACCCTGCTGAATAAACAGTGACTCTGTACAGTTACACAGAGTGATCCTTACCCTGAATAAACAGTGACTCTGTACAGTTACACAGAGTGATCCTTACCCTGCTGAATAAACAGTGACTCTGTACAGTTACACAGTGAGTGATCCTTACCCTGCTGAATAAACAGTGACTCTGTACAGTTACACAGAGTGATCCTTACCCTGAATAAACAGTGACTCTGTACAGTTACACAGTGAGTGATCCTTACCCTGAATAAACAGTGACTCTATACAGTTACACAGTGAGTGATCCTTACCCTGCTGAATAAACAGTGACTCTGTACAGTTACACAGTGAGTGATCCTTACCCTGCTGAATAAACAGTGACTCTGTACAGTTCCACAGTGAGTGATCCTTACCCTGCTGAATAAACAGTGACTCTGTACAGTTACACAGCGAGTGATCCTTACCCTGCTGAATAAACAGTGACTCTGTACAGTTACACAGTGAGTGATTCTTACTCTGCTGAATAAACAGTGACTCTGTACAGTTACACAGTGAGTGATCCTTACCCTGCTGAATAAACAGTGACTCTGTACAGTTCCACAGTGAGTGATCCTTACCCTGCTGAATAAACAGTGACTCTGTACAGTTACACAGCGAGTGATCCTTACCCTGCTGAATAAACAGTGACTCTGTACAGTTACACAGTGAGTGATTCTTACTCTGCTGAATAAACAGTGACTCTGTACAGTTACACAGCGAGTGATCCTTACCCTGCTGAATAAACAGTGACTCTGTACAGTTCCACAGTGAGTGATTCTTACTCTGCTGAATAAACAGTGACTCTGTACAGTTACACAGTGAGTGATCCTTACCCTGCTGAATAAACAGTGACTCTGTACAGTTACACAGTGAGTGATCCTTACCCTGCTGAATAAACAGTGACTCTGTACAGTTACACAGTGATCCAGCTGGAGGCCTGTGACTAGTGGTGTTCTGCAGGGCTCTGTATTGGGACCTCTGCTGTTTGTGATTTATATAAACGATCTGGAAGAAGGTGTAACTGGGATGATCAGTAAATCAGTTTGCGGACGACACGAAATTGGCAGGACTTGCAGATAGTGAGGAGCATTGTCAGAGGCTACAGAAGGATATAGATAGGCTGGAAATTTGGGCAAAGAAATGGCAGATGGAGTTCAATCCAGATAAATGCAAAGTGATGCATTTTGGTAGAAGGGGGGGGTGCTATACGATAAATGGCAGAACCTGAGTGAGACACAGTCTGAGTACATTTGGCAATCTGGGGTGAAGTGGGGACTCGGTGCAGAGGGGAAAGAGGGGCTCTTTTGTTTTTTACTGTTGAACTTTCAGCCTTCAGAAAGCGGTCTCGCCCTGCCGCTGGAGCAGAGGAGAATTTGGTAAGCAAAAGACAACCCTGAGATCACAAGAAACTGGTAAACTGATTGGCTGATAAGTGCCCTCAATTTAAGGGGCTGTGTGAAAAGTTTGTGGCGGGACTCAGGAAAAGTTAGAGTTTAATATAGTACGGTGATACAAAAGTCCAAAATATAATAGAATTACTGTAAGAAAAGTAAACAGAGTGTACCCTTGGGTTTAGAAAAGTCCATAACTTGGTGATTATTTATTAAAATATATAAAAGCATGATTAAAACTTAACTAATTTAATTAAATAATTATGTAAACCACATGAAGGATGGCAGGACAGGTGATGTGTCGAGGCTGCAGTATGTGGGGAGCTCCTGGATAACATTGTGACCCGGGGAAGACGCATCTGCAGTAAGTGTTTGCGACTTGAGGAGCTTCAAAGAACAAAGAACAGTACAGCACAGGAAACAGGCCCTTCGGCCCTCCAGCTCAGAGTCACTGAGCTGGAGGCTGAGCTGCAGACATTGCTACTCATCAGGGAGGGAGAGTGTTACTTGGGCACTTTGTTTCAGGAGGTGGTCACACCCCTTGGCACAGGGTCTTCTGGTTTGGAAATTGGTCAGGAACAGGGGGTGTGAATGCAGCCGAGGCAGGTACTGGCACTCAGGGCAGGAGTGTCAGACTCTGCAGTCATCCAACAGGTTTGAGGATCTCTCAGCGTGTTTGGGTAAGAGTGGGGGGATAAGCTGACTGGCCATGGCACCGTGGTACAGGAAGTCATTCAAGTGGGGGGAGCATATAGTGGTAGGGGACAGTACAGTGAGGAGGATTGACAGTGTTCTCTGCAACAAAGACCGAGATTCCCAGACAATTGTATTGCCTGCCCAGTGCCAGGGTTCGGGGCATCTGCCCCAGGTTGGAGATGAACTTGCAATGGGAGGGGAAGAATCCTGTTGTCATGGTTCATGTAGGTACCAAAAACATGGGTAAAATAAGGAATAGAGAGTTTGAGGAGCTAGGCACTAAATTAAACAACAGAGCGTCCAAGGTTCTGATCTCGGGATTATTACCTGAACCATGTGCAAATTGGCATAGAGTACATAAAATTAGAGAGTTGAATAGTGGCTGAAAGACTGGTGTGGGAGAAGTGGGTTTCGGTTAGTGGGGCACTGGCACCAGTCCTGGAGAAAGTGGGGGCTGTATTGTTGGGACGGCCCACATCTGAACCACACTGGGACCAATGTCCTTGCAAACTGCATAACGTGGGAAGTAGAGAGGGCTTTAAACTAAATAAAGCGGGGCATGGATCTGGAGAGGTGATACCTAAGCTTTGACAGCATTGCAAGGCAGCTATTTAGGTAATGATACCCAGAGTGTGACAGGAAGAGACATAAGGTACAAACATAAAAAATAGCAGCAAATAGGGTCAAAGGGAGAAAAATGGTAAAATAAGAAAATTAATGGCTCTTTGCAAATAATATTCAGCACAAGATGAATGGATTAACATTGCAAATGGAGGTTAATGGTATGATCTTATTGCCATTACACAGACGTGGTTACAAGGTGATGCATTTTGGTAGAACTAACATAGGGGGGAGCTATACGATAAATGGCAGAACCATAAAGGGTGTAGATACGCAGAGGGACCTGGGTGTGCAAGTCCACAGATCCTTGAAGGTGACGTCACAGGTGGAGAAGGTGGTGAAGAAGGCATATGGCATGCTTGCCTTTATAGGACGGGGCATAGAGTATAAAAGTTGGGGTCTGATGTTGCGGTTGTATAGAACGTTGGTTCAGCCGCATTTGGAATACTGCGCCCAGTTCTGGTTGCCACACTACCGGAAGGACGTGGAGGCTTTAGAGAGAGTACAGAGGAGATTTACCAGGATGTTGCCTGGTATGGAAGGGCTTAGTTATGAGGAGAGATTGGGTAAACTGGGGTTGTTCTCACTGGAAAGACGGAGGATGAGGGGGTGACCTAATAGAGGTGTATAAAATTATGAAAGGCATAGATAGGGTGAACGCTGGGAAGCTTTTTCCCAGGTCGGTGGTGACGTTCACGAGGGGTCATAGGTTCAAGGTGAGGGGGGGGAGGTTTAACACGGATATCAGAAGGACGTATTTTATGCAGAGGGTGGTGGGGGCCTGGAATGCGCTGCCGGGCAAGGTGGTGGAGGCGGACACACTGGGAACGTTTAAGACTTATCTAGATAGCCACATGAACGGAGTGGGAATGGAGGGATACAAAAGAATGGTCTAGTTTGGACCAGGGAGCGGCGTGGGCTTGGAGGGCCGAAAGGCCTGTTCCTGTGCTGTATTGTTCTTTGTTCTTTGTTGAGATCAGAGCTGGGAACCAAGTATTCAGGGGTATGTGACTTTTCGTAAGGACAGGCAGGAAGGAAAGGATGGTGGGACAGCTTTGTTAATGCAAGGTGGAATAAGTATGATAGAGAGTAATGATCTCAGATGGAAAATGTAGAATCCATATGGGTGGAGGGAAAAAATAACAAGGGGAAGACAGCAATGGTGGAATAGTCTAAAGGCCCCCTGACAGTGACCATAACATGGCAGAAATTAAATTCCAGTTTGAGAGTGAGAAACTTGAGTCAGAAACAACTGTGCTATTTTAAATAAGGGTAAATACACAGAACCAGGACAGTGTTGGCAGGCGTGGACTGGGAAAGGAGTTTAGCAGAAAAGACGGGTGATCAACAATGGTAAACATTTATAAAATTGTTCATGACTCACAGCAAAGATATATCCCAGTGAGGAAGAAGGGTTCTAGGAAAGGGATTAATCAAGCGTGGTTAACCAAGGAAATTCAGGATAGTATTGAACTGAAAGGAAAAACATACAATGTGTCAAAGATTAATGGCAAGCCAGAGGATTGGGAACACTTGAAAAACAAACAAAAGATGACCAAAAATAATGGAGTGGGAGAAGATAAACTACGAGGATAAACTAACCAGAAATATAAAAAGACAGTAAGAGTTTCTTCACATATATAAAAAGAGAGAGGTCAAAGCCAACATAGGTCCCTTAGAGAATTAGAAATAATAATGGGGAACCAGAAAGAGACAGGAGTTAAATAAATGCTTTGTATCAGTCTTCACAGTGGAATACACAAATGGCATTCCAGAATTAATCAAGGGACAAAAGGGGGGAGGAAATAAATACAGTAACTATCACTCGAGAAAAGGTACTGGGGAAACCAATGGGGCTCAGGTAAATCTCCCAGAGTTCAACAACTTTAGACAGCAAGGTTCCTCCTCCACCTTAAATCCACCCCCCCCCCCCCCCCCCCCACTTTTGTAGCTTGTTGTTAGTTGTTTTTCAGCTTCCTCCCCCCCAACCCCCCCCCCCCCCCCCCCCCCGGGCCCCACTTGGTTGCCTTTCTCAGGCTGTTCAGTTGCTCCCGTTAACACGTTCTGCTATCCCACCTTTTGCCGCTATTAGCACTCTTCATCTCTTCATTAACACTCCCCTTCGTCTTGTGTCCATATCACCTCTTCCCCAACCTATCCCTGGTCTTTTATTCTGCCCCACCTCCTTTGCCCCCTTTCCCACAATATAATTCTCTACATTTCTACCCTGCGTCAGTTCAGTAGAAGGGTCATTTAGATCTGAAATGTTAACTCCACAGATGCTGCCAGACCTGCTGAGTTTATCCAGCATTTTCTGTTTTTATTTCAGGTTTCCAGTGTCTGCCATACTTTGATTTTATTTAGATTAGTCGCCTGGACCTGATGGGTTGGATCCAAGGATATTAGAGCTACAGACAGTGGATGCACTGTTTGTAATCTTCCAAGAATCCTTAAATTCTGGAAAAGTCTTGGGAGAATTGGAAAATTGCCAATGTAACGCCCTTATTCAAAAAGGAAGGGAGACAAAACACAGGTAACTGAGGACCAGTTAGCTTGACATTTGTCATTGGGAAAATATTAGTCGATTATAAAGGATGGTAGAAGAGCATTTAGAAATACATAATACAATCAAGCAGACTCAGCAAGGCTTCGCGAAGGAAAAATCCTGCCTGACAAATCCATTCGAATTCTTTGAGGTGGTAACAAGCAGGATGGATAAAGGTGTTTGTGCTCCCCTGTTGCAGTTCAGGGGAGGAGGAATGAATTCCGCTTCTTCATAAACTATCTTTATTTCTTTGATCCAACTCCACATAGGATTCTCGGGTAAGATCCTGGCATGGATAGAGGATTGGCTGACTGGCAGAAGGCAGAGAGTGGGGATAAAGGGGTCTTTTTAAGGATGGCAGCCGGTGACTAGTGGTGTGCCTCAGGGGTCAGTGCTGGGACCACAACTTTTCACAAGATACATTAACGATTTGGAGGAAGGAACTGAAGGCACTGTTGCTAAGTTTGCAGATGATACAAGGATATGTAGAGGGACAGGTAGTATTGAGGAAGCAGGGGGGCTACAGAAGGATTTGGACAGGTTAGGAGAGTGGGCAAAGAAGTGGCAGATGGAATACAATGTGGAAAAGTGTGAGGTTATGCACTTTGGAAGGAGGAATGGAGGCATAGACTATTTTCTAAATGGGAAAATGCTCAGGAAATCAGAAACACAAAGGGGCTTGGGGAGTCCTTGTTCAAGATTCTCTTAAGGTTAACATGCAGGTTCAGTCGGCAGTTAGAAAGGCAAATGCAATGTTAGCATTCATGTCGAGAGGGCTAGAATACAAGATGGGATGTACTTCTGAGGCTGTATAAGGCTCTGGTCAGGGCCCATTTGGAGCATTGTGAGCAGTTTTGGGCCCCATACCTAAGGAAGGATGTGCTGGGCTTGGAAAGGGTTCAGAGGAGGTTCACAAGAATGATCCCTGGAATGAAGAGCTTGTCATATGGGGAACGGTAGAGGACTTTGGGTCTGTACTCGGAGTTTAGAAGGATGAGACGAGATCTTATTGAAACTTATAGGATACTGCGAGGCCGGGATAGAGTGGACGTGGAGAGGATGTTTCCGCTAGTAGGAAAAACTAGAACCAGAGGGCGCAACCTCAGGCTAAAGGGACGATCCTTTAAAACAGAGATGAGGAGGAATTTCTTCAGCCAGAGAGTGGTGAATCTGTGGAACTCTTTGCCGCAGAAGGCTGTGGAGGCCAGGTCATTGAGTGTGTCTTTAAGACAGAGATAGATAGGATCGTGATTGATAAGGGGATCAGGGGTTATGGGGAAAAGGCAGGAGAATGGGGATGAGAAAAATATCAGCCATGATTGACCAGCCATGAGAAATGTGTGGGTTTACGGTGATAGGATGGGATTGAATGGTGGAACAGACTCGATGGGCAGAGTGGCCTAATTCTGCTCCTATGTCTTATGGTCTTATATATCAGTGACTTCTATTGAATAATTGACATCAAATTAGGACTTAATTGGAAGGTCTGTTAACCCATCCCTAACAGAGGGGAACCAGTAGATGTAATATACTTAGATTTCCAAAAAGTGTTCAAAAAGGTATTGCACAAAAGACTAAAGATAAGAGTTCATGGTGTTGGGGTAGTATATTAGCATGGATAGAAGATTACACAGCTAATAGAAGGCTAGAGAGGCGGGAAAAGAGGAGCACTTTCAGGATTGCAACCTATAACTGGTGGATCCACAGGGATCAGTGCTAGGGCCACAATTATTTACAATATATATTAATGATTTGGACATGGGAAGTGAATGTCCTATTGCCAAGTTTGCGGATGGCATAAAAATTGAGGGGCAGGCAAGTGGTGAGGATGACACAGCGTCTACAGAGGGACATAGACAGGTTAAGTGAGTGAGCAAAAACTTGGTAGATGGAATATAATGTAGGAAAATGTGAAGTTCTGCACTTTGGTAGGAAGAATAAAGAAGCTGAATGTTATTTAAATAGAGAAAGACTGCAGAAAGCTGCAGCACAGAGAGATTTGGGGCTCCTTATACATAAATCACAAAAAGCTAGCAAGTGGAATGTTGGACTTTATTTCCAAGTGAATGGAGTATAAAAATAGGGAAATCTTATTAAAACTACACAAGACACTGGTTAGATCACACCTGGGAATAATGTGGACCAGTTTGAGTCCCAAATCTAAGGAAAGATATATTGCAGTTGTTCCTTTTCCTTTATGTTACAGCTGTATAAGGTGCTGATGAGGCCACATCTGGAGTACTGTGTAGTTTTGGTCTCCTTACTTGAGAAAGGATATACTGGCACTGGAGGGGGTGCAGAGGAGATTCACTAGGTTGATTCCAGAGTTGACAGGGTTGGTTTATGAGGAGAGACTGAGTAGACTGGGGCTATACTCATTGGAATTCAGAAGAATAGAAACATATAAGATTATGAAGGGAATAGATAAGATAGAAGCAGGGAAGTTATTTCCACTGGTGAGTGAAACTAGAACTAGGGGGCATGGCCTCAAAATAAGGGGAAGTAGATTTAGGACTGAGTTAAGGAGGAACTTCTTCACACAAAGGGTTGTGAATCTGTGGAATTCCCTGCCCAGTGAAGCAGTTGAGGCTACCTCATTGAATGTTTTTAAGACAAAGATGGATAGATTTTTGAACTAAAGGAATTAAGGGTTATGGTGAGCGGGTGGGTAAGTGGAGCTGAGTCCACAAAATATCAGCCATGATCTTATTGAATGGCGGAGCAGGCTCGAGGGGCCAGATGGCCTACTCCTGCTCCTAGTTCTTATGTTCTTATCACACCTGGGAATAATGTGAACAGTTTGAGTCCCAAATCTAAGGAATTGGCATTGGAGGCTGCCCAGAGAAGGTTCACTAGATTGATCTGGATATGGAGGGATTTTGTCATGAGGAGAGGTTAAGTAGGTTGGGCCTGCACTCATTGGAGTTCAGAAGAATGAGAGACGACTTTATTGAGACATATTGGATTCTGAAGGGCCTTGAGAAATTAGATGCTATGAGGTTGTGGGAGAGTCCAGGACCAGGGGGGCATACTCTTAGAGTAAGTGATTGCCCATTTGAGACAGAGATGAGGAGGAATTTCTTCTGAGGGTAGGTAATCTGTGGAATTCATTACCGCAGAGAGCTGTACAGGCTGAGGTAGACAGATTTTTAATCAGTAAGGAATCAAGGTTATTGGAACATGGAGTTGAGAATTTGCAGATCAAATCAGTCCTGATCTCATTGAGCAGACCTAGTGGGCTGAATGGCCTACTTCTGCTCCGACATCTTATGGTCTTCCCAGGTCAGCTTCCACTTCCATAAAGGCTGTGGTATAGTCGTCATGTTACTGGAACAATAATCCAGAAATTGAGAGTTTAAATCCTGTTGAAACAGTGTGAGAAACTTGCTTCAGGTAAAAAAATCTAGAAATCATTAATTGGTGATCTGTAAAAGTGACCATGGATTGTGTTTAAAAATGCAACTTGATTCACTAATGTTTAAAGTTTATTTATTAGTGTCACAAGTAGGCTTACATTAACACAGCAATGAAGTTACTGTGAAAATCCCCTAGTCGCCACACTCCGGCGCCTGTTCGGTTACACTGAGGGAGAATTTAGCACGGCCAATCCACCTAACCAGCACGTCTTTCAGACTGTGGGAGGAAACCGGAGCACCCGGAGGAAACCCACGCAGACACGGGGAGAACGCGTAAACTCCACACAGACAATGACCCAAGCTGGGAATCGAACCCGGGTATCTGACGCTGAGAGGCAGCAGTGCTAACCACTGTACAGGAATGGATAGGAATCCTGGGTATTCCTATCCATTCCTGCTCCAGTTTCTAACAGTAAGAAGTCTCACAACACCAGGTTAAAGTCCAACAGGTTATTTCCTTCCTGATGAAGGAACAGCGCTCCGAAAGCTCGTGCTACCAAATAAACCTGTTGGACTTTAACCTGGTGTTGTGAGACTTCTTACTGTGCCCACCCCAGTCCAACGCCGGCATCTCCCCATCATCCAGTTCCTAACCACACAGTTGACTCCTATTTGCTCTCTGGGACAGTCGTTCAGCTGTAACAAAGCACTTTATCAAGAAGGCTTCTCGGTGAAACTAAGGACGGGCAATAATGGCAACCTTGCCAGAAATGGCCCCATCCCAAGAGTGCAGAGGAATGTAAGTGTCAGAGATGGGTTTCATACTCACTGGTGTTGATGAGGAACTGATTGGAAACTCCTGGGTGATCCACATCATGAATCGCAGCAGCAAACAGCGCAGCAAGCGTCTCCAGATCGGTGAAGACAGCCTGGAATAAACAGAAACAGGTCCAGTCAGAGGCACCCAGTACAGCGGTGACCACTCTGCTATTGTACATAATA
This sequence comes from Mustelus asterias, assembly GCF_964213995.1. Classification (NCBI taxonomy): domain Eukaryota; kingdom Metazoa; phylum Chordata; class Chondrichthyes; order Carcharhiniformes; family Triakidae; genus Mustelus; species Mustelus asterias. The sequence continues at coordinate 6,898,223 of NC_135819.1, read as the reverse complement.
GACAACAACTCCTCCCTCAGTCAACATGAGCCAGCTGAGCGATGGGCAGCAAACAGTCATCCAGGAAGGATCAGAGCAATCGGAGTGAGAATCTGTCCTGGAGGCCAGGCGCAGAGGCTGCAGACGGAGCAGGAGTTACATTTGTCCTGGAATTAGTGGGTGTCTGTCACTCCCACAGTGTGGAGGAGGTACACTGAGCAAACGTGAAATGTACTCACATCAAGGGCCGGGGTAGACAGCAGTACGTGTGTAGACTGGGTGACATCAGCTGCATGCAAGCTGTTGTGGTAGGCAACATCGGCATGGTAATGGTCTTCCAGTGTCATCATGTACGTGAGGAAAGTGTCAACTGGAATCTGGAACGTCTTCATCAAATCCCTCTCCTGAAATAAACACAGAGAGCGATCCTTACCCTGCTGGATAAACAGTGACTCTGTACAGTTACAGTGAGTGATCTTTACCCTGCTGAATAAACAGTGTCTCTATACAGTTACAGTGAGTGATCCTTACCCTGAATAAACAGTGACTCTGTACAGTTACACAGTGAATGATCCTTACCCTGCTGAATAATCAGTGACTCTGTACAGTTATACACTGAATGATCCTTACCCTGAATAAACAGTGACTCTGTACAGTCTCACCCAGGCCCTATCCCCATGACCCCATGTATTTACCCTAGCTAGTCCCCCTGACACTAAGGGGCAATTTTGCATGGCCAATCCACCTAACCCACACATCTTTGGAGTGTGGAAGGAAACCGGAGCATCTGGACGAAACGCACGCACACACAGGGAGAACGTGCGAACTCCACACAGACAGTGACCCAAGCCGGGCATTGAATCTGGGTCCCTGGCGCTGCGAGACAGCAGTGCTAACCACTGTGCCACCGTGCTGTCCCCACAAGAGAGATAAATACAATCCAAAATGACAAGATGGGGCAGTGCGCTCCATTGAGGACTTGATCTGATGCTTGATCTTAGCCAAAAGGCCAACTCACTCCACACCCTAACACATACATACACACAGGGTGCACTCTCACATTGGGTGAGTGACTGAACACCATGAGACACAGTGAGCCAAATGCAACTTGATTGGAGCTGCTGTTAAATGGGAATCAAAGACTAATTCTTTGAAGAACAGGACCTGGAGATCTATCTGAAGAAGAGTTGTGAAGGACTTTTGTGGTTAAAAATGGTGCCATACATAGAGGGTGGATGATCCTGTAAATCTCTGGGATCTACCTTTTTTGTATCTGATAGTTAATTTGATTTGATTCGATTTATTATTGTCACAGGTATTGGGATACAGTGAAAAGTATTGTTTCTTGCGCGCTGTACAGACAAAGCATACCGTATACAAAAGAATGGTCTAGTTTGGACCAGGGAGCGGCGCGGGCTTGGAGGGCCGAAGTGCCTGTTCCTGTGCTGTATTGTTCTTTGTTGTTGTTCTTTGTTCGCACATAGGGTGAATAGGGGGAAGAGAAAGATAGGATGCAGAGTACAGTGTTGCAGTTACAGATAGGGTGAAGAGAAAGATAAGCTTAATATATGATAGGACCATTCAAAAGCCTGATGACAGCAGAGAAGCTGTTCTTGAGTCTGTTGGGATATGTTTTCAGACTTTTGTATCTTTTTCCCGATGGAAGAAGGTGGAAGAGAGAATGTCCGGGGTGCATGGGGTTCGTGATTACGCCGGCTGCTTTTCTGAGGCAGTGGGAAGTGTAGACGGAGTCAATGGGTGGGAGGTTGGTTTGAGTGATGGACTGGGCTTCGTTCATGTTCCTTTGTAGTTCCTTGCTGTCTTGGGCAGAGCAGGAACCATACCAAGTTGTGATAAATCTGGAAAGGATGCTTTCTATGGTGCATCTGTAAAAGTTGGTGAGAGTCGTAGTCGACATGCCAAATTTCCTTAGTCTTCTGAGAAAGGAGAGGTGGTGGGCTTTCTTAACTATAAGTCAATGTGTAATTTGTAATTTTTAACTGTGATTTGCTTGCTAATTCATGTAATAATGTTGATTTTGGTTTGAAAGTGAAATCTTGTCCATTCGGTTTTTCGTTGAGGTCAGCTGGTTAATTTGGTTATTTAGGTTTGTTGATCACTTAGTGACTGCACTAACAGTAGCACAGTGAGAGACCATTACACCAACTAAAGAGTGACCTCTGTACAGTTACCCAGAATAACCCTGATCCTTGAACTACCAGTTAGGCGAGTTGCGTTCCTACCTGGAAGATAGTATACATGATGTTGCGTACATACATGTTGCGTTCCTACCTGGAAGATAGCATACATGATGCAGCTGAGCGGCCTGTTGTTAGAGAACTCCGAAACCCGGAAAATGTTAAGGCCCCAGATATTCAAATCATCCAATTCCTAGAAGAAACAGATCAACACTCTAAACACAGGATGAATGTGACACACTAAACACAGCCTGAACATTCTCAGCGGCCTTATCAATCACTCTCCTCCCACCATAAAGTCCAAAGTGGGGATGTTCACTGTGATTGCACAATGATTAGCACCATTCACTACTTCTCAGATACTGAAGCCGTCCATGTTCATTTGCAGCAAGACCAGGACAATATCCAGGTTAGAGCTGACAAGTAACTTCCACAAAGGTGTCAGGCAATCAGCCTCTCCAACAAGAGAGAATCTAACTAGATCTCCTTGACATTCAATGGCATTACCATCGCTGAATCCCCCACTATCCACATCCTGGGGATTACAGAAACTGAACTGGACCAGCCATACAAATACTGTGGCTGCAAGAGCAGGTCTGAAGTTGGGAATGCTGCAGTAATTCCTCTCCTGACTCCCCAAAGCCTATCCACCATCTATAAGGCACAAATCAGGAATGTGATGGAATATTCTCCACTTGCCTGGATGGGTGCAACTCCAACAACACTCAAGAAGCTTGACACCATCCAGGACAAAGCAGCCCCACCTGACTGGCACCCCTCCATTACCTTAAACATTGACTCCCTCCCACAGTGGCACCATGTGTACCATGTACAAGGTGCACTGCAGAAACTCACCAAGGCTCCTTCAACAGCGTTATCCAAATCCGTGACCTCTGAACCTTGGAAGAACAAGAGCAGCAAATACATGGGAAGCTCCCCCTCCAGATCACCCACCACCATCACTTGAAAAAATATCACTGTTGTCTGTTGTTGGGTCACAATCCTGGAACTCCCCCCTAATAGCACTGCGGAGGCATCCCGACACCACAGCGCCTGCAGCGGATCAAGAAGGCAGCTCACCACCACCTTCTCAGGGGCAATTAGTGATGGACAATAAATGTTGGTCCAGCCAGCGACACCCACATCCCATCAAACAGTAAATAAAAAAATGAAACGGCTGGAAAATTGGAATATTATTGCTCGATTCTTTCAGGTCACTCGAGGATGTTCTTAACCATTTTTCCTCCATTGCTCCCGAACGTGCTGACTCTCCCTGGGGTACAGTTCCCCTCTCCTGACTCTCCCTGGGGTACAGTTCCCCTCTCCTGACTCTCCCTGGGGTACAGTTCCCCTCTCCTGATTCTCTCTGGGGTACAGTTCCCCTCTCCTGACTCTCCCTGGGGTACAGTTCCCCTCTCCTGACTCTCCCTGGGGTACAGTTCCCCTCTCCTGATTCTCTCTGGGGTACAGTTCCCCTCTCCTGACTCTCCCTGGGGTACAGTTCCCCTCTCCTGACTCTCCCTGGGGTACAGTTCCCCTCTCCTGACTCTCCCTGGGGTACAGTTCCCCTCTCCTGACTCTCTCTGGGGTACAGTTCCCCTCTCCTGACTCTCCCTGGGGTACAGTTCCCCTCTCCTGACTCTCTCTGGGGTACAGTTCCCTTCTCCTGATTCTCTCTGGGGTACAGTTCCCCCTCTCCTGACTCTCTGGGGTACAGTTCCCCCTTTCCTGACTCTCTGGGGTACAGTTCCCTTCTCCTGAAGGTGCTGATTCTCCCTGGGGTACAGTTCCCCTCTCCTGACTCTCTCTGAGGTACAGTTCCCCCTTTCCTGACTCTCTGGGGTACAGTTCCCCTCTCCTGACTCTCTCTGAGGTACAGTTCCCCCTTTCCTGACTCTCTGGGGTACAGTTCCCCTCTCCTGATTCTCCCTTCCACAGTTCTATGAATTGTGAACAGTGTGAAACTTCACCATTCAGAAGTGATTGGTTATTTGAGCATATGATTGATGTACCCAATGCTATACTCCTCGAATATCTACTCTCTTCCAGCTACTTGGAACCAGAACTCAGTGAGCACTGTGTTTAGGAGCCAGGGTTCTCAGGTCATCTGCACAGCTGCCCTAACTCCGATCAGCTACCAGTGCAGAGCTGAGGAGAAGCCTGGATATTTCTGCTCGCGAAGGCTCAGTATTCCAGAATGTTAAACATTTCCCTAGGGGTTTCAGTCAGTTCGATTACCAGGAGAGTAAGCTGGAGCAGTTGGCACAATGCCAGTTGGCTCCTTGCTGGTTGGTACTTGTGCTCCAGGTGCCAACATGCTAACATTACCTTGGTCAATGCTTCCTCCTGCTGGGTCTTGACTCCAAACCTGGGGATGCTGGAGTTACTGAGGTTGAAGCTGGAGCTGTGGGTCAGCTTCTTCACACCACTAATCTGGCACATGGGCTGTTTCTTCTTCTTGTCCCGTTCCTTCTGTGTGGGAGGTGGGATTTCCACTTCATTCTGCTTATCTGAAAGGAAGTGACAGATGGAAGATGAAATTTAATGTGGAAAACGTTGAGGTGATACATTCTGGCTGAAAAAATGTGGGTAGGCAAAATACATCCACACAGACAGACAGAGACCCACACAGACAGACACAAACAGACAGAGACCCACACAGACACACAAACAGACAGAGACCCACACAGACAGAGAGAGACTCACACAAACAGACAGAGACCCACACAAATAGACAGAGACCCACACAGACAGACAGAGACCACGCAGACAGACACAAACAGAGACCCACACAGACAAAGACCCACACAAATAGATAGAGACCCACACAGACAGAGACCCACACAGACAGACAGAGACCCACAGAAACAGAGACCCACACAGACAGACAGAGACCCACACAAATAGACAGAGACCCACACATACAGAGAGACCCACACAGACAGACACTCACACACACACACTCACTCACACACTCACTCACACACATTCACACACACACACACACTCACTCACACACACACACACTCGCACACACACACACACTCGCACACACACACATTCACACACACACACACACACAACACACACTCACACTCACTCACACACACACTCACACACACGCACTCACACACTCGCACACACTCACATACGCACACACACACACACACACAAGGCTCTGCTCTTGTCCAGTTACCCTTCGAAAGACTTAAAACCGTGTCCCAAAAAATACCATGACTTCCTGTACGTATATCTCTAACTCGCTCCGTCCGTTTCCCTCTCTCAATCACTCTTCCCACCCTCCTCTCGTTCTGTTTCTCCCCAGGGTCCCCTCCTCCCCTTTGCTTTCTCCCCCCGTCACTCCCCAGATGTATCCTCGCCTTGTGTCTCTCAGGGTGCCTCCTCTCGCTCTGTTTCACCCTGGGGTGCCTCCTCTCGCTCTGTTTCACCCTGGGGTGCCTCCTCTCGCTCTCTTTCACCCTGGGGTACTGCCTCTTGCTCTGTTTCACCCTGGGGTGCTGCCTCTCACTCTGTTTCACCCTGGGGTGCCTCCTCTCGCTGTGTTTCACCCTGGGGTGCTGCTTCTCGCTCTGTTTCACCCTGGGGTGCTGCCTCTCACTCTGTTTCACCCTGGGGTGCTGCCTCTTGCTCTGTTTCACCCTGGGGTGCTGCCTCTTGCTCTGTTTCTCCCTGGGGTGCCTCCGCTGTGGAGCCTTTCTCCAGGGTATCTTCTCACTTACCTAGGAAGGTGCTGGAGATGTACTCAGAGACCTGGTTCCCTGACCGGCTCATTTCCGAGAGATGTGTTAGTTCCCTGTTCAGCATCCTCTTGAACTGTTAGAGAGACAGAGGGAAATGTGACCACAAACCTGACCACTTATGGTTAAAATATCAAAAAGCACAAATGTCACAGAGGCAAATTAGTAAACCATCCCGTGCTGCCATAATTAACTGGAGCACTGAGCCCTTCGCAAACCAGGATCATTTTGGTATCACTGACTTCAGTCATTAATCAAATTACAGGATATCAGCCAGTCGTCACATGGAGAACCTCTTAGAGCTCATGTGGGCACTGGAAGCCCAATCTGATTCTGTGCCATTGAGCTTACCAGTGGATCTCAGTGTGTCCTGATTAAACATGGCAGACCCAGGAGCGGGAAGGCAATGTGGCAACTGTTGGCTGTCCAGCAGAGACCAGCTCATTCACCCCACCAAGGTATCAACTCGGTGTGGCTTCATACCCACTGGGGCATTCACAAACTGAGCAACCCAGAGATAGATCCAAACACAGCTTTATTTCCCATGAAATGTGCAACAATGCATTTCATGACAAATATATAAGAACATATTTAATCAAACTATTCAAAATGACCAGTGCAAGTGTGTGGAACATGGGGGAGAATGTATTTTTTACTCTTTCACAGCATGTGGGGGCATCACTGGCAAAGTCAGTATTTATTGCCCGTCCTTAGTTGCCCTTGAGAAGGTGGTGGTGAGCTGCCTTCTTGAATCGCTGCTGTCCCCGTGGTGTAGGTACACCCACAGTGCTGTTAGGGAGGGAGTTCCAGATTTTAACCCAGTGACAACAACATATTTCCAAGTCAGAATGGTGAGGGACTTGGAGGGGAACCTCCACCGTGCCACCGCTGGAAAAGGACTTTCTGACTGTATGTTTAAATAACTTTACTTTTCTTCCCTATTACTTATTTGCACCATCCAGCACATTAAAATCTCCGATTCGGAAACCTTCTACTGTACCTTGAAACTGAACCCATTCTTGCAGCAGCTACCAAGTTGTCTGCAGCAGTAATTTTCTCACCCAATTGAAATCTGATGCTACGAAGACTCAGGATATAAATCGAGGGGTTGTTAGGACATGGAGGCTGGAATGTTACCCTCCCACCCATCACTGGAATTGGAACGGGCGAGGGGCGGACCATGGAAAGGTCCATTTCAGGGCGAGAGAGGCCATTAAATCCCTCCCGGAATGTTCCCACCAGAAACAGTGGCAGGAATAGAATCCATACCTTTCGTATCTGAAATAAAAATGGAGAGGGTTATGGGAGATTGGACGGTGGGGATAGTTCTTTCTGGGAGGTGTGCAGTGACAAGCATTGGCCAAATAGCTTCCTTCGGTGCTGTGAAATTCTATCGTTCCCACATGGAAATCAGGTATCACTCAATACTGCTATTGATTAAATCCATTACTTCCCAACATGTTGAATGTGGAAGAAATTCTTGCCATAGGAATGGATGCTTTTTGTGGCTAAAATCTTACTCTGATCTCCCTGTGCTGGTGAGGGAGACTGTTGGACTTTAACCTGGTGTTGTGAGACTTCTTACTGAGGGAGACTGGGACAGTGCTGAGATGGGAAACATTGCGATGGAAATTCAAAATCACCATGGCAGCAGCATCAAGGACTCTGTAACAGTCCCACACACAATGCCAGCTACTAGAGATACCAACATTACTATAGTGCGCCTCTGAGGTCCTCTCCACACAGACAGACTCTCCCGAAAGAATCCCTCCTGACCAGACCAGGTTTGGCTAAAGTTTTCGACCGGGTCCATTGTACAGAAGTTCAAAGCTGAGTGTACGATAGGACACAAAGTAATTCTTGTTTCTCACAATCAGAGAGCACAGAAGGAGGCCATTCAGCCCATTGTGCCGCTCTGTGACTGGACTATCCAGTTGGTCTTATACTCCTGCTTTTTCCTCACAGCCCTGCCAAGTTGCAATCAATTGAAAGTTATTATTGAACCTGCCTCCATCACCCTATCAGGGAGCTCGTTCCAAATCACAACAGCTTGCTCTTTAAAAGTTTCTCCCCATCTCCCCTTTGGTTCTTTTGCCAATTATCTGAAATCTGTGTCCTCCAGGTGCCAACCCTTCTGCCTCAGGCAGCAGCTTCTCCTTATTCGTGCCAGTAAAACCCCTCCTGTTCTCAACACCTCCACTGAATCATCCATTAGCCTTTTCTGGTCGAAGGAAAATAACCCCAGCTCCCTTCCACGTTGTTAAAGTCCTCCCCCTGGAACCAGTAAATCTCCTCTCTATCCTCCCCAAGGCCGTGGCATTATTTATATTTAAAAACAGGTGAATAGACTTTCCATTGACAGCTAATCATATTTACTTAATGAACAAATATCCGGATTCTGCTCCTGGACCTCCTCATTTAACTGATCCCAGTGAGGAGGCAATTGCTGTCTGTATCTCTGGACTGGAGTGTATCCAGTAGCTCTCTGTGGATGTCTGTGAGCCCCCCAATGTGATCCCCCCAATGTCTGAGTGCCAGAGGAAGCCCAGTGTCCGTGGAACCAAGTTCAACATGGTCAGTGCCCACAGGAGAGATTTGAACAGTGTGTAGTTTAAAGATCTGGCTCATAAAGGGTTCACATGAGAGTGAAAACAGTGCCTGCACAGTGATGTAAGAGAACAACATGGCCCATACCTAGCGGTCAGTGTAGTATTGGACAGAGCAAGAATGGAGACAGCTCCTAGTTTAGACTGTACCAATGTACAATCTTTCTGGTAGTGAGGACAGAGGTGGGGTGAGTACAACTCGTGTAGAATGGAAAAGAGGAGTGGGCCAGGAGATACTAATACTAATAGAGTCTAATGAAGGTGTGGGTTTCAGTGGTGGGGTTAGGCTAAGGGATGAATGGGAAGGCTGTGGTGGGGATGGCTGTAAATGGTCTTTGTGAGAAGGGGGGGGGGTGGGGAGAGGAGAAGACCCTGCTGGTCCTCTAATCTGTTGCTAGGAGGCCACCCCCAGACAGCTACAGTACTTCCTGCTGCCTGCAGGGACCCAGAGGCCCACTGGAAAACTCTGGTTGCCTCTTGGAACTGAATGGTCTTGTTAGCGACAGACAGCATGGTTTTGTACAGGGGAGGTCATGTCTCACTAATTTAACTGAGTTTTTTGAGGAGGTGACAAAAATGATTGACGGGGGGAGGGCTGTGGATGTTGTCTACAAGTACTTTAGTAAAGCATTCGACAAGGTCCCTCATGGCAGGCTGGTGCAAAAGATTAAATCACATGGGATCAGGGGTGAACTAGCTAGATAAATTCAGAACCGGTTTGGCCATAGAAGACAGAGGGTAGCGATGGAAGGGTGTTTTTCTGAATGGAGGTCTGTAACTAGTGGTGTTCCGCAGGGATCAGTGCTGGGACCTCTGCTGTTTGTAATATATATAAATGACTTGGAAGAAAATGTAACTGGTCTGATCAGCAAGTTTGCGGATGATACTAAGGTTGGCGGAGTTGCGGATAGTGATGAAGATTGTCAGAGAATACAGCAGGATATAGATAGACTGGAAAATTGGGTGGAGAAATGGCAGATGGAATTTAATCTGGACAAATGCGAGGTGATGCATTTTGGTAGATCCAATTCAGGTGGGAGCTATAAAATAAATGGCAGAACCATCAGGAGCATCGACACACAGAGATCAGGGAGCACAGGTCCACAGATCCTTAAAAGTGGCAGCACAGGTGGAAAAGGTGGTGAAGAAAGCCTATGGCATGCTTGCCTTCATCAGACAGGGCATCAAGTATAAACGTTGGCAAATTATGTTACAGTTGTATAAAACGTTGGTTAGGCCGCATTTGGAATACTGTGTCCAATTCTGGTCACCACACTACCAGAAGGACATGAAGGCTTTGGAGAGAGTGCAGAAAATGTTTACCAGGATGTTGCCTGGTATGGAGGGTATTAGCTATGAGGAGAGATTGAATAAACTGGGATTGTTCTCCCCGGAAAGACAGAGGCTGAGGGGAGACCTGATAGAAGTTTATAAAATTATGAGGGGTAGAGATAGGGTGAACAGTTGGAAGCTTTTTCCCAGGGCAGAAATGACAATTACAAGGGGGCACAAGTTCAAGATAAGGGGGGAAAGGTTCAGTGGAGATGTGCGGGGGAAGTTTTTTTACACAGAGGATGGTGGGGGCCTGGAATGCACTGCCAATTGAGGTGGTTGAGGCAGATACATTAACGACATTTAAGACTTCTTTTGATAGGCATATGAACAGACGGGGAATAGAGGGGTATAAGCAGTTGGTAAACGTGATCGGCACAGGCTTGGAGGACCGAAGGGCCTGTTCCTGGGCTCTGCTGTTCTTTGTTCTTACAACAGGCCTTTAACAGGCTCAGTTGGCCATCCACCTTTGCCATCTTGGGAGATTGACCTTCAGTTTGTTTAATTGGTTAACTTCAAAAGCGTTGGGAGAATGGCCCAGTGGAGGGAGAGAGCCAGCAAACTGACACACTTGGCTGGTGACACAGATTTATGCACCCATTCGCCTCTGGGCTTTCCCCCATCAGTACCTAAAATTCATCCCATATAATTAGTATTCCCAGTGTTCAATGAAGGAAGTTGTGGAGATTTATCTACAAACTGAAGCTGCACACTGTGTGGGGAATCCTGTTGAGGTATCTGGGGCCTTGCCTACATGGTGTGACGGTCGACCATGGGCTTTCCTGCCCAGAACTTAATTCTAATGGAGACAGGGAAGGAGGTGGAATTCAGGTTAGCCAACATCTCACCAAAGGAAATAACTTCACGCCTCCAGGTTTGCCACCAGCGAGAGCACAAGATTCTGGCCTTTGTCTCTTTCCCTAGCTCTGTCCCATTTTGTGGCTGGTCCACAGCCTCACTTTTCTCTCATGTCACAACTTCTCCCTTTCTCTTCCCCAGCTCTCTCTCTCTCACACTAAGCTGCCAATAATTTTCCATCAACTGATGGAAAATACAGAGTTCATCCAAAGATATTTATTTACCAGCTGCCAAATATGTTCAAGTATGTAAACAGGTCTTAAAAAACTCATTCCACGTCACTAATACCCCAGAGAATTAGCAGAGGAAATGAATTAACTCCTGGACTTGCAAAAAGCGGCTGCACACAGCGGTAAAGGGAAGCGTTCTGACTCCGGCTCCGTACTGTACACTCTGTGTATGTGTGCCTCAGTGTTAGCTCCTGTACATATGTACAGTACATCTGCAGATTCACTCCCATCTTACACACATCAAACAGTACTCATCTGTGCTGGGGTGGAGTGGACTGGGGTGCACTGAGCTGGGGTGAACTGTACTGGGTGGGCTGTGTGGCAGTGGACTGGGCTGGGCTGGTTTATTGTGGGCTGGATTGGGCTGTCCTGTGTTGGCCTGGGCTATCCTAGGCTGTCCTGGGCTGGATTGGCCTGTTCTGGGCTGGTTGGGCTGTCTTGGGCTGGATTGGATTGGGCTGAGCTGGATTGGACTGTCCTGGGCTGGATTGGCCTGTCCTGGGCTGGTCTGGGTTGTCCTGGGTTGGTCTGGGCTGGTCTGGGTTGTCCTGGGCTGGTCTGGGTTGTCCTGGGCTGGATTGGATTGGGCTGAGCTGGATCAATTGGTGTTGTGCACCAACTGCAGTGGGTACAAACAGAATTTGCTAAGTGACATTCAGACGTTGTGAAACAGCACATGGGGCTTGGGGAGTGCCTGACAGTAAATTGGAGGATTACAGTTCACACCATATGGCCAAAAAATACCATTCTGTAAAGTATTTAGAACACAGAAACACACCAACCCAACCCTGCCCTGCGCATCAGGACTATGCTTTACGTGAGAGTTCGAGTTGTAGATGTGTGTCAGCTGTATTTCTCTGTCAGCCCAGGGTTCCATTTCTGTTATTAATGATGAGGGTTTGATCGAGCAAATTGGAAGAAACTGCATCCAGGAGCAGAAGGGCCGGTAAGCAAGGGGTACAGATGGGAAATCATTGGAAAAAGAAGCAGAGGGATGTTGATGTGAAGTATTTTATGCAGCATTTTGTTGTCTTCGGGAATGCACTGCCTAAAAGAGCAGTGGAAGTTGGTTCAACAGGAACTTACATAAGGGAGTTGGATAAATTCCTGACAGGGAGAGAGAAGGATTAATTGGACATGAACATAGGAGCAGGAGTAGGCCATTCAGCCCATCGAGCCTGTTCCACCATTCAATATGATTCTGTCTATTCATCCACTTCAATGCCTTTTCCCCACACTATCCGTATATCCGTTATGCCGTTGGCAGTTAGAACTCTGTCAATCTCTGCTGTAAACACTCTCAGTGACTGAGCTTCCACTGCTCTCTGGGATAGAGAATTCCAAAGATTCAAAACCCTCTGAGTAAAAAAAACTCCTCATCTCCGTTCTCAGTGGCATTCCTCTTCTTCTGAAATTGTGCCCCTGGTTCTAGACTCCCCAACCAAGGGAAACATCTTACCCGCATCTACCGTCTATTCCTTTAAGTATTCTGCAGGTTTCAATGAGATCGCCTCCCATCATTCAAAACTCTAGAGAATACAGGCTCAGTTTGTCCAATCGCTCTCAGACAGTGCCACCATCGCTGGAACAAGTCTGGTGAACCTTTGCTGCTCTCCCTCTATGGCAATAATATCCTTTCTGAGGCAAGGAGACCAAAACTGCACCAGGTATTTAGAACACAGAAACACACCAACCCAACCCTGCCCAGCGCTTCAGGACTATGCTTTACGTGAGATTTCGAGTTGTAGATGTGTGAAAGCTGTGAGTGAAAGATCAAGGGCTAACGAAGAAGGTAGATGAGGGCAGTGTTGTTGATGTTGTGTACATGGACTTTAGCAAGGCCTTTGACAAGGTACCACATGGTAGGTTGTTTCATAAGGTTAAATCTCACGGAATCCAGGGTGAGGCAGCCAAATAGATACAAAATTGGCTTGATGACAGAATGTGGAGATCATCGTGGGGGATGCTGGTGTAGAGTGCCGTCACAATGGGTGTCTCGGCACTCTACACCAGCATCCCCCACGATGATGGCATTGCTGCAACTGCCTCAGTACTCAATGCTGACAACTGCCAATCTCCAAATGCAATTTTACAACTCATCTGCTTCATCTTGGACCACAACGGCTTCACCTTCAACAACCAGTTCTTCATCCAGACACACAGAACAGCCATGGGGACCAAATTCGCACCTCAACATACCAACATCTTCATGCACAGGTTCGAACAAGACCTCTTCACCGCACAGGACCTTCAACCGACGCTATACTCTAGAATAATCGATGACATGTTCTTCCTTTAGACTCATGGTGAACAATCACTGAAACAACTATATGATGACATCAACAAGTTCCATCCCACCATCAGACTCACCATGGACTACTCTCCGGAATCGGTTGCATTCTTGGACACATGCATCTCCATCAAGGACGGTCACCTCAGCACTTCACTGTACCGCAAGCCCACGGAGAACCTCATGATGCTCCACTTCTCCAGCTTCCACCCTAAACACGTTAAAGAAGCCATCCCCTACGGACAAGTCCTCCGTATACACAGGATCTGCTCAGATGAGGAGGATCGCAACAGACACCTCCAGACGCTGAAAGAAGCCCTCATAAGAACAGGATATGGCACCCGACTCATCGATCGACAGTTCCGACGTGACAGCGAAAAACCGCACTGACCTCTTCAGAAGACAAACACAGGACACGGCGGACAGAGTACCCTTCGTCGTCCAGTACGTCCCTGGAGCGGAGAAGCTACGGCATCTCCTCCGGAGCCTTCAACATGTCATTGATGAAGACAAACAGCTCGCCAAGGCCATCCCCACACCCCCACCTCTTGCCTTCAAACAACCGCACAACCTCAAACAGACCATTGTCCGCAGCAAACTACCCAGCCTTCAGGAGAACAGTGACCACAACACCACACAACCCTGCCACAGCAACCTCTGCAAGATGTGCCGGATCATCGACACGGATGCCATCATCTCACATGAGAACACCATCCACCAGATACACGGTACATACTCTTGCAACTCGGCCAATGTTGTCTACCTGATACGCTGCAGGAAAGGATGTCCTGAGGCATGATACATTGGGGAGACCATGCAGACGCTACGACAAAGGATGAATGAACACCGCTCGACAATCACCAGGCAGGAGTGTTCTCTTCCTGTTGAGGAACACTTCAGCAGTCATGGGCATTCAGCCTCTGATCTTCGGGTAAGCATTCTCCAAGGCGGCCTTCACGACATACGACAACGCAGAATCGCTGAGCAGAAACTGAGAGCCAAGTTCCGCACACATGAGATGGCCTCAACCGGGATCTTGGGTTCATGTCACACTATCTGTAATCCCCACGACTTGCCTGGGCTTGCAAAATCTCACTAACTGTCCTTGCTGGAGACAATACACATCTCTTTAACCTGTGCTTAACCCTCTCTCCACTCACATTGTCTGTACCTTTAAGACTTGATTACCTGTAAAGACTCGCATTCCAACCATTATCTTATAAAGTGAGTGTGTGTCTATTTTTGCTCTGTTTGTGAACACATCTCCCACTCACCTGATGAAGAGGTAGTGCTCCGAAAGCTTGTGGCTTGTGCTACCAAATAAACCTGTTGGACTTTAACCTGGTGTTGTGAGACTTCTTATTGATGACAGAAGACAGAGGGTGGTTGCAGAGAGTTGTTTTTCAAACTAGAGGCCTGTGACCAGCGGTGTGCCTCAGGGATCAGTGCTGGGTCTACTGTTATTTGTCATTTATATTTAGATTTGGATGAGAATATAGGGGACATGGTTAGTAAGTTTGCAGATGACACCAAGATTGGTGGCATAGTGGACAGTGAAGAAGGTTATCTAGGATTGCAATGGAATCTTTATCAATTGGACCAGTGGGCTGACGAATGGCAGATGGAGTTTAATTTAGATAAATGCGAGGTGATGCATTTTAGTAGATTGAACCAGGGTAGGACTTACTCAGTTAATGGTAGGGCGTTGGGGAGAGTTACAGAACAAAGGGATCTAGGGGTACATGTTCATAGCTCCTTGAAAGTGGAGTCACAGGTGGATAGAGTGGTGAAGAAGGCATTCGGCATGCTTGGTTTCATTGGTCAGAACATTGAATAGAGGAGTTGGGACATCTTGTTGAAGTTGTACAACACATTATTAAGGCCACACTTGGAATACTGTGTACAGATCTGGTCATCCTATTGCAGAAAATATATTATTAAACTCGAAAGAGTGCAGAAAAGATTTACTAGGATGCTACTGGGACCTGATGGTTTGAGTTATAAGGAGAGGCTGGGTAGACTGGGACTTTTTTCCCTGGAGCGTAGGATGCTTAGGGGTGATCTTTTAGAGGTCTATAAAATAATGAGGGGCATAGATCAACTAGATAGTCAATATCTTTTCCCAAAGATAGGGGAATCTAAAACTAGAGGGTGTAGGTTTAAGGTGAGATGGGAGAGATACAAAAGGGTCCAGAAGGGCAATTTTTTCACAGAGGGTGGTGAGTGTCTGGAACAAACTGCCAGAGGTTGTAGTAGAGGCAGGTACAATTTTGTCTTCTAAAAAGCATTTAGACAGTTACATGAGTAAGATTGGTATGGAGGGATATGGGCCAAATGCGGGCAATTGGGACTAGCTTAGTGGTTTAAAAAAAAGGACGGCATGGACAAGTTGGACTGAAGGGCCTGTTTCCATACTGTAAACCTCTATGACTCTATAACAGAAGTACACCCGGTGCGGTCTAACTGAGCTTCTATACAATTGAAGCAAGACCTCACTACTCTTGAACTCAAATCTTTCGAGAAAGGCTCACATTCCATTCGCCTTCCTAATAGCTTACTGCGCCCGAATGTTAACCTTCAGTGACTTAATAACAAGGACACCCAAGTCTTTTTGTACATTTATACTTTCTAATTTCTTACCATTTAGAAATACTCTGCACTCCTGTTCCTTCGCCCAAAGTGGAAACCTCACATTTTCCACATCTGCCATGTTCTTGCCCACTCACTAAGTCTGTCCAAATCCTCCTGTAGCTGCTTACATCTTCCTCACAACACACATTCCCACCCAGCTTTGTTTCATCCACAAATTTGGAAATATTACATTTGGTCCCATATCCAAATCAGTGATATGCATTGTGAACAGCTGGAGCCTGAGAACTGATCCTCGAGGTACCCCACTCGTTACAGCGGCCAACACGAGAATGACCCGTTTATTCCTACTCTCTGTTTTCTGTCCGTTGTCAATCCTCAATCCATGTCACTGTATTACCTCCTAACCCAACCTGCTCCGGGGGATCTTATCAACATCCTTCTGAAAACCCAACTCCATACACCGATTCCCCTTTATCAATTCTGTTAGTAACATCCTCAAAAAACTCCCAACAAGTTCATCAAACATGATTTCCCATTCAAAAATCCATGTTGATTGCCTAATCAGATCATTATTATCCAAGTGTCCACTTATCACATCCTTTATTATGGATTCTAGAATGTTCTCTGCTGCTGATGTAAGACTAACAGGTCTGTAGTTTGCAGTTTTCACGCTCGTTCCCTTGTTAAATAGTGGCCATGATGTGGAGATGCCGGTGTTGGACTGGAGTGGACAAGGTGAGAGGTCACACGACACCAGGTTATAGTCCAACAGCTTTCTGTGAAATCACAAGCTTTCGGAGCGCTGCTCCTTCGTCAGGTGAGGTGGAGCAAGATGCGCAGGCTCAGAATATATAGGCGGAGTGACGATAGCCCAACATTAACAGATAATCAAGAATGTCAAAGGATAAGTACAGACAGTGTCGGCCGGCTGAGTAACAAGTCTTTATAAGTAATCATGAGTGCTAAAAGACAAATGCAAGCAGTTAAGTATAATCTATAGCCAAATTTACAGATGACACAAAAATAGGCGGGAGAGTAAGTTGCAATGAGGAAATAAGAACCGTACAAATGGATATAGATCGGTTAGGAAAGTGGGCCAAAATGTGGCAGATGGAGTTTAAAGTGGGTAAGTGTGAGGTCATGCATTTTGGTCACAAAAAATGGGAAAGTGACTTATTATCTAATGGGGAGAGACTTCGGGATGCTCCAGTGCAGAGGGATCTTGGTGTCCTCATTCATAAGTCACAGAAAACTAGCGTGCAGGTACAGCAGATAATAAAGAAAGCGAATGGAATGTTGGCATTTATAGCTAAAGGAATAGAATATAAAGATAAGGAAGTATTGCTGCAACTACACAAGGCATTGGTGAGGCCGCACCTGGAGTATTGTGCACAGTTTTGGTCTCCTTATTTGAGGAAAGATGTAGTGACATTGGAGGCAGTTCAGAGGAGGTTCACTAGATTGATTCCAGAGATGAGGGGTTTGTCGTATGAAGAGAGATTGAACAGTTTAGGGCGATACTCTCTGGAATTTAGAAGAATGAGGGGAGATCAAATTGAGGGATACAAGATGATAAAAGGTGTGGATAAAGTAGACGTGGAGCGGATGCTTCCTCTTGTGGGGCATTCTAGGACGAGAGGTCATAATCTTAGGATAAGGGGCAGCAAATTTAAAACAGAGTTGAGGAGAAACTGCTTCTCCCAAAGGGTTGTGAATCTGTGGAATTCGCTACCTCAAAGTGCGGTGGATGTTGGGACAGTGAGTAAATTTAAGGAGGAGTTAGACAGATTTTTAATTGGTCATGGGTTGAAGGGTTATGGGGAGAAGGCAGGAAAATGGGGATGAGGAGCATATCAGCCATGATCGAATGGCGGAGCGGACTTGATGGGCTGAATGGCCTAATTCTGCTCCAATACCTTATAATCAGTATGTACAAAGGCAGGGTTGTGTGGTGTTGTTGTCCCTGTTCTCCTGAAGGCCGAGTTGCTTGCTGCGAACGATAGTCTGTTTGAAGTTAGGCGGTTGTTTGAAGGCGAGTAGTGGACGCGCAGGGATGGCCTTGGCGAGATGTTCATTGTCATTGATGACATGCTGAAGGCTGCGAAGAACCTGGTGTCGGGGAAATACTGGGTGACGAAGGGCTCTGTCAGTCATGTCCCGTATTTGTCTCCTGAGGAGGGTGTTGCAGTCTTTCGCTGTGGCATGTCGGAACTGTCGATCGATGAGTTGTACATCGTATCCCATTTCTACGAGGGCATCTTTCAGCGTTCCTCAGGGAAACAGTGACCATGACACCACACAACCCTGCCACGGTAACCTCTGCAGAACATGCCAGATCGACACAGATACCACCATCATACGGGGGAACACTACCCACCAGGTACATGGTACATACTCATGCAACTTGGCCAATGTAGTCTACCTCATACACCGCAGGAAAGGATGCCACAGGGCATGGTACATTGGCGAGACCATGCAGACACTACGACAATGGATGAATGGGCACTGTTAGACAATCACCAGGCAAGAGTGTTCCCTCCCAGTCGGAGAACATTTCAGTAGCCAAGGACATTCAGCCTCTGATCTTCGGGTAAGTGTTCACCAAGGCAGCCTTTGAGATGCACGACAATGCAGAATCACTGAGCGGAAACCGATAGCCAAGTTCCGCACTCATGAGACAGCCATGACGTGTTCTCGGGTTTGTGTCGCGCTGCATGTAACTCCACCATATTGTTCTATGGGGGGAAAATCTCCCTGACTGTCCTGTTTTAACACCATGCACACCTTGATTACGGGTGATGATCGCTCTACCCGAATTAGTTTGAATAGAGTTTAGCACCATCTCACTCTTTGATTCTTTGTAATTATCTCTTTGCCTTAAATTATCGGTCCTTAGGCCATCCCTTCACTTGTTCTACAGCTTGTCCACACTTTACACATACTGATTATACTTAACTGCTTGCATTTGTCTATTAACACTCGTGATTACCGGTAAAGACTTGTGACTCAGCTGGCCTACACTGTCTGTACTTATCCTTTGACATTCTTGGTTACCTGTTAGTGTCGGGCTATCATTGCTCTGCCTATATATTCTGCATCTGCACACTTCGCTCCATCTCACCTGACAAAGGAGCAACGCTCCGAAAGCTTGTGATTTCACATAAAGCTGTTGGACTATAAGCTGGTGTGGCATGACCTCTCCTCTTGTTAAATAGTGGAGTGATGTTTGCTGCCTTTCAATCTGCAGGAACTATTCCAGAATCCATAGAGTTTTGCAGGATGATCACCAATGCATCCACTCTCTCTACCTCTTTCAACTCTCTGGAATTGGGTCATTAGGTCCAGGAGACTTACCAACCTCCAGTCCCATTCATTTCTCCATTACAACTTTCTTGTATAACAAATTTCCTTCAATTCCTCATTCTCCATAGTCCCTTGGATCTCTAATTCTGGGAGATTTCTTGCATTTTCCTCAGTGAATATAAACACAAAGTAATCATTTAGCTTCTCTGTAATTTCCCCATTCCCCATTCTAAATTCTTTTGACTCGACCTGTAATGGACCTGCACTTGTCTTGGTTAAAAGTTTCCTTTTTACAGAGCAATGTAAGCTTTTCCAATCCATTTTTATGTTTTTTGCTAGTTTACATTCATATTCCATTCTCCCTCTCTTTATCAGTTCCTTGCTCCTTCTTTGCTGCATTCTAAAATCCTCCCAATCCCCAGGTTTCTCACTATTTCTGGCAACTCTGTAAGCCTCTTCTTTTAATCTTAAATCCTCAACTTCCTTTGTTAGCCACGGTTGACTGATTTTTCTTTATGAATCTTTGTGCTCTAAAGGAATGCATAATTGTAGACTATGTAATAATCCTTTAAATACTATCCATTGTCTGTGTACAGTCACACCTTTCAATGTATTTTTCCAATCCCCCTCATCCAATTTGCCCCTCATACCTTCATTATTTCCCTGGTTCAACTGTAACACCCTGACTGCAGACTGAACTACCTCACTTTCAAACATCATGGAAGATTCTATCATATTGTGGTCACTCATCTCTAAAGGTTCTTTTACAACAAGATTATTAATTCGCCCTTTCTCATTACATAGTGCAAGATCTAAAATAGTCTAAAGATCAAGACGAAGGGTCATCTAGACTCGAAACGTTGGCTCTATTCTCTCCCCACAGATGCTGTCAGACTTGCTGAAATTTTCCAGCGTTTTCTGTTCTGTATCTAAAATAGTCTGTCCTCTGGTCAGTTGCTCCACGTACAGCTCTGGAAAACCATCCCGAACACACTCCAGAAACTCATCTTCCACAGTGTTAGTGCTCATTGGATTTACCCAGGCGAGATGCATATTGAAGTCACCCATGATTACTGTATTACCAATGCTACAAGCTTCTCAAATCTCCTGATTAATACCATGTCCCACACTACCACCTCTGTTTGGTGGTCTAGAAACAACTATCAATATTTGCTGCTCCTTGCTGTTTCTTAGTTCCACCCAAACAGATTCCACATTTAGCTTTTCTGATCTGAGACGTTCCCTTACTCGGGTACTAATCCCATCTTTTATTATCAGCACAGCACCAACTCCTTTTCCTTGTTGCCTGTCCGTCCTAAGTGCTGAATATCCTTGAATACTCAGTTCCCAGTCTTGGTCACCATATAGCCATGTTTCCGAATGACAATTAAATCTTAACCATTTATCTCACTTTTTGCTTTAAATCATCGACCCTGTTGTGAATGCTGTGTGCATTCAGGGGAAGAATACTCTGAACTTTGTCTTTCTGACATTATTCCACGTTCTAGGTTTAGTTGTCGCTCACCTTCATTTTGTCTGCTTTCTAATTTCACTTGCCACTTCTCTAATTCCCAATACCAGCTGTACTTCTTACAATTTGAGCTACTCCTCAAGTCCCCAGCCCCCTGCCAAGCTGGTTTAAACCCTCCCCAGTAGCACGAGCAAATCTCCCTTTGAGGGTATTAGTCCCAGTCCTGTTCAGGTGTAGACACAGTAAGAAGTCTCACAACACCAGGTTAAAGTCCAACAGGTTTATTTGGTAGCAAATACCATAAGCTTTCGGAGCGCTGCTCCGTCAGATGGAGTGGAAATGTGCTCTCAAACAGTACACAGAGACACAACATCAAGTTACAGAAAATTTGATTTTGTGTCTCTGTGCCCTGTTTGAGAGCACATTTCCACTCCATCTGACGAAGGAGCAGCGCTCCGAAAGCTTATGGTATTTGTTACCAAATAACCCTTTTGGACTTTAACCTGGTGTTGTGAGACTTCTTATTGTGTTCACCCCAGTCCAACGCCGGCATCTCCACATCAGGTGTAGACAGTCAGGCTTGTACAGATCACACCTGCCTCAGAACCGATGTCAATGCCACAGAAATCTGATACCCTCCCTCCTGTACCAATTTTCCAGTCACATGTTTTTCCTCAGTCTTCCTATTCCTATGTTCACTAGCACCTGGCAGTGGGAGCAATGCTGAGATCCAAAGATTTGTGGGTTAGGTTGATTGGCCATGCTGAATTGTTCCTTAGTGTTTAGGGGGGGTTAGCAAGGTAAATACGTGGGGTTATGGGCTTAGGACGTGGGTGGGATTGGTGTCGGTGCAAGCTCAATGAGCCAAATAGCCTCTTTCTGCACTGTAGGGATTCTATGATCACTGCTCTTGAGGTCCTGCTTATTAATTTCCTTCGTAACTCCCGAAAATCTTCTCACAGGAGTTCATCCCCCTTCCTCCTACGTCATTGGTTCCAATGTGAACCATGGCATCTGGCTGTTCACCCTCCCCCAATAGAATGCCCTGCAGCTGCTCCCTGACATCCTTGACCCTGGCACCAGGGAGGCAAGACGCTAGCCTGGAGCCATGTTTGTAGCCGCTCAAAGAGCTGATACAGGCATGGTGGGCCAATTTTTCTCCATCTGGTCTGTAAGATTATGAATGAGAGGCCAGAAAGACGCAGAGGTTGATCAGAGGTCAGAAGTCAGCAGTAGGAACTAACTAGCTTCCACAATTTTTAAAAAATACTATAGAAATTTTCATGTGTCAAATTCTGCAAGGCAATTTTTGCATCCTTGTTGGCATTAGATCTGAATCATTTATTAGGTACGTTAACTGTTTTCTCCCCATCTTTCCTGGAGCAGTGATTCTTATTCTCATTCCTGACCTTCTCTCCTGATCTTACACCCAGACTGTCAGGCTATTGGACAACGGGGGAAATCATACTTCAGCCTGACCCGATCCTCATGCAATTTCCACAAACGCTTCATATCAACAACAAAACTTGCATTTATATTGCACCTTTAAGAATAAAACATTCCCAGGCCCTTCCTTAATCGAGGGTCACACAGACTGGAGTCAGCTAACTGCCTCTCTGAGGGCAGTGCATTCACCCACTGACCACCCAGCTGTTGGGTGCTCTGGAGGCCAATGTGTTCATTCCCTTCAGTTCCTCAGCAGTCAGGTCAGGGTGTGGGACAGGCCGGCATTGCTAAGCTCGACTCAGTCAGAGGGAATTACTGCCAGTGTTTCAGTGTTGAGGCAGCACCGTGAAGGGTCGGTTTTCATTTCTCAGCTTCTGTGAGATCCTCTATTCCACTCAAAGCTCTTTTGGCTTTAATGTGGGGAACACAGATAGACACAGGTTTGCAAAATCTATGATAATAACCAGGAGAACTGTTTACAGCAACAGTGCGATTAAAATAGAAGTCATATTGGACTTGAAACCTTAACTCTCTCTCTCTCCAGCTGTGCTGCCAGGCCTGCAGGGTTTTTCCAGCACTTTCTATTTATTTCTCATCTCCAGCATCCACAGTATTTTGCTTGAGAGGTCAAACGACACCGGGTTATAGTCCAACAGGTTGATTTGATACCTCGAGCTGTCAGAGTGCTGCTTCACCTGACGGAGGAGCAGCGCTCCGAAAGCTTGTGATTTCAGATAAACCTGCTGGACCATAGCCTGGTGCCGTGTGACCTCTCATCCTGCCCACCCCAGTCCAACACCGGCATCTTCACATCATGCTTTTATTATAGCTGAAGAGTAGTGGGATTGAGCACAGGCCTGTCACAAGATCAGATCCACCACTCACATCTAACAAGTTTTAATCGTCTGACAAGAGGGGGACAAATTCTAATCACCATAGTCTGGAACTTACTCCCCAGTGACAGAAAGAGCTGAATGGACCCAACAACCAGTGAAACTGAGAGTAACAGCAAATGGAAGTGGTAGAGAAGCAGAGTCCTACCTGATCCCACCAGGCTACCAGCCAGGGCTTAGAGCATGTCTCACAAAAGAAGTCAACGAGTGGCATCTTCTGTCAGGCTGTAGCACTCCTGTGGATTTAGAGATCTGCCTGTCGGACAGAGTGAGGTAAACACCCTGCACTGTTGGGGAGATCTGTCGTGATTAATCCAGAGCCTGCTCACAGCACAGCTTCTCCAGCCTTCCCTGTACCATACGAGGGAGAGAGAAGGCTCTGAGCGTTTAAATTTCATCCAGTGCACTTGGCATCTCCTTGGGATCTGGAGTGACCTCAGCCGATGGAAATATCTCGGGCACGTTTTCCAGGGTGCTCCTCATGACATTGGCTCCGTGCTGTCACACACAATCCACCGTTACTAGTCCATCCACCTTCCGATGATAGCACCTGGCGTTCGATGGGGCCAGGAGAGGTTCCCGATCAGTTAGGCCAAAGCCAGCAGCTGCCGGTGACAAGATGTCTCCCCTGCACTGCAGACTCTGACTACCCACAGTACACTGCAGTTTGGTGGAGAGGAGAGAGAAAGTATCGGACCCTTTCTCACATTTTCTGCACCAGTTATGTTCAAGCAATCAAAAAATGACAAGATATAAATCCTCCAGCACTCAGTAAGGTGAAGCATAAAGCTTGTCACATCAGATCCAGAGAATTAGCATCACAAAATGGAGCTTCCCTCTGTCTCTCTTGGGTACCAGTCTGCAGCTTTCTGACACAGTATTCAAAATACCTCGACCTTATTGATCACCATTCGCAGCCCTTTCACGGATTGCCAGCCTCTCTCTCTCCTGGATGTCTGGAATTCACACTGTTTACTGTCTCCTCCTATGGCAGCCTTGTACAGACAGCGTCTGCAAGCTGCTCCTGTATCCTCACTGCAGTCAGTGATGTAAAAAGGGGGAGGGAGAGAGAGGGAGGGAGGGAGGGAGGGAGGTGTGCAGCAACATTACACTGGGGCACATACACCACTGGCACAACCAGCCACTGCTGAACTCCAATAACCTCAGATTTTTTCTCTTTATAACCTTTCTGAAATTACAACTGGATAGGGAGGGGTAAAATACCAGATTCTTATATTAAAGGAACAGATCCAACCAGTTCCTTGCTGCAAATGTAATCTCTGCTACTGTCTGCCCCGTCTCCCTCTGTATAATTTATTTTCTTTTGTTATCTATCTCTCTGTCAATCTGTCAGTCTTTCTCTGTCCTTTCCCTCTCTGTCTCTTTCTCACTTTCTTTGCTTAACGACCTCCCTCTGACTCTACTGCCCGACTCTTGCTCCCTCTCTCTGAATCTTCTTCTCTGGCTCTCTCTAACTACCTCTCTCTAACTCTCTCTTGCTCTGACCAGTTCTCATTCTGAACCTGCCTTTATGACTCTCTCTGTGACTATCCAGCTATAGAACAGTACAGCACAGAACAGGCCCTTCGGCCCACGATGTATCTCCCAGTCTCTTTAGCTTACACCTCTTTTGTCAGACTGAATTGGCTGCACTTGAGTTTATAAAGTTGCTGCATTTTCCTGGATCAGCCTGTTAGAATGCGCAGGATTTCGACAGCATGGGGATCAGTGGGGTTGGGACTGGGAGGTTGCGGATCATTGAAAAGGTGTGGACAATTAAAGGGAAGAATGTTGAAAATATTTGGAGAATTTCAATAAACAACTGAGCCCAATAGCAGCTTTTGGCTGATGGGATGAAGTTGGGGCAGGGGAGGGGGAGGGGGAAGGGGGATGGGGATCGGGAGGGGGAGGAGGGAGGGGGGAGGGGGGAAAAGAGGGGCAGTGCATTCATTGGCGGGAAACCCAAAGTACAAACATGAGTTTGCAATAGATGGGGATCCACTACGAGGCCCGCTTACAGAAGGTGGCTGCTGGACTGCACTCGGGAAGCACTCTCACCTCTGAGTCAGAATTTGATGGGTTCAATTCTAGAGCGTTGAGTGCATAATCTAGGCTGACTCCCCAGTGCAGCATTGACTGAGGTGACAGCATTTTGGCTGAGATTTAAACCAAGGTCCTGTTTGCCTTCTCCAGTGGATGTGGAAGATCCCATGCCACTGTCTATTCAGGAGTATTTTCTAGTGTGCTGGTCAATGGTGGCACAGTGGTTAGCACTGCTGCCTCAAAGCACCAGGGACCTGTGTTCGATTCCCTGTTTGGAGTTTGCACGTTCTCCCCATGTCTGCGTGGGTTTCCTCCAGGTGCTCCGGTTTCCTCCCACAATATGAAAGACGTGCTGATTAGGTGTATTGACCATGTTAAATTCTCCCTCAGTGTACCCAAGCAGGCGCCAGAGTGTGGCGACTAGGGGATTTTCACAGTAACTTCATTGCAGTGTTAATGTAAGCCTACTTGTGACAATAATAAATAACCTTTACTTTTTACTTCAATATTAATCCCTCAAACAGCACCACTAAAACAGATGATCTGGTCATCATCACATGGGAAACAGTGCCAACTCTTTAATGGGGCAGTGGAAGGAAGCAAGTGGAGAAGGAGAACTCAGCTGCTGAGAAGACGACCCTGGTCAAGGAGAAGAAGGAGGCATATGACATACACAGGCAGCTGGGATCAAGTGGATCCTTTCAAGAGTACAGAGGGTGTTGGAGTAGAGTTAAGAGAGAAATCAGGAGGGCAAAAAGGGGACACGAGATTGCTTTGGCAGATAAGGCAAAGGAGAATCCAAAGAGCTCCCACAAATACATAAAGGGCAAAAGAGTAACAAGGGAGAGAGTAGGGCCTCTTATGGGTCAACAAGGTTATCTATGTGCGGATCCACAAGAGATGGGTGAGATCCTAAATGAATATTTCTCATCAGTACTTACTGTCAAGAAAAGCATGGGTGTTAGGGAACTTGGGGAAATAAATAGTGATGTCTTGAGGAGTGTACATATTACAGAGAAGGAGGTGCTGGAAGTCATACAGCGCATCAAGGTAGATAAATCCCTGGAACCTGATGAAGTGTATCCCAGGACATTGTGGGAGGTTAGGGAGGAAATTGCAGGTCCCCGAGCAGAGATATTTGAATCATCGATAGTCATGGGTGAGGTGCCTGAAGATTGGAGGGTGGCAAATGTTTTGCCTTTGTTTATGTGCCGCCCATAATAGCACAGTGGTTAGCACTGCTGCTTCACAGCTCCAGGGACCTGGGTTCGATTCCCGACTTGCGTCACTGTCTCTATGAAGTTTGCACATTCTCCCCGTGTCAGTGTGGGTTTCCTCCGGGTGCTCCGGTTTCCTCCCACTGTCTGAAAGATTTGCTGGTTAGGGTGCATTGGCCCGAATCAGAGTGTGGCGACTAGGGGAATTTCACTAACTTCATTGCAGTGTTAATGTAAGCCTTACTTGTGACTAATAAATAAACTATAACTTAAGACAGTTACATGGGTAAGGTGGGTATAGAGGGATATGGGCCAAATGTGGACAATTTGGAATAGCTTAGTGGTTAAAAACTGGGTGGCATGGACAAGTTGGGCCGAAGGGCCTGTTTCCATGCTGTAAACCTCTATGACTCTAGAAGACCCAGAATAAACAGAGGTGAGTGAAGCTGGCATTTGCTGCCCATCCCCCAATTGATTGTGAACTGACGGGCTTGCCAGCCCATTTCCAAGGGTAGTGAAGTGGGTCTGGAGTCACACAGGCCAGACCAAGTAAACACATGGCATTTCCTTCCCTGAAAGACATTAGTGACCCAGATAGATTTGTACAACAAATGACCAAGGTTTCATGCTCACCATTACTGAGCCTTGCTTTCAATTCCAGATTTATTAATTGAATTTAAAATCCACAGCTGCCATGGTGGGATTTGAATCAAGGTCCCCAGGGTATTAGTTTGGGCTTCTAGATGACTAGTCCAGTGATGTTACTGCTACTCCACCATCTCTCTGGCACAAGCTGAAAATGCAAGTAGCCAGTGTTTGTAGGTGCTTAATGCGCTTGGACTCAGAGCTGGTGACATTTTTAAAGACCCTTCCATATCTGCAATCCTTCCCCTGATAGTACACGTGGCACCATTTAAATCCCTTAGCCTGGAGTGGTTTGAAAAAGTGAGAATATAAACAGGCAGAAGTGACTCCAGCTTTTCTCCTCTGCGAACTACATTAAAGTTCAGGTGAGATAAAAGTCTCCACTATCGATACAAAGTCCGATCGTCACAGCTGAGCTTCAACAAGACCATAAAAATATACCAATCCAACAGTAATGTTGAATCTGCTTCTCTCCACAGCACTGTCTGATTTAGAGTATCTCTCACATTCTTTGTTTCAAATTTCCAGCATCTGCATTATTTTGTTTTCTGATTAATGAGGAAAACGGATTGTTATGGAAAAGCAAATAGAGCCCAAGAACAGACCCTTCAGCACACCCAGCCTGAGCCCATTCCTCTGGCTCACCCACCCAGCCTGAGCCCATTCCTCTGGCTCACCCACCCAGCCTGAGCCCATTCCTCTGGCTCACCCACCCAGCCTGAGCCCATTCCTCTGGCTCACCCACCCAGTCTGAGCCCATTCCTCTGGCTCACCCACCCAGTCTGAGCCCATTCCTCTGGCTCACCCACCCAGCCTGAGCCCATTCCTCTGGCTCACCCACCCAGCCTCAGCCCATTCCTCTGGCCCACTCACCCAGCCTGACCCCATTCCTCTGGCTTATCCAGCCTGAGCCCATTCCTTTGGCTTATCCAGCCTGAGCCCATTCCTCTGGCCCACCTACCCAGCCTGACCCCATTCCTCTGGCTTATCCAGCCTGAGCCCATTCCTCTGGCCCATCCACCCAGCCTCAGCCCATTCCTCTGGCTAACCCACCCAGCCTGAGCCCATTCCTCTGGCTCACCCACCCAGTCTGAGCCCATTCCTAATCCTTACTTAGACTCAAGACTTATTGCTGATACACGGTTTCTATCCCCCTGTTCGCCTCCTGTTCATTTGTCTATGAAGATATGCCCTGAGTGTTATTAACGTGCCGACTTCTATCACCTCCACTGGCAGCGTGTTCCAGGCACCCACTGCCCTCCCTGTGAAAAACGTACCCCGTACATCACCTCTAAGCTTTCCCCCTCTCACTTTGAATTTTGGTAGGAATAACAGCAAAATGGACTGTTACTCAAATGGTAAAAAATTGCAGCATGCTGCTGTGTGCAGCATGCTGCTGTGCAGAGGGACCTGGGTGTCCTCGTGCAGGAATCTCAAGGAGTTGGTTTGCAGGTGCAGCAGGTAATTAAGAAGGCAAATGGAATTTTGTCCTTCATTGCGAGACGGATGAAGTTTAAAAACAGCGAGGTTATGTTGCAGCTGTATAAGGTGCTGGTGAGGCCACACCTGGAGTACTGTGCACAGTTTTGGTCTCCTTACTTGAGAAAGAATATACTGGCACTGGAGGAGGTGCAGAGGAGATTCACTAGGTTGATTCCGGAGTTGAGAGGGTTGGCTTATGAGGAGAGACTGAGTAGACTGGGGCTACACTCATTGGAATTCAGAAGAATGAGGGGGGGATCTTATAGAAACATATAAGATTATGAAGGAAAGAGATAAGATCGAAGCAGGGAAGTTGTTTCCACTGGCGGGTGAAACTAGAACTAGTGGGCATGGCCTCAAAACGAGGGGGTGCAGATTTGGGACTGAGTTGAGGAGGAACTTCTTCACACAAAGGGTTGTGAATCTGTGGAATTCCCTGCCCAGTGAAGCAGTTGAGGCTACCTCATTGAATGTTTTTAAGGCAAGGATCGATAAATCTTTGAACAGGAAAGGAATTAAGGGTTATGGTGAGCGGGCGGGTAAGTGGAGCTGAGTCCACAAAAAGATCAGCCATGATCTTAATGAATGGCGGGGCAGGCTTGAGGGGCCAGATGGCCTACTCCTGCTCCTAGTTCTTATGTTCTTCTGTAACCTGTGCCCCCCTGTAATTGACATTTCCACCCTGGGAAAAAGCCCCTGACTATCCACCCTGTCTGTACCTCTCAGAATTTTGTAGACCTCTATCAGGTCTCCCCTCAGCCTCCGTCTTTGCAGTTCAGTTGGGAAATATATACTTGTCATGTATAAAATCTGTAAATAACTAGAAAAGAGTAAAGATTGGCTCCAGTTCTAAACTTCACCAAATGGCTTAAGGGTTTTCCAGACCCTGTTTATACTGTTTTCCTGTTCACACTGTGTCTCTGTTCACACTGTTTTCCTGTTCACGCTGTGTCCCTGTTCACACTGTGTCCCTGTTCACACTGTGTCCCTGTTCACACTGTGTCCCTGTTCACACTGTGTCTCTGTTCACACTGTGTCCCCGTTCACACTGTGCCCCTGTTCACACTGTGTCCCTGTTCACACTGTGTCCCTGTTCACACTGTGTCACTGTTTATACTGTTTTCCTGTTCACGCTGTGTCCCCGTTCACACTGTGTCCCTGTTCACACTGTGTCTCTGTTCACACTGTGTCTCTGTTCACACTGTGTCCCTGTTCACACTGTGTCCCTGTTCACACTGTGTCCCCATTCACACTGTGTCTCTGTTCACACTGTGTCTCTGTTCACACTGTGTCCCTGTTCACACTGTGTCCCCGTTCACACTGTGTCTCTGTTCACACTGTGTCCCCGTTCACACTGTGCCCCGTTCACACTGTGCCCCATTCACACTGTGTCTCTGTTCACACTGTGTCCCCGTTCACACTGTGTCTCTGTTCACACTGTGTCCCTGTTCACACTGTGTATCTGTTCACACTGAGTCCCCGTTCACACTGTGTCCCTGTTCACACTGTGTCCCCGTTCACACTGTGTCTCTGTTCACACTGTGTCCCTGTTCACACTGTGTCCCTGTTCACACTGTGTCCCCGTTCACACTGTGTCCCCGTTCACACTGTGTCCCCGTTCACACTGTGTCCCTGTTCACACTGTGTCCCTGTTCACACTGTGTCCCTGTTCACACTATGTCTCTGTTCACAGTGTCCCTGTTCTCACTGTGTCCCTGTTCACACTGTGTCCCCGTTCACACTGTGTCTCTGTTCACACTGTGTCTCTGTTCACACTGTGTCTCTGTTCACACTGTGCCCCCGTTCACACTGTGTCTCTGTTCACACTGTGTCTCTGTTCACACTGTGTCCCCGTTCACACTGTGTCTCTGTTCACGCTGTGTCTCTGTTCACACTGTGTCTCTGTTCACACTGTGTCTCTGTTCACACTGTGTCCCTGTTCACACTGTGTACCCGTTCACACTGTGTCTCTGTTCACACTGTGTCTCTGTTCACACTGTGTCTCTGTTCACACTGTGTCCCCGTTCACACTGTGTCTCTGTTCACACTGTGTCTCTGTTCACACTGTGTCTCTGTTCACACTGTGTCCCTGTTCACACTGTGTACCCGTTCACACTGTGTCTCTGTTCACACTGTGTCTCTGTTCACACTGTGTCTCTGTTCACACTGTGTCCCCGTTCACACTGTGTCTCTGTTCACACTGTGTCTCTGTTCACACTGTGCCTCTGTTCACACTGTGTCCCCGTTCACACTGTGCCCCGTTCACACTGTGTCCCTGTTCACACTGTGTCCCTGTTCACACTGTCTCTGTTCACACTGTGTCCCTGTTCACACTGTGTCTCTGTTCACACTGTGTCTCTGTTCACACTGTGTCTCTGTTCACACTGTGTCCCCGTTCACACTGTGTCTCTGTTCACACTGTGTCTCTGTTCACACTGTGTCTCTGTTCACACTGTGTCCCCGTTCACACTGTGTCTCTGTTCACACTGTGTCCCCGTTCACACTGTGTCTCTGTTCACACTGTGTCTCTGTTCACACTGTGTCTCTGTTCACACTGTGTCCCCGTTCACACTGTGTCTCTGTTCACACTGTGTCTCTGTTCACACTGTGTCTCTGTTCACACTGTGTCCCCGTTCACACTGTGTCTCTGTTCACACTGTGTCTCTGTTCACACTGTGTCTCTGTTCACACTGTGTCCCCGTTCACACTGTGTCTCTGTTCACACTGTGTCCCCGTTCACACTGTGTCTCTGTTCACACTGTGTCTCTGTTCACACTGTGTCTCTGTTCACACTGTGTCCCCGTTCACACTGTGTCTCTGTTCACACTGTGTCTCTGTTCACACTGTGTCCCTGTTCACACTGTGTCCCCGTTCACACTGTGTCCCCGTTCACACTGTGTCTCTGTTCACACTGTGTCTCTGTTCACACTGTGTCTCTGTTCACACTGTGTCCCCGTTCACACTGTGTCTCTGTTCACACTGTGTCCCCGTTCACACTGTGTCTCTGTTCACACTGTGTCTCTGTTCACACTGTGTCCCTGTTCACACTGTGTCCCCGTTCACACTGTGTCCCTGTTCACACTGTGTCTCTGTTCACACTGTGTCCCTGTTCACACTGTGTCCCTGTTCACACTGTGTCCCCGTTCACACTGTGTCCCTGTTCACACTGTGTCCCTGTTCACACTGTGTCCCTGTTCACACTGTGTCCCCGTTCACACTGTGTCCCTGTTCACACTGTGTCCCTGTTCACACTGTGTCCCCGTTCACACTGTGTCTCTGTTCACACTGTGTCTCTGTTCACACTGTGTCCCTGTTCACACTGTGTCCCTGTTCACACTGTGTCCCCGTTCACACTGTGTCCCTGTTCACACTGTGTCCCTGTTCACACTGTGTCCCTGTTCACACTGTGTCCCCGTTCACACTGTGTCCCCGTTCACACTGTGTCTCTGTTCACACTGTCTCTGTTCACACTGTGTCCCTGTTCACACTGTGTCCCTGTTCACACTGTGTCCCTGTTCACACTGTGTCCCCGTTCACACTGTGTCCCTGTTCACACTGTGTCCCTGTTCACACTGTGTCCCCGTTCACACTGTGTCCCTGTTCACACTGTGTCCCTGTTCACACTGTGTCTCTGTTCACACTGTGCCCCTGTTCACACTGTGTCCCCGTTCACACTGTGTCCCTGTTCTCACTGTGTCCCTGTTCACACTGTGTCCCTGTTCACACTGTGTCCCCGTTCACACTGTGTCTCTGTTCACACTGTGTCCCCGTTCACACTGTGTCCCTGTTCACACTGTGTCCCTGTTCACACTGTGTCCCTGTTCACACTGTGTCCCCGTTCACACTGTGTCTCTGTTCACACTGTGTCCCCGTTCACACTGTGTCCCTGTTCACACTGTGTCCCTGTTCACACTGTGTCCCCGTTCACACTGTGTCTCTGTTCACACTGTGTCCCCGTTCACACTGTGTCCCCGTTCACACTGTGTCCCCGTTCACACTGTGTCCCCGTTCACACTGTGTCCCCGTTCACACTGTGTCCCCGTTCACACTGTGTCCCTGTTCACACTGTGTCTCTGTTCACACTGTGTCCCTGTTCACACTGTGTCCCCGTTCACACTGTGTCCCCGTTCACACTGTGTCCCTGTTCACACTGTGTCTCTGTTCACACTGTGTCTCTGTTCACACTGTGTCTCTGTTCACACTGTGTCCCCGTTCACACTGTGTCCCTGTTCACACTGTGTCTCTGTTCACACTGTGTCCCTGTTCACACTATGTCTCTGTTCACACTGTGTCCCTGTTCACACTGTGTCCCCGTTCACACTGTGTCCCCATTCACACTGTGCCCCGTTCACACTGTGTCCCTGTTCACACTG
The DNA here is from genome assembly GCF_964213995.1 of Mustelus asterias. NCBI lineage: Eukaryota > Metazoa > Chordata > Chondrichthyes > Carcharhiniformes > Triakidae > Mustelus > Mustelus asterias. Next base: position 6,865,507 of record NC_135819.1, on the reverse strand, counting down.
TGTCCCCGTTCACACTGTGTCCCCATTCACACTGTGCCCCGTTCACACTGTGCCCCGTTCACACTGTATCTCTGTTCACACTGTGTCTCTGTTCACACTGTGTCCCTGTTCACACTGTGTCCCCGTTCACACTGTGTCCCCATTCACACTGTGCCCCGTTCACACTGTGTCTCTGTTCACACTGTGTCTCTGTTCACACTGTGTCTCTGTTCACACTGTGTCCCCGTTCACACTGTGTCCCCATTCACACTGTGCCCCGTTCACACTGTGTCCCCATTCACACTGTGTCTCTGTTCACACTGTGTCCCCGTTCACACTGTGTCTCTGTTCACACTGTGTCTCTGTTCACACTGTGCCCCTGTTCACACTGTGCCCCGTTCACACTGTGTCCCCGTTCACACTGTGTCTCTGTTCACACTGTGTCTCTGTTCACACTGTGTCCCCGTTCACACTGTGTCCCCGTTCACACTGTGTCTCTGTTCACACTGTGTCTCTGTTCACACTGTGTCCCCGTTCACACTGTGTCTCTGTTCACACTGTGTCTCTGTTCACACTGTGTCCCTGTTCACACTGTGCCCCGTTCACACTGTGTCCCCATTCACACTGTGTCTCTGTTCACACTGTGTCTCTGTTCACACTGTGCCCCTGTTCACACTGTGCCCCTGTTCACACTGTGTCTCTGTTCACACTGTGTCTCTGTTCACACTGTGTCCCTGTTCACACTGTGTCCCTGTTCACACTGTGCCCCGTTCACACTGTGTCCCCATTCACACTGTGTCTCTGTTCACACTGTGTCCCTGTTCACACTGTGTCCCTGTTCACACTGTGTCCCCATTCACACTGTGTCTCTGTTCACACTGTGTCTCTGTTCACACTGTGTCCCTGTTCACACTGTGTCCCCGTTCACACTGTGTCTCTGTTCACACTGTGTCCCCGTTCACACTGTGCCCCGTTCACACTGTGCCCCATTCACACTGTGTCTCTGTTCACACTGTGTCCCCGTTCACACTGTGTCTCTGTTCACACTGTGTCCCTGTTCACACTGTGTATCTGTTCACACTGAGTCCCCGTTCACACTGTGTCCCTGTTCACACTGTGTCCCCGTTCACACTGTGTCTCTGTTCACACTGTGTCCCTGTTCACACTGTGTCCCTGTTCACACTGTGTCCCCGTTCACACTGTGTCCCCGTTCACACTGTGTCCCCGTTCACACTGTGTCCCTGTTCACACTGTGTCCCTGTTCACACTGTGTCCCTGTTCACACTATGTCTCTGTTCACAGTGTCCCTGTTCTCACTGTGTCCCTGTTCACACTGTGTCCCCGTTCACACTGTGTCTCTGTTCACACTGTGTCTCTGTTCACACTGTGTCTCTGTTCACACTGTGCCCCCGTTCACACTGTGTCTCTGTTCACACTGTGTCTCTGTTCACACTGTGTCCCCGTTCACACTGTGTCTCTGTTCACGCTGTGTCTCTGTTCACACTGTGTCTCTGTTCACACTGTGTCTCTGTTCACACTGTGTCCCTGTTCACACTGTGTACCCGTTCACACTGTGTCTCTGTTCACACTGTGTCTCTGTTCACACTGTGTCTCTGTTCACACTGTCTCTGTTCACACTGTGTCTCTGTTCACACTGTGTCCCTGTTCACACTGTGTCCCTGTTCACACTGTGTCCCTGTTCACACTGTGTCCCCGTTCACACTGTGTCCCTGTTCACACTGTGTCCCTGTTCACACTGTGTCCCCGTTCACACTGTGTCCCTGTTCACACTGTGTCCCTGTTCACACTGTGTCCCTGTTCACACTGTGTCTCTGTTCACACTGTGCCCCTGTTCACACTGTGTCCCCGTTCACACTGTGTCCCTGTTCTCACTGTGTCCCTGTTCACACTGTGTCCCTGTTCACACTGTGTCCCCGTTCACACTGTGTCTCTGTTCACACTGTGTCCCCGTTCACACTGTGTCCCTGTTCACACTGTGTCCCTGTTCACACTGTGTCCCTGTTCACACTGTGTCCCCGTTCACACTGTGTCTCTGTTCACACTGTGTCCCCGTTCACACTGTGTCCCTGTTCACACTGTGTCCCTGTTCACACTGTGTCCCCGTTCACACTGTGTCTCTGTTCACACTGTGTCCCCGTTCACACTGTGTCCCCGTTCACACTGTGTCCCCGTTCACACTGTGTCCCCGTTCACACTGTGTCCCCGTTCACACTGTGTCCCCGTTCACACTGTGTCCCTGTTCACACTGTGTCTCTGTTCACACTGTGTCCCTGTTCACACTGTGTCCCCGTTCACACTGTGTCCCCGTTCACACTGTGTCCCTGTTCACACTGTGTCTCTGTTCACACTGTGTCTCTGTTCACACTGTGTCTCTGTTCACACTGTGTCCCCGTTCACACTGTGTCTCTGTTCACACTGTGTCCCCGTTCACACTGTGTCCCTGTTCACACTGTGTCTCTGTTCACACTGTGTCCCTGTTCACACTATGTCTCTGTTCACACTGTGTCCCTGTTCACACTGTGTCCCCGTTCACACTGTGTCCCCATTCACACTGTGCCCCGTTCACACTGTGTCCCTGTTCACACTGTGTCCCCGTTCACACTGTGTCCCCATTCACACTGTGCCCCGTTCACACTGTGCCCCGTTCACACTGTATCTCTGTTCACACTGTGTCTCTGTTCACACTGTGTCCCTGTTCACACTGTGTCCCCGTTCACACTGTGTCCCCATTCACACTGTGCCCCGTTCACACTGTGTCTCTGTTCACACTGTGTCTCTGTTCACACTGTGTCTCTGTTCACACTGTGTCTCTGTTCACACTGTGTCCCCGTTCACACTGTGTCCCCATTCACACTGTGCCCCGTTCACACTGTGTCCCCATTCACACTGTGTCTCTGTTCACACTGTGTCCCCGTTCACACTGTGTCTCTGTTCACACTGTGTCTCTGTTCACACTGTGTCTCTGTTCACACTGTGCCCCTGTTCACACTGTGTCCCTGTTCACACTGTGTCCCTGTTCACACTGTGTCCCTGTTCACACTGTGCCCCGTTCACACTGTGTCCCCGTTCACACTGTGTCTCTGTTCACACTGTGTCTCTGTTCACACTGTGTCCCCGTTCACACTGTGTCCCCGTTCACACTGTGTCTCTGTTCACACTGTGTCTCTGTTCACACTGTGTCCCCGTTCACACTGTGTCTCTGTTCACACTGTGTCTCTGTTCACACTGTGTCCCTGTTCACACTGTGCCCCGTTCACACTGTGTCCCCATTCACACTGTGTCTCTGTTCACACTGTGTCTCTGTTCACACTGTGCCCCTGTTCACACTGTGCCCCTGTTCACACTGTGTCTCTGTTCACACTGTGTCTCTGTTCACACTGTGTCCCTGTTCACACTGTGTCCCTGTTCACACTGTGTCCCTGTTCACACTGTGTCCCTGTTCACACTGTGCCCCTGTTCACACTGTGTCCCTGTTCACACTGTGTCCCTGTTCACACTGTGTCCCCGTTCACACTGTGTCCCTGTTCACACTGTGTCCCCATTCACACTGTGTCCCTGTTCACACTGTGTCTCTGTTCACACTGTGTCTCTGTTCACACTGTGTCTCTGTTCACACTGTCTCTGTTCACACTGTGTCCCTGTTCACACTGTGTCCCCGTTCACACTGTGTCCCTGTTCACACTGTGTCCCCATTCACACTGTGTCCCTGTTCACACTGTGTCTCTGTTCACACTGTGTCCCTGTTCACACTGTGTCCCCGTTCACACTGTGCCCCGTTCACACTGTGTCTCTGTTCACACTGTGTCCCTGTTCACACTGTGTCTCTGTTCACACTGTGTCCCTGTTCACACTGTGTCCCTGTTCACACTGTGCCCCGTTCACACTGTGTCCCCATTCACACTGTGTCTCTGTTCACACTGTGTCCCTGTTCACACTGTGTCCCTGTTCACACTGTGTCCCCATTCACACTGTGTCTCTGTTCACACTGTGTCTCTGTTCACACTGTGTCCCTGTTCACACTGTGTCCCCGTTCACACTGTGTCTCTGTTCACACTGTGTCCCCGTTCACACTGTGCCCCGTTCACACTGTGCCCCATTCACACTGTGTCTCTGTTCACACTGTGTCCCCGTTCACACTGTGTCTCTGTTCACACTGTGTCCCTGTTCACACTGTGTATCTGTTCACACTGAGTCCCCGTTCACACTGTGTCCCTGTTCACACTGTGTCCCCGTTCACACTGTGTCTCTGTTCACACTGTGTCCCTGTTCACACTGTGTCCCTGTTCACACAGTTCCCGTTCACACTGTGTCCCCGTTCACACTGTGTCCCCGTTCACACTGTGTCCCTGTTCACACTGTGTCCCTGTTCACACTGTGTCCCTGTTCACACTATGTCTCTGTTCACAGTGTCCCTGTTCTCACTGTGTCCCTGTTCACACTGTGTCCCCGTTCACACTGTGTCTCTGTTCACACTGTGTCTCTGTTCACACTGTGTCTCTGTTCACACTGTGCCCCCGTTCACACTGTGTCTCTGTTCACACTGTGTCTCTGTTCACACTGTGTCCCCGTTCACACTGTGTCTCTGTTCACGCTGTGTCTCTGTTCACACTGTGTCTCTGTTCACACTGTGTCTCTGTTCACACTGTGTCCCTGTTCACACTGTGTACCCGTTCACACTGTGTCTCTGTTCACACTGTGTCTCTGTTCACACTGTGTCTCTGTTCACACTGTGTCTCTGTTCACACTGTCTCTGTTCACACTGTGTCTCTGTTCACACTGTGTCCCTGTTCACACTGTGTCCCTGTTCACACTGTGTCCCTGTTCACACTGTGTCCCCGTTCACACTGTGTCCCTGTTCACACTGTGTCCCTGTTCACACTGTGTCCCCGTTCACACTGTGTCCCTGTTCACACTGTGTCCCTGTTCACACTGTGTCCCTGTTCACACTGTGTCTCTGTTCACACTGTGCCCCTGTTCACACTGTGTCCCCGTTCACACTGTGTCCCTGTTCTCACTGTGTCCCTGTTCACACTGTGTCCCTGTTCACACTGTGTCCCCGTTCACACTGTGTCTCTGTTCACACTGTGTCCCCGTTCACACTGTGTCCCTGTTCACACTGTGTCCCTGTTCACACTGTGTCCCTGTTCACACTGTGTCCCCGTTCACACTGTGTCTCTGTTCACACTGTGTCCCCGTTCACACTGTGTCCCCGTTCACACTGTGTCCCTGTTCACACTGTGTCCCCGTTCACACTGTGTCTCTGTTCACACTGTGTCCCCGTTCACACTGTGTCCCCGTTCACACTGTGTCCCCGTTCACACTGTGTCCCCGTTCACACTGTGTCCCCGTTCACACTGTGTCCCTGTTCACACTGTGTCTCTGTTCACACTGTGTCCCTGTTCACACTGTGTCCCCGTTCACACTGTGTTCCCGTTCACACTGTGTCCCTGTTCACACTGTGTCTCTGTTCACACTGTGTCTCTGTTCACACTGTGTCTCTGTTCACACTGTGTCCCCGTTCACACTGTGTCTCTGTTCACACTGTGTCCCCGTTCACACTGTGTCCCTGTTCACACTGTGTCTCTGTTCACACTGTGTCCCTGTTCACACTATGTCTCTGTTCACACTGTGTCCCTGTTCACACTGTGTCCCCGTTCACACTGTGTCCCCATTCACACTGTGCCCCGTTCACACTGTGTCCCTGTTCACACTGTGTCCCCGTTCACACTGTGTCCCCATTCACACTGTGCCCCGTTCACACTGTGCCCCGTTCACACTGTATCTCTGTTCACACTGTGTCTCTGTTCACACTGTGTCCCTGTTCACACTGTGTCCCCGTTCACACTGTGTCCCCATTCACACTGTGCCCCGTTCACACTGTGTCTCTGTTCACACTGTGTCTCTGTTCACACTGTGTCTCTGTTCACACTGTGTCTCTGTTCACACTGTGTCCCCGTTCACACTGTGTCCCCATTCACACTGTGCCCCGTTCACACTGTGTCCCCATTCACACTGTGTCTCTGTTCACACTGTGTCCCCGTTCACACTGTGTCTCTGTTCACACTGTGTCTCTGTTCACACTGTGCCCCTGTTCACACTGTGCCCCTGTTCACACTGTGTCCCTGTTCACACTGTGTCCCTGTTCACACTGTGTCCCTGTTCACACTGTGCCCCGTTCACACTGTGTCCCCGTTCACACTGTGTCTCTGTTCACACTGTGTCTCTGTTCACACTGTGTCCCCGTTCACACTGTGTCCCCGTTCACACTGTGTCTCTGTTCACACTGTGTCTCTGTTCACACTGTGTCCCCGTTCACACTGTGTCTCTGTTCACACTGTGTCTCTGTTCACACTGTGTCCCTGTTCACACTGTGCCCCGTTCACACTGTGTCCCCATTCACACTGTGTCTCTGTTCACACTGTGTCTCTGTTCACACTGTGCCCCTGTTCACACTGTGCCCCTGTTCACACTGTGTCTCTGTTCACACTGTGTCTCTGTTCACACTGTGTCCCTGTTCACACTGTGTCCCTGTTCACACTGTGTCCCTGTTCACACTGTGTCCCTGTTCACACTGTGCCCCTGTTCACACTGTGTCCCTGTTCACACTGTGTCCCTGTTCACACTGTGTCCCCGTTCACACTGTGTCCCTGTTCACACTGTGTCCCCATTCACACTGTGTCCCTGTTCACACTGTGTCTCTGTTCACACTGTGTCCCTGTTCACACTGTGTCCCCGTTCACACTGTGCCCCGTTCACACTGTGTCTCTGTTCACACTGTGTCCCTGTTCACACTGTGTCTCTGTTCACACTGTGTCCCTGTTCACACTGTGTCCCTGTTCACACTGTGCCCCGTTCACACTGTGTCTCTGTTCACACTGTGTCTCTGTTCACACTGTGTCCCTGTTCACACTGTGTCCCTGTTCACACTGTGTCCCCATTCACACTGTGTCTCTGTTCACACTGTGTCTCTGTTCACACTGTGTCCCTGTTCACACTGTGTCCCCGTTCACACTGTGTCTCTGTTCACACTGTGTCCCCGTTCACACTGTGCCCCGTTCACACTGTGCCCCATTCACACTGTGTCTCTGTTCACACTGTGTCCCCGTTCACACTGTGTCTCTGTTCACACTGTGTCCCTGTTCACACTGTGTATCTGTTCACACTGAGTCCCCGTTCACACTGTGTCCCTGTTCACACTGTGTCCCCGTTCACACTGTGTCTCTGTTCACACTGTGTCCCTGTTCACACTGTGTCCCTGTTCACACTGTGTCCCCGTTCACACTGTGTCCCCGTTCACACTGTGTCCCCGTTCACACTGTGTCCCTGTTCACACTGTGTCCCTGTTCACACTGTGTCCCTGTTCACACTATGTCTCTGTTCACAGTGTCCCTGTTCTCACTGTGTCCCTGTTCACACTGTGTCCCCGTTCACACTGTGTCTCTGTTCACACTGTGTCTCTGTTCACACTGTGTCTCTGTTCACACTGTGCCCCCGTTCACACTGTGTCTCTGTTCACACTGTGTCTCTGTTCACACTGTGTCCCCGTTCACACTGTGTCTCTGTTCACGCTGTGTCTCTGTTCACACTGTGTCTCTGTTCACACTGTGTCTCTGTTCACACTGTGTCCCTGTTCACACTGTGTACCCGTTCACACTGTGTCTCTGTTCACACTGTGTCTCTGTTCACACTGTGTCTCTGTTCACACTGTGTCCCCGTTCACACTGTGTCTCTGTTCACACTGTGTCTCTGTTCACACTGTGCCTCTGTTCACACTGTGTCCCCGTTCACACTGTGCCCCGTTCACACTGTGTCCCTGTTCACACTGTGTCCCTGTTCACACTGTCTCTGTTCACACTGTGTCCCTGTTCACACTGTGTCTCTGTTCACACTGTGTCTCTGTTCACACTGTGTCTCTGTTCACACTGTGTCCCCGTTCACACTGTGTCTCTGTTCACACTGTGTCTCTGTTCACACTGTGTCTCTGTTCACACTGTGTCCCCGTTCACACTGTGTCTCTGTTCACACTGTGTCCCCGTTCACACTGTGGCTCTGTTCACACTGTGTCTCTGTTCACACTGTGTCTCTGTTCACACTGTGTCCCCGTTCACACTGTGTCTCTGTTCACACTGTGTCTCTGTTCACACTGTGTCTCTGTTCACACTGTGTCCCCGTTCACACTGTGTCTCTGTTCACACTGTGTCTCTGTTCACACTGTGTCTCTGTTCACACTGTGTCCCCGTTCACACTGTGTCTCTGTTCACACTGTGTCCCCGTTCACACTGTGTCTCTGTTCACACTGTGTCTCTGTTCACACTGTGTCTCTGTTCACACTGTGTCCCCGTTCACACTGTGTCTCTGTTCACACTGTGTCTCTGTTCACACTGTGTCTCTGTTCACACTGTGTCCCTGTTCACACTGTGTCCCCGTTCACACTGTGTCCCCGTTCACACTGTGTCTCTGTTCACACTGTGTCTCTGTTCACACTGTGTCTCTGTTCACACTGTGTCCCCGTTCACACTGTGTCTCTGTTCACACTGTGTCCCCGTTCACACTGTGTCTCTGTTCACACTGTGTCTCTGTTCACACTGTGTCCCTGTTCACACTGTGTCCCCGTTCACACTGTGTCTCTGTTCACACTGTGTCTCTGTTCACACTGTGTCCCTGTTCACACTGTGTCCCTGTTCACACTGTGTCCCCGTTCACACTGTGTCCCTGTTCACACTGTGTCCCTGTTCACACTGTGTCCCTGTTCACACTGTGTCCCCGTTCACACTGTGTCCCTGTTCACACTGTGTCCCTGTTCACACTGTGTCCCCGTTCACACTGTGTCTCTGTTCACACTGTGTCTCTGTTCACACTGTGTCCCTGTTCACACTGTGTCCCTGTTCACACTGTGTCCCCGTTCACACTGTGTCCCTGTTCACACTGTGTCCCTGTTCACACTGTGTCCCTGTTCACACTGTGTCCCCGTTCACACTGTGTCCCCGTTCACACTGTGTCTCTGTTCACACTGTCTCTGTTCACACTGTGTCTCTGTTCACACTGTGTCCCTGTTCACACTGTGTCCCTGTTCACACTGTGTCCCTGTTCACACTGTGTCCCCGTTCACACTGTGTCCCTGTTCACACTGTGTCCCTGTTCACACTGTGTCCCCGTTCACACTGTGTCCCTGTTCACACTGTGTCCCTGTTCACACTGTGTCCCTGTTCACACTGTGTCTCTGTTCACACTGTGCCCCTGTTCACACTGTGTCCCCGTTCACACTGTGTCCCTGTTCTCACTGTGTCCCTGTTCACACTGTGTCCCTGTTCACACTGTGTCCCCGTTCACACTGTGTCTCTGTTCACACTGTGTCCCCGTTCACACTGTGTCCCTGTTCACACTGTGTCCCTGTTCACACTGTGTCCCTGTTCACACTGTGTCCCCGTTCACACTGTGTCTCTGTTCACACTGTGTCCCCGTTCACACTGTGTCCCTGTTCACACTGTGTCCCTGTTCACACTGTGTCCCCGTTCACACTGTGTCTCTGTTCACACTGTGTCCCCGTTCACACTGTGTCCCCGTTCACACTGTGTCCCCATTCACACTGTGCCCCGTTCACACTGTGCCCCGTTCACACTGTATCTCTGTTCACACTGTGTCTCTGTTCACACTGTGTCCCTGTTCACACTGTGTCCCCGTTCACACTGTGTCCCCATTCACACTGTGCCCCGTTCACACTGTGTCTCTGTTCACACTGTGTCTCTGTTCACACTGTGTCTCTGTTCACACTGTGTCTCTGTTCACACTGTGTCCCCGTTCACACTGTGTCCCCATTCACACTGTGCCCCGTTCACACTGTGTCCCCATTCACACTGTGTCTCTGTTCACACTGTGTCCCCGTTCACACTGTGTCTCTGTTCACACTGTGTCTCTGTTCACACTGTGCCCCTGTTCACACTGTGCCCCTGTTCACACTGTGTCCCTGTTCACACTGTGTCCCTGTTCACACTGTGTCCCTGTTCACACTGTGCCCCGTTCACACTGTGTCCCCGTTCACACTGTGTCTCTGTTCACACTGTGTCTCTGTTCACACTGTGTCCCCGTTCACACTGTGTCCCCGTTCACACTGTGTCTCTGTTCACACTGTGTCTCTGTTCACACTGTGTCCCCGTTCACACTGTGTCTCTGTTCACACTGTGTCTCTGTTCACACTGTGTCCCTGTTCACACTGTGCCCCGTTCACACTGTGTCCCCATTCACACTGTGTCTCTGTTCACACTGTGTCTCTGTTCACACTGTGCCCCTGTTCACACTGTGCCCCTGTTCACACTGTGTCTCTGTTCACACTGTGTCTCTGTTCACACTGTGTCCCTGTTCACACTGTGTCCCTGTTCACACTGTGTCCCTGTTCACACTGTGTCCCTGTTCACACTGTGCCCCTGTTCACACTGTGTCCCTGTTCACACTGTGTCCCTGTTCACACTGTGTCCCCGTTCACACTGTGTCCCTGTTCACACTGTGTCCCCATTCACACTGTGTCCCTGTTCACACTGTGTCTCTGTTCACACTGTGTCCCTGTTCACACTGTGTCCCCGTTCACACTGTGCCCCGTTCACACTGTGTCTCTGTTCACACTGTGTCCCTGTTCACACTGTGTCTCTGTTCACACTGTGTCCCTGTTCACACTGTGTCCCTGTTCACACTGTGCCCCGTTCACACTGTGTCTCTGTTCACACTGTGTCTCTGTTCACACTGTGTCCCTGTTCACACTGTGTCCCTGTTCACACTGTGTCCCCATTCACACTGTGTCTCTGTTCACACTGTGTCTCTGTTCACACTGTGTCCCTGTTCACACTGTGTCCCCGTTCACACTGTGTCTCTGTTCACACTGTGTCCCCGTTCACACTGTGCCCCGTTCACACTGTGCCCCATTCACACTGTGTCTCTGTTCACACTGTGTCCCCGTTCACACTGTGTCTCTGTTCACACTGTGTCCCTGTTCACACTGTGTATCTGTTCACACTGAGTCCCCGTTCACACTGTGTCCCTGTTCACACTGTGTCCCCGTTCACACTGTGTCTCTGTTCACACTGTGTCCCTGTTCACACTGTGTCCCTGTTCACACTGTGTCCCCGTTCACACTGTGTCCCCGTTCACACTGTGTCCCCGTTCACACTGTGTCCCTGTTCACACTGTGTCCCTGTTCACACTGTGTCCCTGTTCACACTATGTCTCTGTTCACAGTGTCCCTGTTCTCACTGTGTCCCTGTTCACACTGTGTCCCCGTTCACACTGTGTCTCTGTTCACACTGTGTCTCTGTTCACACTGTGTCTCTGTTCACACTGTGCCCCCGTTCACACTGTGTCTCTGTTCACACTGTGTCTCTGTTCACACTGTGTCCCCGTTCACACTGTGTCTCTGTTCACGCTGTGTCTCTGTTCACACTGTGTCTCTGTTCACACTGTGTCTCTGTTCACACTGTGTCCCTGTTCACACTGTGTACCCGTTCACACTGTGTCTCTGTTCACACTGTGTCTCTGTTCACACTGTGTCTCTGTTCACACTGTGTCCCCGTTCACACTGTGTCTCTGTTCACACTGTGTCTCTGTTCACACTGTGCCTCTGTTCACACTGTGTCCCCGTTCACACTGTGCCCCGTTCACACTGTGTCCCTGTTCACACTGTGTCCCTGTTCACACTGTCTCTGTTCACACTGTGTCCCTGTTCACACTGTGTCTCTGTTCACACTGTGTCTCTGTTCACACTGTGTCTCTGTTCACACTGTGTCCCCGTTCACACTGTGTCTCTGTTCACACTGTGTCTCTGTTCACACTGTGTCTCTGTTCACACTGTGTCCCCGTTCACACTGTGTCTCTGTTCACACTGTGTCCCCGTTCACACTGTGGCTCTGTTCACACTGTGTCTCTGTTCACACTGTGTCTCTGTTCACACTGTGTCCCCGTTCACACTGTGTCTCTGTTCACACTGTGTCTCTGTTCACACTGTGTCTCTGTTCACACTGTGTCCCCGTTCACACTGTGTCTCTGTTCACACTGTGTCTCTGTTCACACTGTGTCTCTGTTCACACTGTGTCCCCGTTCACACTGTGTCTCTGTTCACACTGTGTCCCCGTTCACACTGTGTCTCTGTTCACACTGTGTCTCTGTTCACACTGTGTCTCTGTTCACACTGTGTCCCCGTTCACACTGTGTCTCTGTTCACACTGTGTCTCTGTTCACACTGTGTCCCTGTTCACACTGTGTCCCCGTTCACACTGTGTCCCCGTTCACACTGTGTCTCTGTTCACACTGTGTCTCTGTTCACACTGTGTCTCTGTTCACACTGTGTCCCCGTTCACACTGTGTCTCTGTTCACACTGTGTCCCCGTTCACACTGTGTCTCTGTTCACACTGTGTCTCTGTTCACACTGTGTCCCTGTTCACACTGTGTCCCCGTTCACACTGTGTCTCTGTTCACACTGTGTCTCTGTTCACACTGTGTCCCTGTTCACACTGTGTCCCTGTTCACACTGTGTCCCCGTTCACACTGTGTCCCTGTTCACACTGTGTCCCTGTTCACACTGTGTCCCTGTTCACACTGTGTCCCCGTTCACACTGTGTCCCTGTTCACACTGTGTCCCTGTTCACACTGTGTCCCCGTTCACACTGTGTCTCTGTTCACACTGTGTCTCTGTTCACACTGTGTCCCTGTTCACACTGTGTCCCTGTTCACACTGTGTCCCCGTTCACACTGTGTCCCTGTTCACACTGTGTCCCTGTTCACACTGTGTCCCTGTTCACACTGTGTCCCCGTTCACACTGTGTCCCCGTTCACACTGTGTCTCTGTTCACACTGTCTCTGTTCACACTGTGTCTCTGTTCACACTGTGTCCCTGTTCACACTGTGTCCCTGTTCACACTGTGTCCCTGTTCACACTGTGTCCCCGTTCACACTGTGTCCCTGTTCACACTGTGTCCCTGTTCACACTGTGTCCCCGTTCACACTGTGTCCCTGTTCACACTGTGTCCCTGTTCACACTGTGTCCCTGTTCACACTGTGTCTCTGTTCACACTGTGCCCCTGTTCACACTGTGTCCCCGTTCACACTGTGTCCCTGTTCTCACTGTGTCCCTGTTCACACTGTGTCCCTGTTCACACTGTGTCCCCGTTCACACTGTGTCTCTGTTCACACTGTGTCCCCGTTCACACTGTGTCCCTGTTCACACTGTGTCCCTGTTCACACTGTGTCCCTGTTCACACTGTGTCCCCGTTCACACTGTGTCTCTGTTCACACTGTGTCCCCGTTCACACTGTGTCCCTGTTCACACTGTGTCCCTGTTCACACTGTGTCCCCGTTCACACTGTGTCTCTGTTCACACTGTGTCCCCGTTCACACTGTGTCCCCGTTCACACTGTGTCCCCGTTCACACTGTGTCCCCGTTCACACTGTGTCCCTGTTCACACTGTGTCTCTGTTCACACTGTGTCCCTGTTCACACTGTGTCCCCGTTCACACTGTGTCCCCGTACACACTGTGTCCCTGTTCACACTGTGTCTCTGTTCACACTGTGTCTCTGTTCACACTGAGTCCCCGTTCACACTGTGTCCCCGTTCTCACTGTGTCTCTGTTCACACTGTGTCCCCGTTCACACTGTGTCCCCATTCACACTGTGTCTCTGTTCACACTGTGTCTCTGTTCACACTGTGTCTCTGTTCACACTGTGTCTCTGTTCACACTGTGTCCCCGTTCACACTGTGTCTCTGTTCACACTGTGTCCCCGTTCACACTGTGTCCCCATTCACACTGTGTCTCTGTTCACACTGTGTCTCTGTTCACACTGTGTCTCTGTTCACACTGTGTCCCCGTTCACACTGTGTCTCTGTTCACACTGTGTCCCCGTTCACACTGTGTCCCCATTCACACTGTGTCTCTGTTCACACTGTGTCTCTGTTCACACTGTGCCCCGTTCACACTGTGTCCCCATTCACACTGTGTCTCTGTTCACACTGTGTCTCTGTTCACACTGTGTCTCTGTTCACACTGTGTCCCCATTCACACTGTGTCTCTGTTCACACTGTGTCTCTGTTCACACTGTGTCTCTGTTCACACTGTGTCTCTGTTCACACTGTGTCCCTGTTCACACTGTGCCCCCGTTCACACTATGTCTCTGTTCACACTGTGTCCCTGTTCACACTGTGCCCCCGTTCACACTATGTCTCTGTTCACACTGTGTCCCCGTTCACACTGTGTCCCCATTCACACTGTGTCTCTGTTCACACTGTGTCCCCGTTCACACTGTGCCCCGTTCACACTGAGTCCCCGTTCACACTGTGTCCCTGTTCACACTGTGTCCCCGTTCACACTGTGTCTCTGTTCACACTGTGTCCCTGTTCACACTGTGTCCCCGTTCACACTGTGTCTCTGTTCACACTGTGTCCCTGTTCACACTGTGTCCCCATTCACACTGTGCCCCGTTCACACTGTGTCTCTGTTCACACTGTGTCTCTGTTCACACTGTGTCTCTGTTCACACTGTGTCCCCATTCACACTGTGTCCCCGTTCACACTGTGTCCCTGTTCACACTGTGTCTCTGTTCACACTGTGTCTCTGTTCACACTGTGTCCCCGTTCACACTGTGTCCCCATTCACACTGTGTCCCCGTTCACACTGTGTCCCCATTCACACTGTGTCCCCGTTCACACTGTGTCCCTGTTCACACTGTGTCCCCATTCACACTGTGCCCCGTTCACACTGTGTCCCTGTTCACACTGTGTCTCTGTTCACACTGTGTCCCCATTCACACTGTGCCCCGTTCACACTGTGTCCCTGTTCACACTGTGTCTCTGTTCACACTGTGTCCCCATTCACACTGTGCCCCGTTCACACTGTGTCCCTGTTCACACTGTGTCTCTGTTCACACTGTGTCCCCGTTCACACTGTGTCCCTGTTCACACTGTGCCCCGTTCACACTGTGTCCCTGTTCACACTGTGCCCCGTTCACACTGTGTCTCTGTTCACACCGTGTCCCCGTTCACACTGTGTCCCTGTTCACACTGTGTCCCGTTCACACTGTGTCCCCATTCACACTGTGTCTCTGTTCACACTGTGTCTCTGTTCACACTGTGCCCCGTTCACACTGTGTCCCTGTTCACACTGTGTCTCTGTTCACACCGTGTCCCCGTTCACACTGTGTCTCTGTTCACACTGTGTCTCTGTTCACACTGTGCCCCGTTCACACTGTGTCCCCGTTCACACTGTGTCTCTGTTCACACTGTGTCTCTGTTCACACTGTGTCCCTGTTCACACTGTGTCTCTGTTCACACTGTGTCCCCGTTCACACTGTGTCCCCGTTCACACCGTGTCCCCGTTCACACTGTGTCTCTGTTCACACTGTGCCCCGTTCACACTGTGTCCCTGTTCACACTGTGTCTCTGTTCACACCGTGTCCCCGTTCACACTGTGTCCCCGTTCACACTGTGTCTCTGTTCACACTGTGTCCCCGTTCACACTGTGTCCCCGTTCACACTGTGTCCCCGTTCACACTGTGTCCCCATTCACACTGTGTCTCTGTTCACACTGTGCCCCGTTCACACTGTGTCCCTGTTCACACTGTGTCTCTGTTCACACTGTGTCTCTGTTCACACTGTGTCCCCGTTCACACTGTGTCCCCGTTCACACTGTGTCCCCGTTCACACTGTGTCTCTGTTCACACTGTGTCCCCGTTCACACTGTGTCCCCATTCACACAGTGTCTCTGTTCACACTGTGCCCCGTTCACACTGTGTCCCTGTTCACACTGTGTCTCTGTTCACACTGTGTCTCTGTTCACACTGTGTCCCCGTTCACACTGTGTCCCCGTTCACACTGTGTCCCCATTCACACAGTGTCTCTGTTCACACTGTGCCCCGTTCACACTGTGTCCCTGTTCACACTGTGTCTCTGTTCACACTGTGTCCCTGTTCACACTGTGTCCCTGTTCACACTGTGTCCCTGTTCACACTGTGTCTCTGTTCACACTGTGTCTCTGTTCACACTGTGTCTCTGTTCACACTGTGTCCCTGTTCACACTGTGTCTCTGTTCACACTGTGTCTCTGTTCACACTGTGTCTCTGTTCACACTGTGTCCCCGTTCACACTGTGTCCCCGTTCACACCGTGTCCCCGTTCACACTGTGTCCCCGTTCACACTGTGTCTCTGTTCACACTGTGTCCCTGTTCACACTGTGTCTCTGTTCACACTGTGCCCCGTTCACACTGTGTCCCTGTTCACACTGTGTCTCTGTTCACACTGTGTCTCTGTTCACACTGTGTCTCTGTTCACACTGTGTCCCCGTTCACACTGTGTCCCCGTTCACACTGTGTCCCCATTCACACAGTGTCTCTGTTCACACTGTGCCCCGTTCACACTGTGTCCCTGTTCACACTGTGTCTCTGTTCACACTGTGTCTCTGTTCACACTGTGTCCCCGTTCACACTGTGTCCCCGTTCACACTGTGTCTCTGTTCACACTGTGTCCCTGTTCACACTGTGTCCCCGTTCACACTGTGTCTCTGTTCACACTGTGTCCCCGTTCACACTGTGTCCCTGTTCACACTGTGTCCCCGTTCACACTGTGTCCCTGTTCACACTGTGTCCCTGTTCACACTGTGTCCCTGTTCACACTGTGTCTCTGTTCACACTGTGTCTCTGTTCACACTGTGTCCCTGTTCACACTGTGTCTCTGTTCACACTGTGTCCCCGTTCACACTGTGTCCCCGTTCACACTGTGTCCCCGTTCACACTGTGTCTCTGTTCACACTGTGTCTCTGTTCACACTGTGTCCCCGTTCACACTGTGTCCCCGTTCACACTGTGTCCCCGTTCACACTGTGTCCCTGTTCACACTGTGTCCCCGTTCACACTGTGTCCCCGTTCACACTGTGTCTCTGTTCACACTGTGTCTCTGTTCACACCGTGTCCCCGTTCACACTGTGTCCCCGTTCACACTGTGTCTCTGTTCACACTGTGTCACTGTTCACACTGTGTCCCCGTTCACACTGTGTCCCCGTTCACACTGTGTCTCTGTTCACACTGTGTCCCCATTCACACTGTGTCTCTGTTCACACTGTGTCTCTGTTCACACTGTGTCCCCGTTCACACTGTGTCCCTGTTCACACTGTGCCCCGTTCACACTGTGTCCCTGTTCACACTGTGTCTCTGTTCACACTGTGTCCCCATTCACACTGTTTCCCTGTTCACACTGTCTCCCTGTTCACACTGTGTCTCTGTTCACACTGTGTCTCTGTTCACACTGTGTCCCTGTTCACACTGTGTCCCCGTTCACACTGTGTCCCTGTTCACACTGTGTCTCTGTTCACACTGTGTCTCTGTTCTCACTGTGTCCCCGTTCACACTGTGTCCCTGTTCACACTGTGTCTCTGTTCACACTGTGTCTCTGTTCACACTGTGTCCCCGTTCACACTGTGTCCCTGTTCACACTGTGTCCCCGTTCACACTGTGTCTCTGTTCGCACTGTGTCCCTGTTCGCACTGTGTCTCTGTTCACACTGTGTCCCTGTTCCCACTGTGTCCCTGTTCACACTGTGTCCCTGTTCACACTGTGTCTCTGTTCACACTGTGTCCCCGTTCACACTGTGTCCCCGTTCACACTGTGTCCCCGTTCACACTGTGTCCCCGTTCACACTGTGTCCCTGTTCACACTGTGTCCCTGTTCGCACTGTGCCCCTGTTCACACTGTGTCTCTGTTCACACTGTGTCCCTGTTCACACTGTGTCCCTGTTCACACTGTGTCCCCGTTCACACTGTGTCCCTGTTCACACTGTGTCCCTGTTCACACTGTGTCCCCGTTCACACTGTGTCTCTGTTCACACTGTGTCCCCGTACACACTGTGCCCCCGTTCACACTGTGTCTCTGTTCACACTGTGTCCCCGTTCACACTGTGTCCCCGTTCACACTGTGTCTCTGTTCACACTGTGTCCCAGTTCACACTGTGTCCCTGTTCACACTGTGTCCCTGTTCACACTGTGTCCCCATTCACACTGTGTCCCCGTTCACACTGTGTCCCCATTCACACTGTGTCCCCGTTCACACTGTGTCCCCGTTCACACTGTGTCCCCGTTCACACTGTGTCCCCGTTCGCACTGTGTCCCTGTTCACACTGTGTCCCTGTTCACACTGTGTCTCTCTTCACACTGTGCCCCCGTTCACACTGTGTCTGTGTTCACACTATGTCTCTGTTCACACTGTGTCCCCGTTCACACTGTGTCTCTGTTCACACTGTGTCCCCATTCACACTGTGTCCCCGTTCAGACTGTCCCCGTTCACACTGTGTCTCTGTTCACACTGTGCCCTTGTTCACACTGTGTCTCTGTTCACACTGTATCTCCGTTCACACTGTGTCCCCGTTCACACTGTGTCTCTGTTCACACTGTGTCTCTGTTCACACTGTGTCCCCGTTCACACTGTGTCTCTGTTCACACTATGTCTCTGTTCACACTGTGTCCCTGTTCACACTGTGTCCCCGTTCACACTGTGTCCCCGTTCACACTGTGTCCCTGTTCACACTGTGTCTCTGTTCACACTGTGTCCCTGTTCACACTGTGTCCCCGTTCACACTGTGTCCCCATTCACACTGTGTCTCTGTTCACACTGTGTCTCTGTTCACACTGTGCCCCGTTCACACTGTGTCCCCATTCACACTGTGTCTCTGTTCACACTGTCTCTGTTCACACTGTGTCTCTGTTCACACTGTGTCTCTGTTCACACTGTGTCCCCGTTCACACTGTGTCCCCGTTCACACTGTGTCCCCGTTCACACTGTGTCCCCGTTCACACTGTGTCCCTGTTCACACTGTGTCCCCGTTCACACTGTGTCCCCATTCACACTGTGTCCCTGTTCACACTGTGTCCCCGTTCACACTGTGTCCCCATTCACACTGTGTCCCCATTCACACTGTGTCCCTGTTCACACTGTGCCCCGTTCACACTGTGTCCCCATTCACACTGTGTCTCTGTTCACACTGTCTCTGTTCACACTGTGTCTCTGTTCACAGTGTGTCCCCGTTCACACTGTGTCCCTGTTCACACTGTGTCCCTGTTCACACTGTGTCTCTGTTCACACTGTGTCCCTGTTCACACTGTGTCCCCGTTCACACTGTGTCCCCATTCACACTGTGTCTCTGTTCACACTGTCTCTGTTCACACTGTGTCTCTGTTCACACTGTGTCCCCGTTCACACTGTGTCCCCGTTCACACTGTGTCTCTGTTCACACTGTGTCCCCGTTCACACTGTGTCCCTGTTCACACTGTGTCTCTGTTCACACTGTGTCCCCGTTCACACTGTGTCCCCATTCACACTGTGTCTCTGTTCACACTGTGTCTCTGCTCACACTGTGTCCCCGTTCACACTGTGTCCCCATTCACACTGTGTCTCTGTTCACACTGTGTCCCCGTTCACACTGTGTCCCTGTTCACACTGTGCCCCGTTCACACTGTGTCTCTGTTCACACTGTGTCCCCGTTCACACTGTGTCCCCGTTCACACTGTGTCTCTGTTCACACTGTGTCCCCGTTCACACTGTGTCCCCATTCACACTGTGTCTCTGTTCACACTGTGTCCCCGTTCACACTGTGTCCCTGTTCACACTGTGTCCCTGTTCACACTGTGTCTCTGTTCACACTGTGTCTCTGTTCACACTGTGTCTCTGTTCACACTGTGTCTCTGTTCACACTGTGTCTCTGTTCACACTGTGTCTCTGTTCACACTGTGTCCCTGTTCACACTGTGTCCCCATTCACACTGTGTCTCTGTTCACACTGTGTCTCTGTTCACACTGTGTCCCCGTTCACACTGTGTCCCTGTTCACACTGTGTCTCTGTTCACACTGTGTCCCTGTTCACACTGTGCCCCGTTCACACTGTGTCTCTGTTCACACTGTGTCTCTGTTCACACTGTGTCCCCGTTCACACTGTGTCCCCGTTCACACTGTGTCTCTGTTCACACTGTGTCCCCGTTCACACTGTGTCTCTGTTCACACTGTGTCTCCGTTCACACTGTGTCCCCGTTCACACTGAGTCCCCGTTCACACTGTGTCCCCGTTCTCACTGTGTCTCTGTTCACACTGTGTCCCCGTTCACACTGTGTCCCCATTCACACTGTGTCTCTGTTCACACTGTGTCTCTGTTCACACTGTGTCTCTGTTCACACTGTGTCTCTGTTCACACTGTGTCCCCGTTCACACTGTGTCTCTGTTCACACTGTGTCCCCGTTCACACTGTGTCCCCATTCAGACTGTGTCTCTGTTCACACTGTGTCTCTGTTCACACTGTGTCTCTGTTCACACTGTGTCCCCGTTCACACTGTGTCTCTGTTCACACTGTGTCCCCGTTCACACTGTGCCCCGTTCACACTGAGTCCCCGTTCACACTGTGTCCCTGTTCACACTGTGTCCCCGTTCACACTGTGTCCCCGTTCACACTGTGTCTCTGTTCACACTGTGTCCCTGTTCACACTGTGTCCCCGTTCACACTGTGTCTCTGTTCACACTGTGTCCCTGTTCACACTGTGTCCCCATTCACACTGTGCCCCGTTCACACTGTGTCCCTGTTCACACTGTGTCTCTGTTCACACTGTGTCCCTGTTCACACTGTGTCCCCGTTCACACTGTGTCTCTGTTCACACTGTGTCCCTGTTCACACTGTGTCCCCGTTCACACTGTGTCCCCGTTCACACTGTGTCCCCATTCACACTGTGTCTCTGTTCACACTGTGTCTCTGTTCACACTGTGCCCCGTTCACACTATGTCCCTGTTCACACTGTGTCTCTGTTCACACTGTGTCCCTGTTCACACTGTGTCCCTGTTCACACTGTGTCCCTGTTCACACTGTGTCCCCGTTCACACTGTGTCTCTGTTCACACTGTGCCCCTGTTCACACTGTGTCCCTGTTCACACTGTGTCCCTGTTCACACTGTGTCCCCGTTCACACTGTGTCCCTGTTCACACTGTGTCTCTGTTCACACTGTGTCCCCGTTCACACTGTGTCTCTGTTCACACTGTGTCCCAGTTCACACTGTGTCCCCGTTCACACTGTGTCTCTGTTCACACTGTGTCCCTGTTCACACTGTGTCTCTGTTCACACTGTGTCCCCGTTCACACTGTGTCCCTGTTCACACTGTGTCTCTGTTCACACTGTGTCCCCGTTCACACTGTGTCCCTGTTCACACTGTGTCTCTGTTCACACTGTGTCCCCGTTCACACTGTGTCTCTGTTCACACTGTGTCCCAGTTCACACTGTGTCCCCGTTCACACTGTGTCTCTGTTCACACTGTGTCTCTGTTCACACTGTGTCCCTGTTCACACTGTGTCCCCGTTCACACTGTGTCTCTGTTCACACTGTGTCCCTGTTCACACTGTGTCCCCATTCACACTGTGCCCCGTTCACACTGTGTCCCTGTTCACACTGTGTCTCTGTTCACACTGTGTCCCTGTTCACACTGTGTCCCCGTTCACACTGTGTCTCTGTTCACACTGTGTCCCTGTTCACACTGTGTCCCCGTTCACACTGTGTCCCCGTTCACACTGTGTCCCCATTCACACTGTGTCTCTGTTCACACTGTGTCTCTGTTCACACTGTGCCCCGTTCACACTGTGTCCCTGTTCACACTGTGTCTCTGTTCACACTGTGTCCCTGTTCACACTGTGTCCCCGTTCACACTGTGTCCCCGTTCACACTGTGTCCCCGTTCACACCGTGTCCCTGTTCACACTGTGTCTCTGTTCACACTGTGCCCCTGTTCACACTGTGTCCCCGTTCACACTGTGTCCCCGTTCACACCGTGTCCCCGTTCACACTGTGTCTCTGTTCACACTGTGCCCCTGTTCACCCTGTGTCCCTGTTCACACTGTGTCCCTGTTCACACTGTGTCCCCGTTCACACTGTGTCCCTGTTCACACTGTGTCTCTGTTCACACTGTGTCCCCGTTCACACTGTGTCTCTGTTCACACTGTGTCCCAGTTCACACTGTGTCCCTGTTCACACTGTGTCCCCGTTCACACTGTGTCCCTGTTCACACTGTGTCCCCGTTCACACTGTGTCCCTGTTCACACTGTGTCCCCGTTCACACTGTGTCCCTGTTCACACTGTGTCTCTGTTCACACTGTGTCCCCGTTCACACTGTGCCCCTGTTCACACTGTGTCCCTGTTCACACTGTGTCCCTGTTCACACTGTGTCTCTGTTCACACTGTGTCCCTGTTCACACTGTGTCCCCGTTCACACTGTGTCCCTGTTCACACTGTGTCCCCGTTCACACTGTGTCCCTGTTCACACTGTGTCCCTGTTCACACTGTGTCCCCGTTCACACTGTGTCCCTGTTCACACTGTGTCCCCGTTCACACTGTGTCCCTGTTCACACTGTGTCTCTGTTCACACTGTGTCCCTGTTCACACTGTGTCCCTGTTCACACTGTGTCCCCGTTCACACTGTGTCCCCATTCACACTGTGTCCCCGTTCACACTGAGTCCCCGTTCACACTGTGTCTCTGTTCACACTGTGTCCCCGTTCACACTGTGTCTCTGTTCACACTGTGTCCCCGTTCACACTGTGTCCCCGTTCACACTGTGTCCCCATTCACACTGTGTCCCCGTTCACACTGAGTCCCCGTTCACACCGTATCCCCGTTCACACTGTGTCCCCGTTCACACTGTGTCCCCATTCACACTGTGTCTCTGTTCACACTGTGTCTCTGTTCACACTGTGCCCCGTTCACACTGTGTCCCTGTTCACACTGTGTCCCTGTTCACACTGTGCCCCGTTCACACTGTGTCCCTGTTCACACTGTGTCTCTGTTCACACTGTGTCCCCATTCACACTGTGTCTCTGTTCACACTGTGTCTCTGGTCACACTGTGCCCCGTTCACACTGTGTCCCTGTTCACACTGTGTCCCTGTTCACACTGTGTCTCTGTTCACACTGTGTCTCTGTTCACACTGTGCCCCGTTCACACTGTGTCCCTGTTCACACTGTGTCCCTGTTCACACTGTGTCTCTGTTCACACTGTGTCCCTGTTCACACTGTGTCCCTGTTCACACTGTGTCTCTGTTCACACCGTGTCCCCGTTCACACTGTGTCCCTGTTCACACTGTGTCTCTGTTCACACTGTGTCTCTGTTCACACTGTGTCCCCGTTCACACTGTGTCCCCGTTCACACTGTGTCCCTGTTCACACTGTGTCCCCGTTCACACTGTGTCCCTGTTCACACTGTGTCCCTGTTCACACTGTGTCCCCGTTCACACTGTGCCCCTGTTCACACTGTGCCCCTGTTCACACTGTGTCCCCGTTCACACTGTGTCCCTGTTCACACTGTGTCTCTGTTCACACCGTGTCCCCGTTCACACTGTGTCCCTGTTCACACTGTGTCCCTGTTCACACTGTGTCTCTGTTCACACTGTGTCTCTGTTCACACTGTGCCCCGTTCACACTGTGTCCCTGTTCACACTGTGTCCCTGTTCACACTGTGTCTCTGTTCACACTGTGTCCCTGTTCACACTGTGTCCCTGTTCACACTGTGTCTCTGTTCACACTGTGTCTCTGTTCACACTGTGTCTCTGTTCACACTGTGTCACTGTTCACACTGTGTCCCCGTTCACACTGTGTCCCCGTTCACACTGTGTCTCTGTTCACACTGTGTCCCCATTCACACTGTGTCTCTGTTCACACTGTGTCTCTGTTCACACTGTGTCCCCGTTCACACTGTGTCCCTGTTCACACTGTGCCCCGTTCACACTGTGTCCCTGTTCACACTGTGTCTCTGTTCACACTGTGTCCCCATTCACACTGTTTCCCTGTTCACACTGTGTCCCTGTTCACACTGTGTCTCTGTTCACACTGTGTCTCTGTTCACACTGTGTCCCCGTTCACACTGTGTCCCTGTTCACACTGTGTCTCTGTTCACACCGTGTCCCCGTTCACACTGTGTCCCTGTTCACACTGTGTCCCTGTTCACACTGTGTCTCTGTTCACACTGTGTCTCTGTTCACACTGTGCCCCGTTCACACTGTGTCCCCATTCACACTGTGCCCCGTTCACACTGTGTCCCTGTTCACACTGTGTCTCTGTTCACACTGTGTCCCTGTTCACACTGTGTCCCCGTTCACACTGTGTCTCTGTTCACACTGTGTCCCTGTTCACACTGTGTCCCCGTTCACACTGTGTCCCCGTTCACACTGTGTCCCCATTCACACTGTGTCTCTGTTCACACTGTGTCTCTGTTCACACTGTGCCCCGTTCACACTGTGTCCCTGTTCACACTGTGTCTCTGTTCACACTGTGTCCCTGTTCACACTGTGTCCCCGTTCACACTGTGTCCCTGTTCACACTGTGTCCCCGTTCACACCGTGTCCCTGTTCACACTGTGTCTCTGTTCACACTGTGCCCCTGTTCACACTGTGTCCCCGTTCACACTGTGTCCCCGTTCACACCGTGTCCCCGTTCACACTGTGTCTCTGTTCACACTGTGCCCCTGTTCACCCTGTGTCCCTGTTCACACTGTGTCCCTGTTCACACTGTGTCCCCGTTCACACTGTGTCCCTGTTCACACTGTGTCTCTGTTCACACTGTGTCCCCGTTCACACTGTGTCTCTGTTCACACTGTGTCCCAGTTCACACTGTGTCCCTGTTCACACTGTGTCCCCGTTCACACTGTGTCCCTGTTCACACTGTGTCCCCGTTCACACTGTGTCCCTGTTCACACTGTGTCCCCGTTCACACTGTGTCCCTGTTCACACTGTGTCTCTGTTCACACTGTGTCCCCGTTCACACTGTGCCCCTGTTCACACTGTGTCCCTGTTCACACTGTGTCCCTGTTCACACTGTGTCTCTGTTCACACTGTGTCCCTGTTCACACTGTGTCCCCGTTCACACTGTGTCCCTGTTCACACTGTGTCCCCGTTCACACTGTGTCCCTGTTCACACTGTGTCCCTGTTCACACTGTGTCCCCGTTCACACTGTGTCCCTGTTCACACTGTGTCCCCGTTCACACTGTGTCCCTGTTCACACTGTGTCTCTGTTCACACTGTGTCCCTGTTCACACTGTGTCCCTGTTCACACTGTGTCCCCGTTCACACTGTGTCCCCATTCACACTGTGTCCCCGTTCACACTGAGTCCCCGTTCACACTGTGTCTCTGTTCACACTGTGTCCCCGTTCACACTGTGTCTCTGTTCACACTGTGTCCCCGTTCACACTGTGTCCCCGTTCACACTGTGTCCCCATTCACACTGTGTCCCCGTTCACACTGAGTCCCCGTTCACACCGTATCCCCGTTCACACTGTGTCCCCGTTCACACTGTGTCCCCATTCACACTGTGTCTCTGTTCACACTGTGTCTCTGTTCACACTGTGCCCCGTTCACACTGTGTCCCTGTTCACACTGTGTCCCTGTTCACACTGTGCCCCGTTCACACTGTGTCCCTGTTCACACTGTGTCTCTGTTCACACTGTGTCCCCATTCACACTGTGTCTCTGTTCACACTGTGTCTCTGGTCACACTGTGCCCCGTTCACACTGTGTCCCTGTTCACACTGTGTCCCTGTTCACACTGTGTCTCTGTTCACACTGTGTCTCTGTTCACACTGTGCCCCGTTCACACTGTGTCCCTGTTCACACTGTGTCCCTGTTCACACTGTGTCTCTGTTCACACTGTGTCCCTGTTCACACTGTGTCCCTGTTCACACTGTGTCTCTGTTCACACCGTGTCCCCGTTCACACTGTGTCCCTGTTCACACTGTGTCTCTGTTCACACTGTGTCTCTGTTCACACTGTGTCCCCGTTCACACTGTGTCCCCGTTCACACTGTGTCCCTGTTCACACTGTGTCCCCGTTCACACTGTGTCCCTGTTCACACTGTGTCCCTGTTCACACTGTGTCCCCGTTCACACTGTGCCCCTGTTCACACTGTGCCCCTGTTCACACTGTGTCCCCGTTCACACTGTGTCCCTGTTCACACTGTGTCTCTGTTCACACCGTGTCCCCGTTCACACTGTGTCCCTGTTCACACTGTGTCCCTGTTCACACTGTGTCTCTGTTCACACTGTGTCTCTGTTCACACTGTGCCCCGTTCACACTGTGTCCCTGTTCACACTGTGTCCCTGTTCACACTGTGTCTCTGTTCACACTGTGTCCCTGTTCACACTGTGTCCCTGTTCACACTGTGTCTCTGTTCACACTGTGTCTCTGTTCACACTGTGTCTCTGTTCACACTGTGTCACTGTTCACACTGTGTCCCCGTTCACACTGTGTCCCCGTTCACACTGTGTCTCTGTTCACACTGTGTCCCCATTCACACTGTGTCTCTGTTCACACTGTGTCTCTGTTCACACTGTGTCCCCGTTCACACTGTGTCCCTGTTCACACTGTGCCCCGTTCACACTGTGTCCCTGTTCACACTGTGTCTCTGTTCACACTGTGTCCCCATTCACACTGTTTCCCTGTTCACACTGTGTCCCTGTTCACACTGTGTCTCTGTTCACACTGTGTCTCTGTTCACACTGTGTCCCCGTTCACACTGTGTCCCTGTTCACACTGTGCCCCGTTCACACTGTGTCCCTGTTCACACTGTGTCTCTGTTCACACTGTGTCCCCATTCACACTGTTTCCCTGTTCACACTGTGTCCCTGTTCACACTGTGTCCCTGTTCACACTGTGTCTCTGTTCACACTGTGTCTCTGTTCACACTGTGTCCCCGTTCACACTGTGTCCCCGTTCACACTGTGTCCCCATTCACACTGTGTCTCTGTTCACACTGTGCCCCGTTCACACTGTGTCCCTGTTCACACTGTGTCTCTGTTCACACTGTGTCTCTGTTCACACTGTGTCCCCGTTCACACTGTGTCCCCGTTCACACTGTGTCCCCGTTCACACTGTGTCTCTGTTCACACTGTGTCCCCGTTCACACTGTGTCCCCGTTCACACTGTGTCCCCATTCACACTGTGTCTCTGTTCACACTGTGCCCCGTTCACACTGTGTCCCTGTTCACACTGTGTCTCTGTTCACACTGTGTCCCCATTCACACTGTGTCCCTGTTCACACTGTGTCTCTGTTCACACTGTGTCTCTGTTCACACTGTGCCCCGTTCACACTGTGTCCCTGTTCACACTGTGTCTCTGTTCACACTGTGTCCCTGTTCACACTGTGTCCCTGTTCACACTGTGTCTCTGTTCACACTGTGTCTCTGTTCACACTGTGTCTCTGTTCACACTGTGCCCCGTTCACACCGTGTCCCCGTTCACACTGTGTCTCTGTTCACACTGTGTCTCTGTTCACACTGTGTCCCTGTTCACACTGTGCCCCTGTTCACACTGTGTCCCTGTTCACACTGTGTCCCCGTTCACACTGTGTCCCCGTTCACACTGTGTCTCTGTTCACACTGTGTCCCCGTTCACACTGTGCCCCTGTTCACACTGTGTCCCTGTTCACACTGTGTCTCTGTTCACACTGTGCCCCTGTTCACACTGTGTCTCTGTTCACACTGTGTCCCCGTTCACACTGTGTCCCCGTTCACACTGTGTCCCCGTTCACACCGTGTCCCCATTCACACTGTGTCTCTGTTCACACCGTGTCCCCATTCACACTGTGTCCCCATTCACACTGTGTCTCTGTTCACACTGTGTCACTGTTCACACTGTGTCCCCGTTCACACTGTGTCCCCGTTCACACTGTGTCTCTGTTCACACTGTGTCCCTGTTCACACTGTGTCTCTGTTCACACTGTGTCCCCGTTCACACTGTGTCCCTGTTCACACTGTGCCCCGTTCACACTGTGTCCCTGTTCACACTGTGTCTCTGTTCACACTGTGTCCCCATTCACACTGTTTCCCTGTTCACACTGTGTCCCTGTTCACACTGTGTCTCTGTTCACACTGTGTCTCTGTTCACACTGTGTCCCTGTTCACACTGTGTCCCCGTTCACACTGTGTCCCTGTTCACACTGTGTCTCTGTTCACACTGTGTCTCTGTTCACACTGTGTCCCCGTTCACACTGTGTCCCTGTTCACACTGTGTCTCTGTTCACACTGTGTCTCTGTTCACACTGTGTCTCTGTTCACACTGTGTCCCCGTTCACACTGTGTCCCTGTTCACACTGTGTCCCCGTTCACACTGTGTCTCTGTTCGCACTGTGTCCCCGTTCGCACTGTGTCTCTGTTCACACTGTGTCCCTGTTCCCACTGTGTCCCTGTTCCCACTGTGTCCCTGTTCACACTGTGTCCCTGTTCACACTGTGTCTCTGTTCACACTGTGTCCCCGTTCACACTGTGTCCCCGTTCACACTGTGTCCCCGTTCACACTGTGTCCCCGTTCACACTGTGTCCCTGTTCACACTGTGCCCCTGTTCACACTGTGTCTCTGTTCACACTGTGTCCCTGTTCACACTGTGTCCCTGTTCACACTGTGTCCCCGTTCGCACTGTGTCCCTGTTCACACTGTGTCCCCGTTCACACTGTGTCTCTGTTCACACTGTGTCTCTGTTCACACTGTGTCCCCGTTCACACTGTGTCCCCATTCACACTGTGTCCCTGTTCACACTGTGTCCCTGTTCACACTGTGTCTCTCTTCACACTGTGCCCCCGTTCACACTGTGTCTGTGTTCACACTATGTCTCTGTTCACACTGTGTCCCCGTTCACACTGTGTCTCTGTTCACACTGTGTCCCCATTCACACTGTGTCCCCGTTCAGACTGTCCCCGTTCACACTGTGTCTCTGTTCACACTGTGCCCTTGTTCACACTGTGTCTCTGTTCACACTGTATCTCCGTTCACACTGTGTCCCCGTTCACACTGTGTCTCTGTTCACACTGTGTCTCTGTTCACACTGTGTCCCCGTTCACACTGTGTCTCTGTTCACACTATGTCTCTGTTCACACTGTGTCCCTGTTCACACTGTGTCCCCGTTCACACTGTGTCCCCGTTCACACTGTGTCCCTGTTCACACTGTGTCTCTGTTCACACTGTGTCCCTGTTCACACTGTGTCCCTGTTCACACTGTGTCTCTGTTCACACTATGTCTCTGTTCACACTGTGTCCCTGTTCACACTGTGTCCCCGTTCACACTGTGTCTCTGTTCACACTATGTCTCTGTTAACACTGTGTCTCTGTTCACACTGTGTCCCTGTTCACACTGTGTCCTCACTCACACTGTGTCTCTGTTCACACTGTGTCTCTGTTCACACTATGTCTCTGTTAACACTGTGTCTCTGTTCACACTGTGTCCCTGTTCACACTGTGTCCTCACTCACACTGTGTCCCCGTTCACACTGTGTCTCTGTTCACACTATGTCTCTGTTAACACTGTGTCCCTGTTCACACTGTGTCCCTGTTCACACTGTGTCCTCACTCACACTGTGTCTCTGTTCACACTGTGTCTCTGTTCACACTGTGTCCCCGTTCACACTGTGTCCCCGTTCACACTGTGTCCCCGTTCACACTGTGTCCCCGTTCGCACTGGGTCCCTGTTCGCACTGTGTCCCTGTTCGCACTGTGTCTCTGTTCACACTGTGTCCCTGTTCCCACTGTGTCCCTGTTCACACTGTGTCCCTGTTCACACTGTGTCTCTGTTCACACTGTGTCCCCGTTCACACTGTGTCCCCGTTCACACTGTGTCCCTGTTCACACTGTGTCCCTGTTCGCACTGTGCCCCTGTTCACACTGTGTCTCTGTTCACACTGTGTCCCAGTTCACACTGTGTCCCTGTTCACACTGTGTCCCTGTTCACACTGTGTCCCCGTACACACTGTGCCCCCGTTCACACTGTGTCTCTGTTCACACTGTGTCCCCGTTCACACTGTGTCTCTGTTCACACTGTGTCCCAGTTCACACTGTGTCCCTGTTCACACTGTGTCCCTGTTCACACTGTGTCCCCATTCACACTGTGTCCCCGTTCACACTGTGTCCCCGTTCACACTGTGTCCCTGTTCACACTGTGTCTCTGTTCACACTGTGTCTCTGTTCACACTGTGTCCCTGTTCACACTGTGTCTCTGTTCACACTGTGTCCCCATTCACACTGTGTCCCCGTTCACACTGTGCCTCTGTTCACACTGTGTCCCCGTTCACACTGTGTCCCCATTCACACTGTGTCCCCGTTCACACTGTGTCCCCGTTCACACTGTGTCCCCATTCACACTGTGTCCCCATTCACACTGTGTCCCCATTCACACTGTGTCCCCATTCACACTGTGTCCCCGTTCACACTGTGTCCCCGTTCACACTGTGCCCCTGTTCACACTGTGCCCCTGTTCACACTGTGTCTCTGTTCACACTGTGTCTCTGTTCACACTGTGTCCCCGTTCACACTGTTTCCCCGTTCACACTGTGTCCCTGTTCACACTGTGTCCCTGTTCACACTGTGTCCCCATTCACACTGTGTCCCCATTCACACTGTGTCCCCATTCACACTGTGTCTCTGTTCACACTGTGTCCCTGTTCACACTGTGTCTCTGTTCGCACTGTGCCCCTGTTCACACTGTGTCCCCATTCACACTGTGTCCCCATTCACACTGTGTCCCCATTCACACTGTGTCCCCATTCACACTGTGTCCCCATTCACACTGTGTCCCCATTCACACTGTGTCCCCGTTCACACTGTGTCCCCGTTCACACTGTGTCTCTGTTCACACTGTGTCCCTGTTTACACTGTGCCCCTGTTCACACTGTGTCCCTGTTCACACTGTGCCCCTGTTCACACTGTGTCCCCGTTCACACTGTGTCCCTGTTCACACTGTGTCTCTGTTCACACTGTGTCCCTGTTCGCACTGTGCCCCTGTTCACACTGTGTCTCTGTTCACACTGTGTCCCCGTTCACACTGTGTCCCCTTTCACACTGTGTCCCCGTTCACACTGTGTCCCTGTTCACACTGTGTCCCTGTTCGCACTGTGCCCCTGTTCACACTGTGTCTCTGTTCACACTGTGTCCCTGTTCACACTGTGTCCCTGTTCACACTGTGTCCCTGTTCACACTGTGTCCCCGTTCACACTGTGTCTCTGTTCACACTGTGTCCCCGTACACACTGTGCCCCCGTTCACACTGTGTCTCTGTTCACACTGTGTCTCTGTTCACACTGTGTCCCCGTACACACTGTGTCCCCGTTCACACTGTGTCTCTGTTCACACTGTGTCCCAGTTCACACTGTGTCCCTGTTCACACTGTGTCCCTGTTCACACTGTGTCCCCATTCACACTGTGTCCCCGTTCACACTGTGTCCCCATTCACACTGTGTCCCCGTTCACACTGTGTCCCCGTTCGCACTGTGTCCCTGTTCACACTGTGTCCCCATTCACACTGTGTCCCTGTTCACACTGTGTCCCTGTTCACACTGTGTCTCTCTTCACACTGTGCCCCCGTTCACACTGTGTCTGTGTTCACACTATGTCTCTGTTCACACTGTGTCCCCGTTCACACTGTGTCTCTGTTCACACTGTGTCCCCATTCACACTGTGTCCCCGTTCACACTGTGTCTCTGTTCACAATGTGTCCCCATTCACACTGTGTCTCTGTTCACCCTGTGTCCCTGTTCACACTGTGTCCCCGTTGACACTGTGTCCCCATTCACACTGTGTCCCCATTCACACTGTGTCTCTGTTCACACTGTGTCTCTGTTCACAATGTGTCCCTGTTCACACTGTGTCCCCATTCACACTGTGTCCCCATTCACACTGTGTCTCTGTTCACCCTGTGTCCCTGTTCACACTGTGTCCCCGTTGACACTGTGTCCCCATTCACACTGTGTCCCCATTCACACTGTGTCTCTGTTCACACTGTGTCTCTGTTCACAATGTGTCCCTGTTCACACTGTGTCCCTGTTCACACTGTGTCCCCATTCACACTGTGTCCCCGTTCACACTGTGTCTCTGTTCACAATGTGTCCCCATTCACACTGTGTCTCTGTTCACCCTGTGTCCCCGTTCACACTGTGTCCCCATTCACACTGTGTCCCCATTCACACTGTGTGCAGTTCTGTTTGGCACATCGGAAGGACGTGATTGCACTGGAGGGGGTGCAGAGGAGATTCACCAGGATGCTGCTTGGGATGGAGCATTTAAGTCACGAAGAGAGGTTGGATAGGCTTAGGTTGTTTTTGTTGGAGCAGAGAAGACTGAGGGGTGACCTGATCAAGGCGTACAAGATTATGAGAGACATGGACAGGGTGGATAAGGAACAGCTATACCCCTTAGTTGAAGGGTCAGTCACGAGGGGACAAAGATTCAAGGTGAGGGGCGGAGGTTTAGGAGGGAATGTGAGGAAAAACGTTTACCCAGAGGGTGGTGATGGTCTGGAATGCGCTCCCTGGGAGGGTGGTGGAGGCGGGGATGCCTCACATCTGTGTCTCTGTTCACACTGTGTCTCTGTTCACACTGTGTCCCCGTTCACACTGTGTCCCTGTTCACACTGTGCCCCGTTCACACTGTGTCCCTGTTCACACTGTGTCTCTGTTCACACTGTGTCCCCATTCACACTGTTTCCCTGTTCACACTGTGTCCCTGTTCACACTGTGTCCCTGTTCACACTGTGTCTCTGTTCACACTGTGTCTCTGTTCACACTGTGTCCCCGTTCACACTGTGTCCCCGTTCACACTGTGTCCCCATTCACACTGTGTCTCTGTTCACACTGTGCCCCGTTCACACTGTGTCCCTGTTCACACTGTGTCTCTGTTCACACTGTGTCTCTGTTCACACTGTGTCCCCGTTCACACTGTGTCCCCGTTCACACTGTGTCCCCGTTCACACTGTGTCTCTGTTCACACTGTGTCCCCGTTCACACTGTGTCCCCGTTCACACTGTGTCCCCATTCACACTGTGTCTCTGTTCACACTGTGCCCCGTTCACACTGTGTCCCTGTTCACACTGTGTCTCTGTTCACACTGTGTCCCCATTCACACTGTGTCCCTGTTCACACTGTGTCTCTGTTCACACTGTGTCTCTGTTCACACTGTGCCCCGTTCACACTGTGTCCCTGTTCACACTGTGTCTCTGTTCACACTGTGTCCCTGTTCACACTGTGTCCCTGTTCACACTGTGTCTCTGTTCACACTGTGTCTCTGTTCACACTGTGTCTCTGTTCACACTGTGCCCCGTTCACACCGTGTCCCCGTTCACACTGTGTCTCTGTTCACACTGTGTCTCTGTTCACACTGTGTCCCTGTTCACACTGTGCCCCTGTTCACACTGTGTCCCTGTTCACACTGTGTCCCCGTTCACACTGTGTCCCCGTTCACACTGTGTCTCTGTTCACACTGTGTCCCCGTTCACACTGTGCCCCTGTTCACACTGTGTCCCTGTTCACACTGTGTCTCTGTTCACACTGTGCCCCTGTTCACACTGTGTCTCTGTTCACACTGTGTCCCCGTTCACACTGTGTCCCCGTTCACACTGTGTCCCCGTTCACACCGTGTCCCCATTCACACTGTGTCTCTGTTCACACCGTGTCCCCATTCACACTGTGTCCCCATTCACACTGTGTCTCTGTTCACACTGTGTCACTGTTCACACTGTGTCCCCGTTCACACTGTGTCCCCGTTCACACTGTGTCTCTGTTCACACTGTGTCCCCATTCACACTGTGTCTCTGTTCACACTGTGTCTCTGTTCACACTGTGTCCCCGTTCACACTGTGTCCCTGTTCACACTGTGCCCCGTTCACACTGTGTCCCTGTTCACACTGTGTCTCTGTTCACACTGTGTCCCCATTCACACTGTTTCCCTGTTCACACTGTGTCCCTGTTCACACTGTGTCTCTGTTCACACTGTGTCTCTGTTCACACTGTGTCCCTGTTCACACTGTGTCCCCGTTCACACTGTGTCCCTGTTCACACTGTGTCTCTGTTCACACTGTGTCTCTGTTCACACTGTGTCCCCGTTCACACTGTGTCCCTGTTCACACTGTGTCTCTGTT
Source organism: Mustelus asterias (assembly GCF_964213995.1). NCBI lineage: Eukaryota > Metazoa > Chordata > Chondrichthyes > Carcharhiniformes > Triakidae > Mustelus > Mustelus asterias. The sequence goes on along the minus strand of NC_135819.1, from coordinate 6,831,592 downwards.
CACACTGTGTCTCTGTTCACACTGTGTCTCTGTTCACACTGTGTCCCCGTTCACACTGTGTCCCTGTTCACACTGTGTCCCCGTTCACACTGTGTCTCTGTTCGCACTGTGTCCCTGTTCGCACTGTGTCTCTGTTCACACTGTGTCCCTGTTCCCACTGTGTCCCTGTTCCCACTGTGTCCCTGTTCACACTGTGTCCCTGTTCACACTGTGTCTCTGTTCACACTGTGTCCCCGTTCACACTGTGTCCCCGTTCACACTGTGTCCCCGTTCACACTGTGTCCCCGTTCACACTGTGTCCCTGTTCACACTGTGCCCCTGTTCACACTGTGTCTCTGTTCACACTGTGTCCCTGTTCACACTGTGTCCCTGTTCACACTGTGTCCCCGTTCGCACTGTGTCCCTGTTCACACTGTGTCCCCGTTCACACTGTGTCTCTGTTCACACTGTGTCTCTGTTCACACTGTGTCCCCGTTCACACTGTGTCCCCATTCACACTGTGTCCCTGTTCACACTGTGTCCCTGTTCACACTGTGTCTCTCTTCACACTGTGCCCCCGTTCACACTGTGTCTGTGTTCACACTATGTCTCTGTTCACACTGTGTCCCCGTTCACACTGTGTCTCTGTTCACACTGTGTCCCCATTCACACTGTGTCCCCGTTCAGACTGTCCCCGTTCACACTGTGTCTCTGTTCACACTGTGCCCTTGTTCACACTGTGTCTCTGTTCACACTGTATCTCCGTTCACACTGTGTCCCCGTTCACACTGTGTCTCTGTTCACACTGTGTCTCTGTTCACACTGTGTCCCCGTTCACACTGTGTCTCTGTTCACACTATGTCTCTGTTCACACTGTGTCCCTGTTCACACTGTGTCCCCGTTCACACTGTGTCCCCGTTCACACTGTGTCCCTGTTCACACTGTGTCTCTGTTCACACTGTGTCCCTGTTCACACTGTGTCCCTGTTCACACTGTGTCTCTGTTCACACTATGTCTCTGTTCACACTGTGTCCCTGTTCACACTGTGTCCCCGTTCACACTGTGTCTCTGTTCACACTATGTCTCTGTTAACACTGTGTCTCTGTTCACACTGTGTCCCTGTTCACACTGTGTCCTCACTCACACTGTGTCTCTGTTCACACTGTGTCTCTGTTCACACTATGTCTCTGTTAACACTGTGTCTCTGTTCACACTGTGTCCCTGTTCACACTGTGTCCTCACTCACACTGTGTCCCCGTTCACACTGTGTCTCTGTTCACACTATGTCTCTGTTAACACTGTGTCCCTGTTCACACTGTGTCCCTGTTCACACTGTGTCCTCACTCACTCTGTGTCTCTGTTCACACTGTGTCTCTGTTCACACTGTGTCCCCGTTCACACTGTGTCCCCGTTCACACTGTGTCCCCGTTCACACTGTGTCCCCGTTCGCACTGGGTCCCTGTTCGCACTGTGTCCCTGTTCGCACTGTGTCTCTGTTCACACTGTGTCCCTGTTCCCACTGTGTCCCTGTTCACACTGTGTCCCTGTTCACACTGTGTCTCTGTTCACACTGTGTCCCCGTTCACACTGTGTCCCCGTTCACACTGTGTCCCTGTTCACACTGTGTCCCTGTTCGCACTGTGCCCCTGTTCACACTGTGTCTCTGTTCACACTGTGTCCCAGTTCACACTGTGTCCCTGTTCACACTGTGTCCCTGTTCACACTGTGTCCCCGTACACACTGTGCCCCCGTTCACACTGTGTCTCTGTTCACACTGTGTCCCCGTTCACACTGTGTCCCTGTTCACACTGTGTCCCTGTTCACACTGTGTCCCAGTTCACACTGTGTCCCTGTTCACACTGTGTCCCTGTTCACACTGTGTCCCCATTCACACTGTGTCCCCGTTCACACTGTGTCCCCGTTCACACTGTGTCCCTGTTCACACTGTGTCTCTGTTCACACTGTGTCTCTGTTCACACTGTGTCCCTGTTCACACTGTGTCTCTGTTCACACTGTGTCCCCATTCACACTGTGTCCCCGTTCACACTGTGCCTCTGTTCACACTGTGTCCCCGTTCACACTGTGTCCCCATTCACACTGTGTCCCCGTTCACACTGTGTCCCCGTTCACACTGTGTCCCCATTCACACTGTGTCCCCATTCACACTGTGTCCCCATTCACACTGTGTCCCTGTTCACACTGTGTCCCTGTTCACACTGTGCCCCTGTTCACACTGTGTCTCTGTTCACACTGTGTCCCCATTCACACTGTGTCCCCGTTCACACTGTGCCTCTGTTCACACTGTGTCCCCGTTCACACTGTGTCCCCATTCACACTGTGTCCCCGTTCACACTGTGTCCCCGTTCACACTGTGTCCCCATTCACACTGTGTCCCCATTCACACTGTGTCCCCATTCACACTGTGTCCCCATTCACACTGTGTCCCTGTTCACACTGTGTCCCCATTCACACTGTGTCCCCGTTCACACTGTGCCCCTGTTCACACTGTGCCCCTGTTCACACTGTGTCTCTGTTCACACTGTGTCTCTGTTCACACTGTGCCCCGTTCACACTGTGTCCCTGTTCACACTGTGTCTCTGTTCACACTGTGTCCCCGTTCACACTGTGTCCCCGTTCACACTGTGTCCCCGTTCACACTGTGTCCCTGTTCACACTGTGTCCCTGTTCACACTGTGTCCCCATTCACACTGTGTCCCCATTCACACTGTGTCCCCATTCACACTGTGTCTCTGTTCACACTGTGCCCCTGTTCACACTGTGCCCCTGTTCACACTGTGTCCCTGTTCACACTGTGTCTCTGTTCGCACTGTGCCCCTGTTCACACTGTGTCCCCATTCACACTGTGTCCCCATTCACACTGTGTCCCCATTCACACTGTGTCCCCATTCACACTGTGTCCCCATTCACACTGTGTCCCCATTCACACTGTGTCCCCGTTCACACTGTGTCCCCGTTCACACTGTGTCTCTGTTCACACTGTGTCCCTGTTTACACTGTGCCCCTGTTCACACTGTGTCCCTGTTCACACTGTGCCCCTGTTCACACTGTGTCCCCGTTCACACTGTGTCCCTGTTCACACTGTGTCTCTGTTCACACTGTGTCCCTGTTCGCACTGTGTCCCTGTTCACACTGTGCCCCTGTTCACACTGTGTCTCTGTTCACACTGTGTCCCCGTTCACACTGTGTCCCCTTTCACACTGTGTCCCCGTTCACACTGTGTCCCTGTTCACACTGTGTCCCTGTTCGCACTGTGCCCCTGTTCACACTGTGTCTCTGTTCACACTGTGTCCCTGTTCACACTGTGTCCCTGTTCACACTGTGTCCCTGTTCACACTGTGTCCCCGTTCACACTGTGTCTCTGTTCACACTGTGTCCCCGTACACACTGTGCCCCCGTTCACACTGTGTCTCTGTTCACACTGTGTCTCTGTTCACACTGTGTCCCCGTACACACTGTGTCCCCGTTCACACTGTGTCTCTGTTCACACTGTGTCCCAGTTCACACTGTGTCCCTGTTCACACTGTGTCCCTGTTCACACTGTGTCCCCATTCACACTGTGTCCCCGTTCACACTGTGTCCCCATTCACACTGTGTCCCCGTTCACACTGTGTCCCCGTTCGCACTGTGTCCCTGTTCACACTGTGTCCCCATTCACACTGTGTCCCTGTTCACACTGTGTCCCTGTTCACACTGTGTCTCTCTTCACACTGTGCCCCCGTTCACACTGTGTCTGTGTTCACACTATGTCTCTGTTCACACTGTGTCCCCGTTCACACTGTGTCTCTGTTCACACTGTGTCCCCATTCACACTGTGTCCCCGTTCACACTGTGTCTCTGTTCACAATGTGTCCCCATTCACACTGTGTCTCTGTTCACCCTGTGTCCCTGTTCACACTGTGTCCCCGTTGACACTGTGTCCCCATTCACACTGTGTCCCCATTCACACTGTGTCTCTGTTCACACTGTGTCTCTGTTCACAATGTGTCCCTGTTCACACTGTGTCCCCATTCACACTGTGTCCCCATTCACACTGTGTCTCTGTTCACCCTGTGTCCCTGTTCACACTGTGTCCCCGTTGACACTGTGTCCCCATTCACACTGTGTCCCCATTCACACTGTGTCTCTGTTCACACTGTGTCTCTGTTCACAATGTGTCCCTGTTCACACTGTGTCCCTGTTCACACTGTGTCCCCATTCACACTGTGTCCCCGTTCACACTGTGTCTCTGTTCACAATGTGTCCCCATTCACACTGTGTCTCTGTTCACCCTGTGTCCCCGTTCACACTGTGTCCCCATTCACACTGTGTCCCCATTCACACTGTGTGCAGTTCTGTTTGGCACATCGGAAGGACGTGATTGCACTGGAGGGGGTGCAGAGGAGATTCACCAGGATGCTGCTTGGGATGGAGCATTTAAGTCACGAAGAGAGGTTGGATAGGCTTAGGTTGTTTTTGTTGGAGCAGAGAAGACTGAGGGGTGACCTGATCAAGGCGTACAAGATTATGAGAGACATGGACAGGGTGGATAAGGAACAGCTATACCCCTTAGTTGAAGGGTCAGTCACGAGGGGACAAAGATTCAAGGTGAGGGGCGGAGGTTTAGGAGGGAATGTGAGGAAAAACGTTTACCCAGAGGGTGGTGATGGTCTGGAATGCGCTCCCTGGGAGGGTGGTGGAGGCGGGGATGCCTCACATCCTTTAAAACGTATCTGGATGAGCACTTGGCACATCATAACATTCAGGGCTATGGGCCGAGTGCTGGCAGATGGGATTAGGTGGGAGTTCAGATGTTTCTTGTGTGTCAGTGCAGACTCGATGGGCTGAAGGGCCTCTTCTGCGCTATATGATTGTATGATTTTCAGTTTACACTGTGTCCCTGTTCACACTGTAGAGTTATATAGTACTATGCTATACCTCACATATCAAAAGTTACTAACTTGCACGAACAGCGCTAAGCAAAGCCAGGTGGTGAGCTGTTTCAGACCTTAAACTGCTGGGTGAATGTGAAACGGAGTCTGCTGTGGCCCTGGCTGCTCACAATCCTACCCCAACCCAGCACAGTACCCCAACCCCCCCCTCAACAGCACAGCCATCACTCCCCAACATCCCCTCCCAACCCCCCCCTCAACAGCACAGCCATTACTCCCCAACATCCCCTCCCAACACCCCCCCAACAGCACAGACATCACTCCCCAACATCCCCTCCCAACACCCCCCCAACTGCACAGCCATCACTCCCCAACATCCCCTCCCAACACCCCCCCCAACTGCACAGACATCACTCCCCAACATCCCCTCCCAACACCCCCCCAACTGCACAGACATCACTCCCCAACATCCCCCCCAACTGCACAGACATCACTCGCCAACATCCCCCAAACTGCACAGCCATCACTCCCCAACATCCCCCCCCCAACACCCCCCAACTGCACAGCCATCACTCGCCAACATCCCCTCCCAACACCCCCCAAACTGCACAGACATCACTCATCTAACATGTCCACTCAGACCCACCTCATCATTCCCTGCCCACTGCTTCGACCCAGCGCTCCCCCACTTTTGCAGACATTCAGATCCTTCACCCCCATCTCAGCCCGCCAATCCATCATTCTCCCCTCCTGACCAATCACCCCAGCCCCCTCCTGGTCACTCTAACCTTCTACTCTGGCTCTCCTGAGCTTTAATATCTCTTCCCCAATCCTGCCTGACCCAGACCAGGAATGGGCTAGAGTTCATACACAGATCAGACGCAAACTCTCACAGGAACACTGAATTTATCTCCTTCAGGAATGAATGTTGGCTTCAGGCAAACACAGAAGATTGGAAAATGCCCTTTCAGTCACCACTTCAGCACATTCCCGCCATCCCCCCACACCCTGGTCACACTCTCCTACCTTGTTTGAGGCCATCTCGCTGACTGAGCGGTAGGTCTGGATTGTCTCCAGCTGGTCCAGACACCAGTCCAGTTCTTCCAGGGTTTCCTTCGCCAGCTGCTGGTAAGTTTCATCTAGAAACACAGTGGTACATGAACGGTTAAAACTGGCAATCCCTCAGAGTCAGACAGTCCAGAGCCAGCGACAATGCCCTTACAGACAGACACACTCACACACATTGACACACACACACACATACACTGACACACACACACTCTCAGACTCACACACACACACACACTGACACACACTCTTAGACTCACACACACACACACTGACACACACTCTCAGACTCACACACACACTGACACACACACACTGACACACACACACTGACACACACACTCTCACACACTGACACACACACGCGCGCACACACACACCCCACCCACCCACACGCACATACACACTCAAGCGCGCCCACACACACACATGCGCCCGCCCACACACACACACACATACACCCACACACACATGTGCCCGCCCACACACACATGTGCACACGCGCATACACACAACCCACCCACACATACACACGCGCGCGCCCACACATACACACACACTCACCCACCCACATACATACGCGCGCACACACACCCACCCAGACACACACACTCACCCACCCACATACACACGTGCGCACACACACACACCCACCCAGACAGACAGACACACACAATCCCTCCCACACGTGTCTTTACTCTCCCTCACACATTCCGGGGGGTGATCTTATTGGCTCAACACACCAGTCGATTGGTGTGATGAGCCAGTAAGATTGCAAGAGAGGTGGAAGAGTGTGTTCGCCCTGGTTTCTTGCCTCTCGTGATAACACCGGCCCTGAATTGCTGCCCTAATCAGCCTCCTGCCCGCTTTGCTGAGCAACTTAAACTCTACCTCCCTCGCTCGAGCTCTCAGTTATTGTGTGCTAAGGGTTGCCAAAGATTCACCATTTAAATTCTCACGCCGAACAAACATCTGGGCATCCAATGTTTCCATGTTCTTTGTGTTAGGGAAAAGCAATTCACTGTGGTGAGTTCCCTGTGTTTGAGAATTTGTTCCTCTCACTGAGTTTCCCATTGACTTTCCTCTATCCGATTTGGCTCATCTCTTCACTTGGAGCCCGGACAAATTCAAATTGGACTTTTCCTTGATTTGAGCTCCCAATTTTGGTTATGGACAGAGGAGGTTTAATTTCAATCCTGATTTCTCCTCTCCACCTGTCCGTAAACAGAAAGGCGTTTCTTGATTTCCCCCTTCACAAGTGGCGGCATATTTTCCCCAATCCCTCAGTTTTGGAGCGATCCAATCCTCGAGCTGATATCAGCCTCTGACTTGTGCCCTCTCTGCACGCTGTCCTCAGCATCTCAATGAGGGTCATCAAACTCAGATCGAGTCTTCACAATCTTGTGTGTAATGGCCTCACCCTTAGAAAGGCAGGCAGCCTCTGGAGCATCTGGCTGTTCTGTTGTGGGATAAGAACTCCCCAAGCGCTAACTGTGAAGAAGTTAGACATGCTGCAGTCACAATTTGCTGCCTGCAGCACTGCAAGGTGCCTCCACGTCTATCATGAGGAAGGGTTATCCAGACTCGAAACGTTGGCTCTATTCTCTCTCCACAGATGCTGTCAGACCTGCTGAGATTTTCCAGCATTTTCTGTTTTTGTTTCAGATTCCAGCATCCACAGAAATTTGCTTTAATATTAATACCATCTATCAATGTTTCTTGTCTGAATGTCTGAGTTCTGATCTAACTCCAGACTGTGATATCTTTCCAGAGGCCATCACTCATACAAGGCTGACGTTCAGGCTTTATCCTCACACTGAGCCCCCAGCGTGAGATTATTCTCTAGGGCACTGTGATTTTTCACACTCGGCCCTGGATGCGAACCTGCGAGTCAGATCAGCTTTGTGTGCACAGAGAGAGTTTCAGCAACACCATTGCCTGATCACTGACAAACACTCATGACCCAACCTCCATCTGGAGCTTTACAAGTTCCTGTTCAGCATCGCCTTGGCACCTGTGGCCCAGAAAATGCTGATGCTTTATTCAGGCATTACTTAGTAACTTAATTGATAATAAAGCGCAAACATCAGATGCAATGGAGCTTCACTCTGATCCCACTTGAAGCCTCCATATTATCATTCCAGCATTTTAAGTAAGCTTGGCAGACTGATGGCACTGTCACCATAGGCTAGCCATGTTAACTGCCCTTCTGAGCTAACACAGGGATTCTGTCAAGCCATGCTAGACAGAGCTTCAGGTCCAGAACGTTATCCTCCCATTTAACTGTCCAGGCACCAGACACACAGTTGTGATCTCACTTAGTGGTGACAGTCAAGCAGACATTTCAGCAATCAGCAAGTGCTACATTGGTCCATAGCTCTGCATCATACAGATGGAGAACGGGAACTTCTATTAGGGATGATGTTTAACTGTACACGTGGTCACAATGTGATGCTCCGGGCAGACGGAATAGACTTCAGTGCAGCAGAAAACTAAACCAAACTGCAAAATCTACACTGCTGAAGCTACAGGATATGGTCCTGTGTTCCAATGATCTGAGGCCAGAGACCATAGACCACAGACCCGAGACCACAGACCCGAGGCCACAGACCCGAGACCAGAGACCCGAGGCCAGATACCCGAGGCCACAGACCCGAGACCAGAGACCCGAGGCCACAGACCCGAGGCCAGATACCCGAGGCCAGAGACCCGAGACCCGAGACCCGAGGCCAGAGACCTGAGGCCAGAGACCCGAGGCCACAGACCCGAGGCCAGAGACCTGAGGCCAGAGACCCGAGGCCAATGACCTGAGGTCACAGACCTGAGGCCAGAGACCCGAGGCCACAGACCCGAGGCCAGAGACCCGAGGCCAGAGACCCGAGACCAGAGACCCGAGGCCAGAGACCCGAGGCCAGAGACCCGAGACCAGAGACCCGAGGCCACAGACCCGAGGCCAGAGACCCGAGGCCAGAGACCCGAGGCCACAGACCCGAGGCCACAGACCCGAGGCCAGAGACCCGAGGCCAGAGACCCGAGGCCAGAGACCCGAGACCAGAGACCCGAGGCCACAAACCCGAGGCCAGAGACCCGAGGCCGGAGACCCAAGGCCAGAGACCCGAGGCTACGATGGACAGTGAGTGATGATGGAGGGGATTGGAACACCAGATACACATATATGACCTTGGAGCATGGGTAAAATAGAGCAGCCATTCACTGGATGGCAACTTCAGATAAGCAAAAGATATTTGCAGATGTGTATACACAGTGTGTGAACACTCATGCCACCATTCTGCTCTCTGCCACAATGTCTGGGTGCTTCTTGAACAGAGGTGGAGGCAGCTTGCTGACTGCTACGCCCTATTGTCTGTGATGGCAGGTATCCTCTGGAGGGCTGCAGCTGGAGGCTGCGGCTCGCTTTGTGTCTCCTGCTGTGGGGCAGGTGCACCCTTGCAATAATGCACTTTCAGAGTCTTCAGTAGTAAACAGCAGAGGATTTATTTACAGGGAGCTATAAGAGCAGCAGCATGTCTGCAGCTAGTTCTGGAGAGAACTCCTTCCCCTGGGGTGATTCCCCACTCTGAGTTCCAATTGGCTAGGTTGGCCGTGTGACCCTTACTCTGCTGTGTTGCCCCGAAAAGGACAATCACCTCAAGTCTACTGGCCTGAGCAGTTAGAGTTTCTGGGGTCACCGTCAGAGAAGATTCGGGGTGGTTGGACAGACCAGGAGAGTCCTGGGTGGGCTGGCCCAGTGAGTCCGCCTTATGACCCTCCTCCCTGTGGGTATCCAAGGGCTCCTGCCTGACTCCTTAAAGGAAAGGGGTTCCTCAGAGGAGATCAAGGTGCTCTGTCCCCCTCTCTTATAGCCACTAAAGGAGCCCACTCATGGCTAAAGCGATGATTTGTAGGACCGCAAGCATAACGAGCACTAACTACGGACCTCGATGTGCTGCTATGTTTGTGCCACAACATCAGCTGAATGTGGACCGATTCTTCCATCCTCTGCTTTAAGCTGCTGGGAGCCTCTGACAAGCCCTGCCCACTGTACCCCTTCCTGTCTATGGAGCTCCAACATCTCTCTGTGGGCCAATTTGTCATTGGACTTGGACTCAGCAGGAACCTGACTCAGGCAGTGGAGTGTCGGTGACCCTGGCGGTCACTGCCTCCGCCTGCTGTGGACCAAACTCTGTGCTGAGCTCACCAGATAGTGCCTGGACCTGTTTTAGAACTGGCTCCCACTGCCCTGGCGGAGGGTGCGGGCAAATGCAGTGACAGCTCTACATTCAGAGGCACTTCAGGTGTCCTGGGGGGGGGGGGGGGGGCTGGAGCTGATCTGCTGGCTGGCGGTATGTCTCCTCCGCTGATCTGCTGGCTGGCGATATGTCTCCTCCGCTGATCTGCTGGCTGGCGATATGTCTCCTCCGCTGATCTGCTGGCTGGCGGTATGTCTCCTCCTTTTCCTGATAATTGGTGACTGGTTGGATAGTCACCTCATTAAAGAGCACTAATAGTTTTGATGGTGGGCAAAGATGAGTGGATGGGGCCTCACTGGCTTGGTGGGAAATGCTATCTTGCCTCAGTGCAGGAACAGTCTTGGTCCTCGCCAGCCATCGCTACCACAAGCTGTTTAAATGGGCTGAGTGGCCAGAGTGCCGTCATCCCCCTCCCTCCTGTCTGCAATCTCTCCCTGGGATGATCACCCCAGGGGGAGGAGTTCTCTTAGGTAAGATGCATTCCAGAACTAGCTACAGACATGCTGCTGCTCTTATAGATCCTTGTAAATAAATCCTCTGCTGTTCACTACTGAAGACTCTGAAAGTGCTTTGATAAAGGGTCATCTGGACTCGAAACATCAGCTCTTTTCTCTCCTTACAGATGCTGCCAGACCTGCTGAGATTTTCCAGTGTTTTCTCTTTTGGGATATCCCCCTGCTGTTGTGGATGATCTTTTCTTGCAGAAAGCCAGACTGTGAGCAGGACAGGTGCCAAAGCAGATGATAAGCATGCCTGTCTGCTGTGTGTGCTGAGTGGATCTACACAAGGGCTAAGGACATGACTTGTGCAAGATGTGATCAGAGATGAAGCTTTAAATGCGTGTGAGAGAATTAGTGATGATGTCCTTTGTGCTGGAAGTATGTGCGATTCCTGCAAATGCTTGATGGCCTTGTAAGAATGAATTGCGTTGGGGGAGAAGGTTGACTTACCCTGGGGGAGAAGATCAGATCATTCATCTTCTTCCTGCACTAGAGACTGGCCCTTTTTGGAAGTCCACAGGCACTGGCTGCACGAGGGGCCTCCTCCCAAGCCTTGATAATGAGATTACTGGATCTCCAGCTCCAATCATGGGCACTGTCTGGAGGAGTGTTGCCAGTGCTTTTGCTGAACTTGGACACACAGCTGGTCTTGTCTCGGGGGCATCACTCACTACAAAAAGGACTGCAGGGATTGAATGTGTGTGTGGGTGCGGGAAACAAGTCAATGAAGTAGCGGCGAGATGGATGAATCCCAGCCCACCCTGTCACAAGGCCGCAATACCACACAGTGCACGTTCATTAATGAGGTGAAAAGCGATGGCCCAGTCACGACAGTCAGTGTGATCCATGCTACCTTTCCCATCTATCACTGCAGTGTCGGGAGTGGAAAATTCCACCAATGTTTCCAATATCCGTGGTTCCCAGTGGGAAATACAACATAGGCACTCGCTTTCACATCGGGCCAATTGGCCAGTGCACAGTATCTTCCCACTTGGGTGAGAGAGAGGGGGGAGACAAAGAGAGAGGGGGAGGGGCCATAGTGGGTACAGTACAGGGAGAGGGGAAAGGAGAGGTTAGGGGAAGTGGAAATGGGAGGGAGAGTGGGAAGGAGTGTGAGGGAATGAAGAGGGTGAGAAGGAGGAGGGCTGGAATGGAGGGATGGGAGGGGCAGAGAAGGAGGGGAGCAGGGAAGGCAGCTGGGAAGGAAAGGGCTGAATGAGGAATGGAATGGAAAGGAGCAGAGGGAGCAGGACCAGGGTGGAGGGTTCAGAGGATGGGTTATTCATTGTGTATTGATGAGATCAGCCACACCATGTTGAATGGCGGAGCAGGCTGAAGGCCTACTCCTGCTCCTAGGCCACAACTTTCTGGCCATTCACACCGGCGGGAACATCCGGTCTTGCCAATGGCACACCCCCGCTGCAGGTTTCGTGGTGCCAAGGGATGCAATCAACAGGAAGACCAGATGATCCCACAGCTGGCCAACGATAGGCCACTGTGGGTTGCTCAGAAAGATCTCACCTCTGGCCAATAGTGGGCCACTGCGGTTGCTCAGAAAATACTGTGCCCCTTGTTCTCATTTCCTCAAGCATTCTCGCATAACCAGAAAACTGTTCAGTGCTAAATAAAACAAAACTAAAAGCTTGAGAAAATGACAAAGCAAGACAAAGCACCTTGCACAGCTGATCCACTCCGAGCATATCTCTCCAACAGAGAGCACAAGCTCCTTTCAGACAATCCCACACGAGCAGCAACTTTCACACATTCGGCAGCAAGGATTTCACTGAGCGCCCCAGATACAAATCCACTTTCCTCTGACACAGCTACAGGAGACAGACACAGCTCAATGATCGCCTCTTCACTATAGAGATCTGACGAAGGAGCAGTGCTCCGAAAGCTTATGGTATTTGCTACCAAATAAACCTGTTGGACTTTAACCTGGTGTTGTGAGACTTCTTACTGTGTTTGATGAGGGACAGTGTAGAGGGAGCTTTACTCTGTATCTAACCCTGTGCTGTACCTGTCCTGGGAGTGTTTGATGGGGACAGTGTAGAGGGAGCTTTACTCTGTATCTAACCCTGTGCTGTACCTGTCCTGGGAGTGTTTGATGGGGACAGTGTAGAGGGAGCTTTACTCTGTATCTAACCCTGTGCTGTACCTGTCCTGGGAGTGTTTGATGGGGAGAGTGTAGAGGGAGCTTTACTCTGTATCTAACCCTGTGCTGTACCTGTCCTGGGAGTGTTTGATGGGGACAGTGTAGAGGGAGCTTTACTCTGTATCTAACCCTGTGCTGCACCTGACCTGGGAGTGTTTGATGGGGACAGTGTAGAGGGAGCTTTACTCTGTATCTAACACCGTGCAGTACCTGTCCTAGGAATGTTTGATGGGGGACAGTGCAGAGGGAGCTTTACTCTGTATCTAACACCGTGCAGTACCTGTCCTGGGAGTGTTTGATGGGGACAGTGTAGAGGGAGCTTTACTCTGTATCTAACACTGTGCAGTACCTGTCCTGGGAATGTTTGATGGGGGACAGTGTAGAGGGAGCTTTACTCTGTATTTAACCCCGTGTGGTACCCATGCAGTGAAATCGTGGGAGACTGTATTTACTGCATGTCGTGGAGCTTCTCTGCAGCGGTTTTGAACCGAATGCTGTGATCACACAAACTGCTGCGGCTGCAAAGGACAAAACCTCCTGCTGCCATTTCAGAGCGGCTCTGTAAAAAAGGTTTGTTTACCTGACAGGGTGCACAGAGCAGGTTGTGGTCCTACTGGTGACCTCCTGTGGAGGAAACAAGAAAAACAAGTTAATGTAACTGGAGGCACTGAGAGACATGATACACACAGACAGGATGCAGACAGGACACGTGTTGACAGGAGGTATTCAGGAACAAAGATAGATGTAAACAGAATTCAACTGGTATAGTCGCAGACTACACCGACAGACAGACGCATGTGGTGCATTGACAGGATACAGACAGACAGAAATTAACAACCAAGATTCACAGGCAGCATCCAGACAGGTCACACACACACACAAAACAGATATGCGAGGAATTGTGCACAGCGAAAGACATGTATACACACGCACACACACACACACGCACACACAGACATGCACGCACACGCACAGACACACACGCACAGACACACACAGACACCCACAGACACACACACGCACAGACACACATGCAGACACACACACAGACGCATGCAGACACACACATGCACAGACACACACGCACACACACAGGCACACATAGAGACACATGCACAGAGACACGCGCACAGAGGCGCACGCACAGAGACATGCGCACAGAGGCACACGCACAGAGGCACACGCACAGAGGCGCACGCACAGAGACATGCGCACAGAGGCACACGCACAGAGGCACACGCACAGAGGCACGTGCACAGAGGCACGTGCACAGAGGCCATGCATGCACAGACACACGCACAAAAACACACGTTGTACACACAGAATAAACTGTAATCTGTATTCTTTCCATTCTTTGAACGGATATTGGATTATATTTATTATTGATGCCTACTGCTTATTAAATCCAGAGCGCTTGAGTATCTACAGTATACATTCTTACAGGCACTTTATCAACAATGTCTGTCGGCTGAGGCAGGCTGTTCAGAAGCTCTGATATTTGTGTTTGAAGATTTTCGGCCCTTTGGCTCTCACCTCTCAACCACTCCCCATCAAACACTCCCAGGACAGGTACAGCACGGGGTTAGATACAGAGTAAAGCTCCTTCTACACTGTCCCCCATCAAACACTCCCAGGACAGGGACAGCACGGGGTTAGATACAGAGTAAAGCTCCCTCTACACTGTCCCCATCAAACACTCCCGGGACAGGGACAGCATGGGGTTAGATACAGAGTAAAGCTCCTTCTACACTGTCCCCATCAAACACTCCCACGGCAGGGACAGCACGGGGTTAGATACAGAGTAAAGCTCCCTCTACACTGTCCCCCCATCAAACACTCCCAGGACAGGTACAGCACAGGGTTAGATACAGAGTAAAGCTCCCTCTACACTGTCCCCATCAAACACTCCCAGGACAGGGACAGCAAGGAGTTAGATACAGAGTAAATCTCCCTCTACACTGTCCCCATCAAACACTCTCAGGACAAGTGCAGCACGGGGTTAAATATAGAGTAAAGCTCCCTCTACACTGTCCCCATCAAACACTCCCAGGACAGGTACAGCACGGGGTTAGATACAGAGTAAAGCTCCCTCTACACTGTCCCCATCAAACACTCCCAGGACAGGTACAGCATGGGGTTAGATACAGAGTAAAGCTCCCTCTACACTGTCCCCATCAAACACTCTAAGAAGTTTAACACCAGGTTAAAGTCCAACAGGTTTATTTGGTAGCAAAAGCCACACAAGCTTTCGAAGCTCTAAGCCCCTTCTTCAGGTGAGTGGGAATTCTGTTCACAAACAGAGCTTATAAAGACTCAGACTCAATTTACATGAATAATGGTTGGAATGCGAATACTTACAACTAATCAAGTCTTTAAGAAACAAAACAATGGGAGTGGAGAGAGCATCAAGACAGGCTAAAAAGATGTGTATTGTCTCCAGACAAGACAGCCAGTGAAACTCTGCAGGTCCACGCAACTGTGGGAGTTACAAATAGTGTGACATGAACCCAATATCCCGGTTGAGGCCATCTTCGTGTGTGCGGAACTTGGCTATCAGTTTCTGCTCAGCGACTCTGCGCTGTCGTGTGTCGCGAAGGCCGCCTTGGAGAACGCTTACCCGAATATCAGAGGCCGAATGCCCGTGACCGCACTCCCAGGACAGGTACAGCACGGGGTTAGATACAGAGTAAAGCTCCCTCTACACTGTCCCCATCAAACCTCTTCCCCTTCATGGCTCCTTTGACCTTTCATGTCAAACTATAATTCTTAAAGACTTCCCCTTTATCGTCTCCTTTGCAGTTTATGCCCCTCTGCTCTTCCCCACGGCCCCTCATACTGTTGTCCATGACAACTCTTACCCCTTCCATGCCCATTCTCCCACTTTGCACCATGCCATAATCACTGAGCCAGAGAATAAAAGCAGCATAGAGCTGCTGAAAGAGCAAAACTATCCACTCACAAATTCTCCTGTGAAAAAACTGCTGTTCCTGCAACTCTCTATTAATCATTGGAACGCATGTCTAATGTGGCTTGTGAACTCAGCAGTGGGGTTCTCACTTGACAATTAAAGTGAATTGTTGGCTTTGCTTGATTGACATCTTTAAATGGTTATAAAATGTTAAATCTGTGATCTCTTTAGTCAATGTCTCAATGTTTTTCTAGGCAAGATAAGCGGTGTGAAGTGTCTGAAGCCTCTGTTATTGATAGTTTAACAGTCTGTCTGATTGATTCTTTTAAAGTGTTGTCGGAACAGCAACTGTTTCTTTCAACAGATGATTTGTGAATGGGTGATTTTTAAATCCCTCTCAGCAGATCGACATTTGCTATTGTAATTATAAAGCTCATTGGTTATTTACACAATGCAAGCTGGGTGAATGGGCATGGAATGGGAATGAACTGACATGAATGATGAGCCATGGGGTGAAGCATGAGTTGACATTGAGTTGACATGCAAGTGGCATGGCAGGTATGGAAGAATTGTGGGATTGTGGGCAAGAACTTTTGAAGTTACCTTTGAAAAAGTTTCTGAATCCGGACTCTGGTTCCAAACTCCTGAAGGACAATGAACTATGAGCCATGGAGAAGCTGGTATACTCCACAAAGATGCCTACCTCCACAATAGAGCTGACCAGGTTGAGAGTGCAGGGAGCAGACTCACTTCGCCCACCTTATTCCACACTAGTGAAAATTGGGAGCATCAGGAATGGGAATAGGGATCCTGGAATCACACACTGCCCGCTATTTAAATGGCTCCAGAGTCTTTCCAACTCTGGGCCTCAATGTTGCAGCACTTCTCACTGCCACTGGCACCAGTTAGTGCAGGCTAACACCGCTCTTGGGAGGACATTAGCAAGTAATACGCCTCAGCACCAAGGGGAACAGAGTGAGACGTTAAAGCCTGTTCAACATTTCGCAAGGTTTCACTCACCCCAGGCAACTAATCCTAAATCTCAGACTAAGAGAACTCACTGGAAATCCACTGGTTTTCCCCCTCTGTGGATCTGGGATTGTCCAGTAGGAGATAAACTAGGATCTTTGCAGTGATATACTGGAGTTCACTGGGAAGGAATTGGCTGGGATTCTCCAGTAGGAGATCTGCTAATCCTCCAAGGTAACAGGTGTGCTCATTGTTTCTTCAGAGCTGCTGCCAATGTTCCACCAAGGTTCTATCCGGGGATTGAGGTAATCCCGTGGAGATTGTGAGCACGTGTGTGTGTTTGGGGCACAGGGACCACGAGTCACCAAGTTCACTTTCCAGTTGTTAACTCAGCTTCATCAGTAACAACTGGCACCTTCCTGAACAAGCTGAGGGTGCCCAGGAAAGAGAAGGCAGGGAGATGGCTTGATGGGGAATCTTAAAAATGATGAAGCGGTTCAGTAGAATGAATGTGGAGAATCTGTTTCCACTTGCAAGAACAAAATGGGCACAAATATTTGATAATCATGATAAAGATCAAATAAAGAATTTCGGAGGAATTTCTTTAAAGAAATAAATAATAAAATTTCATTTATACAACATTACACAGATGTTCCAAAGTGCTTTTTAACCAAGCAGTTCTGGCAATTGTCCCTTTAGGGGCAACACAGCAGAGTAAGGGGTACTTGTTTTGGGTGACCAATTGGGACGCAAGAGTGTGTAATCACTCCAGGGGGTGGAGCTCTCTTAGACAAGAGACATGTAGGGACCTAGGTGGAGCCATGCAGCTGCTGAATAATTCTTATGAATAAATCCTTTTTGTTTTTACTAATGGAGTCTCTAAAAGTGCATCATTACAGCAGTGAAATGCTGAAATGTCAGTCACAGAGTGATACAAATGTGGAACTAGTTGTCACAGGAAGTGGTTGAAGGAAACATTTTTGCATTGAAGGGGCAGCTTCGTGAATACATGAGGCAGGTGGGATATAAGAAAAATGTGGAAGAGGAAATTATTGTGTGAGAAACGTGTGGGGTGTATAAACATCGGCATCGACCAACTGGACTGAATAGCCAGTTGTATTCCACAGAATCAGCGGGACTCCATGTCAGCGATTCCCAACCTTTTATCTGTCACGCCACACCCTTTATACCGTAACAAATTTTAGCACATCTCCAATACTCTACATCTGAGCTGCACTCAAGCAAAGCCTTTTAACTCTAAAACCTCATCGAGGTACATCAATGCACAATTTAACGCTATTTTCATTGGCTTAAGATGTTTTCAATGGAAACATTATCATTTGCATGTGAAATACAATATTTTAATTGAAAATGTAGACAATTTAGAAGTGTTTTCCATCAAAGGTGAAATAATCAGACTGCGGCCAGTCCTCTGTCACCAATCACCCTTTTATTTACAGTGATCTCTGAGTGCCGTTCAATGTCTACAGAGTGCAGATCAGTCCGGGTCTATCAACTGCCGGCCTGAGTGTAGCCAGCTGGTTTTAAACCCTGCCACCCCCTACTCCTCCCCTACTGGGCGAGTCTCCACTCATCCAATACTGGAGCTCACATTCACTGAGGCCCACGGGGAGATCTGTTGACGCCCCGTGGTCATCATAACAAAAGGTTTCAATTGTTTTCAGTCTTTTTTTAAGTTTGCATTTCTCTATGTGAAGTTTCACAAATGGAGGAAATACTGGGAGCAGCATCTTACCAATAAGAGTAATGTGACACCTGAGTCTGCCTCTGTGAACAGTCCCTTCATCCAAGCAGCATCTTACAACCCAGATTTGCACAATGTTCTCCGCTTTCGAGGTTGGGTATCGAAGAGTGGGCCTTTCCACCAGGGACGAGGAGAATCCCTCTGCTATTTGGAAATGCCCACTACTTGCAATTAGCTGATCTGGGGTCGGAGATCAGAAACTCTCCAAATTGGACAGAGCCCTCATGTTACTCGGACATGTTCTGGAGAACCCTAGTCCTGAGGCCTGTACCAGAACCCTTTCCACCCAAAGCCTGCACTGTTAAGTGGGCTAACCTTCCGTCAGAGAAATATTCAAGGACAGATGAGGAACTCTGAGGATTTAAAACTATTCTTCATGCATAAATACAAAATGTTCTCATCTGAAACTCCAACCCAGTCTAAGTAAACAAAGCTGTTAATACTCTTGCGAAATAATTTGAGGAAAAAATGTACTTAAACCAATGTAACTCTGATTAAAAACAAGATCAGCCAATGCTGCAGATTATCAACAGGACAAGCATTATCAGTGAATGGAGAAACAGGAGAGGCAAATGTTTCAGGGTGCTATTATGTTTGAGGTCTGATATAGAGACTAACAAAAGACCATGAGGTAAGTGGAAGTGAACTGACTGGAACTGTTTATTAATATGTCTGCTCTCTTGCACAATCAGCACAAGACTGGCAAGGCAAGCTCCACGCAGGACGGAGCTCGAATCCCGGGTCACCTGACCCGTTCTTTTAAGGGGGCATGTCCCAACATACATAACACCAACCTTTCATCAGAATTGGACTCTATTAAACATTAAAAGTGCTAAATGAATGATCAAACCAGGGAAAAGTAGGATACAGGGGGCAGAACAATTAATGGGAACTAACATATCGGAAGGAAACCTTGCCAAAAGGACAATGCTCCAATTGTCCAGGAATTTAACAGACAAAGGTGGCTGCTCCCTGGGTGTCCGGAGCAGCCCTCTGGCTGTGCATAGAGAGAGAAATCTCCAACCCAAACATCAAGCCACATCTGCTTCACTCCCAGTGGCTCAGGTTTAGCCAGATGTCATTTGCCTACCATCCCGAAGAGGAACTCATGATTACATCTTTGAAGTTGCAAAACACCAATGAGCTGGAAATAATGCGACTAATCAGAAAGCCTGCCGTTGTTTCCCGTTGCGTTCACAAGTAGTTTCGTGTGTATGGAGCTCAGAGAGCCCATGTCTGGGTCGCCCTGGCTTACCTGACCAACGGGTGCTGTTGGTGGCCTGGGCCATTTCGCCCCACCAGGTCCTGCTAATAAATTTGGGAAGTCACATTTGGAATTGATGCGTCCGGTTCCTGCCGTTTCCCTTCACCGTGGTTCTGATACCCGTGCAGTGCTTTTACTGCAAATGTGTGAACTTCAGGTCAGATTGACACATCCTGCCAGAAAGATGACAGTGTGGGACCCCGATTGAGTTACTAATTTCCTGCACCTTCTTGGAATTTGTGCAGAATTCGGTTATTCCAATCCTGCCCAGGTTTCCCCAATCATATATCTTTGTTCTTTTCCCTGGAAAGTTGGGGCTCTTTGTTAATTTAGTTCTGCTCTGGAGTTAGAATCATAGAATCCCTGCAGTGCAGAAGGAGTCATGATGTGGAGATGCCGGCGTTGGACTGGGGGAAGCACAGTAAGAAGTCTCACAACACCAGGTTAAAGTCCAACAGGTTTATTTGGTAGCAAATACCATAAGCATACCATAAGGAAAGCTTATGGTATTTGCTACCAAATAAACCTGTTGGACTTTAACCTGGTGTTGTGAGACTTCTTACTGTGTTTACCCCAGTCCAACGCCGGCATCTCCACATCATGACTACCATCGACATCGCAAACTGCCGGCTCCAAGTGGAGAGGATCTCTAAGAAGATCGCACATATCGACACAGACATCAAGTTTCTACAGGAAAGCTTATGGTATTTGCTACCAAATAAACCTGTTGGACTTTAACCTGGTGTTGTGAGACTTCTTACTGTGCAGAAGGAGGACTTTTGGCCCACCGAGCCTGCACCAATAACACTCTCACCCAGGTCCTATCCCTGTAACCCCAAATATTTACCCTGCTAATCCCCCTGACGCTAAGGGCAGAATTTTATGAGATTTTTTTCTAACTGTCCAACTAGGGTGAAAACGGGAGAGTTGCTGATCCGTTTTTCAGGCAAATTCTCACTCCCAATTTTATACACAATCTTTGAAAATTTGGGCTAGACTGTTTCTAACCACGAGAGGCAGGAGGCGGGGCTTAATTCACCAGACAGCCGGCAGCTCAGATCGGAGCCACAAGCTGCGCATGAGCTGGAAAACCGGGAAAAAAAGGGAGGACGGAGGGCTCGTGCCCGTGCCGGGGCCTTCCAGCCAGGAGACTGCAGCTGTGGCTCCACCTTCTGACACCCCTCTTACTGACGCTGGGGCATTTCGGGGCAGTGGGATAAAGAGGGTGTCATAGATATGTCCCTGACACCTGGAGGCCAGCCAGGGCTCTCAAGGTCAGCACTAAGACCCGGGGTCAGCTCTCTGAGCCGGGTCCTTGCTGAGAGTCCGAGGTTGGACCCCGTGAGCAACAAAAGCACCCCCCCCTCCCCGCACACACGCAGGCCCACTGACCCAAAACACAACATGGCCATCACGAAACAACCCCCTCTGAGCAGCACCGAGCAGTCTGAACGCAGAGGCTACCTCCTTCCTCACCCTCACTGATCAGGCACCAGAATCCGATACTTATAGAGGAGGTGTTTTCCTGAACGATCCGGCTGCAGTGAGTGAGGTGGTTAAGGCAGGTGAGCTGGGACGCTTGGGAGTGAAGCTCACTAATCACACTGTGATGAATGTCAAAAATGCAAATTGATGTTTTGTCCGTTTTGGACGGGCTCTCAATCGCGTCAGTTATTTTTGGGTAAAATGGGAATGGGTGTGAAAACGGGCACCACTCCCGCGAGTCGCATCACGCCCGATCTTCAACATTTTCCTGCCGCAAAACAGGCGCAATGAGGTTGTAAAATTCCGCCTAAGGAGCAATTTAGCAGTTTTACCAAACTTGTTTCTAAGTTGCGTCCCTGCTTCGCGCAGCCTATCGCTGGTATTTTACTTTCTATAAATTAGAAACTTGGAATTGCTTTCTTTCTCCTCCCAGCTCTGTAAAAACAGTGACAGTAGATGTCAGGAACACAGAAATCCCACTAACTGCAGCTGCTTCTCAGGTAAGGCAGAGCTGCCCAAACGTGGGCTTCCTGAGTCCCATACGTGAGCAGGTAGATCAGAGACTGGGCTGAACAGAACTCACAGCCACATCTCCCAGTGCTGGCAAGGAGAGAGGAGAGAGAGGAGAGAGGGAGGAGAAAGAGAGAGAGGAGAGAGAGGAGAGAGGGAGAGAGAGAGAGAGAGGAGAGAGGGAGAGAGGGAGGAGAGGGAGAGAGAGAGGAGAGAGAGGGAGAGAGGGAGGAGAAAGAGAGAGAGGAGAGAGGGAGGAGAGAGAGGAAGGGAGGAGAGAGAGAGAGAGAAGAGAGGGAGAGAGGGAGGAGAAAGAAAGAGAGAGGAGGGAGAGGGAGAGGAGAGAGAGAAGAGAGGGAGAGAGGAGAGAGAGAGAGGGAGGAGAGAGAGGGAGAGAGGGAGAGGGAGAGGGAGAGAGAGAGAGAGGAGGGAGAGAGAGAGAGAGATAGGAGAGAGAGAGAGGGAGGAGAGGGCGAGAGAGGAGAGGGAAAGAGAGGGAGGAGAGAGAGGAGAGGGAGGAGAGCGAGGGAGAAGAGAGAGGGAAAGAGAGGAGAGGGAGAGAGGAGAAAGAGAGGGAGGAGAGAGAGGGAGGAGAGAGAGAAGAAGGAGGGGAGAGACAGAGAGAGAGAGTGGGAGGAAAGAGAGAGAGAGACAGGAGAGGGAGTGAGAGGAGAGAAAGAGGGAGGAGAGAGAGAGAGAGAGGGAGGGAGGAAAGAGAGAGAGAGAGGAGAGAGAGAGAGGAGAAAGAGAGAGAGGAGAGAGAGCGACCCAGAGACTCAGAAATTGGTGCCTCAAACATAACATGCCCTTTCTAAAGTCGGGTCTTGGCGTCTGCCCCGAGCCACAGCCTCCGGACCTGGCACTCTCACAGCAGGCTGCGCTGTGGCACACTGGCATGGTTCTCACGGCACACCCGTTCAAAACCACTGCTCTATATAACCTGTGCAAAACAGAGGTAAGAGGCAGGACACATGACTACACCTGTGATTGGGAAGTGAGATGTTCTCAATGAATCACTAAATTATTAGTGACTAAGGAGCGGTGTTGTGACTGGTCTGTGACTGGTTCACACCTTGTGCTGCGATTTGCTGAATCCAGCAGCTGTCTGGTACTCACTTATTAGGGGGTCCTTGAGTGTTGGCCAGGACAGTGAAGTTGTTTCTCACACTGCGCAAACTTGCCAGGATCTGTGGGGAAGACAGAAAGAGAGAAAGGAATGGACAAATGGCATGGACAGCACAGGGTTAAATACAGAGTAAAGCTCCCTCTATGCAGTCCCCCATCAAACACTCCCAGGACAGGTACAGCACGAGGTTAGATACAGAGTAAAGCTTCCTCTACACTGTCCCCATCAAACACTCCCAGGACAGGTACAGCACAGGGTTAAATACAGAGTAAAGCTCCCTCTATACAGTCCCCCATCAAACACTCCCAGGACAGGTACAGCATGGGGTTAGATACAGAATAAAGTTCCGTCTACACTGTCCCCATCAAACACTCCCAGGACAGGTACAGCACGGGATTAGATACAGAGTAAAGCTCCCTGTACACTGTTCCAGTGCGGTTTTGATACAGGAAAGGTCCTTCTGCAGTGCCCCAACAAACAAACCCAGGGCAGGTATGCCACAGGTCAGATACCGAGTAAAGTTTCTTTTATACATTCTCAATAATGTGTCACCACTCCCAAATTCAAAAAAGCACCCTGACATAATCACTGGGGCATTTCCCAATTGCAAAATTAATATCATAGTCAAAACAGGGAACTTCACATCCTAATATGAGAACATACGTGCCGGGATTTTAAGACTTTGGTCAGGCGAGGGTCGTAAAATCCCACCCGAGGCCAATGGAGAATTCCGTTCTGCGAGTCTCACCCACCCAATTCCAGGGAGGGGCAAGGTGGTAAAATTCCCGCCATGGAGTTTAATTTAGACAAATGCGAGGTGACGCATTTTCGTAGATTGAATCGGGGCAGGACTTACTCAGTCAATGGTAGGGCATTGGGGAGAGTTACAGAACAAAGAGATCTAGGGGTACAGGTTCATAGCTCCTTGAAAGTGGAGTCACAGGTGGACAGAGTGGTGAAGAAGTCATTCTGCATGCTTGGTTTCATTGGACAGAACATTAAATACAGAAGTTGGAATATCTTGTTGAAGTTGTACAAGACATTGGTAAGGCCACAGTTGGAATACTGTTCAGTTCTGGTCACCCTATTATAGAAAGGATATTACTAAACTAGAAAGAGTGCAAAAGAGATTTACTAGGATGCTACTGAGACTTGACGGTTTGAGTTATAAGGAGAGGCTGAAAAGACTGGGACTTTTTTCTCTGGAGCGTAGAAGGCTGAGGGGAGATCTTATAGAGGTCTATAAAATAATGAGGGGCACAGATCAGCTAGATAGTCAATATTCTTTACCCAAATGTAGGGGAGTCTAAAACTAGAGGGCATAGTTTTAAGGTGAGAGGGGAGAGATACAAAAGTGTCCAGAGGGACAATTGTTTCACACAGAGAGTGGTGAGTGTCTGGGACAAGCTGCCAGAGGTAGTAGTAGAGGCGGGTACAATTTTGTCTTTTAAAAAGTATTTAGACAGTTACGTGGGTAAGATGACTATAGAGGGATATGGGCCAAACGTGGGCAATTCAGACAAGCTTAGTAGTAAAAACTGGGCAGCATGGACAAGTTGGGCCGAACGGCCTGTTTCCATGATGTAAACCTCCATGGCTCTATAAGTGGTTCGGATCTGGAATGCACTGCCTGAGAGTGCGGTGGGCGCATGTTCAATAACTACAATAAAGAGGGAATTGGAGCATTATGAAGAATATGCAGGGCTATGATGAGAAGATGTGGAGAGTGACACCAAGTGCCTTCTGTGGAGAGCTGGCATGGACACAACGGGTCAAATGGCCTCCTTCTGTGCTGTAACAATTATCTGATAATGGCCGGAATTCTCCGGTCTCGCACACCTGGCTGTAAGCGAGAATGGAGAATTTGGCACTCAGACAGTCCCAACTGTGGGTGAGGTCGGAGAGGTCCGGCCAATGTCATTAAGCTTAGCTTAGCTTAGACAAGGAACAACTAAAGTTGGAAATATTGAACTGAAGAAGGGCTAATTTCATTGAGAAGGTGGGTTGGAATCAAAGATTAGCACATAGAATACTAAAGAGCAATAGGAGGCCTTCAAATCGGAGACGGTTTAGGAAAAGATTAAACACATTGTTAAAGGGAGGTGGAAGAACATTTAAAGTTAGAATGCTCTGATGATTCAAGACACGTTAATGTTCAAGATTTATGCATTATGAATTATAGCATACAGGAAGTTCAGAGGAGAACTGAAAAAGGAAATTAGAGGGCTAAACAGAGTGTATGGGAAAAAAATTAGCAGCTAACATAAAAGCGAACAGTAAAGTCTTTCATAAAGATAAAGAGTGAAAGGGTAGTCAAAGCAAGGGTGGGGCTGCATAAGGATCAAATAGCTGAACTTTTCACAAAGGCAGAAGCATGGTTGAGGTATAAATGAATTCATGGAAAAGAGATATTGTTGATGTCACAGTAAAGAAGCGGGGTAGAGAAATTTGTTTAGATAAAAATAGAGGAGATACTTAAAAGGTGGCAGCACTTAAAAGTAGAAAAGACATGCAATCTGATCAGCCGCATCCTCGGTTACTGAGGAAAATATGGTTCTGGCCACAATATTCAAATCTTTCTTAGAAATGGAAATGGTGCCAGAAGTGGTTTCATGGTCATCATCAGACTTTCAAATCCAGGTTTTTATTGAATTCAAATTTCACCATTTGCCATGGTAGGATTCAAGCCCGGGTCTCCAGAGGATTACCGCAGGCCTCTGGATAACTAGTCCAGCGACAATACCACTCAATCACTGTCTCCCCTATTTGAGAAAGGGGACAGGGAATAACTGCAGCAGCTTCAAGCCAGTCAGCCTAGAATCAGTGGGGAAATATACATTAATAAGTGGCAGCTAGTCATTTTATACACAGATGTTCAGAAGGTTTGACAAAGTATTGAGTAATAGATTAGTCAGCAAAATGGGAAGCCTGTGGGATTAAAGAGGAAATATCAGCTCAGCACAGATACAAATTTGGCTGAGGGATAGAAAGTAGAGAGTAGCAGCAAACACATGTTTTCGGACCGGAGGTAAGTATACAGTTGTATTTCCCGGGGTTGGTATTAGAGCCATTGCTCTTTTTTGACCAATATTAATGACCTGGACGTGGGTGTACAGAGCCTAATTTTAAAGTTTGCAGATGACACAAAACTGAGAAATGCGGTAAACAATGAGAAGGACATTAAACTTCAGGTCTACATAGACAGACTGGTGAAGCAGACAACACTTAGCAGGTAAAGTTGAAAGTGAGAAGTGTGAGATGAAGAGTGAGGAGAAGCAATATATACCAAGTATTAGTGTGAAAGGGGTACAGGAACAGACACGTAGTGTACATGTACATATTTAAAGATAGCAGAAGTTGAAAAACTGTTAAAAAACCTATAGGATTTCTGGGTTTATAAATAGAGAAAGAGAACACAAAAACAGGAAGTTATGCTAAATTTTTATATAACACTGGTCAGGCCCCAGCTGCATCTAACACTTTGGAAAGGACATCAAGCCCTTGGAGAGAGTGTTGAGGAGATTTACTAGAATGATATCAAGGATGAGGAACTTCAGATATGTGGTGAGGTAAGGGTCATTCTTATTAGACCAGATGTGGTTATGGAGAGGCTTAGTTGAGGCCTTCATAATTCTGAGAGGTTTTTATCGAGCAGTTGCTGTTTCCAATGGCAGAAGGGTCAGAGGGGACAGTCAGAGGAAACTGCCAAGAGAATCAGAGGGAGATGAGAAGAATTTGCTTACACAATGACTTGTGAACTGGAATGCACTGACTGATAGAGAGGGGAAAGCAGATTTGATAAAAATTTTGAAAAAGGAATTGGATAAATACTTGAAAAAGAAAATTGGGAAATGGGGCACTGGGATAGCGAGAGTATCGCTCAAAGATCATTGGAATTCAATCGATATCTCTTTCAAAGAGCCTCTCTGAGGTCTCGAAGGATCCCGTTAGCCTCGTTTCTGTACTCTTCGATGGTTTCTCATTTCTCCCTCAACCAGAGTATTCTTACCAAGACTTGCAAATTAGTGAAGGTCAGTGATTATTTTTTACACTGTTCCACTAGAACTGAATTCAAATAGAACAAAGTCATTGAATCTATACATTCAGCAGAAAGAGAAGAGTTTCTTCCCCTCTGGCTGGATATGACCTTTAGGTGCCAGAGGCGATAGCTAGTGCCCTACTCACAGCTCCATCCTGCAGTCACTTACAATAATATATCTTCAAATATTTTGCAGTGGAATTTTCAAGGGATTCTTACTTGACTTATGATTTTTGCAAGAACATTGTGGAGGGACAGAGAGAAAAACAAACAAACAAACTGTAAGAAGATGTTTAGCTTTCAACTTACCTGAGCAAAAGGGGTGACAATGAGGTCCTCAGTATGTCTGAAAGAAAAACACATGAGTTGACAACATGGACTGACAAACCAAAGAATACCTAGAGAGAGAGAGAGAGACAGACAGAGCGAGAGAGAGAGACAGACAGAGCGAGAGAGAGAGCGACAGAGCGAGAGAGAGATCCAGTTATCCGCAGAGCGGGAGTTAGAGGGAATAAAAAAGAGATAAAGTTAAAGGCACTTTACAGGAAGTGGGAAAATAGAGTGAGATAATGAGATATACATTGGGGAGAGATTAGGACAGAGATAGAAAAGGTGAGGTAAAGATAGAGAAAGAGAGAGAACGGGTGGGGAGAGAGCGAGAAATACAGAGATTTACTCAGAGGAGACTGAGGATGAGAGGATTTCATTGTTAAAAGATATTTGAGTTGTTGAGGGTCTCCTCACTGAAACCGGGAAGTCAAGGAGGGAAACTGATAGAAAGGGGCGGCACGGTAGCACAGTGGTTAGCACTGCTGCTTCACAGCTCCAGGGACCTGGGTTCGATTCCCGGCTTGGGTCACTGTCTGTGTGGAGTTTGCACATTCTCCTCGTGTCTGCATGGGTTTCCTCCGGGTGCTCCGGTTTCCTCCCACAGTCCAAAGATGTGCGGGTTAGGTGGATTGGCCACGCTAAGATTGCCCCTTAGTGTCTTGAGATGCGTAGATTAGAGGGGTTAGCGGGTAAATATGTAGGGATATGGGGGTAGAGCCTTGGTGGGATTGTGGTCGGTGCAGACCCGATGGGCCGAATGGCCTCTTTCTGCACTGTAGGGTTTCTATGATTCTAAGTGTTAACCTGTATTTCCTGCAACTCTTGGATATTTGCTCTCTCCAAAGCTGTATCTCCCATATCTGCCTGATTACCTGTATCTGCCCTATTTCCTGTATCTGCCGTTTCTTTTTTCTCCTGTATGTGCCCTATTTCCTGTATATCCTGTATTTGCCGTTTCCAGTATATCCTGTATTTGCCATGTTTCCTATATCTCATGTATCTGCCCTATTTCCTGTATCCACCATCTTTCCTTTACCTCCTATATCTGCCCTATTTCCTATATCTGCTCTGTCTCATGTATCTGCCCTGTCTCTGCCCTGTTTCCTTTATCTCCTATATCTGCCCTGTTTCCTGTATCTGTCCTCCATGCTGTATTTCCTGTATCTGCTGTCTCTCCTGTATTTTCCGTCCAATTTTGTGCAGTGTACAAAGATACTTTGGGCCAGGAGTCCACTGTAAACATGATCTCGCGCTTTCCTGGCGTATCATGAGATAAACAAATCAATCAGATTATTGCAGGAAGTTAAAAAGTGGTAAATGATCATGTTCCGTGCTCAGTGCAGGTGTCATGTTTACAGGCAGATAAATAGAAATGTCACCCAAGTCCCAGAGGTTGCTGTCTGCTTTGAGAGAGAGAGTTAACTGGTGGTGATTTAACCTGAGGGTCACTACATCCTCAGGGCTTCATGGATAACCTCAGCCAGTACAGAAATTGAACCCGCACTGTCGCTCCACATCATGAACCAGCTGTGCAGCCAACTGACTGCCACACCTGAAGGTTACCACAGGCAGCCCAATGGGGCGGAGAACCTGTCTTTTATAAAGAATAAAAGGTTTACATTTCTATGGCGCCTTTCATCACCTCTGGATGTCCCAAAGTGCTTTACAATAATTAAATATTTATAAAGTGTAGTCACAGCTATAATGGAGGAAAGGTGACAGCCAATTTGTACACAGCAATATCCCACAAATGAGTTAATGACCTATCACAATTATCAGCCGAGAAGAATTAATGAAAATGAAATTTGGTCCAATTTGGGATGGTTTGATAACTGGCAGGTTGAATGACGGCATGTTCGATAACAGCTGGTCGAACAGTGGAAGGTAATGGTTGTGTTTGATAAAATCCATGCTCAGGAATGGGTGGGTTCACCAACAGACAAGTAAGCTACTCCACCAGGATACAGGACAGCCCATGACATTAAGGTTCTACCTTAATCTATTAACCTGATACTAAGATGAAAGTATAAAAGTCTGTCGCTTTAAACCAAAAAGTAGAATTGCATTTAATCTGAGCAAATAATTACTGTTATTAAGAAAATCTTTATAAATTTGCAAGCTGAGGCCAGAAGAAATTGGCATTAAAATGGGAGAGATTTTCCACCCAACCTGCTGCATGTTTCATGATGGTGGAGGTGGCCCGCCATTGGCTGACAGCGAGATCTCCTGTTGAGTGTCCCTCGCAATTGCTAAACCCCATGGCGGGGTGCGCTGTTGACAGGACCAGAAGATTCCACCAGCATGAACGGCCAGAATATTCTGACCAAAGAATGTGTCCTGATTCTCGTTAATACATTTGATTTGATGTTTGACGGTATGAGGATATAAGGAGGGTTTCTTTTGATATGATGTTAACCAGCAGATCCTGCTTGGTGTGACTTGTGAGTGTCAAGCACTGTTGTGATATCCAGCTGTTAACCGAGGCCATTCCTCATGGCCTCTAGTCCAGTTTTTACTGTGTTCTCAACAGGCAAATGAAGGTGACCAGCTGTTTATAAACTCCCAGCATCAATTAGAGGACAGTTTTTACGAATCCCGGCTCCAGGGCAGGAACAATCAAACTGTTTTCTTTAGGATTGCTTTGTTTCAGAAATGAAATTGGAAATTTTTGAATATTAGATCAAGAGCGAGGACAGAGACACAGAGAGAATCCTGTTTCTTATTGTGTCTGATCTTACTAGAGTATGGGTCAGAGCTAAGTGTAGTCAGGGTCAAGTCAGTGAACTAGGGTACTCGTAGGATTCAGATCCCATATAAAGTCATAATGCTACAGAATGAAGTCATTCAAATACTTTGATTTATATTGTTATTTTTCATGATGCATAAAAGATGAGTGGCAAGGAAGAGATGTAGACTGATTAGAGTTCCACAGTATCTCTGCAAGTGGTTGGGCTGCACGAAAGCGATGAGGGTGTAACTAAAGTGTGACATATTTACATAGACAGATCCCAGTGCAAATCTAGACACAGAATTGGGAAATTATAATGGACACAGTTGACATTAAATTTGGATAGGATATGGGTAACAGGAAGTAAGGTTCTGTCGACAGCACATGGATATAAACTACAGGGAGAGATAATATAACAAATCGTAAAGCAGTACTCACACTTCACTTGTTATGGAGGAATTTCGTGACATTGTTTTGGGTGACATGTCATAGTCGCTGTCAGACCGATATAGAAATGACTCCCGGCGCTGGTTCTGGGGGAAGGTTGGATGTAACACCAGACCTGGACTCGCCTGCGAGTCCAGTGGACTCCGACCTGGAGATGGACCATTCTCAACATCAAAACTGTGCCAAAAGAGAGAGAGAGAATATTTATTATACATGTCCAATCCATTTTCTCAAGAAATGATTGATGGAACACCTGGAAAATAAATTGAGTTTTTATTTTTTTCTCCATTTGTTCACCTCCTCTCCTGAAGGTCCTGACTCTCCCTGGGGTACAGTCCCCCCTCTCCCGACTCTCCCTGGTGTACAGTTCCCCCTCTCCCGACTCTCCCTGGTGTACAGTTCCCCCTCTCCTGACTCTCCCTGGGGTACAGTTCCCCCTCTCCTGACTCTCCCTGGGGCACAGTTCCCCCTCTCCTGACTCTCCCTGGGGTACAGTTCCCCCTCTCCTGACTCTCCCTGGGGTACAGTTCCCTCTCTCCTGACTCTCCCTGGGGTACAGTTCCCCCTCTCCTGACTCTCCCTGGTGTATAGTTCCCCCTCTCCTGACTCTCCCTGGGGTACAGTTCCCCCTCTCCTGACTCTCCCTGGGGTACAGTTCCCCCTCTCCTGTTTCTCCTTGGGGTACAGTTCCCCCTCTCCTGACTCTCCCTGGGGTTAAGTTCCTCTCTCCTGACTTTCCCTGGGGTTCAGTTCCCCCTCTCCAGAGTGTGCGGACTCTCCCCAGGGTATGGTACAATAAACCCAGTTTGCCTTTCATTGCCTCTTCTAACTGTCCAGATCACAGGTATGAACAAGCAATCAGATTGTAAACAACATCACAAGCAAACAGCCCTCCTCTCAACTCACGTTCATCTCTAACACAAACTGGATACTGCAACTCCTACTTACAACTGAAAGCTTACCTGGGTCAAGGTTCTGGATGGGGTTAAAATCCTGAATGAGATTGAATAGATGGCATATTTTTACAAATTCCTCATTAATCGCAGGCTAAATCTTCAAGTACACTGGTGTTCCTCAAAACATCAATAGTGTGAAAGAGGGCAGGCCACACAGATACATGGTGTTTACCAGGCATTGCTTTAAGTTTACGTGGAGCTGCCTCAGTCTTTATAAAGCAGCTTTTTAAATTCTCAAACATCCTTTCGGTTCTCTTTTTTCTCTGACTCCCCCCAGCTCCTCCTGAAGATGAAGATCTGGCATCTGAACACACGAGTGTTGGCAGCCTCTGACACCTTACCCAATCAGGCAGACAGTGAGCCACTTCAGTCTATAAGAGCTAGTGCAATATAGAACAGGGTGCACTTGTGCTACCTATTTGCAAAGCATAATGTTTAATATGTAATGGAGACAAGATGCGCACCAACTATAAACTGGACCACACTCCCCCCCTCCCCACCGCTCCATGAAAACAAATAAAGTGTAACTTTGAGCTACAGGCAAAAAGTAATAAGAAACTTAGAAACCCTACAGTACAGAAAGAGGCCATTCGGCCCATCGAGTCTGCACCGACCACAATCCCACCCAGGCCCTACCCCCATATCCCTACATATTTACCCGCTAATCCCTCTAACCTATGCATCCCAGGACTCTAAGGGCAATTTTAGCATGGCCAATCAACCTAACCCACACATCTTTGGACTGTGGGAGGAAACTGGAGCACCTGGAGGAAACCCACGCAGACACGAGGAGAATGTGCAAACTCCACACAGACAGTGACCCAAGCCGGGAATCGAACCCAGGTCCCTGGAGCTGTGAAGCAGCAGTGCTAACCATTGTGCTACCGTGCCGCCCCGTAATGGTTGAGATTCTCCAGCCACCCAGCCGTGTGTTTCCTGCCGGAATTGGTTGCTGGCGGCGGGATTCTCTGGTTTGCTGCTGTCAACGGGAATTCCCAATGACATCACCCCACATCGGCAGGAAACCCGCAGGGTGGGGGTGCACTGCTGGCAGGACTGGAGAATCCCGCCGGTGTGAACAGCCGGAGAATTCCGGCCAATATCCTTCCAATCCTTCATTGGATGGGATATACTTTGGAATGTCCTGGTACACACAATACTTGTGCCTCTACTTGCATTAAACCTTCATGCTCACTGTAAACTTGCTCTGGTGTGACAGAGACAGAATATTCAGATAGAAACTAAACCCTTTATTCCAAGCTCACCCCTTCATTAGAATGGCCATTTGCATCTTACCCCTTCACATGGTGAGAAGCTTTAGCACCTTATTACCCTGCTTGTGAATTTACAATTCCACAACACTGAGGACCCTCAGATTCGAAGTAACACTTTCAGACGGAAGAAAGATTCTAACACTCTAACAGAACTCTAACATGCTTTTAACTAAACGTTTGATTCTGGGTGTTGTTTCAACAGTAACCAACTCATTAAAAAGGGGACTTGTACTTGGATGCAGGAGAAATAGTGGAGGTATTAATATGAGTACTTTACACGTTTCTTTCCAAAGAAAGAAGATGCTACCCAGGCCGAGATGAGAGAGGAGATGTCTAGTAAACCAAAATAATTTACAGTTAAAAAGGAGGAGGTATTAGAAAGGCTGTTCACTTCAAAGTAAAAGTACCAGGACCAGACGAGATGCATCCAAGGGGAATGAGGGGAGTGAGAGTACAAATTACAGAGGCACTAGTGATCATCTTCCAGTCTTCCTCAGACACAGAGGTGGTGCCAGAGAACTGGAGAATTGGAAATGTTACACCCTTGTTCAAAAAGGGGTGCAAAGATAAAGTCAACAACTACAGGCCAGTCAGTTTGACTTCAACGGTCGGGAAATTTCTGGAAACTGTATTTTGGGACAAAATCAATCATCACTTAGACAAGTGCAGGATCATTAAGAAAAGACAGCATGCATTCATTAAGGAAAAATCATATCTAACTAACTTGCTGGAGTTTTTTGAGATGGTAACAGAGGAGGTTGATCACATGATCACAGAATTGTGACTGCGTAGAAGGAGGCCGTTTGGCCCACCATGTCTGCACTGGATAAGGGCAATGCCGTTGATGTAATGTATATGGATTTTCAAAGGGTATCTGATACAGTGCCACACAACAGACTTGTGAGCAAAAATCTAACTCATGGAATAAAAGGGAAATTCAGAACTTGGATAAGGAATTGACTGAATAACAGCAGAGAGTCATGATAAATGGTTGTTTTTTAAATTGGAAGAATGTCTGCAGTGGAGTTCCCCAGGGGTCAGTGTTGGGAGTCTTGCTCTTCCTGATATATATTAATGACCCCGACTGTGGTGTTCAGGTCATGATTTCAACATTTTCAGATGATACAAAGATTGGAAACATTGATGAGAATAGTCCTGAACTTCAAAAGGACATAGACATGTTGGAATGGGCAGATAAGTGGCAGATAAGGAGGTGATTCATTTTGGCAGAAAAAATATGGAGAGACAGCACAAAAGAAGGGGAGAAACTCTAAAGGGGGGGTGCAGGAGCAGAGGGACCTCTGTGTATATCTACATAAGTCATTGAAGATGGCAGGTAGTTAATAAAGCATATAATATCTTAGACTTTGCTTAGAGGGACATTGAGTGCAAGCATTACCGGGTAATGTTGAACTTGTATAAAACACGAGTTGGGCTTCATCTAGAGACTGAGCCCAGTTCATAGCGAGGAAGAATATGAAATGATTGAAGAGAGTGCAGAGGGAATTCATAAGAATGATTCCAGGGAATAAGAGCTGTAAGTAGCGATGAGGATAGGTTGGTGAGGTTGGGACTGTTTTCCTTGGAGAAAGGAAGGCTGAAAGGTTACTTACCAGAAGTATTCAAGATCCTGAGGAAATAAATATTGATGTCTTGAGGAGTGTACATATTACAGAGAAGGAGGTGCTGGAAGTCTTAAAGTGCATCAAGGTAGCTAAATCCCCAGGACCTGATGAAGTGCATCCCAGGATGTTGTGGGAGGCTAGGAAGGAAATTGCAGGTCCCCTAGCAGAGATATTTGAATCATCAACAGCCACAGGTGAGGTGCCTGAAGATCGGAGGGTGGCAAATGTTGTGCCTTTGTTTAAGAAAGGCTGCAGGGAAAAGCCTGGGAACTACAGACTGGTGAGCCTCACTTCTGTAGTGGATAAGTTGTTGAAAGGTATTTTGAGAGACAGGATCTACAGGCATTTAGAGACGCAAGGACTGATTAGGGACAGTCAGCACAGCTTTGTGAGTGGAAAATCATGTCTCACGAATTTGACTGATGTCCAAAGATGTGCAGGTTAGGTTGATTGGCCAGGTTAAAAATTGCCCCTTAGAGTCCTGAGATGCGTAGGTTAGAGGGATTAGCGGGTAAATATGTGGGGGTAGGGCCTGGGTGGGATTGTGGTCGGTGCAGACTCGATGGGCCGAATGGCCTCCTTCTGCACTGTAGGGATTCTATGATTCTATGACTGCGTTTTTTGAAGGGGTAACCAAGAAGGTAGATGAGGGCAATGCAGTCGACATTGTCTACACGGACTTTAGCAAGGCCTTTGACAAGGTACCACATGGTAGGTTATTGCATAAGGTTAAATCTCATGGATCCAGGGTGAGGTAGCCAATTGGATACAAAATTGGCTTGATGACAGGGGGTGGTTGTAGAGGTTTGTTTTTCAAACTGGAGGCCTGTAACCAGCGGGATGCCTCAGGGTTTGGTGCTGGGTGCATTGTTATTTGTCATTTATATTCATGATTTGGACGAGAATTTAGTAGGCATGGTTAGTAAGTTTGCAGATGACACCAGGATTGGTGGCATAGTGGACAGTGAAGAAGGTTATCTCAGATTGCAACGGGATCCTGATCAATTGGGCCAGTGGGCTGACGAATGGCAGATGGAGTTTAATTTAGATAAATGCGAGGTGATGCATTTTGGTAGATCGAACCAGGGCAGGACTTACTCAGTTAATGGTAGGGCGCTGGGGAGAGTTAAAGAACAAAGAGATCTAGGAGTACAGGTTCATAGCTCCTTGAAAGCAGAGTCACAGGTGGACAGGGTGGTGAAGAAGGCATTCGGCATGCTTGGTTTCATTGGTCAGAACATTGAATACAGGAGTTGGGACGTCTTGTTGAAGTTGTACAAGACATTGGTAAGGCCACACTTGGAATACTGTCTACAGTTCTGGTTCCCTATTACAGAAAGGATATTATTAAACTAGAAAGAGTGCAGAAAAGATTTGCTTGGATGCCAGTAAACTTGATGGTTTGAGTTATAAGGAGAGGTTGGATAGACTGGGACTTTTTTCCCTGGAATGTAGGAGGCTTAGGGATGATTTTATAGAGGTCTATAAAATAATGAGGGGCATAGATAAGGTAGATAGATAGTCAATATCTTTTCCCAAAATAGGGGAGTCTAAAACTAGAGGGCATAGGCTTAAGATGAGAAGGGAGAGATATAAAAGGGTCCAGAGGGGCAATTCTTTCACACAGACGGTGGTGAGTGTCTGGAACAAGCTGCCAGATGTAGTCGTAGAGGCGGGTACAATTTTGTCTTTTAAAAAGCGTTTAGATAGTTACATGGGTAAGATGAGTATAGATGGATATGGGCCAAATGCGGGCAATCGGGACTAGCTTAATGGTAAAAACTGGACGGCATGGACAAGTTGGGCTGAGGGGCCTGTTTCCATGCTTTAAACCTCTATTACTCTATGTATGGAAAGGGTAAATGGTGAGAAACTGTTCTTACCCAAGAAAGCACTGAGAATTAGAGCGCACAGATTCAAAATAATTGGCAAAAGGAGTAAAAGTGCAGTGAGAAATGATTTTTTAACTCTGGGGTGGTTGGAGTCTGGAATGAACTTCCTGAGGGAGCAGGAGGCAGGTTCGATCAAAGTATTCAAGAGATCATTGGATTATAATCTGAAATGACAGAATGTGCAAGATTATGACGAGGGAGTGGGACTGGATAGAAGGTCCAGTGCAGACCTGATGAACCGAGTGGCTCTTTCTGCACTGTAATGATTCTATGAGCTAGTCTTCATATTGTTGAATGTTGGGCGGGTACACCATTGACAGAGCCACCCTAAACAAGGCTCACTGAGGAAACTCAACTTGTGGTTGGTACAGGCTACACATTCTGCTGAGTGGCAAGTCCAAGGATCAGCCTTGACAGTCAGAGCTGCCTTTTGCCATTTGCTTTGAACTACACGCAAGCTTGATTCACTTCCTGTGGCGACCAGTATTCGACTCAGTCTTCCCAGTGACCAGCATGCAACACTGACTAATCTGACGGCACTTTTTATGGAGGTGGTTAGGTGTGTAAATGAGGGCAGTCTAGATGGAGTCTACATGGACTTCAGTAAAGCTTTGGACAATTACCCACATGAGAGATTAATCAGGAAGCTAAGAGCCCATGGGACCTCGGGCAATTTTGCAATTGGATCGAAAATTGGCTCAGTGGTAGGCAGAGGGTGATGGTTGGAGGTTGTTTTTGTGACTGGAAGCCTGTGTCCAGTGATGTTCCACATCGGTGCTGGGTCCCTTACTGTTTGTCGTGTACATTAATTATCTAGACATGCATGTGGAGATATGATAGTAAGTTCAAAGATGACACAAAAATTGGCGGTGTGGTAAATAGTGAGGAGGAAAGCCTTAGGTTACAGGACGATATAGACAGGCTGAGTAGATGGGCAAATGGAACTTAACTTTGAAAAGTGTAGGTGATGCATTCTGACAAGGGGATACACAATGACTGGCAGGATGCTAGGAAGTACAGCGGACAAGAGGGATGTTAGGGGTACATGTCCAAAGATTCCTGAAGGCAGCAGGACAGGTAGATCAGATGGATTAGAAAGCAAATAGGATACTTGCCTTTATTCGCGAAGGATTTGAATATAAGAGTGGTGAGGTTATGATGGAGCCTTGGGCCGCAGCTAGAACACTGTGTGCAAATCTGGTCGTCACATTATTGAAAGAATGTGATTGCACGAGAAAGGATGCAGAGGAGATTCACCAGGATGTTGCCTGACTGGCATATAACAGCTATGAAGAGAGGCTGGTTAGGCTGGGGTTCTTTCCCTAAAGCAGAGAAGGCTGAGGGAATCTGATTGAGGTGCACAAAATTATGAGGGACATAGATAGGGTAGCTAGGAAGGAACTTTTCCCCTTAGTAGATGGGTCAATAACCATAGGGAGCATAGACTGAAGGTAAGCAGCAGGAGATTTCGAGAAGATTTGAGGAAAAACTCTTCACTCAGAGGGTGGTGGGAATCTGGAACTCGCTGCCTGAAAGGGCGGGAGAGGTGGAAACCCTCACAACATTTAAGAAGTATTTAAATGAGCACTTTGAAACGCCATAGCACGCACATCTAATAAACGTGAAGTAACAACATATCCAAATGGAGATGTCTCTGTCATCAAGTGATATCGACATTTGAGAAGAACAGAGTCAAGTGACTTCAAGACAGGCGAGTGGAATGCAAAGCCAATACTTCCATCCATCCCTCCAACGTTGACTTCATTTACAGTATTGGTAATCAGTTATGCAAATTAACACTTGGCCTATGGTCACACATGAGACAACATCGACCTCGACTATAAACTTTCTTTATTACTTGCTGCATACTCATCTGTCGAAGCGACGGGAGAATCCAGCATCACTTCAGCTGTCAACACTCAAAAAGACCCTATCATCCCAAGTTGTCCAACACGCAAGCCCATCATCCCATAATACTCATCCCTTTGACTCAAACAGCCCAGAACTCAACTCCTTCATTGCATAATATCCAACATACAACTGTCCCATAATACCCACCACTCCAAACATCCCTGCACCCAAAGTCATTTCCCCCTTCTCAAATACTGTTTTCTTTCTAAACACTAACAGAGACAGCACTTCACCAAGTCTCAGACAGACCCTGTTAATAGCAATGTGGCTATTTTATTCTCCAATAATTAGTATGGAGAATGAGGCGGAATTTACGAACACATTGTTGGTTCTGCAGCTGTTCAAGTGCCAGCCCTGAGCCCTCCCAGCGGACTGTGGGATTCTGGGGGGGATTTTACTGGGGGCAGAGGCAGTAACTGCTGTGGCTGTAGGAAGGAGAGTGCACCTATTGAGGCAGCCTCAAAGGGCTGAGGAGAATTGTTGCAATGTGCCAGGGCCAGGCAAGCCCTGATGATTAGAGGATTGAACGTTGGGGTGGGGGGGTGGAGGGGGAGGGCACTCCTCCATGGCCATCAAGCATGGTTGTATTATTAAAGGAAGGCCATGTGATATTGAGGGGGATAGAATCTGGAGCTTGATGTTTAGAATTGTTGCACTATCTTAGCAATTGATACAAAGAACAGGGTTCATGAATGTCTATAAGAATCTGAAGATTAGTGGCAGGTATTAAAGTACCAGTGGTCTGAATGATGGATTTCTCATGTTCAGTGCAAAGACTTACTCCCTAAAAATCACAGCGCACCTTTGCCGACACAATATCAGATGTTGCTGTGGTATTTTTGAAGGATAGGCTTGCAGAGCATGAAGGTTCAAACAAATAAGAGCTTTATTGGAAAGGCGTTTACTCTGCAGGCTGTTAGGATAGGCGACCTGTTTGCCTGCGCAAGATATCAATACATCATGGGATCGGACTCTTAAAACAACCTTGCTACAATTAGGGGCAAACATGAATACACAACACTTTCCTCCCCCTTCATATCAGAGGTTCCTGCAGTGAAACACAATATAACATTAATGGCCAAAATTCTCAATATGATCAATTAATCAACACCTTCGACTTTTGGGAAGACATTGATTCCTATTTTTTTGTCAGCGAACCTTAGACATCTGCTTTTCTGTGTTGACTGCAACCTCTGGTGATTTGGATGAGTTTGGACGTTGTCCATAGTTGTCTCAACCGGAGTCGATGTCAGGTTTCAGAGGTTGACTCGATGTTGAAGTTTCTCAGCTGGGGCACTGTCTTCCACAGTTGTTTCTGGTATTTTCAGGTTCTCAAGAATGTCTAGATCATCACCTGGCACAGTTTGTTGTGAACTCTCGGCTGACTCTGTCTCTGGCAAACGAGTTCCAGTTGTTAAAAGTTGCTCAGCGCGTCTTCTCCATATTTGGAACTTTTGCATTAGCTGAACCACATTCCCACCTTCTCCTCGACTTTGAATATTGAGCCCTGCCCACCAAAAATAGCTTCAGGCTATCTCCTTCATTCTTAACTTCCCACAATGACCTTCATGAAGTTGGCTTAGGAGATGGTTCCTTAACAATGATAGAATGATGGCCTTCATTCCCCAGAGGAGACAACCAGGCTGTATGGATAGTTTGAGTCTTGGGTAACATATGGCTTCAACTCACCATTAAAACGCATGGGATTGGGGGAAGTGTATCAAAATGGATAGAAAACTGGTTGGCAGGCAGGAAACAAAAAGTAGGAATAAACGGGTCATTTTCTGAATGGCAAGTAGTGACTAGTTGGACACAGCAGGGATTGGTGCTGGGACCTCAGCTATTCAAAATATATATTAATGATGTAGAAGAGAGGGAACTAAATGTAATGACACAAGCTGGGTGGGAGGGTGAGCTGTGCGGAGGACGTAGAGATGTTCCAGTGTGATTTGGACAAGATGAGTGAGTGGGTAAATGCACGGCAGATGCAGAATAATGTGGATAACTGTGAGGTTATCTACTTTGGTAGCAAAAACAGGAAACATAGAAACATAGAAGATAGGAGCAGGAGGAGGCCATTTGGCCCTTCAAGCCTGCTCTGCCATTCATCATGATCATGGCTGATCATCCAGCTCAGTAGCCTAACCCTGCTTTCTCCTCATAACCTCTGATTCCATTCGTGCCAAGTGCTATGTCTAGCTGCCTCTTGAATACATTAAATGTTTTGGCATCAACTACTTCCTGTGGGAATGAATTCCACAGGCTCACCACTCTTTGGGTGAAGAAATGTCTCCTCACCTCTGTCCTAAATGGTCTACCCTGAATCCTCAGACTGTGACCCCTGGTTCTGGACTCCCCCACCATCGGGAACATCCTCCCTGCATCTACCCTGTCTAGGCCCGTTAGAATTTTATAAGTCTCTATGAGATCCCCCCTCATTCGTCTGATTTCCAGCGAAAACAATCCTAACCTAGTCAATCTCTCCTCATACATCAGTCCTGTCATCCCCGGAATCAGCCTGGTAAACCTTCGCTGCAATCCCTCGAGAGCAAGAATATCCTTCCTCAGAAAAGGAGACCAAAACTGCACACAATACTCTGGGTGTGGCCTCACCAAGGTCCTGTATAATTGCAATAACACATCCCTGCTCCTGTACTCAAAACCTCTCACAATGAAGGCCAACAGGCCATTTGCCTTCTTTACCGCCTGCTGCACCTGCATGCTTACCTTCAGCGACTGATGCACAATAACATCCAAGTCCCGCTGCACACTCCCCTCTCCCAATTTACAACCATTCAGATAGTAATCTGCCTTCTTGTTTTTGCTTCCAAAGTGAATAACCTCACACTTATCCAAATTATACT
Source organism: Mustelus asterias (assembly GCF_964213995.1). Taxonomy (NCBI): domain Eukaryota; kingdom Metazoa; phylum Chordata; class Chondrichthyes; order Carcharhiniformes; family Triakidae; genus Mustelus; species Mustelus asterias. Next base: position 6,790,658 of record NC_135819.1, on the reverse strand, counting down.
GCATTTGCCATTGATTTTCCCACTCACCCAACCTGTCCAGATAATTCTGAAGGATCTCTGCATCCTTGTCACAGTTCACCCTCCCATCCAATTTGGTATCATCTGCAAACTTTGAGATGTTACAGGAAGGCAGATTATTATCTGAATGGCTATAAATTAGGAGAGGGGAATGTGCAATGAGACCTGGGTGTCCTCGTACACCAGTCACTGAAGGTAAGCATGCAGATGCAGCAGGTGGTAAACAGAATATTGGCCTTCAAAGCGAGAAGATTTGAGTACAGGAGCAGGGATGTCTTGCTGCAATAATACAAGACCTTGGTGAGGCCACACTGGAATATTGTGTGCAGTTTTGGTTTCCTTATCTGAGGAAGGATGTCCCAAGTATCTTTGTTAGTCGTTGATCCTCTGTTAGTAAACTCCCTTCCATATAGGTATTGGTAAAATCGTTTGGTCCCAGATATAATGCCAAGAGCTTCCTTCCCTAACTGTGCGTAGTTCCTTTCTGCTTTGTTTAAGGATCTTGATGCAAACGCTGTTGGCTTCTCTTAACCATTGGACATTAAGTGAGAAACCACTGCTCCCACCCTGTAAGGTGATGTGTCGCAAGCCAGTTGCAAGGGTAATTTTGGATCAAGTGTGTCAGTACTTCTGACTTTAATAATGCCATCATAACTTGTATGAAGACCATCTCGCACTGATCCATTCATTTCCTGTTTTCACACAAGAAGTTGTGTAAAGGCTTGAGAATAATTGCTAAATTAAAGCCCAAAACTAAGCCCAAAAATGATTAAAGTTGATTTACATTTTGAGGTGCAGGTGCCTCAGTTATGGCTTTTACTTTTAAAGGTAATTTCTGCAGTCCCTTTACATCTATGATGTACCCCAGGTATTCAACAGAAGATTTGCACAGTGGCACAGTGGTTAGCCCTGCTGCCTCACAGCATCAGGGACTTGGGTTCCTGTCTGTTTGGCGTTTGCACGCTCTCCCCATGTCTGCGTGGGTTTCCTCCGGGTGCTCCGGTTTCCTCCCACACTCCAAAGGTGTGTGGGTTAGGTTGATTGGCCATGTTGAATTGCCCCTTAGTGTCAGGGGGACTAGCTAGGGTATATATATAGGGTTTTGGGGATAGGGCCTGGGTGGGATTGTGGTCGGTGCAGACTTAATGGACCGAATGGCCTCCTTCTGCACTGGCCCTACATTACAACATTTATCCTTCCGTACCCATCGTCCATAATCTTCTTCGCTCTGGGGTGTAGCATCTAAATTTCAAAGATGTTCTTCTTAATTCTTTCCAGTCATTAAGATATTGTCTAAGGAGGGCTGGACTCCTTCAAGTCCACTTAGAATTTGAATCTGGCACGTTGGAACAATGCAGGTTATCCCCTTATGTGTCACAATTGTCAAATACTGTTGTGAATCTGGATTCACAGTTACCTGGAGATACATTTAACTAAGGTCAACATTACTGAAATGCTGACCTCCAGCAGTTTGATTCTCTCCAGCCAGGTTCTCCCCATTACAGTTGGATTGTTACCTTTAGCAATGTGCAGGGATAAGCCTGCGGTCTGTCCGTTTAGCTGCACATTTATATCGATACGGAACCACTTCCCCAGTGTGGGTTTTAGTATTATCTTTGAGGGTTTTAAGGCAATGTGTAAACAGTTTTTGGTACCAATGAGATTGCTGCTCCATTGTCCATCTCCATATCCACCGGTTGTCTGTCCAGTAAAGGAGTGACCCAGTAACAGTTTGTTGTACCCACAATGGCCAGTACATTCAACGACAGTTCATCATCTGACTGGGACTCTGGTCCTTTTTGTCTCACGTGGATCCTTTTCCCTTGATTCAGTTGTCCATTTGATACACTTGGTTCTTGTTTTTTTATAGCTCTAGTTTGGAATTTGTTGCTTCTTTCTCCAACACGCAGGTTCGACATGCCCCTTTTTAACCACAATTCCTGCGTTTTGCATCCTTGCACCAGCAGTCAGTTGCTGTGAACCCAGTTTTTGCATATCGGTGGCCATCTCAAACCTGTGTCTGTGTTTGGATTTCAGCCAATACCTTATGGATTTTTGTGTTTGAGTTTAATTGTTGGGCTTCCGTAGCTGATGATTCCAGAGAGATTGTGACTTCCAAAGCCCTCTTTAGGTCAAAGTTATTTTCTGTTAACAGCCTTTTCTGGATAGCTTCGCTTCTTAACCCACACACTGGACTGTCTCTACCAAAGATTTAGAGCCTGGTTATTCTGGCTGCACCTGACACCCCAGGGGGTTGAATGATTCCTCTCCCTGATGCTCATGAAAGGTGGGACTACGATGTCCGCTACAATTTTATTCGCTTGGATAAAGCATTCGAATCTTTCAGCGTATGCGCTCCACCACTCAGTGTTCTCATCATCTGGTTTCATGGCGCCAAAAGCACCGCCATTTTTACTATGGGAAGGGCTTGCATAAGCACAATGTACCACAAGGTTTTTAGCACTACCTTAGAAACATAGAAAAACTACAGCACAAAACAGGCCCTTCGGCCCCACAAGTTGTGCCGAACATATCCCTACCTTTTAGGCCTACCTATAACCCTCCATCCTATTAAGTCCCATGTACTCATCCAGGAGTCTCTTAAAAGACCCTATTGAGTTTGCCTCCACCACCACTGACGGCAGCCGATTCCACTCACCCACCACCCTCTGTGTGAAAAACTTCCCCCTAACATTTCCCCTGTACCTACCCCCCAGCACCTTAAACCTGTGTCCTCTCGTAGCAGCCATTTCCACCCTGGGAAAAAGCCTCTGAGAGTCCACCCGATCTATGCCTCTCAACATCTTATGTACCTCTATTAGGTCTCCTCTCATCCTACGTCTCTCCAAGGAGAAAAGACCGAGCTCCCTCAGCTATCCTCATAAGGCATGCCACTCAATCCAGGCAACAGCCTTGTAAATCTCCTCTGCACCCTTTCAATCTTTTCCACATCCTTCCTGTAATGAGGTGACCAGAACTGAGCACAGTACTCCAAGTGGGGTCTGACGAGGGTCTTATATAGCTGCATCATTATCCCCGGACTCCTAAACTCAATCCCTCGATTGATAAAGGCCAGCTCACCATACGCTTTATTAACCACCTGCTCCACCTGCGGGGCCGATTTTAGAGTCCTATGGACCCGGACCCCAAGGTCCTTCTGATCCTCTACCGTACTAAGAGTCTTTCCCTTTATATTGTACTCCTTCATCCCATTTGACCTGCCAAAATGGACCACTACGCATTTATCTGGGTTGAAGTCCATCTGCCACTTCTCCGCCCAGTTTTGCATCCTATCTATGTCCCTCTGTAACTTCTGACATCCCTCCAGACTAGCCACAACCCCACCAACCTTCGTGTCGTCGGCAAACTTACCAACCCATCCGTCCACTTCCTCATCCAGGTCATTTATGAAAATGACAAACAGCAAGGGTCCCAGAACAGATCCCTGGGGCACACCACTGGTGACCGACCTCCATTTAGAAAAAGACCCATCTATACCCACTCTCTGACTCCTTTGGGCAAGCCAGTTCTGGATCCACAGGGCAGCAGCCCCTTGGATCCCATGCCCTCTCACTTTTACTAGAAGCCTTGCATGGGGGACCTTATCGAACGCCTTGCTAAAATCCATATAAACCACATCTACCGCTTTCCCTTCGTCGATGTGTTTAGTCACATTTTCGAAGAACTCCACCAGGCTCGTAAGGTTTACTTCCTTTTCTTTCAAACAAGGTAACCCAGAGCTCTGTCTGTTTTGTTCCAGGTTTTGTAACACCCCCAGCTGTAAATTATTGTTGCAGGGTTTTTTTTTACTCACAATGCTCCCGTACAGTTCCAGACCTTCCCCGGCAGAGCACGTGGCGAGCTGTTTATCAATATTGTTTTCTCCAAAATCTGTGTTGAAATTTTGGTTCCTTCAATGGCTCCCAGATATTAGGCAGCCCTCCATCGGCAGCATTGGTGTTGCAATGCTTTTATCTTCTTAATCCTTTTTGGATGTCTGCATCACGGATTGATGGTTTTCCCATTTTTTTCCCCCCGAGGAGTCTGTGCTTCTGACCTCTTCGCCACCAGGTCACTTTGTGGTATTTTTAAAGGATAGGCTAGCACACCACAAAGGTACAAACAGACAAGCGTTTTATTGGAAAGGCATTTACTGTACAGGCTGTTTGGATAGACTGCCTGCTTGCCCGTGCAAACGGCCAACGATGCCATCAATATATCACGTGATCGGACTCTTAAAATGACTTTGTTCCAACGAGCAAACAATATAAATACACAACAGTTGCCAGCCCAGGATTTGAGCCCTTGACGTTTTTCTGTACTTCTTGTTCTCTCCTAGTGTTTGAACAATGCAACAATAAACACTCCAAGATGATGCTATTTTAGACTGTAAACTACAAATTAGGTTAATTAAAATTACAAAATCAATGCTGCAAAGGTCACTTAATTATGAAACTTCTACACTTCCCTGGGTACAAAAGTAAGAAAATTAGCAACATTTTGCTAATTCTCATGATAATACCATTGAACCTGAACCGTGATACTGACTTCGAGAAGAGATTTTAGCTACTTCTATACCAAAGCATGGAGAAGACGTGTAGGCGCTTTGCTCAGTTGGATAGGTAAGCATTAATGAGAACTCCGGGTTCTCAATCAGATACGAATCAAAAATCAATCTGTGTTACTAACCCTTTACTCAATTATTCCCAGCATGCATCAAAACAAACCAATTCTCCCTTGTACTCCCACCCTACTCCAACCAGCCCCTTGCACTCCCACATTGTACCACAGCCCTCTCCTATCCCACTCCCATTCTATGCTATCTCTGGCATGACTCCTAACCCTCTTCTGACATACACCTACCGTAGATGGTAAGTGTAGAACAAAGAACAAAGATCAAAGAAAATTACAGCACAGGAACAGGCCCTTCGGTCCTCCAAGCCTGCACCGACCATGCTGCCCGACTTAACTAAAACCCCCTAACCTTCCGGGGACCATATCCCTCTATTCCCATCCCATTCATGTACTTGTCAAGACGCCCCTTAAAAGTCACTACCGTATCCGCTTCCACTACCTCCCCAGGCAACGAGTTCCAGCCACCCATTACTCTCTGTGTAAAAAATCTGCCTCGTACATCTCCTTTAAACCTTGCCCCTCGCACCTTAAACCTATGTCCCCTAGTAATTGACTCTTCCACCCTGGGAAAAAGCTTCTGACTATCCACTCTGTCCATGCCTCTCATAATCTTGTAGACTTCTATCAGGTCTCCCCTCAACCTCCGTCGTTCCAGTGAGAACAAACTAAGTTTCCCCAACCTCTCCTCATAGCTAATGCCCTCCATACCAGGCAACATCCTGGTAAATCTTTTCTGTACCCTCTCCAAAGCCTCCACATCCTTTTGGTAGTGTGACGACCAGAATTGAACACTGTATTCCAAGTGCGGCCTAACTAAGGTTCTATAAAGCTGCAACATGACTTGCCAATTTTTACACTCAATACCCCGGCCAATGAAGGCAAGCATGCTGTATGCCTTCTTGACTACCTTCTTCATCTGGGTGCATCTGTACACCCAGATCCCTCTGCCTATCAATACTCTTAAGGGTTCTGCCATTTACTGTATAACGTCAAGTTAACATTGAGTCAGGAATTGTCCATTTTCCCAAGCTCTGTGGGTCAATGGTTAGCCGCACAAGACAGTATGTTTTTAGCTTTTGACCACTGCCCAAATGTTCCTGTCCTGCCCACAGCTATGACTGTCACTCACGGGACCGGAAAATCCTGGCCAGTTTTGAAATATAGGCAAGAGTTGTCAGATGGATTGGATCAAGTTTGATTCAATAGAAAAGTCCTAACACGATAACTCACTCTGATTCAATACCCGACACACTCTCCCTCTCACTCTGATTCAATACCCGACACACTCTCCCTCTCACTCTGATTCAATACCCGACACACTCTCCCTCTCACTCTGATTCAATACGCGACACACTCTCCCTCTCACTCTGATTCAGTACCCGACACACTCTCCCTCTCACTCTGATTCAAGACCCGACACACTCTCCCTCTCACTCTGATTCAATACCCGACACACTCTCCCTCTCACTCTGATTCAATACCCGACACACTCCCCCTCTCACTCTGATTCAATACCCGACACACTCTCCCTCTCACTCTGATTCAATACGCGACACACTCTCCCTCTCACTCTGATTCAGTACCTGACACACTCTCCCTCTCACTCTGATTCAATACCCGACACACTCTCCCTCTCACTCTGATTCAATACCCGACACACTCTCCCTCTCACTCTGATTCAATATGCGACACACTCTCCCTCTCACTCTGATTCAATACCCGACACACTCTCCCTGTTTGTATTGTGTTCCCTTCACTATATGTTCTCCTGTCTCATTTCCACATTCTTCTGTTCCTCCTACAATTTACAAACAGTAAGTGCCCAGATTGGGTCCTGCCTTGCTTCTAATTTGCATCCTAACACTTCCTATTTCATTTCTCTCTTCACGCGTCTGGCCTGCGTGTATCCAGGTAAAGCAGTTATTATACCAGCACAGTCACAGCACTGCATGGAGGGCACAAAGTAATGTACATAAACACATAGATAGTGAGCAGAAGTTGGTATTGATTCAGCAGCTGGATTATTGACAGGAGTTGGATACTGATCAGGAACAGGATATTGATCAACAGGACCTTGATCAGGAGCTGGGATTGACTGCAATACCAAGCTCCTTTATGGTAATCGCTAATGTATGGTAAAAATCAGTTTTGAAAGTCTCTCTCTCTCTCTCAACCTTTCCACATCTGATGGTGCATTGGTCAGACTCTCATCTGTTTCTATAGCCAATTATTCCTGGAACAGGTTGCTAGGGGCTTATAGCTTGTGAGGCGCGACACCACATCAAGCATAGCCACACTCACAGACAAACTCAAGGGCAATTTTGCATGGCTAACACTAACCTTCATGTCTTTGGGCTGTGGATGGAAACTGCAGTACCCGGAGGAAACCTACGCAGGAAACCTACGCAGACATGGGGGGAATGTGCAAACTCCACACAGACAGATGTCCAGACTGGAATTGAACCCAGGTGCCTGGCACTGTGAAGTAGCAGTGCTATGCACTGTGCCACCATGCCGCCCCAGTTTAGAAAGTCAATCTGATTAAAGATGGAAGTGTGTAGAACAACAGTAACTGTGAAAGTCTGAGACTACAGAAGAATCAGCTCAATGACCAAACTCATCAGTAAGGAGGGACAATCGGGCCGCCAGCTGAAACTCCCACAGCTATGGCAGCTGTACAGGCCACAAATCCAAATGAAGGTCAACTGGTGTGTGACTCAGTACCACTGAAAACACTGGTTGTTTGGGCACAATGCTCTGAACTGTACTTCTCTTTGGTTTGGCAGCTATTGAATGGTTTAATAACTGGATTTTCCTGCCGCTTCATGGAAGGAGTTGTTGCCACTTTAGTAACGCATGTAGGCGATCGGGAGTTGGTGGGGAGGATAAGCTGCTCACAATGCACAGTCTCTGGGTGTATCAGTGATCCATATGCCTGTAGAAAGTGCACAGGCACAGCTTGTGTCAGCCTGAGCCATTCTCAGGAATGGCACACAGGCGAGAACCTGAACCCAGAGCATTGCTGACCTCCAGCCACACTACTGATATCAAAACATCACCCACAATTGAAGGTTGCCCTTCCTATTGGTGGCCTCCCCCTCCTTGCTGTATGTTCGTAATCCCCTGTCAGTAAACTCAGAGAGATGAAGCTGAAGTTTGAATGCCTGACATCCTAGGAATGGAGCTGATGTTTTGAGTGCTTCTTGCCCCAGGGTAGAGCTGATGTTTGTTTCCATTTCCTATGACCATCTTCTGCCCTCAAATACTATATAATGTTCAGTAAACACAGAGGGACTACAAACCTAAGAGTCTTGGTGAATCGTTGTTTCTTGATGTCTTCCTCACTGAAGGAAAAATGCATAACACCGTCCTAACACAACGGGAGTCAGACCATCGGCCACATCTGAGAAGCCTCTGCGAGGATACACAATGTCAGCTATACCGCCAAGAGAACTTCCACCGATCAACTTCCCCAGCACTTACTCACTTCTCTCTCTGTCTCGAGGTATCAGAGGTAGCATTGGCTGATTGCAAAACCCGGACATAGATTCACTGCTCTGGACTGAACCAGGCTGCATTTCATTCCAAAGATATCTGATTTACACAATCCATTTACAGGGTTAACAGTTGATTTCTTTTAGGCGCAGAGACAGCAGAAGCAGTCATCACAAGCAGTCTGCTTAGCAGATTCTTGTGAATGACAGGAAGATACGCATATTAGTCCATTCCCGTAATGGCCTGGGACTGTCCTGATTCCTCAGAGCAGGACATTGCCAGACTTAGTCCATGGTCTGTGCTAACCTAGATGCTGTCTAAGGGTTCAGTGTCCCTCCCTTGCCTCAGACAAAAGATAAATAAGCCAGAGTCCCTGCTCCTGATGGAAGGCAAATGTATGGGGTCATTGGGTAAGGGTGGAATTGGGCTGAGCTGGAATCCCCTCCAGTCTGTGTAAGCTGCCCAATGGAAGTCAGCCAACGTCAATAGAATTGAACACCAGAAACTGTCAGTGCCATCAGGAGAGGCAACCTGTGCACAGGAGAGGCAGCAGAGCGTATTCTGTATGGATGGAGAGCCAGCTGCTGAAACTTCCAGTGCTCCATTGGATCTTGAGGTAGCAGTTTCAGAGATGTAGATTGCTCTGAGTTTTACCCACTATCTGACCTGATCAGAGCGGACAGTTCTTCAGGTGCAGTGACGGGAGATCTCTGCCAGAAAATCACACTGAGTGAAAGGTCAGTGCCGGTGGGACACACTGACTGAGAAAACAGACTCAATCTGCAGCAAATACTTTTATTCTGTCCATATTTAGCTATTTAATATTTTGTGAAATATTCATGAAATGTAGATATTAGAAATGTCATGAGGCAAACATTAACAAATCCCTTCTCCAGCAAATCTCCTCCCAAAGTATAATACTCACCCTAATCTCAACCTTATCCTACTCTTATCTCTCACCCTGTTCCTATCCCAAACTATAGCTTATCTCAAGGCCTAATTCCGACTCTCCCCCAACTCAATTCTTAATATTAAATTTATTAATGCTTTACCCAGAGAGTGGTCAGAATGTGAAGCTTGTTACCACAGGAAGCAATCAGCATGGATACACTTCAAAGGAAGCTAGATAACTACGAGTGATAAAGGGCCAGAAGGAAATGCTGATAGGATGAGATAAAGGGGGTGGGAGAAGGTTTGTGTCAGGTTTAAACACCAGCACGGACCTCAGTGGCCTGTTTTTGAGCAGCAAGTTCTATCTAATCAATCATTAACCCAATGGTTCAATTTTTAAATGCACAGCATTCCTGGAATAAATGTAAGTTAATAAATATTGGATTAGTGCAGATCTGGCAGAAAAAGCTTGAATCTGAGTTAAACGCTGTGAAAGTTAGTGTGAACAAGATGTTTTCATGGAATCTTCATAAAATGTTGCAGCAGATCAGTAGGTAAACGTGAATATGATCCGTACGGATTGAGAGGGTCCAGAGTCTAGTCTTTGATCTTATCAGATTTCGCAGGGTCCATGACATTTCTCTCACTATTAGTGAGAGTTGTTAGCCAGGGAAATGATCCAATGAATCCTGCTCCATCCCCATCCCAGGTTTTATCAGTGACTCCCGTCCTATCCCCATCCCAGGCTCTATCAGTGACTCCCGTCCTATCCCCATCACAAGCTCTATCCTGTGACTCCTGCCCCATCCTAGGTTCTATCTAGTGACTCCCATCCCATCCCTATCCCAGGCTCTATCCAGTGACTCCTGCCCCATCCCCATCCCAGGCTCTATCCAGTGACTCCTGCCCCATCCCCATCCCAGGCTCTATCCAGTGACTCCTGCCCCATCCCCATCCCAGGTTCTATCCAGTGATTCCTGACCCCACCTAATGCCCCCCTCAAATTTCTACCCAGCGATCCCCCACGACCCCCTCCCCCCTAAGTCCTTATTCAAGGATTTCACCCCACCTCGGTCTCTATTCAGGGACCCTTCCCCTTCCAGTCTTTCTAGAGGGCCCTGCAGGAAAATGAGCATCAGAAGGGGATGGTACTTGGTCGTGATGCCCAGTATGGTTGATCAGCCTGCCCACACACTCTTGAGCATTTAAATTTGGTTAAGAAACTGGAAAATGGCTGAATCCCATTGATCTGAACACCAGCAAGAGCCAGTGTTTTCAGGAGGATGAGTAGAGATTGATTATTACACCATATTCCTGTTCCAAATTGCCTGGCTAACTCACAGGGTAAAAGCACAACTGTGCTAGAATGCTCTGCCAAGTAATGCAGATGGATGAGAGCTGTCGGACTGGCAGAGCTGAGGTACCTGAATCCTGAATGGGGTGAACAATTTGCACCTTAGGTGGTCCCAGAATTTCTGGAGGTAGGAAAGGGAGCAGAGAGGATGGGACACGGTGCTGATGAAAATTCACAGGATGGCGATTTAGTTAAGTTTCTGAATCCACCGGAGGTGATCCAGCCAGATTTTTGCAAGGACCAAGCCAGCTGAATTGCTGGAAATGTTTAGAAGTACTGGCTCCATCTTTTCGCAGCTGTCCGGGAGGATGTGTGCTGTGTTAGTGATGTCACTTTGTCCTATCCCCTTTTATTCATCTGTGACGACAGAACCATTCATTTCCAGCTAAGTGCTGGCTGAATGCCAGATGTGGGGATAATGCATTAGAGTTAGATCATAATCGTGCTCCTGATTTAAACACCATCGCTGTCACTTACTCTCCCTGAATATCCGCTGAGTACAGCTGGACAGATACAGCTGGACAGATACAGCTGGACAGATATGGGCTGGACAGTTACAGGCTGGACAGATATGGGCTGGGCAGATACGGGCTGGACAGATATGGGCTGGACAGATATGGGCTGGACAGTTACGGGCTGGACAGAACCGGCTGGACAGATACAGCTGGACAGATACAGCTGGACAGATACGGGCTGGACAGATATGGGCTGGACAGTTACAGGCTGGACAGATATGGGCTGGACAGATACGGGCTGGACAGATACGGGCTGGACAGATACGGGCTGGACAGTTACGGGCTGGACAGATATGGGTTGGACAGTTACGGGCTGGACAGATACAGCTGGACAGATATGGGCTGGACAGATACGGGCTGGACAGATATGGGCTGGACAGATAGAGCTGGACAGATACAGCTGGACAGATATGGGCTGGACAGAACCGGCTGGACAGATACGGGCTGGACAGATATGGGCTGGACAGATACGGGCTGGACAGTTACAGCTGGACAGATACGGGCTGGACAGATACAGCTGGACAGATACGGGCTGGACAGATACAGCTGGACAGATACGGGCTGGACAGATACAGCTGGACAGATATGGGCTGGACAGATACGGGCTGGACAGTTACGGGCTGGAGAGATAGAGCTGGACAGATACAGCTGGACAGATATAGCTGGACAGATACGGGCTGGACAGAACCGGCTGGACAGAACCGGCTGGACAGATACAGCTGGACAGATACAGCTGGACAGATACAGCTGGACAGATATGGGCCGAGAGTTTTCACTTCGGGTGCAGTCGGTGATCCAAGTGTAAATTACACACAAAAGTCTGCTGCTTTAGTAAAGTGCTTTTTGCTTCTGGAGTATTTGCTTAAACTAACTTACGTATTGCTGAATATAAAATCTGTCATGAACGAGCACAACTGGGCAGTGATTTAAGACCATAAGACCATAAGACATAGGAGCGGAAGTAAGGCCATTCGGCCCATCGAGTCCACTCCACCATTCAATCATGGTTGATTTCAACTCCATTTACCCGCTCTCTCCCCATAGCCCTTAATTCCTCGAGAAATCAAGAATTTGATTTAAAAAATATTCCTTGATATGTTTAAGAGTGGTATCTTAGTCAAGCAGAAAGATGGTTCACCACCCAAAAGAAGCATCTTAATAATCCACCAGCAACCTGTTTTCAAACGACTGAAAAGGACTTTTAAAAAATAATGCAGTTAGTTATATTGGAGAACTATTTAATAGCCATTTATTTAAAAAAATCTAAAACATGCCCATTATCATAAAATCCCGACAGGGCAGAAGGGGGCCATTCAGTCCATCTTGTTTAAGAAAGGAAGCAGGGATAACCCAGGAAATTATAGGCCGGTGAGCCTGACGTCAGTGGTGGGGAAGCTTTTGGAGAAGATACTGAGGGACAGGATATATGCACATTTGGAGGAAAATGGACTAGTTAGCAACAAGCAGCATGGTTTTGTACGGGGAAGGTCATGTCTCACCAACGTGATTGAGTTTTTTGAAGAGGTGACAAAGAAAATTGATGAGGGAAGGGCTGTGGATGTAGTTTATATGGACTTTAGTCAGGCGTTTGACAAGGTCCCATATGGCAGACTGGTACAAAAACTAAAATCACATGGGATTCGGGGTGGGCTGGCTAGATGGATACAGAGCTGGCTTGGTTATAGAACAGTAAGAAGTCTCACAACACCAGGTTAAAGTCCAACACCGGCATCTCCACATCTTGGTTATAGAATACAGAGAGTAGCGGTGGAAGGATGTTTTCAGAATGGAGATCTGTAGCTAGTGGTGTTCCGCAGGGATCAGTGCTGGGACTCCTGTTGTTAGTAGTATATATAAATGATCTGGAGGAAAATGTGGGTGGTCTGATTCGTAATTTTGTGGATAACCTAAAGATTGGTGGAGTTGCTGATAGTTCCGGGGATTGTCAGAGGATATAACAGGATATAGGTAGATTAGAGACTTGGGCACAGAAATGGCAGATGGCGTTTAATCTGGACAAATGTGAGATGATGCATTTTGGAGGGTCAAATTCAGGTGCGAGTTATACTGTACATGGCAGAACCCTTTGGAACATTAGCATACAGAGGGATCTGGGCGTGCAGGTCCACAGTTCCCTAATAGTGGTAACACAGGTGGCCAAGGTGATTAAGAAGGCATAGGGCATGCTTCCATCATCAGCCGGGGCATTGAGTACAAGAGTTGGCAAATCATGTTGCAGCTATATAAAACCCGGGCTAGGCTGCATTTGGAGTATTGCGTGCAGTTCTGGTCACCACACTGCTAGAAGGATGTAGAAGCTTTGGAGAGAGTGCAAAGAAGGTTCACCAGGATGCTGCCTGGTCTCGAGGGTGTTGGCTATGAGGAGAGGTTGAATAAACTAGGATTGTTTTATAATCGCTCCTGTGAAGCACCCTTGAATATCTGATTAATTAAAGGTGCTGTATGAATATAAGGTGTTGTAATGTAGGGCCAGTTATCGGGGGAAGCAGGTGGTGGTACAGGTTATCCTGGAGAATGGTGTGTGTGAGAGCACAGGGTGAAAACATTAGGCTCAGGATCCAGTGCACACCACACACTGCGGATGCTCCTTGTTTAGGTTTGTCCATTAAGGGCGAATACTTGGGGAAGGTAGTGGAACACCCTGGTCCTGGCAGGATAAATCCTGGAAGGATTATGTGGCCTTAAGGAGAGCTTGGAAACTTAGGAAAGAAAATGTTGGCACTCCTTCCTTTTTCAGCGAATACGCTGTAGCAGATACAAGAGGCTCAGTAGTGAAACGATCAGCTTTAGTATTCTGAATAACAGATGGAGGTGCAGTGATGTGTAATAAAGAAATGAGGGCACCAGCAGGAGAGTGCTGGCAGAAACCCCTCACAGCAGCTATCTACGGGAGGACAGGATGGCAGTGAGTGTCAATCAAGCCTTGTCCAAAGTGAAAGTTAACTCTTGGAGGCCTAGCGCCTCAATAAGAACAACAATGGAATTCATTCAAAGAGATTTAACAAGCAGTTTATTGAGTAGAAACAGAATGTCGCTCTCTGTAGATGGAACCAATGAGAGAAGTGAATACTGTGGACTTTCAGAGAGACTTTGAGAAGGTTTCCGTGCAATACTGAGGAGGGCTGCACTGTTGGGAATGCTGTCTTTTGGAATAGATATTAAACAGAGGCTTCTGTCTGCTCCCTCAGGCAGTGTTGAAGAAATTACAGTACTGTTTGAAGAGGAGAAGGGCAGTTCCCCTTGTCAATTTGTGTTAGCTCAGATGGCTGGAGCATAAAGCTAATAAAGCCAAAATTGTCGATTCAATATCTGTACCAACCAGTGTGGCTACTCACCCTGGAATCCTGTGAATGTCTTACCCTGTTTCTGCATATACACAGTAAGGCAAATGGCCTCTTTTTGTGCTCTAACTATTATATGATTCTATCTTTGTCTCATAATAAATATCACAGAGACAAATTATCTGGTCATCATCACATTCTTTTGTGGGAGCTTGCTGTGCATAATTTGGCTGCACGCACATCCGTGTGCACAAACTCCCAGTGCACACACTCCCTCGTGCACACACTTTCTCGTGCACACACTCTCTCGTGCACACACACCCTCTCACAGGCCCTAATTTTCTCCAAGAAACTACACTTCAGCACTACTTGATTGGTTATAAAGTGCATTAGGATGTGCTGAGGCTGTGAAAGGCACTGCAGGAATGAAAGCCAGTAGATAGGGTTTAGAAAGTCAGCTGCACAGCACTCCTGACTGTGGGTGCCAGTCCCTGTCTCAGACAGATATGGAGGAGTGAAAGACAGGCTCAGTGACAGACAGTCACCCTGTGTGTACCCAGCACAGGGAACTGAAGGAAAATTCAAAGCAGCCTTTCCAATATTGAGTTGGATGTTTCTCTGCACAGATGACAGGATGTGGGGACGTCACTGTGGGAGGGGTAGGTTTTCAGAAAATGAATCAGGTGATTGTGCAGAAAAATCGAGGAAGATAAGAGTTTTAAAAAATTACTCACGAGTCACAATTCATCCCTCACATACAAATACTCCCTATCACATTCCTGATACACTCCCTCACCACACAAACACCCTCTCCCACATGCACACCCTCATACAACATTCCCCCATGCACACGCTCCCTTACCACGCGCGCATTCCCTCACCGTGCGCGCACTACCTCACCGCGCGCGCACTCCCTCACACGCACACTCCCTCAGCGCGCCGCACTCCCTCACACGCACACTCCCTCAGCGCGCCGCACTCCCTCACACGCACACTCCCTCACCACGCGCGCGCTCCCTCACACGCACACTCCCTCACCACGCGCGCACTCCCTCACACGCACACTCCCTCACCACGCGCGCGCTCCCTCACACGCACACTCCCTCAGCGCGCGCGCACTCCCTCAGCGCGCCGCACTCCCTCACACGCACACTCCCTCACACGCACACTCCCTCACATGCACACTCCCTCACACGCACACTCCCTCAGCGTGCCGCACTCCCTCACACACACACACTCCCTCACCATGCGCGCACTACCTCACCGCGCGTGCACTTCCTCACACGTGCCCTCCCTCAGCGCGCCGCACACCCTCACACGCACACTCCCTCACCACGCACGCGCTCCCTCACACGCACGCGCCCCCTCACACGCACACTCCCTCACCGCGCGCACACTCTCTCAGCGCGCCGCACTCCCTCACACGCACACTCCCTCACACGCACACTCCCTCAGATGCACACTCCCTCACCGCGCGCGCACTCCCTCACACGCACACTACCTCACCGCGCGCGCACTCTCTCAGCGCGCCGCACTCCCTCACACGCACACTCCCTCACACGCACACTCCCTCACACGCACACTCCCTCACCGCGCGCGCACTCCCTCACACGCACACTCCCTCACCGCGCGCGCACTCCCTCACACGCACACTCCCTCACCACGCTTGCACTCCCTCACCGCGCTCGCACTCCCTCACACGCACACTCCCTCACACGCACACTCCCTCAGATGCACACTCCCTCACCGCGCGCGCACTCCCTCACACGCACACTCCCTCACCGCGCGCGCACTCTCTCAGCGCGCCGCACTCCCTCACACGCACACTCCCTCACACGCACACTCCCTCACATGCACACTCCCTCACCGCGTGCGCAATCCCTCACACGCACACTCCCTCACCGCGCGCGCACTCCCTCAACGTGCGCACTCCCTCACCGCGCGCGTGCTCCCTCACCTCGCGCGCGCTCCCTCACCCCGCGCGCGCTCCCTCACCCCGCGCGCACTCCCTCACCGGGCGCGCACTCCCTCACCGGGCGGCACTCCCTCACCGCGCGCGCACGCCCTCACCGCGCGCGCACGCCCTCACCGCGCGCGCACTCCCTCACCGCGCGCGCACTCCCTCACCGCGTGCGCACTCCCTCAACGTGCGCACTCCCTCACCGCGCGCGCACTCCCTCACCCCGCGCGCACTCCCTCACCCCGCGCGCACTCCCTCACCGCGCGCGCACTCCCACACCGCGCGCGCACTCCCTCACCGCGTGAGCACTCCCTCACCATGCTAACACTCCCTCACCGCCCGCGCACTCCCTCACCGCGCGCGCACTCCCTCACCGATCGCGCACTCCCTCACGCGCGCACTCCCTCACGCGCGCACTCCCTCACGCGCGCACTCCCTCACGCGCGCACTCCCTCACGCGCGCACTCCCTCACGCGCACACTCCCTCACGCGCACACCCTCCCTAACATGCACTCTTTCACACACACTACTTTGCACACTCACTCCCTTGCACACACACTCTGAAAGGAAGGTGGTGGGGCCTTTTGTTCTAACAGACTCCATTAGCCAATGTGGGATATGTAATGCAGATGGGCTTTGTATAGGTGTATTTGCATTCAGTCTGTGCAGCCCTCAATGAGATGACGAGGTACACATTTCTTTGAAACTGTCAGATAGCTCCTTTTGTTCAGCGGTCATCGATAGACGTGGATTTAGTCCTTTTAAACGTCATTTTGTCCAGTGTTTAACATTTTAGAAACAGCCATGATGATAGCTATATGTATTTAATAAAAACTCTCCAGGGTAAGGTATACGTCCCCTCACAGTCCTCAGAGCTGCAGAAACAAAAATAAATCCCATTTCTTTTCTTATGTGATCTTATGATGAAAGAATGTGGAGTAAATAAGTTTGCATTCGTTCTCTCATTCACAAAGGCATGTCAGCCACCCAGCTAACAGGGAACATTGCAGTTCCAAGCTGCATTCCCCTTCCTGTGAGGTTTAAATTTGGGTTAATGTGTCAGCAAGGACAACGTCCTTTCCTGGGATGTCTAATGGGTAGGTTCTTTAGGGTTAGAGTTCTGAATCTCCTCCACCGGGGGTCAGGCATAAGCAAAGCAATTTGTTTCCAAACTCTGCCTGTTCGAGTGCTGATGGAATGTCCTTTAAAGGGCCGAGGGGGTTTTGCAGGGTGGTCAGCACTCAGGGGGTGAGTGATGGTCAAGCTCTCGGTTATCTGCAGGGGAATGCTGGGGAACTCACTCTGCGAGTGCCAGGTCATTTGGTTATAGGGTTGAGCTGTTCTAGTCCAGTTCATTGACTTGGCCCTGGGTATGTTGTGAGGGAGTTTGGGTGTATGAGGGACTAAGCAGTGTGAGAGAGGGTGAAGTGAGGGAGGGTGTGTGAGGGAGCAACTCAGCGTGAGGGAGGGTGTGTGAGGGAGTAATTCAGTGTGAGGGAGTGTAAAGTGAGGGACGGTGTGTGAGGGAGTAACTCAGCGTGAGGGAGGGTGTGTGAGGGAGTAATTCAGTGTGAGGGAGTGTAAAGTGAGGGACGGTGTGTGAGGGAGTAACTCAGTGTGAGGGTGTGTGAGGGAGTAACTCAGTGTGAGGGAGTGTAAAGTGAGGGACGGTGTGTGAGGGAGTAACGCAGTGTGAGGGTGTGTGAGGGAGTAACTCAGTGTGAGGGAGGGTGTGTGAGGGAGGGTGTGTAAGGGAGTAACTCAGTGGGAGGAAGGGTGCATGAGGGGGTGCAGAAATCTTTGAAACTTAATCTCCTCCACATTCACCTTGGTAGCCTGTAAGGGGCATGATCTTCCAGTGCCTGGAACCCGTTGCCGGGGGAGGTAGTGGAAGCGGATACGTAGTGACTTTTAAGGGGTGTCTTGATAAGTACATGAATAGGATGGGAATAGAGGGATATGGTCGCGGGAAGCGTAGGGGGTTTTAGTTCAGTCGGGCAGCATGGTCAGTGCAGGCTTGGAGGGCTGAAGCTGTAATTTTCTTTGTTCTTTGTTCAATATTGGCAAAACTGTGACAACCAATCATAGAATCTGAAGGGCAATTAATATCCAGTGGACCTGGATTTGCTGCGGTCCTTTGGACTAGTTTAAAAATTCTAATTGAAAGCAGGAGCAGAGGAAGATGGAAAACCTGAGTCGGTGTGGCAGCATCTATTGGGAGAAAAGACAGTTAACATGGGCCCTGCGTCGGAACTGAAAGGAGGGAGGATGTTCCAGCAAAAGAAATTGCAACAAAATGAATGCTGTAAAGATTTCTTTTGCTCGAACATCCTCTCTCCTTTCAGTTCCGACGCAGGGCCCATGACTCAAAACATCATCAGTGTTTCTCTCCTGACAGATGTTAGCAGACCTGCTGAGTTTTCCCGAATCCTCAGTTCCTGTTTCAAATTCCAGCATCCGCAGTATTTTGCTTCTTTCATTAGAAACGGGCGCTGTCCACATGATTGGCTGCCTCCAATTAATCACCTTCTGGAATTTCTCATGGTTGCCCTTGGGAAGGTGGTGGTGAGCTGCCTTCTTGAATCACTGCAGTCCCTGAGGTGTAGGTACACCCACAGTGCTGTTAGGGAGGAGGTTCCAGGATTTTGACCCAGCGACAGTGAAGTAATATATTTTCCAGGGCAGGATGGTGAGTGATTTGGAGGGGAACCTCCAGGTGATGGTGTTCCCAGCTATCTGCTGCTCTTGTCCTTCGAGATGGTAAGGAATCAGTTTCCTCCTTGGAAATGATTTGTCTGGCAAC
Organism: Mustelus asterias; assembly: GCF_964213995.1. Classification (NCBI taxonomy): domain Eukaryota; kingdom Metazoa; phylum Chordata; class Chondrichthyes; order Carcharhiniformes; family Triakidae; genus Mustelus; species Mustelus asterias. The sequence goes on along the minus strand of NC_135819.1, from coordinate 6,771,685 downwards.
AAGGTGCAAGCCAGTGAAATTGGCAGGATCCTAATATTAACCTGGAACCTTTGAGTGCGTTCGGTACATTCTCAAGGGTTTTGAGTGACTTCTATGTTTATAATTTAGTTAGGAACTCACGACTGTGCCCCAACACAAATAGAAAATTGTTCTGTATATTTGCTTAGTGTCATTTAAAATTGGATTACCCATAGGTAGCAGATTGATAGTGAGTTGGATTTTATGATCAATCCATTTTCAGTGTTATTAATTACTCTGCACCAAGTTACCACTCGGAGAGTGGATGAGGAATATAGAGTAAGCTGTGAGGAATATAGAGTAAGCTGTGAGGAATATAGAGTAAGCTGTAAGGAAATGGTATTTGAAAGGTTGCCCCAATTCAGCTAGTTTCTGCCAGTCTGCAAATGGGAAGAAAGTTGCAGTTGTGTCTGTTACTTTGCTGATGAGTGAGTTGAAGGAAAAGGATGAAAGTGAGGAGAGTAACTGAGTGGAGGAGGGAGGCAATGGGGAGTTCCTGCTGGATGAGGAGTGGCCGCTCTCAGTGTGTGCCCCCTGTCTGGGGGCATTTCAGCATGTGCCCCCTGTTTGGGGACATTTCCAACAGCAAGGTTGCAAATTCGGATGTAGAGGCTGAACTTTTACTGTTTTACATTTTGCATTTTGGGTAGAAGAGGTTTAGAACTCTCTTCCTCAGACAGCAATTGACGGTAGATCAATTGTTAAATTCAAATCTGAGGTTGCTCGACTTTTGATATTCAAAGATGTTAAAGGGTGTGTGTAAATACGGAGTTAGGTTGTGTACGTGTAAAGGTGGGTATATGGAGTTGGGTACATGTAAAGGTGGGTCTATGGAGTTGTGTACGTGTAAAGGTGGGTATATGGAGTTGGGTACATGTAAAGGTAGGTATATGGAGTTGGGTATGTGTAAAGGTGAGTATATGGAGTTGTTTACATGTAAAGGTAGTATATGGAGTTGTTTACATGTAAAGGTGGATATATGGAGTTGGGTATGTGTAAAAGTGGGCATATGGAGCTGTGTACATGTAAAGGTGGGTATATGGAGATGGGTACATATAAAGGTGGGTATATGGAGTTGGGTATGTGTAAAGGTGGGTATATGGATCTGTGTACGTATAAAAGCGAGTATATGGAGTTGTGTACGTGTAAAGGTGGGCATATGGAGTTGGGTACATGTAAAAGTGGGTCTATGGAGTTGGGTACGTGTAATAGTGGGTATATGAAATGGGTATGTGTAAAGGTGAGTATGTGTAAAGGTGGGTATATGGAGTTGTGTACGTGTAAAAGTGAATATATGGAGTTGTGCACGTGTAAAGGTGGGTATATGGAGTTGGGTACATGTAAAGGTGGGTCTATGGAGTTGGATATGTGTAAAGGTGGGTATATGGAATGGGAATGTGTAAAGATGGGTATATGGAGATGGGTACATGTAAAGGTGGGTATATGGAGTTGGGTATGTGTAAAGGTGGGTATATGGATCTGTGTACGTATAAAAGCGAGTATATGGAGTTGTGTACGTGTAAAGGTGGGCATATGGAGTTGGGTACATGTAAAAGTGGGTCTATGGAGTTGGGTACGTGTAATAGTGGGTATATGAAATGGGTATGTGTAAAGGTGAGTATGTGTAAAGGTGGGTATATGGAGTTGTGTACGTGTAAAGGTGGGTATATGGAGCTGTGTATGTGTAAAAGTGAGTATATGAGTTGTGTACGTGTAAAGGTGGATATATGGAGTTGGGTATGTGTAAAGCTGAGTCTATGGAGTTGGGTACGTGTAAAAGTGGGTATATGGAATGGGTATGTGTAAAGGTGGGTGTATGGAGCTGTGTACGTGTAAAAGTGAATATATGGAGCTGTGCACGTGTAAAGGTGGGTATATGGAGTTGGGTACATGTAAAGGTGGGTCTATGGAGTTGGATATGTGTAAAGGTGGGTATATGGAATGGGAATGTGTAAAGATGGGTATATGGAGTTGGGTACATGTAAAGGTGGGTATGTGGAGTTGTGTACGTGTAAAGGTGGGTATGTGGAGTTGTGTACGTGTAAAGGTGGGTATGTGGAGTTGTGTACGTGTAAAGGTGGGTATGTGGAGTTGTGTACATGTAAAGGTCGGTATATGGAGTTGTGTACGTGTAAAGGTGGGTATATGGAGTTGTGTACGTGTAAAGGTGGGTATGTGGAGTTGTGTACGTGTAAAGGTCAGTATATGGAGTTGTGTACGTGTAAAGGTGGGTATATGGAGTTGTGTACGTGTAAAAGTGGGTATATGGAGTTGTGTACGTGTAAAGGTGGGTATATGGAGTTGTGTACGTGTAAAGGTGGGTATGTGGAGTTGTGTACGTGTAAAGGTCGGTATATGGAGTTGTGTACGTGTAAAGGTGGGTATATGGAGTTGTGTACGTGTAAAGGTGGGTATGTGGAGTTGTGTACGTGTAAAGGTGGGTATGTGGAGTTGTGTACGTGTAAAGGTGGGTATGTGGAGTTGTGTACGTGTAAAGGTGGGTATGTGGAGTTGTGTACGTGTAAAGGTGGGTATGTGGAGTTGTGTACGTGTAAAGGTGGGTATGTGGAGTTGTGTACGTGTAAAGGTGGGTATGTGGAGTTGTGTATGTGTAAAGGTGGGTATGTGGAGTTGTGTACATGTAAAGGTCGGTATATGGAGTTGTGTACGTGTAAAGGTGGGTATATGGAGTTGTGTACGTGTAAAGGTGGGTATGTGGAGTTGTGTACGTGTAAAGGTCAGTATATGGAGTTGTGTACGTGTAAAGGTGGGTATATGGAGTTGTGTACATGTAAAGGTGGGTATATGGAGTTGTGTACGTGTAAAGGTGGGTATATGGAGTTGTGTACGTGTAAAGGTGGGTATGTGGAGTTGTGTACGTGTAAAGGTCGGTATATGGAGTTCTGTACGTGTAAAGGTGGGTATATGGAGTTGTGTACGTGGAAAGGTGGGTATGTGGAGTTGGGCTGCCTGCATACACAGTTGTATTGTTTTACTCTGTGACATTATTGCGAGTGACGGAGTGGCAGCGGATAGGAGTCGAGATGCTTATCAAACTGTTATTAAAGACAGGGATTTAAAAAGCCTCAGACTTCCCCAGCCACTGGGGCAGGGGTGGAATGGAGCCAGGGATCAGGATAGGGAGGGAGGAGGGGCTTCTGATCCACCTGGTGAAGGCCACAATTCCGGATTACAACCCCCAGATCCCACATTTGAGCCCTGGGCCTTCTGGTTGGATCTTATTTGGATCTGAAGCTGTTCACCCAATTTCTGTGCCCGTGGCAACGGAGCAGACAGTTGGGGAGCAGCCTCCCTGCAGTTCCTGAATCCCGCACTCCGGAGCCTTTTCCCTTTTACCCAGACCTGCCAACAGGAACAAGTCCCAGAGTAGCAAACGTGGGATATGGAGTTTGTAATCCCAAATTGCAGCCATCAGCGGGTGAATCCAAAGGCTCATCCACTCCCCATCCTGATCCCCGGAGACTGCAGGGAATCCGTGCCGAGACTGCCCACCCGCCACAGGGCACAGAGACTGGGTAAATGGCTTCAGGATCTGAATAAGATCCGACCTGCAGGGTGTCTCTGCAAACTGTGTCTCCTGAAAAGGATGTCGTTGGTTTTCTGCGCATGTATCAACATGTGCGTGTGCACAGAATCGGCAGGCACCCTGTGTGCTATCGTGCATGGCCAGGAGCCAGTGCTGCAAAATCAGCCATGGCCTAATTGAAGAGCAGAACAGACTGGAGAGGCTGAATGGACTTCTCCTGTTACTATGCTCTATAATTCCTTTAGAAAACAGATATTAAATCGCATATTTAAAAAGGAGAACTAAACTCTGGCATTGCGTCCTAACTCAGTCCACTCAAACTGGGTGGAGGAAAACTTTCAAAAACAATAATCTGGGACAGAATTAAACGTCACTTAGACAAACCTGGATTAACTAAAGGAAAGCTGGCCTGGGTTTTGATGGTGAATTGTGTTTACCAGCTTGTTTGAGCTTTTGATGAGGTAACCGGGAGCGTTGATGCGAGTAATGTTGTTGATGTGATGTATATAGACATCCAAAAGGCATTTGATAAAGTGTTGTGTAACGGACTTGTGGCAGCAAGGATCTGATGTTGACTGAGTGACAGATGAAAGAGAGAAGTGGCAAGCAGTTTTTCAAACTGGAGGAAGTTCCCCAGTGTCAGTATCAAATTAATCTTGATCTATATTAATGATCTGGTCTTGGGTTTCAACAATTTCAAAATTTGCAGATGGTAAAATGTGGAACCACCGTGAACTGTGAGAAGGAGAATGACTGACTTCAAGAGGACATGAACAGGCTCGTGGCCTGGTCAGACACGTGGCAGATAAACTTTAATGCGGGGAGCTGTGAAGTGATACATTTTGGTCGACAGAACAAGGAAAGGCAATGTGAAATGAAGGGTCTGATTCTAAAGCTGGTGCAGGAGGGTGTATACCTGCACAAATCACTGAAGGTGGCTGGGATTCTCTGCCCATTCACGCTGGCGGGGTTCTCCAGTCCCGCCGGTGGCTTACCCCCTGCCACTGCGGGTTTTCCAGCATGGAATGGCTTCACTGGGAATTCCCAATCACAGCTGCAGAACCAGAGGATCCTGTGAATGGTGCGCTGCTCCCGCTGGTGAGAAAAACACTGAGCGGAGGCCAGAGAATCCTGTCCTTACAGCACAAAGAGAGGCCCTTTGGCCCATCGTATAGTTTGAGCTCCTGGTTAATAAGACTGGATTTTAAAAAATGGAGCCTTGAGTACAAAAGGAAGGAAATTATGGTGAACATTTATAAAACTCAGTCTCAACTAGAGTATTGTGCCCAATTCAGGGCGCCACACTACAGGAAAGTTGTGAAGTTAGTGAAGTGGATGTGGAAAAGATGAGATATTACAGTTACTGCAGTGTTATGGCTGTTCTTCTTAGGAAAGGTTGAAAGTAGATTTACCAAAACTATGAGAGATCGAAAAGCAGAGCGCACGGAATTAAAACGATTGGCAAAACAAAAGGTGGCAGTGTTTCTAAGGTTATTTATTAGTGTCACAAGTAGGTTTACATTAACACTGCAATGAAGTTACTGTGAAAATCCCCTAGTTGCCGCACTCCGGCGCCTGTTCGAGTACACTGAGGGAGAATTTAGCACGGCCAATGCACCCTAACCAGCGTCTTTCAGACTGTGGGAGGAAACCGGAGCACCCGGAGGAAACCCACGCAGACACGGGGAGTACGTGCAAACTCCACACAGACAGTGACCCAAGCCGGGAATCGAACCTGGGTCCCTGGCATTGAGAAGGCAGCAGCGCTAACCACTGTGCCGCAAGTGAGTGGTCTGGGTTTAGAATGCACCGATTGAGGGGGTGCTGGAGGCAAATTCAGTCATGAATCTCAACAGGGAATTGGTTAAGAGAAAATAAATTACAGCGTTTCAGGGAGAAGACAGGGAGTGAGACTAGCTGAGGAGCTTTTTCAGAGAATTAGCACAAGACGTGACAGGCTAAATGGCCTCCTTTGTGCTTTAACTATTATGTGATTTATTTTGGAGTGAGATGATATGCAAATGAACTTATGCAGAAACCTGTGGAAAAAACCTTTCAAAAGCAGTGCAGTTTTGGATGAAGGAATTGCTGCTTCCAGCGAAGGCTGCTATTAGTGATGGACATCTCTCTGAAACACATTCGTACAACGTCTTGGTTCAAGCTTATCCTGAACTGCCCTCAGCTGGTGATGTTCAGAATTGCGTAACCAGATTAATACCAGCAATATTTTGCAGTTCTCCAGGCTGACACATGGAAAGAAAAGCCTTCTGTCAGGAAAAGTCCACTGCACGTAAACCCAGTAAATATAACATCATCCATGACCTGCGCTGAGATACAGGGATCTAAATGTTCTAAGCTCAGTGAATCTCTGAGAATAGATGCAGCTTTAAGGAATCACCATCTTGCACATCCCCTGTAAGATGATGCACAAATCAGCTACCACCTTTCCCACATTTCAATAAAACTTCAATGATTGTAAAGCATTTAGGAATATCTTGGGGATGTGAATGGCACTCGAGAGAAGATCCTGAAGGTTGTTGACAGAGTGGATGTGGAGAGGATATTTCCTCTTGTAGGACAATCTAGTACAGAAGGAGCGCATCGTGTCTGCACCAACCACGATCTTGCCCAGGCCCTATCCCCGTAACCCCAAGTACTTACCCTGCTCATCCCCCTGACACTAAGGGGCAATTTAGCATGGCCAATCCACCTAACCCGCACATTTTGGAGTGTGGGAGGAAAGCGGAGCACCCGGAGGAAACCCACACAGACACGGGGAGAATGTGCAGACTCCACACAGACACTGACGTGAGGCTGGAATTGAACCTGGGTCCCTGGCGCTGTGAGGCAGCAGCGCTAACCACCTTGCCGCATAACTAGGGAGGGTCAATGTTTAAAAATAGGTTGTCACCCATTTCAGACAGAGTTGAGGAGAATATACTTCTCTGTGGGTCACGGGACCTCTCTTCCTCGAAAGGCAGTGGAAGCAGTAGTTGAATATTTTCAGATAAAGTTTAAAGTTTGTAACCAAAGGGATGAAAGGTTATCGGGGGCATGTGGAGTCAGACTCAGATCAGCAATGACCTTATTAAATGGTGCTGAAGGCTCGAGGTGCTGAGTGGCCTCTCCTAATCTGTATGCTAGCATTTAGGGAGTGAGTGAAAGGACCAATTACAGGAGGGGAAACAGACAGACACAGGGAAAGAGATTGAGGGTCAGTTACAGGGGTGGGGTGGGGGGGTTAATGGTCCGTTACAGGGAAGGGAGGGGGGGGTTTGATGGTCAATGAGGGGGGGTTTAAGGGTCGGTGAGGGGGGTTTGAGGGTCAGTGAGGGGGGTTTGAGGGTCAGTGAGGGGGGATTTGAGGGTCAGTGAGGGGGGATTTGAGGGTCAGTGAGGGGGGATTTGAGAGTCAGTGAGGGGGGTTGAGGGTCAGTGAGAGAGGTTTGAGGGTCAGTGAGGGGGGTTTGAGGGTCAGTGAGGGGGGTTTGATGGTCAGTGAGGGGGGTTGAGGGTCAGTGAGAGAGGTTTGAGGGTCAGTAAGGGGGGTTGAGGGTCAGTGAGGGGGGTTTGAGGGTCAGTGAGGGGGGTTGAGGGTCAGTGAGAGAGGTTTGAGAGTCAGTGAGGGGGGTTTGAGGGTCAGTGAGGGGGGGTTTGAGGGTCAGTGAGGGGGGGTTTGAGGGTCAGTGAGGGGGGTTTGAGGGTCAGTGAGGGGGGTTTGAGGGTCAGTGAGGGGGGGTTTGAGGGTCAGTTAGGGGAGGGTTTAAGGGTCGGTGAGGGGGGTTTGAGGGTCAGTGAGGGAGGTTTGAGGGTCAGTGAGGGAGGTTTGAGGGTCAGTGAGGGGGGTTTGAGGGTCAGTGAGAGGGGTTTGAGGGTCAGTGAGGGGGGTTTGAGGGTCAGTGAGGGGGGTTTGAGGGTCAGTGAGGGGGTTGAGGGTCAGTGAGGGGGGGTTTGAGGGTCAGTGAGGGGGGTTTGAGGGTCAGTGAGGGGGGTTTGAGGGTCAGTGAGGGGGGATTTGAGGGTCAGTGAGGGGGGGTTTGAGGGTCAGTGAGGGGGGTTGAGGGTCAGTGAGGGGGGGTTTGAGGGTCAGTGAGGGGGGGTTTGAGGGTCAGTGAGGGGGGGTTTGAGGGTCAGTGAGGGGGGGGTTTGCTGGTCAGCTTCAGGGACGGGGACGGTTTTGGGAGTTAGTTTCAGGGAGGGGGGGTTTGAGAGTTAGTTTTGGAGGGGGGGGTTTGAGAGTTAGTTACGGGGGGGTGGTTGAGAGTTAGTTACGGGGGGGTTGAGAGGTAGTTACGGGGGGGGGGTTGAGAGTTAGTTACGGGGGGGTTGAGAGTTAGTTACGGGGGGGGGTTGAGAGCTAGTTACGGGAGAGAGGGGTTGAGAGTTAGTTACGGGGGGGGGGTTGAGAGTTAGTTGGGGGGGGGGTTGAGAGTTTGTTACGGGGGGGGTTTGAGAGTTAGTTACGGGGGGGGGGTTGAGAGTTAGTTACGGGGGGGGAGTTGAGAGTTAGTTACGGGGGGGGGTTGAGAGTTAGTTACGGGAGGGGGGGGTTTGAGAGTTAGTTACAGGGAGGGGGGGGTTGAGAGTTAGTTACGGGGGGGAGGGTTTGAGAGTTAGTTACGGGGGGGGGGGGTGGTTTGAGAGTTAGTTACGTGAGGGGGGGTTTGAGAGTTAGTTACGGGGGGGGGCTGTTTGAGAGTTAGTTACGGGGGGGGGGGTTGAGAGTTAGTTACAGGGGGGTTGAGAGTTAGTTACGGGGGGGGGGATTGAGAGTTAGTTACGGGGGGGGGGTTGAGAGTTAGTTACGGGGGGGGGGAGTTGAGAGTTAGTTACGGGGGGGGGTTGAGAGTTAGTTACGGGAGGGGGGGGTTTGAGAGTTAGTTACAGGGAGGGGGGGGTTGAGAGTTAGTTACGGGGGGGGGGTTTGAGAGTTAGTTACGGGGGGGGTGGTTTGAGAGTTAGTTACGGGAGGGGGGGGTTTGAGAGCTAGTTACGGGGGGGTTTGAGAGTTAGTTACGGGGGGGGGGGGTTGAGAGTTAGTTACGGGGGGGGTTCGAGAGTTAGTTTTGGAGGGGGGTGGTTTGAGAGTTAATTACGGGGGGGGGGTTTGAGAGTTAGTTACGGGAGGGGGGGGTTTGAGAGTTAGTTACGGGAGGGGGGGGTTGAGAGTTAGTTACGGGGAGGGGGGGTTTGAGAGTTAGTTTTGGAGGGGGGGTTTGAGAGTTAGTTACAGGGAGGGGGTGTTTGAGAGTTAGTTACAGGGAGGGGGGGTTTGAGAGTTAGTTACAGGGAGGGGGGGTTTGAGAGTTAGTTACAGGGAGGGGGGAGGTTTGAGAGTTAGTTACGGGGTGGGGTGGGGTTTGAGAGTTAGTTATGGGGGGGGGTTTGAGTGTTAGTTACGGGGGGGCGGGGGGTTTGAGAGTTAGTTACAGGGAGGGGTGGGGTTTGAGAGTTAGTTATGGGGGGGGGTGTTGAGTGTTAGTTTTGGAGGGGGGGGTTTGAGAGTTAGTTACAGGGAGGGGAGGGGGTTTGAGAGTTAGTTATGGGGGGGGTTGAGTGTTAGTTTTGGAGGGGGGGGTTTGAGAGTTAGTTACGGGGGGGGGTTTGAGAGTTAGTTATGGGGGGGGCATTGAGTGTTAGTTTTGGAGGGGGGGGTTGAGTGTTAGTTTTGGGGGGGGGGTTTGGGAGTTAGTTACAGGGAGGGGGGGCGTTTGAGAGTTAGTTTTGGAGGGGGCGGTTTGAGGGTTCGTTTTGGAGGGGGGGGTTGAGAGTTAGTTACGGGGGGGGGTTTGAGAGTTAGTTTTGGAAGGGGCGGTTGAGTGTTAGTTTTGGAGGGGGGGGTTTGAGAGTTAGTTTTGGAGGGGGCGGTTTGAGTGTTAGTTTTGGAGGGGGGGGTTGAGTGTTAGTTTTGGAGGGGGGGGTTTGAGAGTTAGTTACGGGGGGGGGTTTGAGAGTTAGTTTTGGAGGGGGCGGTTGTATTAATGAGTTTTTCAGGGAGTTGCTTTAAAGTGTTGACAGCACTGCTGATGTCATGGTTTCCATGGTAATGAGCAACTGCCCCCAGCTCTGTATGGACGAGAGTCGCAATGACAGCAAATTCCTTTGAATGAAAACATTGCAACTGCGACAGTCATTCACAGGATTAACCCTTCCCTCCAACTGCAGCTTTATCTTTTCATTCACTTAATTTCTACTCTTTATTCCTCCCTTAAACCTTGGTTCCTCGAGCTGTGCTGGTCCCTTGAGCAGTCGCTCGGGGTCGAGGTTGGCTTGCTTTCACTCCAGGTCACTGGGTCCTGCAATGGGAGATTTTGGGGATATCCTGAAAGTGTTTCCATCATCCTCTCCTGCGTGACTGAATTCAGAGGTTTTGACTCTGACAATCACTAAGGCGTGTGTACTTGGCTGCCATCAGAATTTGCCACTGCTCTCCACCTAGTCCACAACGACCAACGGAAACACCACAAACCCTATCTCAGTGAAACGAGGGTCAAGTCAGGCTGTGGCATTGCACCAACTCTCTTCTCCATTTTCCTCATTGCAATATTCCACCTCACCCCCAGAAAATTACCCACAGATATGGAGATAATCTGCAGAGAGCATAAGAACATAAGAACTAGGAGCAGGAGTAGGCCATCTGGCCCCTCGGGCCTGCTCTGCTATTCAGTAAGATCATGGCTGATCGTTTCGTGGACTCAGCTCCACTTACCCGCCCGCTCACCATAACCTTTAATTCCTTTACTGTTCAAAAATTTATCTATCCTTGCCTTAAAAACATTCAATGAGGTAACCTCAACTGCTTCACTGGGCATGGAATTCCACAGATGGGAAACTGTTCTCCCGTCTCTGCCTTCAATCCAAATCTAAGATCACTCCACCCTCACTCCCGGAACACCAGTATGCTATGGTACCTCACACATGGTTACCAAAACAATAATAAACAGTGGCTGCACCATTGAAGAATCACTATTGTTCCACATAACCACTCTCTCGCCCTGCTGTCAGTGTCAACTGCTGGCTGTGTCTATGTGACACAATCAGGACAAATGAACCCTATTTCATTTGCCCCTTAGTCCTGCCTGCTGCTGAGCTGAGGTTAGTACAAACAAATGAATGAGGTGCAGGAGGAGACCATTCAGCCCCTTGAGCCACAGGCTGAGATTTGGATCCTGGTTTATTTTTGTTAAGTTTATTTATAAGTGCCACAAATAAGCTTATATTAACACTGCAATGAAGTTACTGTGAAAATCTCCCAGTTGCCACACTCCGGCGCCAGTTCGGGTACACTGAGGGAGAATTTAGCACGGCCAATCCACCTAACCAGCATGTCTTTCGGACTGTGGGAGGAAACAGGAGCACCTGGAAGAAACCCACGCAGACACAGGGAGAATGTGCAGACTCCACACAGTTAGTCACCCAAGGCTGCAATTAAACCTGGTATGCAGATTAGGCGGATTGACCATGGCAATTAAACCTGGTATGCAGATTAGGCGGATTGACCATGGCGCTATGAGACAGCAGTACTAACAACTGTGCCACCATCCTGCCCCATAGCAGACAATGGGTGGAATTTTCCAGCCTCCCGTAGTGTATTTTCCAATGCCATCTCCCAGTCCTGTTGATGTCTACAGGGTTTTCCTTGTCTCGCAGCCTCCGCCACCAGATAACGCCACTGACAGGAAGATCAGGAATATCAGTCAATATATCTCCCAGTGAGCCAGAGCATGCTTCAAGCCAATAGGATATAATTAATGATTTAATTCGATCTCACAAGGGTGACAGAGCCTTACTCAGAGCTGCAAATGATTATACTGAAACATGGGCGGCACGGTGACAGAGTGATTAGCACTGCTGCCCCACAGCGCCAGGGACATAGGTTCCATTCCCGGCAGCATGGTGACACAGTGGTTAGCACTGCTGCCTCACAGCGCCAGGGACCCGGGTTCCATTCCCGGCAGCACGGTGACACAGTGGTTAGCACTGCTGCCTCACAGCGCCAGGGACCCGGGTTCCATTCCCGGCAGCATGGTGACACAGTGGTTAGCACTGCTGCCTCACAGCGCCAGGGACCCGGGTTCCATTCCCGGCAGCATGGTGACACAGTGGTTAGCACTGCTGCCTCACTGCGCCAGGGACATGGGTTCCATTCCCGGCAGCATGGTGACACAGTGGTTAGCACTGCTGCCTCACTGCGCCAGGGACCCGGGTTCCATTCCCGGCAGCATGGTGACACAGTGGTTAGCACTGCTGCCTCGCTGCGCCAGGGACACGGTTCGATTCTCAGCTTGGGTCACTGTCTGTGCGGAGTTTGCACATTCTCCCCGTATCTGTGTGGGTTTCCTCCGGGTGCTCCGGTTTCCTCCCACAGTCCAAAGATGTGCAGATTAGGTGGATTGGCCATGTTAAATTGACCCTTAGTGACCAGAGGTGTGTAGGTTTGGCAGATTTGCAGAGTAAATGTGCAGGGATACTGGGATAGGGCGGAGGGTGGGCCTGGCTAAGATGTTCTTTTGAAGAGTCAGTGCAGTCTCGATGGGCTGAATGGTCTCATTCTGCACTGTCGAAATTCTGTTTTCCACCAACATTCTGAGGTTGTATTGGATAGAGAGATATTCTGTTAGTGTTGGGCACATAGCACAGTCCATAACACAAACCACTCATGTCTCTCACCCCAAGGAACAAGACCACAACAAGAAAATGTGTCGAGTGTGAGCGAGGGTCTCTGTGAGCGAGGGTCTCTGTGAGTTACGTCACTGAGTGTGTGTGAGTGGTGGTTTGTGAGTGGGGGTCTCTGAGTGAGTAGGGGTCTCTGACTGAGTGGGGGTCTCTGACTGAGTGAGTGGGGGATCTCTAAGTGAGTGCAGGATCTATGAATGAGTGGGGGTTTGGTAGTGTGTGGGGGTCTCTGAGTGAGTGGGAGTCTATGAGTGAGTGGAGGTCTCTGAGTGAGTGGAGGGTCTATGAGTGAGTGGGAGGTCTCTGAATGAGTGGGGGGGGGTCTGAATGAGTGGGGGGGTTCTCTGAATGAGTGGGGGGGTCTCTGAGTGAGAGAGTGGGGGGTCTATGAATGAGTGGGAGGTTTCTGAGTGAGTGGGGGGGCTCTCTGAATGAGGGGGGGGGTCTGAATGAGTGGGGGGGTCTCTGAGTGAGTGAGTGGGGGGGTCTATGAATGAGTGGATGGTCTCTGAGTGAGTGGGGCCTCTAAGTGAGTGGGAGTTTATGGTGAGCGGGGGTCACTGAGTGAGTGGGGGGTCTCTGAGTGAGTGGGGGTCTCTGAGTGAGTGGGGGGGCCTATGAGTGAGTGGGGGGTCTCTGAGTGAGTGGTAGTCTATGAGTGAATGGGGGGTCTATGAGTGAGTGGGGGGCCTATGAGTGAGTGGGGGTCCCTGAGTGGTGTCACTAAGTATCTTTGAATATCTCTGAGGCAGAGCTGGATAGATTCTTGATTATTCGGGAAGGTTATCGGGGGAGACGGGAATGTGGGGTTGAGGGTACAATCAGAGCAGCCATGATCTTATCGAATGGGGGAGCAGGCTGGAGGTACTAAATGCAAAAATGTGTGCTACTTGGACAATTCAAAAGCATGAAGATTAGAGGAGCCACGGAGGCGATAGTGTTGAGAAAGATATGATGTGACACTAAGCACTGGCATGTGAGAAGCACACAAACTGCCTGTCACACAGCATTACCTAAATTTCACATGTTGCCAAAACATCAACTTAACAATAAACTTACTCTTTGCAACAAACAGAACATGCTTTCATCAATTGTAGAATGCTGCTGTGCAAATGGGTGACTCTCAGTCCCTCCCTCCTGTCGTGGAGTGTGTGACTCTCAGTCCCTCCCTCCTGTGGGGGGGGTGTGTGACTCTCAGTCCCTCCCTCCTGTGGGGGAGTGTGTGACTCTCAGTCCCTCCTGTTGGGGAGTCTGTGACTCTCAGTCCCTCCCTCCTGTGGGGGAGTGTGTGACTCTCAGTCCCTCCCTCCTGTGGGGGAGTGTGTGACTCTCAGTCCCTCCTGTCAGGGAGTGTGTGACTCTCAGTCCCTCCTGTTGGGGAGTCTGTGACTCTCAGTCCCTCCCTCCTGTGGGGGAGTGTGTGACTCTCAGTCCCTCCCTCCTGTGGGGGAGTGCGTGACTCTCAGTCCCTCCTGTCAGGGAGTGTGTGACTCTCAGTCCCTCCCTCCTGTCGGGGAGTGTGTGACTCTCAGTCCCTCCCTCCTGTCAGGGAGTGTGTGACTCTCAGTCCCTCCCTCCTGTCGGGGAGTGTGTGACTCTCAGTCCCTCCCTCCTGTCGGGGGGTGTGTGACTGTCAGTCCCCCCCTCCTGTGGGGGAGTGTGTGACTCTCAGTCCCTCCTGTCGGGGAGTGTGTGACTCTCAGTCCCTCCCTCCTGTCAGGGAGTGTGTGACTCTCAGTCCCTCCCTCCTGTCGGGGGGTGTGTGACTGTCAGTCCCCCCCTCCTGTCGGGGAGTGTGTGACTCTCAGTCCCCCCCTCTTGTCAGGGAGTGGGTGACTCTCAGTCCCTCCTGTCGGGGAGAGTGTGACTCTCAGTCACTCCTGTTGGAGGGGGATAGTAGATGATTACAGAATTGGTATCAAGTACAAACTCCTATGGTCAAACGCTTGCCCATTTTACCAAGTCACACATGAAGAAGGTCATTTGGTGGGGGAATTGGTTTGGATTTATGGATTAAAGCCCTCCCAAACTTTGAGAAAAGTTGCCACACGAAGAAATAAAAGATATTGAAATAAGCCAGCAGACATTGGACAGGAAGACAGATTGGTGCATGTATGCCTTACCAAGAAGTGAAGTGCTGCCTGAACTCACGAATACTCTTATTCAGCAGCAATTTTCGGAAGAGCCGTGGTGAAAAACGGGGAGAACCTCGTGGAGACAGAGGTCCAACTCCATGTAGCCGAGGGCGGAATCGATCCCAGCTGGTTGTGTCCATGGAATTTGGGAAAAATGTATCATCCTCGCCCTCTCCTCGAAATGACATAACCACTAAACGACTGTGCAACTGGATTGGGGAGGGTCAGGGTGCGTTCTGAGAGAAATGTGAAGGGAAGGTTCCCTCCATTCAGCAGCGATTTACAGAGGCTGACAACACACTTGTGATGGGCTTGCTGCTGACGGAAGATTGCAGAAATGAAAAGCAGTGACTAGGTGGAAAATGGCAAACTCTTAAACCTCGGGTGACCATCAAAGATACTGGAGTTATGGTTTCAGCACAGTAGTTTCATAAATCGTTTAATCCTTTTGTTGTTTGCAACCTTTTCACGTTTTCTAAAAAATCAAAATCATAAGTTTTTGTCAGCAGTACTTGAGTTTTTCCCAAATGTTTGTTGGTTTTTCCTCACTATATTCCAGATGTCAATTAGAAAAAGTCCACCTTTCTATTAGATTTATGCTAATTTGTAATTAGAATCAATATTTTCAGTTCAATGAGCAGAATCACCAAGTCATAGAATTCTATATTTACACCAGTTAGAAAATGGAGATTCCTTTGAATAATGTGTAGTTTCCTTCGCCCAGAAGTTCTGCATAAAGCTTCCAAAGTTTCTGAATCCACCAAAGTATTACTTGCCTGTGCTCAGAGTCAGGACATCAACATTCTTACTGGCTCCATTGTCAGGGAACTGAAACATCTTATTTACTCTTCCACGAATTGCCGTTCCTGCGAATGGTATGCGTTGAGGTTCGAGTTCCAGCTACTCTCAATTCTTGACGGGTGTCCTTGCAGATCACTGCTGTCCACTTCCCCTTTCTGATTCTTTGTCACCAGGCTCCCAAATACTATAATAAGACACTCTTTAAATACCCAGCCAACTGGAGAGAGATAACTGGTCGGTAGACTCCCTCACAAAATGCTGTGTAAGGAGCATTAACCTCCCCTTATCTACTGCCCTCCTGCTCTGTGTACCAATCGCGTTGTACAAGCCCATCAGGAAGTGTAACTTCCCCTTGATGTCTATTCCATTTCAAGTTAAGCAGCCATTAAAATGAAGGGAAAATAAAGCCTGAACCTGGCCATGGACACCGGGTTGTCTCCTATCTGAGTGGCTCACAGCTAACATGAAATAATTACTTTGCTCAAATCACTTCACAAATAACATTGAAGCTTTTGGGTGAACAGGCAAAGATTGGAAGAAAACATTAGCTGCTTGAGTTACTGAGTAATCTGATAAAACCAACGACAACTTAACCCTTAGTGTCCCAACTTCCCTTAAAATTGTGAACAAGTTCCTGCAGCATTGCAAATCTGCCTCACTGACACTGAATTTTCTTATCATGTCAGCCTGATTTGGGATTTTCTGGAGGTAAGTAGAACCCACCGTGCTTTATTTCCGATTATGCTAAGGATTAAATATATTTGTGAAAGAGTCAATGTGTTTGGAAGAAGGATTTCCTGTTAATCTACAGCAGCATAACTCAAGCAGAAAAACTGCAGGTCAAGGGCACTGTATCTGGGAGTTGTTTACAGCACTGTCTGATAGGACATGCTCGAACACTGGAAGGGATCCAGCACCCTGATCTGCAACTTGCTTCTCATTGCTAGTGACCTGGATAGCCCTGAGTTCTCACAGGGCCTTCCAGCTTCTGCCCAATCCAAATGCTGACAGGGCAGGCCACTTTAAAAATCGCTGGGTAGATCTTTGGCTGGCACCCAGATATAAAGTGGGTTGTTACAAAGGCTGGTCGAGGGGGCAGCATTTTGAGGGATGGAATTAAGAATCTAACGTGATAAATATCTTGGCTGAAGTGAGATGTCGAAATGATTTATTGAACACACTTAAAAATAACATGACCACTTCTAAAGCAGTTCCTTGTATCAGTGATTGGGAGCATTTGAAATGTCTGAAACCTGACTCTTAAGCGCTGTCCTTTACAGGAAAAAACCACTCATTCAATAATTGGATGTTATTCTCACCTAACACGCCAGTGACATTTGACTGGTGGGCAATTTTTAAAAAACTGCGTGGAAGGCTGCAGAGGTTAGAGAGCAGTTCCTGGGAGAACATCTGAGAATATTAATGTGCTCATAATTCAACAGTAATTGGACAGTCACACTCAAAACACAAGAGTTTCGAATGCGAGTGTCCTGGTGTTTCTCTGAAGACATGGGACACTTTTGATGGATTTCTAGAAGAGTTGCAGCAGGGAATATCGGAACCTACAGTAGGCTCAGAGAGAGAAAGGATCTGTCCCTGGTCATGCACGGCTTAATGAGGAGCTAGCACAGCAATAAGAACAGATACAAAAAGCACCTCTTCCCTTTGCTGATATAACCTTAAACTGCCTTTCCTCGCTCAGACTATGACACAATTATGTGTTTCCAGTTTCCCTTTTTCGGTTGGAATAAAATTGAATTTGCAGACAGCATGGTTAAAGTAAGCAAGCAGCTTGATTTATCCGCTTTGCTGGCCTTTATTTACACAGTTCCTGGGCCTCCAGCCAGTGGCAGTTCTGTTACACATCGCCACACAAGGAAATATCATTCCCCTAAACAACTCATTGCCTGGCATTTCATATTGGGCAGCTTCCGAATTAGGCAAATTGACAACAGCAACAATAGAATTTATATACATTATAAAACATCCCAATGGGCTTCGTCGGAGTGTTATCAGACAACATTTGACACTGAGCTATATGAGGCGATAATTAGGACAGATGACCAAACGTTTGGTCAAAGAGGCCAGTTTTAAGGAACTTTAAGTAGGAGAAAGAGGTGGAGAAGTGGCAGTGTTTATGCAGGGGATTCAGAGCTTAGGATCTGGGTAGCTGAAGACAGGGTGCTTAATGATGGACTGAAGCAAATCATGGTCAGAATTTTACATACAAAGTTCAGGCGTGGGCCTGACCTGAAGCCATGTGAGGAGACATTGGGCATGTGTCCCATCGTCATCACGCACACATGGGATATTTCAATCGGCATGTAGATGCAAGAGTCGGAAGCATTCCCATCAACAATCAAAAAGCCTATTTAAATGAATTAAACAAAATGACTGAGTTTTATACTGCCCTTCTTTCTGCCTTGATGGTTGGTAAGCAGGCCAACTGATAAATGGCCTTTATGCTTAAAATGCAAACTTAAAGTTTTTAAAGTTTATTTATTAGTGTCATAAGTAGGCTTACATTAACACTGCAATGAAGTTATTGTGAAAATCCCCCAGTTGCCACACTCTGGTGCCTGTTCGGGTACACTGAGGGAGAATTTAGCATGGCCAATGCACCTAACCAGTATGTCTTTCAGACTGTGAGAGGAAACCGGAGCACCCGGGGGAAACCCACGCAGACACGGAGAGAATGTGCAAACTCCACATAGACAGTCACCCAAGCGGGGAATCGAACCCGGGTCCCTGGCACTGTGAGGCAGCAGTGCTAACCACTGTGCCACAACCTCGATTCAGGATGGGATAAAATATCAGGGCTGGATACTCGCATCATCATTTTTCTGCTGACATTGATTCCGCACAGGTCAGCAGCTCCCTGAGACAGCTCCAGGGCAGCTGCCCCTCTGAGCAATCACATTGGGAGCACCAGCTCACACCTTCCCTTTCCTTGGTGCCTGTCCTCTTCCCGCCTTACCCGGCAGTGCTCAACCTTTCACAGAGCCTGCTTCACGCTGGTGTGGCTTTTGCTACCAAATAAACCTGTTGGACTTTAACCTGGTGTTGTTAAACTTCTTACTGTGTTTACCCCAGTCCAACGCCGGCATCTCCACATCACGCTGGCTGGCCATTGATCCAGGGCCAACTTCCAGGCCCGCAGAGTGGGCATGCCCATTGGACAAACATTCAGGTCCATGTGTGTGTTAAAGGCCAGAGTTGAAGGAATGCAGAATTCTCAGGCAGTTGTAGAGCTCAAGGAAGTGACTGAGAGGAGGGGGTGAGGCAACATGGGGATTTGGAAACCAAAAAAAAAAGAGAATTTAAAAATGGAGGTAACACAAGATAAGATGCCCAATGTCAGTCTTTGAGAACAGCGCTGTGGGGGTCTGGGGGATTGACCCTGCATCTGGTGGCAACTTGGAAATTTGCTCCAATGTTATAAACTTGAGGCATTCCATCTGAAGTTGACAGCATGTGTTTCAAATATATGCCAGATTTGAACCTAGCAGGGTGATGCCAAGAGCAGGAGCTGAGGGAATGCTGCAAATCCTTAATACTGGATCATAATCAACAAAACAAAACACAACTTTGACGTGTCCATAATATGTATAAGTGCACAATCGTGAATATAGAAACAGGAGGTCATTGACTCTGTTCCATCATTCAATTCGATTAAGCTTCATCCAAGTGCCTTTGCTGCATAGAAAATCATGAGGGGCATTGATAGGGTGGAAAGGAAAGAACTTTTCCCCTCAGCAGAAGGGTTAATCACCAAGGGGCATGAATTTAAGCTCAAGGACTGGAGATTTAGAGGGGGTTTGGGGAAAACCCTTTTCACCCAGAGGGTGGTGGGAACTTGGCACTCGCTGCCTGGGAGGTTGTTAGCGGCGGGAACCCTCACAACATTTAAGGAGCATACAGATGAGCATTTGAAATGCCACAGCATTCAAGGCTACAGACCAAGTGCTGGAAAATGGAATTAAAATAGATAGGTGCTTGATAGTATGGACACAATGGGCCAAAGGGCCTCTTTCCATGCTGTGAAACTCTGTGACAGAACCTACCTTTAATGAGCAAAAGTCTATTAGTTTCAGTCTCGAAAGATTCAATCAGCCTCCAGCACCAGCACCTATTGGGTTGAGAGATGCAGATTTCCACTACCCTGAGAATGAAAAGGTGCTTCCTGATTTCATGCCGGTTGGGTTATCTAGACTGACGCATGGCCATAAGATGCAGGAGCAGAATCAGGCCTTCCAGCCCATCAAGCCTGCTCCGCCATACAGTGAGATCATGAATGATCTGCCATGCTCTCTGGCTATCAATACCAGCCACGCATCTCACTTCTTCAAACTCCTACCTCAGTGTATTGGCCTCTCCAATCTGTCCCTTCTTCAAGAGCAGAGTCTCCAAGTGTCTGGCCCCCTTATTGAACACTCTCCCTGAACTCTCTCTATTTATACAGCGCCTCCAGCAAACGGATGGTGCGGTTTTCCCACTGTACAGCTTGCCCTCCCCCTGGTCACTTCTGCCAGTCCTTTCCACAATGTTTAGCAGCCATTTGCACTCTAAGCAGATCTACACTATTCAAAAGGCATTAGGTATGGGTTTGAGTGGAAAGATAGGAAACAAGCTGCATTTACATAGCACCTTTCACAACATGAGTATGTCCCAAAATGTTCTAACAGCTAATGAACTCAGGAGACATTAGGACCTAGGTCACATTAGGGAGCAGTTGTATCAACAGGCTGCTAATCACTGTGAGGGGCAGACTCCTTGACATAGACTTAATGAATGACAACAGATCAAAATATTTAGGAAGTGAAGCAGTCTGATCAGGGAGCGGGTGTTAAGGTGTTAGACTATTAGTGACAGCTGCTGCCTTATTGCATTGGCACGAAGTGAGAGCCACCACTCAAACTTTGTACCATCCGGTTGTAGCCACTCTTGTAAAGGTGATAAAGAGATTGCTAATCATGTGTTAACTGCAGCTGCTGAGGGAACTTGCCATCCTCCTCAGATATCCTGTTCCATATCGTAGGTACCACCTAAACATGACATTGTCCAGAGGCAACTAATCTTCCAGCGCTGGGGGAACGGGGTCACTAAAAAGGAGCAGGGTTAATGCACAGATTCTGAAGGGTGACGATGGCATGCTTTCTGCATGTAGCCTTCATTACAATACAGCAAAGAGGCAAAAAAATTATATATACTGCAGGAAATATTCACCCCCCCCCCCCCGCCCCGCCGCCGCTGAATACTCACCCTACACCCTGCTGAATACTAACCCTGTCCCCTGCTGAATACTCACCCTCCCCCCTGCTGAATACTCACCCTCCCCCCTGCTGAATACTAACCCTCCCCCCTGCTGAATACTCCCCCTCCCCCCTGCTGAATACTCACCAACCCCCCTGCTGAATACTAACCCTCCCCCCTGCTGAATACTCACCCTCCCCCCTGCTGAATACTCACCCTCCCCCCTGCTGAATACTCACCCTCCCCCTGCTGAATACTAACCCTCTCCCCTGCTGAATACTAACTCTCCCCCCTGCTGAATACTCACCCTGTCCCCTGCTGAATACTAACCTTCCCCTGCTGAATACTAACACTCCCCCCTGCTGAATACTCATCCTGTCTCCTGCTGAATACTAACCTTCCCCCCTGCTGAATGCTCACCCTGTCCCCTGATGAATACTCACCCTGTCCCCTGATGAATACTCACCCGGTCCCCTGCTGAATACTCCCCCTTCCCCCTGCTGAATACTCACCCTGTCCCCTGCTGAATACTCACCATGTCCCCTGCTGAATACTAATCCTCCCCCCCCCCCCCCCGCTAAATACTAACCCTCCCTCCGGCTGAATACTCACCCTCCCCCCTGCTGAATACTAACCCTGTCCCCTGCTGAATACTAACCCTGTCCCCTGCTGAATAATCACCCTGTCCCCTGCTGAATACTAACCTTCCCCTGCTGAATACTAACCCTCCCCCCTGCTGAACACTATCCCTGCCCCCTGCTGAATACTAACCCTCCCCCCTGCTGAATACTAACCCTCCCCCCTG
The DNA here is from genome assembly GCF_964213995.1 of Mustelus asterias. NCBI lineage: Eukaryota > Metazoa > Chordata > Chondrichthyes > Carcharhiniformes > Triakidae > Mustelus > Mustelus asterias. The sequence continues at coordinate 6,750,450 of NC_135819.1, read as the reverse complement.
CTGAATGCTCACCCTATCCCCTGCTGAATACTAATCCTCCCCCTGCTGAATACTAATCCTCCCCCCCCCCGCTAAATACTAACCCTCCCTCCTGCTGAATACTCACCCTCCCCCCTGCTGAATACTCACCCTGTCCCCTGCTGAATACTAACCCTGTCCCCTGCTGAATACTAACTCTGTCCCCTGCTGAATCTCACCCTCCCCCCTGCTGAATACCAACCCTGTCCCCTGCTGAATACCAACCCTGTCCCCTGCTGAATACTAACCCTCCCCCCTGCTGAATACTAATCCTGTCTCCTGCTGAATAGTCACCCTCCCCCCTGCTGAATAGTCACCCTCCCCCCTGCTGGATACTCACCCTGTCCCCTGCTGAATACTCACCCTGTCTCCTGCTGAATACTCACCCCCCCTCCCTGCTGAATACTAATTCTATCCCCTGCTGAATACTCACCCTCCCCCCCTGCTGAATACTAATCCTATCCCCTGCTGAATACTCACCCTCCCCCCTGCTGAATACTCCCCCTCCCCCCTGCTGAATACTCACCCTCCCCCCTGCTGAATTCTCCCCCTCCCCCCTGCTGAATACTCACCCTCCCCCTGCTGAATACTCACCCTGTCCCCTGCTGAATACTCACCCTGTCCCCTGCTGAATACTCCCCCTCCCCCCACTGAATACTCACCCTGTCCCCTGCTGAATACTCCCCCTCCCCCCACTGAATACTCACCCTGTCCCCTGCTGAATACTAACCCTCCGCCCTGCTGAATACTCAGCCTCGTCAGTTGAGTTAGTTCTTTGCAATTTGGAGAGTTTGATCTTGGTTGTGCCGTGTATACTACACTACATCCCATCTTGGTAGGCACTGTAATACTCTCTCCCGCTACTGATAATGGTATGGAGTTCCTCTCTGGTCGCTCTTATTGCTTGTGTTTCAAGCCTTTGACCTTTTTACCAAGTCCAACCTCTTCAATACGTTTCTCATTATCTTCTGGATTTAATGTAGGAAGTCTGTAAGAATTTGTAAATTGAGTCTGTGTCTATACATGCCCTGTAAGAAGTCTCACAACACCAGGTTAAAGTCCAACAGGTTTATTTGGTAGCAAAAGCCACTAGCTTTCGGAGCGCTGCTCCTTCGTCAGGTGAGTGGGAGTTCTGTTCACAAACAGGGCATATAAAGACACACTCAATTTACAAAATAATGGTTGGAATGCGAGTCTTTACATGTAATCAAGTCTTAAAGGTACAGACAATGTGAGTGGAGAGAGCCTTAAGCACAGGTGTATTGTCTCCAGGCAGGACAGTTAGTGAGATTTTGCAAGCTCAGGCAAATCGTGGGAATTACAGATAGTGTGACATGAACCCAAGATCCCGGTTGAGGCCGTCCTCATGTGTGCGGAACTTGGCTCTCAGTCTCTGCTCAGCGACTCTGCGCTGCCGTGTGTCGTGAAGGCCGCCTTGGAGAACGCTTACCCGAAGATCAGAGGCTGAATGCTGAAGTGTTCCCCCACAGGAAGAGAACAGTCGTGCCTGGTGATTGTCGAGCACACATGAGGACGGCCTCAACTGGGATCTTGGGTTCATGTCACACTATCTGTAACTCCCACAACTTGCCTGGGCTTGCAAAACCTCACTAACTGTCCTGTCTGGAGACAATACACATCTCTTTAACCTGTGCTTAACCCTCTCTCCACTCACATTGTCTGTACCTTTAAGACTTGATTACCTGTAAAGACTCGCATTCCAACCATTATTTTGTAAATTGAGTTTGTGTCTTTATATGCCCTGTTTGTGAACAGAACTCCCACTCACCTGACAAAGGGGCAGCGCTCCGAAAGCTAGTGACTTTTGCTACCAAATAAACCTGTTGGACTTTAACCTGGTGTTGTGAGACTTCTTACTGTGTTTACCCCAGTCCAACACCAGCATCTCCACATCTATATATGCCCTGTTTGTGAACCCAATCCTCCACTCACCTGATGAAGGGGCAGTGCTACCAAATAAGCCTGTTGGACTTTAACCTGGTGTTGTGAGACTTCTTACTGTGTCCACCCCAGTCCAACACTGGCATTTCCACATCATAGATTTAATGTCTTAGAGGTTTACAGCATGGAAACAGTTCCTTCAGCCCAACTTGTCCATGCCGCCCAGTTCTTACCACTAAGCTAATCCCAATTGCCCGCATTTGGCCCATATCCTTCTATACCATCGTACGCATGTAACTATCTAAATGCTTTTTAAAACATAAAATTGTACCCGCCTCTATTACTACCTCTGGCAGCTTGTTCCAGACACTCATCATCCTCTGTGAAAAAATTGCCCCTCTGGACCCTTTTTTATCTCTCCCCTCTCACCTTAAACCTTTTAGACTCCCCTACCTTTTGGAAAAGATATTGACTATCTACCTTATCTATGCCCCTAATTATTTTATAGACCTCTATAAGATCACCCCTAAGCCTCCTACGCTCCAGGGAAAAAAGTCCCAGTTTATCCAGCTTCTCCTTGTAACTTAGACCATCAAATCCAGTAGCATCCCAGTAAATCCTTTCTGTACTCTTTCTAGTTTAATAATAATTTCTATAATAGGGTGACCAGAACTGTACACAGTATTCCAAGTGTGGGCTTACCAATGTCTTGTACAACTTCAACAAGACGTCCCAACTCCTGTATTCAATGTTCTGACCAATGAAACCAAGCATGCCAAATGCTTTCTTCACCACCCTGTCCACCTATGACTCCACTTTCAAGGAGCTATGAACATGTACCCCTAGATCTCTTTGTTCTATAACTCTCCCCAAAGCCCTATCATTAACTGAGTAAGTCCTTTGATCTACCAAAATGCATCATCACCTCACATTTATCGAAATTAAACTCCATCTGCCATTCATCAGTCCATTGGCCCAATTGATCAAGATCCCATTGCAATCCTAGATAACCTTCTTCATTGTTGCATTTTACAACTGAGCCTCCATTGTACAATATCAGAATAACTCTGCCCTTGTGCCTGATGATTGCTTTGCCACAATTCCACTCCTACAACCTTATTTTGGTATTTTACTGACAGAGTTTGTTGTCCTTGAGCTGAGGGCTCAGAACTCCAGTTGCTGTTTGATTTGAGTCAGAATCTGCTGGGTGAACACTTGGCAGTTCAGAGCTGGTTCCAAGTTGTTGTGAAGTATCCCAATCCTACCAAAAATCAGCAGTCATTTTACAATCCCTGTTGCCAACTTATTGCCTTTGTTCGACACCGAGTGGCCCAGACTTGTAGAAACCAGTCCAAAACAATGATGGCAACAAAACTGACATAATTCTGCAAACGTAGAATGCAACACAGGTGAACAAAATAAAGGACGTGCACTATTCCAGATTTCAATGTGGCTAAAAAACAGAGTGACAAGTTCAGGAATAGTGAGAGGCAGAGAGAGGGGCATACCGACAGAAATAAGATAGAGAGCCAACGAGACAGAGAAATACACTTTTTGGAAGATTTGAAGTTGTCTAGGGCAAAGGTTTTAAAATGTAAGATGAAAGTGTAACTCTGTCCAACCTTTGAGTTTCTCGGCAGGCCCTGGACAGCTGAAAGCTGTAAATCTAGTGATAATCTTGGTGAAGAACCAGCGACAGGGCTTGTTCAGCAGCGCCAGATATCAGTGGCGCAGGTTTGGAATGGTTCTGACAGCAGTCAGCTCTGTCTCTGTCTCGTCGCTTTAGTGTTTAATGGAGCTCCTCCCTCCCTCCCTCCAGGTCTCCTCTGGACCCAGATAGAGCCTGCAGCAGGACAGGATGACTCACACATCACAGTGAAAAACATCTTGCAGACAAAGAGAGAGGCAGCCCATCACAAAGCATCACAAGAACCGTGGAATCACAAACGGAAAGAAGATGCATCTAATGTGATGTGTTTCGACCGGGGTGATTGTCCTGACTGAACATGGAGGATTTGAGTCCATCTTCATTCCATCACTTCATATTATCTCACAGAAACAGTGAGGTAACACCCCAACCCATGTATCTTTCCATTGAAGTATGTGGATGTCTGTGAGTATGTGGATGTCTGTGAGTATATGGATGTCTGTGAGTATATGGATGTCTGTGAGTATATGGATGTCTGTGAGTATGTGGATGTCTGTGAGTATGTGGATGTGAGTATGTGTGTGTGGGAATGTGAGAATGAGTGTGAATGTGAGAGACGATATGGAAGGGTATATGTAAGTGTGAGTGGGATTGTGTGAATGTGAGTGAGTGAGTGCATGACTTTACGACTGTTTCAGTGTATATGTAAGATAATATGGGCAATAATTCCTGGTCACCAACTTACTAACGTGATCTACTAGCCTTGCACTTGACCCCAGAGTATTGGAGAGGGGGGGGGGGGGGGGGGGGGGGCGGGGCGGAGAGGAGCTCTGGGTATACTGAGCGAGAGGCGGAGAGGAGCTCCAGGTATACTGAGCGAGAGGCGCGGAGGAGCTCTGGGTATACTGAGCGAGAGGCGGAGAGGAGCTCTGGGTATACTGAGCGAGATCCGAAGAGGAGCTCCGGGTATACTGAGCGAGATCCGGAGAGGAGCTCCAGGTATACTGAGCGAGAGGCAGAGAGGAGCTCCGGGTATACTGAGCAAGAGGCGGAGAGGAGCTCCGAGTATACTGAGCGAGAGGCGGAGAGGAGCTCCGGGTATACTGAGCGAGAGGCGGAGAGGAGCTCCGGGTATACTGAGCGAGAGGCGGAGAGGAGCTCCGGGTATACTGAGCGAGATCCAGACAGGAGCTCCGAGTATACTGAGCAAGATCCGGGGAGGAGCTCCGGGTATACTGAGCGAGTTCCGGAGAGGTGCTCCGGGTATATTGAGCGAGATCCGGAGAGGAGCTCTGGGTATACTGAACGAGAGGGGGAGAGGAGCTCCGGGTATACTGAGCGAGTTCCGGAGAGGAGCTCCGGGTATACTGAGCGAGAGGCAGAGAGGAGCTCCGGGATACTGAGCGAGAGGTGGGGAGGAGCTCCGAGTATATTGAGCGAGAGGCGGGGAGGAGCTCCGGGTATACTGAGCGAGATCCGGAGAGGAGCTCTGGGTATACTGAGCGAGAGGCGGTGAGGAGTTCCGGGTATACTGAGCGAGATCCGGAGAGGAGCTCCGGGTATACTGAGCGAGAGGCGGAGAGGAGCTCCGGGTATACTGAACGAGATCCGGGGAGGAGCTCCGGGTATACTGAGCGAGAGGTGGAGAGGAGCTCCGGGTATACTGAGCGAGAGGCGGAGAGGAGCTCCGGGTATACTGAACGAGATCCGGGGAGGAGCTCCGGGTATACTGAGCGAGTTCCGGAGAGGAGCTCCGGGTATGCTGAACGAGATCCGGAGAGGAGGTCCGAGTATACTGAGCGAGAGGCAGAGAGGAGCTCCGGGTATACTGAGCGAGAGGCGGAGAGGAGCTCCGGGTATACTGAACGAGATCCGGGGAGGAGCTCCGGGTATACTGAGCGAGAGGCGGAGAGGAGCTCCGGGTATACTGAGCGAGAGGCGGAGATGAGCTCCGGGTATACTGAGCGAGTTCCGGAGAGGGCTCCGGGTATCCTGAGTGTGCCCAGGGTTGACCCTGCAGTATACTGGCTTACAATCAGCCTGCTTTTTTGGATGCAATGTTACTGATGACAGTGATTATCTGAGAGCAGAAATGAGTGGCAAGATTTTCAGTAAATAAACAATTTTTTTGCTTTATCTCACTAATTCCACAGATCTGCAGATTCACTGCTGGTGACATTGTGTGAAGAAGGTGTGTTTATTATCAGCAACATACATCTGACACCCTATTAGTCACCCATATTTAACAATTCTCTCCGCTGTGAGGCTGTGAAGGTCAAAACTGAAATGGTTCAGAGAAAAACATAAAGAAAGGGAATGGCTGAGACACAGAAAGCCTCCAAAGCAGAAGGAGCCATCAAGCGACAGGGAGGGAGAGTGGGATAGCAGAGGGAGGCATGTACACAAAGAGGGGCAGACAGGAGTGTTGGCTAGAGACCGATAAGGAAAGAGTCACAGAGCCAAAAAGAAAGGTAGACTGAAAGAGATGTATAAAGACACAGGTCAGTCTGACACACAGATAGTTGCAGCAAGACAGACAGAGGTATTGAGACAGAATAATTCATTCTCGGTAAGGAGTCATTCAAAGCAAATTGGGTCATAGAGGTCATAGAGGTTTACAGTATGGAAACAGGCCCTTCAGCCCAACTTGTCCATGCCGCCCTTTTTATTTTAAAACCCCTAAACTAATTCCAACTGCCCGCATTTGGCCCATATCCCTCTATACCCATCGTACCCATGTAACTATCTAATTGCTTTTTAAAAGACAAAATTGTACCCGCCTCTACTACTACCTCTGGCAGCTTGTTCCAGACACTCACCACCCTCTGTGTGAAAAAATTGTCCCTCTGGACACTTTTGTATCTCTCCCCTCTCACCTTAAACCTATGCCCTCTAGTTTTTGACTCCCCTACCTTTGGGAAAAGATATTGACTATCTACCTTGTCTGTGCCCCTCATTATTTTATAGACCTCTATAAGGTCACCCCTCAGCCTCCTACACTCCAAAGAAAAAAGTCCCAGTCTATTCAGCCTCTCCTTATAACCCAATCCATCAAGTCCCGGTAGCATCCTAGTAAATCTTTTCTGCACTCTTTCTAGTTTAATAATATCCTTTCTATAATAGGGTGACCAGAATTGCACACAGTATTCCAAGTGTGGCCTTACCAATGTCTTGTACAACTTTAACAAGACGTCCCAACTCCTGTATTCAATGTTCTGACCAATGAAACCAAGCATGCCGAATGCCTTCTTCACCACTCTGTCCACCTGTGACTCCACTTTCAAGGAGCTATGAACATGTACCCCTCGGTCTCTTTGTTCTGTAACTCTCCCCAATGCCCTACCATTAACTGAGTAAGTCCTGCCTGGTTCAATCTACCAAAATGCATCACCTCGCATTTGTCTAAATTAAACTCCATCTGCCATTCGTCAGCCCACTGGCCCAATTGATCAAGATCCCACTGCAATTGGAGATAACCTTCCTCAGTGTCCACCATGCCACCAATCTTGGTGTCATCTGCAAACTTACTAACCATGCCCCCTATATTCTCGTCCAAATCATTAATATAAATGACAAATAACAGTGGACCCAGCATTGATCCCTGAGGCACACCGCTGGGTCAAAGGGGGAAAAGTGCTAAAAAAAGGTAAATTAAATGGCTCTTTACTTAAATACATAGTAAAATAAATGAAGCTGCTGGCCTGGAGTTGGTCCCCTCATTCTGCTGGGTCTCTTGGTGATCACTCAATAGAGTACCCAGCTTTAACCCAAACAGAGGGGCCAGAACAGGGAAGGGGACACTTGAAACAAATATGGGACCAATATTTCCAAGAGGTCCGTATTTAAACCTTATCAGTGAGTAACATTATCGAACTATCAATTCCAAAAACATTGTGACACATCATCAGCTATCAGCAAAGATTCAACAGCAGCCCCTGTTCAAGCCATGTGTAGATCCAAGGAAGGAGTTGAATGGTAACTTATAAATGAATTTTCTTTAATAAAATGGGAAGTTTGCATCCTATTATGGCTAGTGTTTCCTTGCTACAGTTAACAACCTCCCACTGCTGATACAACAGCTGGATGGCAGGCTCCCCAGAAATTGCTGTTCCAACTCTGGGGACTAGGGTATGAGTAAGTGCGCTTCCTGGAACAAATTGAGAAATCCAGACCAGGCATCAAAACAGCAACAACAAATTGCATTTACAATATAGCTTTCCCAGGATATTCATTTGGGCAATTGAAAGAGTTAGTTTTCAAGGATCCGAGAGAGGTAGAGAATTTTAGGGAGAAGTAATCCAGAGTTTAGGGCCGAAGTAGCCAATTCAGGGCAAAGGAAGAGGGGATGTAGAAAAGACCCAAAAGCCACAGAAAATATGGAGGTGATCAAAATTCAGTAACAGTTGTTCAGCGCATTTCCTCAAATGTGAGCTATTATTCTCCTTTTTATGATGGAGAATTTTGCATCCTGCCTCGATCTGTCTGCAACATCGTGCCACAACTATATGATGTTAATTGTACGAAGGAGAAATAGAAATGGGCAGGAAATACCAATAACTTTTATTCAGAGCCATGTCTGTATGATAGGTCCTGATGAAGGGGCAATGCTCCGAAAGCTTGTGCTACCAAATAAACCTGTTGGACTTTAACCTGGTGTTGTGAGACTACTTACTGTGCCCATCCCAGTCCAACGCCGGCATCTCCCCATCATGCATGATAGGTGCTACACCACAACCTGACTGTTCTGAGCACGGAAACTTATCAAACATCAGTGTTTACTGCCCAATCAGTGTGATGTGCTATAAAATTCTGACCAAATATACAGCCAAACATCTGCAGAAACATTTACAAACTGTGACTCTGCTGCATTGCTGGCACTTTCTATCTCTACATCCTGTATCTCAGAACCCAGGGATACAGCCACTCTAAGCACTGGAGGAACTTGTGTTGGGAACAATATTACAACACACAGCATTAAAGGGCCCGAAGTAACAACCTGCATTTCTATAGCATCTTTCATAACCCCAGAACCGAAGATCTTAGCAGCCAATTTACAGGTAGCCAGGCCCCAACATAAGTTTGCTAATAACCAGGTAATCTGTTATGAAAGAGCAGGAGAGATCCCTCAATTCCCCTCCTCTTCAATATTGTGCAATCCTTCACCTGAGAGGGAACTTTGGATTAACATCTCATCCAAAAGGAAACATGTCCAACTGAAGTGTCAGTAATGTCTGGAGTAGGTTTTGAACCAACATCAGCTGTTCAGAGGCAGGAGTGCTACCTACTGAGCCATAGCTGGCATGTGGGCATCATTCTTGCAGTCAACACTTGGAAGGAATCATTGTGTGAAGCATCGAGATATTCAAGGGACTGGATATTCAGAAACAATGGGTGGGACATTACCGCCTCATTCGAGCAAGACCAGAAATTCCCGCCCGAGGTCAATGAAGATTTCCGTTGTTGGACCCTCGCCCGCTCCAATTCCGTGGCAGGTGAGGCGGTAGAGTTCCGGCCAATATCGCTAGATCTCAGGTTAAGGTCACAAATCAAGAGTAGCTCCACCCACCAACTAATGCAACTCCATTCTGGCAACCATCAAATAAGCAGTTTCTGAATCATAAATCATCTCATTAAACCGATCTTCCACACAAACATCCACATGTCCACTTATCCAGACATTATATAGGAACAAACTGCATGTCACATGCACTGAACATCAAAGCTCATTTATACTGCATGAACTGACTGTGATGAAGATTGGAGTATCACTGGTACACAATGGGTTAACACTGACACTGACTCTGAAATGGCCATCTTCTTACACCTTCCTATGATTCCTGGAAGATCTCATTCTGCTGTGTGGTCTCTCTGGTTTGAAACATTCTCCAGAGGTTTCCATATTTTGTTTAATCTTCTGAAGGTGCTGGTCCTTACTGGAGTCACTTGCACAGGTGCTTGAAGCTGGCAGGCATCTTCACCTATCACCATTCCGAGGTGTATGCCTTGGGTATGAGTGACATTTTTAGCTTTGGGCAGCGTCACAGCTAAGCTGGGTTCCATCTTCATCTGACACCCACACGTGGCATGGGCACCTCTGTCACTGGACAGTGACCTTGCCTGATATTTCCCCTCACTAACAGGGGCCCCAAGTATTTAACTGCAGTCCTGGTTGAACTCATGACCATTGACCAGGGATTAAACCTTGAACTCACGTCATGTGTAGGGCTCAGTAACACATGATACATCTACTTGCTGAACTACCAGAGGAGGCTTAGAATATACAGAGAGAATGGAAGGTGCAATGTTACTCGTAAAGTACAGATTGAGAAAAGGTGATGTCTTTGGAAACAAGCAGGATGTGAGTCAATGTCACTCCCAGGCTGAGGCTGGTATATTAATGGATGAGCTAATCAAGCTTTTAAGATGATTAAAGGAGTTGATGGGGTTGAATAGATTTCCACTATTTAGAGAACTTCAAAACAAGAGGTAGAACTTTAACATTCAAGCAAGGTTGCTCAGGGATACTGTCAGGAATTCTGTCGGGAATTCCCTCTTCACACACAGGCTAATGGAAATCTGGAAATCCTTCCCCAGAGGCTGGGAATCATTTGAAAATTTCAAAACTGAGATAGCTGGCAGAATTCTTCCAGAAGATTTCTAAGTGTCATAACGGCGAGAATAATGGAGTGATTGCGTCGGTCTCTCCGGTGCGTGCTGCACCGCAATCCCCCCACAGTTACATCTTTGGAGAGTTGGGAGTTTTGCACCAGTACTCGGAGGAGGGGTGGGGGGGGTGGGGGGTTAAACCTGCCAGTGAGCCCGGCTTCGCTTGGGTGCCGATTTGCTAGGGCTCCCCCTCCCTCGCCGCATGGACATCGGGACCTCCCCTCCCCCTTGGCGGAATGTTCCTGCAGCCCCCAATATGGGTTGCCAGTATCGGGGCCCTCCCGATGTGTCCCCCTGTCAACCGTTAACAACACCTCCCCCTCCCCCATCATGACCCCCAACATCGGGGGGTTGCCTTCACAATCCTCTCCTGCTTCACCACCCCGTCGTGGCCCCCACCCCCTTGGCACTGCCGCTGACACACTGGCCCCTACCCAACTGATACTGCCAGGTTGTCCGGTGGCTACTGCCGGGCACCACCGGTGTGCCAGCTGGATACCGTTAATGTGCCAGGTCGATGCCGCAGGTGGGCACTGCCCGGCCACATCCCCAACCACCCAGGGGCTTCAATGACCTCTGAGCTGCCCCTGGCGTGACCATCGCGCCAGGTCTCTGTGAGTGGAGACCAGTAGTAAGTCTCACAGTTATCCTGCCCATGCCTAAGGTTGGTGAATTGCATGCGCTGGGATTTGAATGGGCTATGTGTATTTAAATGCTATTTTAAACATGCTAATTGGACTCACGCCCTCTTTGGGCACAAACCGGTTTGTGCCATCAGAAAGGAACCAGGAGACTGTTTGGTGCCGGGTATGAAACAGATTTTTAGGTCCACCCACTATTCTCCGGATCAGTGTGACCTACTAATGGTGTGGCGAGGTCAGAGAATCACCCCAGAGTCATAGAATTTTACAGCACAGCAAGAAGAGGCCCTTTGGCCCATCATGCCTGTGCTGACCATCTATCCTAATGCCATTTTCCAGTGCTTGGTCCTGTATACTATGGCAATTTAAGTGCTCATCTAAATGCTTCTTGAATAGATTAATATATTTTTTTGTGAACATAGGGCGCTCAAAGTGTAGAACCAGGGTTAGTGTTAAGATACAGGCGAGCCACGGTGTAGCTGGCTGACAGCACAGGCTTGAGGTGCTGGATGAGTTCTCCCCTTGCTGAGTTCTGAAAATCCAGAAAGCTCAGTGTCAAATGTAATTGCAGAAATTCCCTGGAGCTTCACACTAAAATCTGTGTCCAATAGTGTCAAACTCCTCATTTGTAACCTCGTGTTGAAGTGGTGACTGAACAGGCTGCTCGGGTCCATCCCCACTCTGCATGAAAACTGTTTAACCCTATTGTCCTGATCCTGAAATATCATCACAAACCCTTCTAGAAAAGATTAAATAAGCAGGCACAAGTGATGGGATAATTGCCTTGGAAGTAATAAAAACACTAATTGAAAGACTGATTGGTAGAAGCTGGGTAATCAGTTTGTATGCAACATAAACATTCGCTCACTCATTCACAGGGTTCCTTGATTAAAAAATAATTTTTTTTGTAAATATATGTAAGTGTTTCAATTATCAATCTTTGGAATTCTTAACACCTTGATTATTCTGAACAATATTTGCTCCTTATTTTTTGTAAAGTTCTTGATAATCCATTGGGTGCTGAATGACTCACTGTCTTCCACACAGTGCCAGTTAACAAGGTAGCAAGGGAGGAGTGAGTCTATATATCCTACAATAAACCATCAAACACAGAAATGGCTGCCCCCGCCGAGTGAGCTTGGGGGACCGATTATTTGCAGCACTCGTGCCTTTCACAAGGTGCTGCATATACATCATTTTTAATCATGTCTGCCTCTATTTTGTGCATTCACTCCAAGAATCACACACAGTCAGGGGTGAAATGGCCAAGTGAAAAATCAGGCAATTTCCTGGACACCTCTGTGAATGGTTCCCTAGTTCTGTACGATCACTGCACCACTTCTCTCAGAAAATCTTGCAAATCAAATATGGGCAAGGAAACCTCCTGTTGATTGCCACAAATCATCCTTCCTAAGCCGATGATTCAGTACTCCTCCAGGTTGTACACCACTTGAAGGAAGCACAGAGCATGGCAAGGGCACAGAATTACTCGGATGGGGGAATGTTCATCACCAAGTGTAGCTCAGCAGCACCAAGTCCTGAAGGACATTTCAGCCCAACTGGGCCTACCTCAGGTGGTGCGCTAACTACCGAGAGGGAAAAATTTACTTGACCTCGTCCTCATCAATCTACCCGTTGCAGATGCATTTGTCTATAACAGTGTTGGTAGGAGTGACCACCTCACAGTCCTTGTAGGGATGAAGTCCCATCTTCACATTGAAGATATCATCCATCACATTCTATGGCACCACCGAGCTAAATGGGACAGGCTTTGAACAGATCTAGCAGATCAAAACTGGTCATCCATGAGGCCATTTACAGCAGTAGGATTTTATTCAACCACAATTCACAGCCTCATGGCCAGGCATATCCCTGACTTGACTAGTACGACCAAGCCAGGGAACAACCTTGCTTCAATGAGCACTGTAGGAGAGCATGCCAGCAGCAGCACCAGGCAAACCTAAAAGTTGTGTTTTAGCCATTCCTGGGACATGGGTGTCGCTGGCTGGCCAGCATTTATTGCCCATCCCTAGTTGTCCTTGAACTGAGTGGCTTGCTGGGCCATTTCAGAGGGCAGTTGAGAGTCAACCACATTGCTGTGACTCTGGAGTCGCATGTAGGCCAGACTGGATAAAGACGGCAGATTTCCTTCCCGAAAGGACATTAGTGAACCAGATGGGTTTTTCCGACAATCGACAATGGTTTTAGGGTCATCAGGAGATTCTTGATTCCAGATATTTTTTATTGAATTCAAATTCCACCATCTGCTGTGGTGGGAATCGAACCTGGGTCCCCAGAACATTAGTTGAGTGTCTGGATTAATATCCTAACGATAATACCACTAGGCTATCACCTAGTCAGATATTATGGAACGTGTATATTTGAGACAGGGGCCTCACATTTTCCAGAATGCAATCAAAGCGGCACTGGACTCCTTGTAGAATAAATAATTCCACTCCACCCTGTTAAAAGCTTTCCATGCATCTAATGAGATCACGAAGCTATCTATTGCCTGCTTTTGGAACACCTGTGTGCCTTCAAAATTAAGGAGATATTCGCTTCTCGAAGCATCTGAGGCCCTAGAACCTTACCCAACTGAAGATTCCTCAAGCCAAAAACCACTTTCCCCTTAGAAATGGGGACGCTTAGGGTTGACCATTGGTCTTTAGAAACTTGAGAGATAAAGGAATTTTTAAAAAGCACTCCATATGTACCAGTGCATCTCCAGACTGATCTGTTTTATATAAATATGCATAGAAGCTTTTAAATGCCCCACTAATATCCTCCGTCTTATTCATCCTATTACCCTTGGAATCTAGAGGAAATAGCCCCAGAATTCACCTTCTTAATGTGAGCCAAACATCTACTCAGTTTATTTCCAAACTCTTAGTTTGGTAAACTTTATATTCCTCTCAGCACATTGAGTCAGCAAGGAGTCCAGTGCTGTTTGGATTGCATTAATTTCCTTCAGCATTGAGTAGCTAGGATTCTTATCATACTCCCTCTCAGATTCGGCCAATTTTACTTCAAGCTGCTCCAGCATTTTATGCTTTCTGCTGAATATATGAAATGATCAAACCCCTTGGAAAATCCTTGCAGGTTTCCTATAGGACTGAGGAGCTTACTTCAGAGAGAGAATTGGCTGAGTATAAGAGAGCAAATTCAGCCTTAAAACATGAGATAAAGTTACGATCCTTCAGCAGAGACGCATTAAATCTCCAAGATCTAGACCGAGGATGAATCCCCTTGAATAGAAATTCCAGGAAGACAGGAGTGTGATCAGGGATCAGGGTGCTACCTATGGAGCAGGAGATTACAGAGTTCTTAGCATGAAAAAAAATCAACTCTTGTATTGCATTGGAGAAGAAGGTGACCTCTTTATCTTTAGGATACAGTGTTCTCCACACATCCAAGTACCTCTCTTCCTCGTATACTGATGCTGTTGCCTTTGCCTCTTGAGTTGGAGGATTCCTAGTTACGGGAAACTTATCCTTCGAAGGACTAAGGTGATAGTTTAACTCTCCACCAATGAAGGAATTTGCTGATGTTGATTCCACAAAATCCATAAAGACTTTAGTAACAAAATCAGATGAATAATTTAGACATTCATTTTCAAAATACTTACCCTGTGCAGCAGCCCCTTAACAATCACATACATTTCCCCTCTTATCCTTCACACAGTTCTCCAATCTAAAAGGTACATTCTTATTACCTAAAACCACAACCCCTCATCTACTAGTCCAGAATGAGTCAAATATCACCTGCCCCACCCAGTCCCGTTCAATTTCAGGTGCTCCTTGTCAATGAGATGAGTTTCCTGTAACAAAGCTATGTCAACTTTCTCCTTTTTAAGGAAAGACATCTTTTTTCTTTCAATAAGATGATGTATCCCCTGTACATTCCAGGAGCAAAGTTTCAAACTAGCTACTACCATTGCTGATTCAGCCAGAGAGAGTATATATTGACACAGAGAAAATGGCTTACTTGCCAAAGATTTTCCCAGCCTGCTCGGGCATGCACAAAACATACTTCCCCTATCTCCAGTCATCCCAGAAGCACCAGTGACACATTATAAAGTGTTTTTCAAGGTCATGAGACTTGCCTGTACCCTTCCAGGAACCAACTAATGATTCTTTAACCCCAGAATTTTAAAAAATGTGAAATCATTAGTTCTAGGGAGGTTTTCCTCACCAAATGTGAGACCCTATAGGGATATACCTACAAACCTTCCATAATTACACCAAGGAGTCTCTCATCAAAAAGAGAAGACAAGATATAAGAACATAAGAACTGATGTGCTATCAATAAGGCGAAAGACTACCTATGTGCCAATACAAGTGTAGGCTTTTATTCACAACAGAATCAGGAGCACATCCCAACAAATAACCGACCTGGGGGGAGGAGACAGCCACCTTTATACTAGGTGCCAAGGGGAGGAACCAAACTGGGAGGGGATGTGACAAACACACAACGGTGGTCCATATAGGACAAAGGCATAACTGAGGTCCACCACATTCACCCCTTCCTTTAAAAAAACAACACGGGGGTGAAGCGGAAACAATATTACAAGTCCAGACGAACCGGTGGCTTGATCCGCCGTCGCGATCGTCGTAGTGCAGGTCGCAGAGTCGTCCGAGCAGGGAGCGATGTCGGCCCAGGCTCCATACAGTGAGCGTCGAGAGAAGGCGCCAAGTGGTGTGAAGCGGACCGATCTGTCGTCCCGTCCAGTCGTCGGGTACTGTGTGGCGACGGCTCCGGCGACTCAAGCGAGCTGTACATAGGGGCGAGAGGAGTGAGCTGTGGCCTTGGTGGCGTATGGAGAACAGTGGGAACTGGAGCTGGGGGGCCGCAACCGACTCTGGGCGCACTACATTGGAGACAGGGACTGAAGGAGAGAGAGGCGTAGCTGTCTCCGAGTGGACAACACCGGGAACAGTGGGTTGGAAGGACGTGGTGGCCTCAGGGGCACCCGTGGGTGCCAAGTCACGGACAGAAGCCGTGTCCTCCCGCCCATCAGGGTATGCTACATAAGCGTATTGAGGATAAGTGTGGAGCAATTGGACCTCCTTGACCAAGGGATCTGCCTTATGGGTCCGGACATGCTTCCGAAGCAGAACGGGCCCCGGGGACTACAGCCAATCCGGGAGCGAAGTACCCGAAGAGGACTTTCTGGGAAACGAGAACATCCGCTCGTGAGGGGTTGTATTGGTCGCTGTACACAAGAGCGACCTAATCAAATGTAATGCGTCCGGGGGGACATCTTGCCAATGGCTGACTGGAAGGCCCCTAGACCGTAGCGCTAATAGGACAGCCTTCTAGACGGTTGCGTTCTCCCGCTCTACTTGACCATTACCCCTGGGGTTATAGCTAGAGGTGCGGCTGGAGGCAACGCCTTTGGCGAGCAGGTACTGCCTCAGCTCGTCACTCATGAAAGAGGACCCACGGTCGCTATGAACATAGGCTGGGAAGCCGAACAGGGTGAAGAGTGTGTTCAGGGTCCGAATCACTGTAGCCGTGGTCATGTCCGGGCAGGGGAAGGCAAAAAGGAAACGTGAGTATTCATCAATGATATTCAGGAAATAAACATTGCGGTTAGAGGAGGGGAGGGGGCCTTTAAAATCAATGCTAAGGCGCTCAAACGCATGAGTGGCCTTCACCAGGTGTGCCCTACCTGGCCGGTAGAACTGCGGTTTGCACTCAGCGCAGACCCTGCATTGCCTGGTAATCGTCCGGACTTCCTTGAGGGAGTAGGGCAGGTTACGGGCTTTGACAAAGTGGAAAAATCTGGTGACACCCGGGTGACAGAGGTCGTTATGGAGGGACTGTAGCTGGTCTAGTTGGGCGCTGGCACATGATCCACGGGACAGGGCATCTGGGGGCTCATTGAGCTTCCCAGGCCGGTACATGATGTCGTATCTGTAGGTGGAGAGCTCAATCCTCCACCGCAAGATCTTGTCATTCTTAATCTTGCCCTTTTGCCTGGTGTTAAACAGGAAGGCAACTGACCGCTGGTCCGTAATTAAGGTGAATCGTTGGCCCGCAAGATAATGGCGCCAGTGCCGGACGGCTTCCACGATGGCCTGGGCCTCCTTCTCGACCGAGGAGTGTCAAATCTCAGGGCCTTGTAAGGTCTGGGAAAAGAAGGCCACCGGACGGCCCCTCTGGTTAAGGGTGGCGGCTAGGGCAAAGTCAGACGCATCACTTTCCACTTGGAATGGGATGGATTCGTCCACAGCATGCATCGCGGCCTTCGCAATGTCCGCTTTGATGTCGTCGAAGGCCCGACGGGCCTCCTCCGCCAGGGGAAAAGAGGTCGATTTTAGAAGCGGACGGGCTTTATCCGCGTAACGGGGAACCCACTGGGCATAGTAGGAGAAGAAGCCCAGGCATCTCCTCAGTGCTTTGAGGGTAATAGGGAGGGGAAGCTGCATAAGGGGACGCATACAGGCTGGGTCGGGACCAAGGACACCATTTTCTATCACGTACCCAAGGATGGCGCGGCGGGGTGTCCGAAAAACACACTTCGCCTCATTATATGTCAGGTTCAGGAGAGTGGCCGTACAAAGGAATTTTTGTAGGTTGGCATCATGGTCCTGCAGGTCATGGCCGCAGATGGTGACGTTATCCAGATACGGGAAAGTGGCCCGTAGGCCGTGCTGGTCCACCATTTGATCCATGGCCCGCTGGAAGACTGAGACCCCATTGGTGACACCAAAGGGGACTCAGAGGAACTGGTAGAGGCGACCGTCCGCCTCAAAGGCAGTATATGGGTGATCCTCCGAGCGGATAGGGAGCTGGTGGTAAGCCGATTTTAAATCGATCGTAGAGAAAACCCTATAGTGCGCGATGCGGTTGACTATGTCCGCGATGCGGGGAAGAGGGTACGCATCTAGTATACCTGTTTATGGTCTGGCTATAGTCAATCACCATGCGGTGTTTCTCCCCCGATTTAACCATGACCACTTGCGCCCTCCAGGGGCTGGTGCTGGCCTGGATAATCCCTTCCCTGAGCAAACATGTACTTCGGATCGAATGAAGGCCCGGTCATCCGCACTATAGCGCCTACTTTTGGTGGCTATAGGCCTACAATCCGGGGTGAGGTTATCAAATAAGGAGGGGGGGGGGTGATCTTGAGGGTCGAGAGACTGCAGGTGGTGCGCGAGGGGTGCTGCAGTGATGGCACCTTGCAGACGGAGAGCGGGGGATAAGGGCCATCATACTGCAGGGTGACGCTCCTATGATGGCTGAGGAAATCTAACCCCAGCAGTACAGCTGCGCAGAGTCGCGGCAGCACAAGGAGCCGAAAACGCTCGTAGACTGTGCTCTGTACCGTTAGCGTCACCAAACAGCACCCGAGGACCTCCACTGAGTGGGAATTCGAGGCCATGGAGATGGTCTGGCTCCAGGGTCGCACAGGAAGGGCATATTGACGCACTGTGCGAGGGTGTATAAAACTTTCTGTGCTCCCGCAGTCGAACAGGCAGTTTTCTGCATAGTCATTTACCTTGATTTCCATTATTGACTTGGAGAGTTGATGAGGCTGCGACTGGTCCAGGCAAATCGATGCCACCGTCGAATCCAGGAAGAATCCATCTTCATCCGCGTCTGATGACGTCACGGATAAAGCTTACTGCTCGGCGCGTCTTGATGACAGTCTCAAAGATGGCGATTCTCGCGCATCCGGTGACTGCATTAAAGATGGCGATTCACACACAGCCGTCGCCTGCATTAAAGATGGCTGCGCCCGCGGAACACACGTGGCGCCACGAGGCTTCGGAATCGGCTTCGCCCGGCAGACTTTAATGAAGTGGCCTAGCTCACCGCATCCGGAGCAGATCACATCCTTCGCCAGGCAGCGACGCCGAGGGTGCTTGGATAGGCCACAAAAGTAACATTTGGGCCCTACCGGAACAGCCGTCACGGTGGAGCCGTCGATAAAACGGGATGCGGGGTAGGACCCGAGGTAGTGAGAGGCCGCTTCTAGCGTTTCAGCCATCGTGGCCGTTTTCCGGAGATCCAGGCCATCTTGTTCAAGCAGACGCTGCCGAATGTATGTAGACTCAATGCCCGCAACGTAGGTGTCGCGGATCAGGTCCTCCGTGTTCTGAGCAGCTGTAACAGCCTTACAGTTGCAAGCTCGAGCTAGGACCCGCAGGCCGCGCAGAAATTGGGCGCACGATTCTCCTGGCTGCTGCTTGCGGGTAGTTAGGAGATGTCTGGCGTAGACCACGTTAGGACTCTTTCGAAACTGCCCTTTTAGGAGTTCGATAGCGTCCGCGTATGTAGCAGCGTCCCGGAAGATACCGTAGACAGCTTCGCTTACCCGGGCGTGGAGTTTAGCGTCGTCGGTGTCGATGGCCGTAGCGGTGTCGACGAATGCTTCGAAGCAGTCCAGCCAATGATCAAATTTATCAGAGGCTCCGACCTCTTGAGTGTCTAATGTTAACTTGTCGGGTTTTAGAAACTGCTCCATGTTGGTCAACTGTTGTGAATAAAATTGATGTGCTATCAATAAGGCGAAAGACTACCTGTGTGCCAATACAAGTGTAGGCTTTTATTCACAACAGAATCAGGAGCACATCCCAACAAATAACCGACCTGGACTGAACAAGGGGGAGGAGACAGCCACCTTTATACTAGGTGCCGAGGAGAGGAACCAAACCGGGAGGGGATGTGTCCAGGTATGACAAACACACAACGGTGGTCCATATAGGACAAAGGCACAACTGAGGTCCACCACAAGAACATAAGAATTAGGAGCGGGAGTAGGCCATATGGCCCCTCAAGCCTGCTCCGCCATTTAATAAGATCATGGCTGATCTTTTCGTGGACTCAGCTCCACTTACCTGCCCGCTCACCATAACTCTTAATTCCCTTACTGTTCAAAAATCTATCTATACTATTCAATGAGGTAGCCTCAACTACTTCACTGGGCAGGGAATTCCACAGATTCACAACCCTTTGGGTGAAGAAGTTCCTCCTCAACTCAGTCCTAAATCTGCTCCCCCTTATTTTGAGGCTATGCCCCCTAGTTCTAGTTTCACCTACCAGTAGAAACAACTTCCCTGCTTCTATCTTATCTATTCCCTTCATAATCTTATATGTTTCCATAAGATCTCCCCTCATTCTTCTGAATTCCAATGAGTATAGCCCCAGTCTACTCAGTCTCTCCTCATAAGCCAACCCTCTCAACTCCGGAATCAACCTAGTGAATATGCCACAAAAAGGTTGAGTACAGAACATCCTTTCCCTATCCTAACCCCTCATATTAAGACTTAAGTCACGGGCCCACCTCCCAGCAATGGCACTGTTCATGTTTATCATGATCAGAGCAAAGGAGACCATAAAACAAATGCCACCATTATAAGCGTACGGATGAAAAAGGATATTTTTTTCATAGCCCTCCTGTTGTACAATCGGCACAGCACATTCCTTCACTAGCAGGAGCACCCTGAGGAATGTTTTCCATAAGGCCCAGTGGAATTCCCTGCCAATCTTAAGCATAAAAACTCACTGGTGCTCAATTATTGGATCATCCCTGTCAGAATGATAAATACCAACACAGAATCAGGAAGGACTTTATAATGATGAGGGCTAGAGTCTGGATTTTACAGTAAACTGCAGTGTGTGGCCAAATTCCCCTCCAACTTGATTTTCAAGTTTGCTGATGACACCACCATAGTGGGTCGGATCTCAAACAATGATGAGATGGAGTACAGGAAATAGATAAAGAATCTCATGAATTGGTGCAACAACAATAATCTCTCCCTTAATGTCAGCAAAATGAAGGAGATTGTCATCGACTTCAGGTAGCGCAGTGGAGGACATGCCCCTGTCTACATCAATGGGGATGAAGTAGAAAGGGTCGAGAGCTTCAAGTTTCTAGGTGTCCAGATTACCAACAACCTGTCCTGGTCCCCCCATGCCGACGCTATAGTTAAGAAAGCCCACCAACGCCTCTACTTTCTCAGGAGGCTAAGGAAATTTGGCATGTCTGCTACGACTCTCACCAACTTTTACAGATGCACCATAGAAAGCATTCTTTCTGGATGTATCACAGCTTGGTATGGCTCCTGATCTGTCCAAGACCGCAAGAAACTACAAAAGAATTGTGAACAAAGCCCAGTCCTTCACGCAAACCAGCCTCCAATCCATTGACTCTGTCTACACTTCCCGCTGCCTCGTCAAAACAGCCAGCTTAATCAAGGAGCCCACATGCTCCGGACATACTCTCTTCCACCTTCTTCTGTTGGGAAAAAGATACAAAAGTCCGAGGTTACGTACCAACCGATTCAAGAACAGCTTCTTCCCTGCTGCCATCAGACCTTTGAATGGGCCTTCCTCGTATTAAATTGGCCTTCCCATGGCCAGGATCACTTGGTGATCCTTGGACTCCAGGAGGTGGTATTCCTGCAGCAGCCACCATTTCCCCCATGGCACTGCTGAGCACCAGAGCTGCTGGCCTCTGACTGACTGAAACCTCCGCCCCAGGGTCTTGATTCGAGGAGAAAGACCAGTGCTGGCCTCACCACAGCCTGGCTGACTTGTGGTTTGAAAGATCTTTCTGAAGAGGCAGCACGAGTCTCTCACTGGCTCTCCTGATGCCTCAACAAGATTCTGGCCAATATTCCGGGCTGTCATCTGATATTTTATGCTGTGGACGAAATTGCCTCATAATTACCTCAGTAAACTTGTCGGACTAAGTTTTGCTAATTTTCTTTGCAAAGTTCATGCTTTAGCTATGTAACTTCTCCAATGGAGCATGATGACCGTGTATTTGTAATATTGTCTGAAGTTTATACTTTGTAGGAGAAGTTAAGGCAGGGCTAAAATTATAATTCTATACTGAGTGATAATTTGCAAGGTGAGAGATTGGATATATGTTGGGCCGGCCCTGTACTTAGTCTTTTTTGCATTTAAATCAAATCCAAATCATTTGGTCAATCTCTTCAGGAAGATTGGAGCCAACAACCAAAGTGCAGAGAAAGTAAGAACTGCTTCCACTTCCATTACATTAGCCCCATGCGTTCATTCCATCTCAGCAAAGTGACAGTAAAGTCAAACTCCTCTTCTTGAGTTGTTCAACTGAAGATTCTGAGAATTAAATCATTGTTTCTTTTGTTACAAAGGTCATGTCAACAAATCACCTCCAAAGCGTTTGCTTTCACTGTCACACTCTGCTGAGAGAATGCCGGGTTGTCTCTCACTGCTTGTTCAGAGCTGTGTCTTTTGTGTTGACAGTCATTTCTTTGTCTATCTGACAGGAGCGGTCTCTTGGGATCTTTCTTAACATTTGTCAAACTAAAGTCTTCTTGGGACCTATTGAGGTTTTTTTCAGTTTTCACTGTGCTTACATTTCCAACAGAAACATTTATAAAACCATCATTAGTGAACATTCGTGCTCCCATTTCCACAGGATGGTTAAACTGTCTGGCAGGTAGCTTGTACTCTGAATTTGTCTATTTAATATCTCAGGACACAGACAGAGCAACAGGTGCTGGGACTAAAACATCATAGATTCTCCTGATCCCTCGCATGGTGAAAAATCACCAAGGTCTGGTTGCGGCCTCCCTGGATGTTGAGTGAGTGTCAGCAAATTATCTGATTAGGGGAGGACATTCCAGCCAGACCAATCCTAATCCAGAAAGGAGGAGTTAATGGATGGGGATCAGATGTAGTCTTTTCCCCTCCCTGATTGCTACAGCTGAAATGAGCTAACTCAACATAGATCTGTGATTTTTACTGTTCCAGCCCCATGTAATCCAGGCAGATTCTTCAACATGGAACTGATGGAGTGCTGCACTGTTGGAGGGGCAGCAGTGGGAGTGCTGTAGTGTTGGAGGGGCAGCAGTGGGACTGCTGCACTGTTGGAGGGGCAGTAGTAGGGAGTGCTGCACTGTTGCAGGGGCAGCAGTGGGAGTGCTCTAGTGTTGGAGGGGCAGCAGTGGGAGTGCTGCACTGTTGGAGGGGCAGCAGTGGGAGTGCTGTAGTGTTGGAGGGGCAGCAGTGGGAGTGTTGGAGGGGCAGCAGTGGGGAGTGCTGCAATATTGGAGGTGCTGCTTTTCAGATGAGGCTTTCTCAAATGAACGTGAAAGATCTCAAGGTGTTTCTGAAGCTGAGCAGGGGAACTTACTCTGGTGTCCTGGCCTATTTATCTTTCAATCACCATCGCTAGATTATCTGGGTATTTATCGCAGCTCTGTTTGTGGGAGCTTGCTGTGTACAACCTGGCTGCTGCTTCCTACGTTATGATGTGGAGATGCCGGCGTTGGACTGGGGTAAAAACAGTAAGAAGTCTCACAACACCAGGTTAAAGTCCAACAGGTTTATCTGGTAGCAAAAGCCACTAGCTTTCGGAGCACTGCTCCTTCATCAGGTGAGTGGGATCGCACTCACCTGATGAAGGAGCAGTGCTCCGAAAGCTAGTGGCTTTTGCTACCAAATAAACCTGTTGGACTTTAACCTGGTGTTGTGAGACTTCTTACTGTGCTTCCTACATTATAACAGTGACTACACTTCAACAGGACCTCAGTGTTTGCAAAATATTTTGAGATTTCTTAAGTTTGTGAAAGTCTGCAGAGTAGTGACCATAACACTACATTCTGCACCCTCTCCTTTCCTTCTCTTTATACGGTATGTTTTGTCTATATAGCGCGAAAGAAACAATACTTTTCACTGTATCCCAATCCATGTGACAATAATAAATCAAATCAAATCAAATCAATTCTGAGAAACACACACTGAGAGGAAGAACCTTTTGGCTGTTGCCAGGTGTGCCTCATTTAATGGGAAACAAGCTGTTGTATATTCACAACAAAAGATTTTTTGGATGGTTTTAGGTTTTGATCTGGATTCTGATAGCTAAATGAACAGTTTGCAGACTAGCGTTAGGAATGGTTAGACTGGGACTCTGGAGGGCAATGACAAATGTGGAAAACAGAAGAGCTTTATTGAAATGTCCTTATTTATTCGTTCATGGCGTGTGGATGTCATTTGTTATGCCAGCATTTATTGCCGATCCCTAGTTTGGTTGCAGACTGAATATTGGGGCACACAGCATACTGGAGAGGTAAGTGAAGTGTTGTGGATTTGGGGTTGAATGATGGAAGGGATCCTACAGTTGGGGAGTCGTAGAACACAATATTTGGCCGGAACTGCTGAGGCGTGGCAATCACAGTGGACGTGCCATTCTGCTCCTTATTACTTACCTTAGTTGGGAGCTGCACATTTTGCACCTGACCTTCTGATTTGGGCGTTGACAGAATAGTGCAGTGCAGCAGGTTGCTGAGGCCTTCAGTCTTGGGCAGCAGATTCGGCAGAAAGGAAGCCATCCCCTTTTTTAAAGGACAAGCTGCTATAAAGCAGTAAGTTTAAGCACTCAGTCACTTTGAGATGGCAGAGGTATGTGTGTGAAATAAAGTAAGTGGGTAGAATGGTTGGGGTGGACATTATTCTGCTCAAATTGGTGTCCATAATTTGTGATCTATCACTACTCACTGGGTGGCATCAATTTGAAGAAATTGATCTGGGTGTGCCTGCATGTTTATGCCTGTGTACACCAGCAACCAGATCTGGTCGTGCAGTGGTCCGGTGGTTGGCGGTTGAGAGGGAGGATGAATGGGACAGTAGGATTGGTTAGGGGGGGTCAGAAAGGGTTTGGGGGTCTGTGTCAGTCAGGGGTACGATGGCTTGGGGGGGAGGGTGATCAGTTGGGAGTGAGGAGGTGTGATTAGTGGGAGGTGTGGTTGGGTATCTGGGGATTAGCCAGGGCTGGTAGGGTAGTCGGGGGTGGGGAGGATGTTAGGGATAGTTAGGTGTAGTCAGGCAGTGGAGGTAGTCAGGAAGTGGGGTGTAAGGGAGGGATTGGGGTGGTTGGAGAGGTGGGACGTAGTTGGGTGGGGGGTGACAATCAGGGAATCAGTGGTGGGGTGGGGGTTCAGTCCTACAGTTACCCAGAATTTAGGAGTCATTTTAATTAATTCCCCGAACTTCTCTGGGCTAACTGTCCACTCAGACAATCAGAACCAAATCAGCGTATCAAGCGGTTCTCAGAATTTGACTTTTGGAAGTTTGAGTTTGCAGTGTAATTTCTGTGCAGTCTGTGCATGGGGATTTAAGGGGTTTCTCCCTGGTATGACCCGCCTAGTGAGCGTTGTATCTTCTACCCTGGGTCTCATACTGCAGTCTGCCCAAGAATGCCAGGGAAAACACAACATGGAGTAGGGCTATTATCGAGAAATCTTAAATGTGACCTTTGCTCCACCAGTTCCAAAAAAAGGCATCCTTTTAGTTCCAAACATTCTTGTAGGATCATTAATCTTGTGGTGCCATGTCTGAGAAAGCTGCAGTTTGGCAATCTCTCAGTGATGGAATCAGCATCACTAACCACAGTTCCAACAATCCGCGGTTTTCATGGTCTTACCTACACTTTCTGGTTTCCATCTCCAACCTCAGTGACTTCTATTCCCCAGTTACACTGCAACTTAATTCCCTAATTCTGGCTGTACTGCTCTTTTCTATTCTCTACATCTCATTCTAGGTTGTGCTCTCTTTTTCAGAAATCAAGTCTGACAGAAAATCAATTGGTTCTAATAGAGTGAAAGGACTTACTTGAGCCGAACAACAAGAGGTTCATTGACTATAAACATAAAATCGATGGTGCAGCTGTCTCCAGGGCTGGCAGAGGGCTTTGTTCCTGGACAGAATTTTATCTGTGGAGTGCCAATCCCAGTGGCAGAACAGGAAGTGGGTGCCATATCCATTCTCTTGCTTTTTGCTGGTTCCCACGCGATTACAATTAAAATATAAAGTGCCAGTGGCAGGCACAGGAGACAGGTGCAACCAAGCGGCAGGGGAAGTTTTTCAGTTGTGAAACCCATCACCAGCTAACAATGCTGGGCAGGGGTGAGCCAAAAAGAGCCTCATGGACAAATCGTGCCACAATGATGGTCCTTGCCCACCCTATTGGCAATCCCTCAGTGGTGGCACCAGTATCACATACTCAGACTTATTGAACACAAATGTGGCACAGGTAGTTTTCAAGTTCAGATTTCACTTGTCAATATTTGGTTTCACTTTAATCATAGGTGCATCATCAATGGGAATAGGTTAGTCAGAGGGTGAAATGTACTGGCACACCTCATGGCAGCACACCTCATGGCTGGCACACAGGGCAGCTGGGCCATTTCTTTATACAATAAAGTGTTTTTGCATTCACTCTTTACTGAATGTTCATGTTAGTGTCCAGTGTTATGCTCACCACTCTGTGGGATGAGGCTGAACT
This sequence comes from Mustelus asterias, assembly GCF_964213995.1. Taxonomy (NCBI): domain Eukaryota; kingdom Metazoa; phylum Chordata; class Chondrichthyes; order Carcharhiniformes; family Triakidae; genus Mustelus; species Mustelus asterias. The sequence continues at coordinate 6,724,292 of NC_135819.1, read as the reverse complement.
CGCAGACTCAGCTGGCCCTCTCTTCTATGCATTGTAAAGGACATTGTCTGAGATCACTCTTAACTGACACACCACAGACTGCTGACTTGATCTCTCGATCCGTCATTGGAAAATTCAAGTTTCAGCTGCCACTTAATCCAGTCACCTGCCTGTCATGTTTCCCACGCTTACAAGCTCCATCAAATCCTCTTCCCTCACTCCCAATGTTAGCTCCTCAGTGAAGAGTACAGAAACCATAGAAAGCATTCTTTCTGGTTGTATCACAGCTTAGTATGGGGCTCCTGCTCTGTCCAAGACCCCAATGAACTACAAAAGGTCATGAATGTAGCCCAATCCATCACGCAAACCAGCCTCCCATCCATTGACTCTCTCTACACTTCCCACTGCCTCGGCAAAGCAGCCAACATAATTAAGGATCCCTCGCACCCGGACATTCTCTCTTCCACCTTCTTCCTTCAGGAAAAAGATACAAAAGTCTGAGGTCACGTACCAACCGACTCAAGAACAGCTTCTTCCCTGCTGCCGTCAGACTTTTGAATGGACTTACCTCGCATTAAGTTGATCTTTCTCTACACCCGAGCTATGACTGTGACACTACATTCTGCACTCTCTCCTTTCCTTCTCTATGAACGGTATGTTTTGTCTGTGTAGTGCGCAAGAAACAATACTTTTCACTGTATGATAATACATGTGACAATAATAAATCAAATCAATCAAATCAAAATCAAACAGAAAACTCCACTATTCCAATCCCTTGCGCCTGTCACCAAAGACATAGTTATGCACATAGAATTGATTCGCATAAATAAAAACAGAAAATGCTGGATAAATTCAACAGGTCTGGCAGTGTCAGTGGAGAGAGAAACACACAGTTAACATTTCGAATCCATGTGACCCTTCTACAGAAACATTAACCGTGTTTCTCTGTCCAAAGATGCTGCCAGACCTGCAGAGTTTATCCAGAATGTTCAGTTTTTATTTCCAGCATCCGCAGTACTTTGCTTTTAATTGATCCGCATCTCTGACTCTTTAATCTTTCTGATCAGCAGAGTGCAGCTGGGGAACTCACCGCTACCATACTGGAAATGGGAAATTAAACATCCTCCCTTAATATATTCAACTTCACAATTTGAACACATGACAGGTTAGGCTATTAATCTGATAAAATAAACACTTTACAGTCACACCCATCACAACTTCAAGACCTCAAAGAGTTTTACAGTCAATTAATTACTTCTTAAGTGGAGGCGCTGATTTAATGTCGGAATTCAATTTGTGCCGAGTAAGCTCTGACACTGACTGGATAATCTATTTTACCAGGTTAGGGCTGTTGTGTCCGGTGAATGAAGCGAACAGCAAATTATGCTGTGTAAATCATACCAAGATGTAGGCTTGAGGATCCAGGGCCCTATAGCGTGCTGTGCTTGAATTCAAAGAGAATCTGTCAGTGTAACAATCTGCTTGACTCCTGAACTCTGTGGGGGCTTGAAAACTTCACTGGTCGGGCAGGGAGGGGAAAAATACAGAGCTCATGATTCAGCCATTCCCAGCACTGTGGTGGTGTGTCACAGATCACTCAGGGATTCCAAGTTACTGTGGCAACATGCACTTTTACATGCATGTGGTAGAGGCTCCCATTTCCTTTCCATCACATGGCTGACCAGGAATCCCTCTTGCTCTTACCACCTGCAGTATGCTGGAATGACTTGCTGGTTGTTCATCAACTTATTTGGCCATGTTAGGAATACAACTTCCTTGGCCATCAAGTCCTAGGGTGGGACTTGAACCCAGAGCTTCTGGGTTAGAGGCAGGGACAGTACCCACTGCACCACCAGATCTGGTTGCTGGTGTACACAGGCATAAACATGCAGGCACACCCAGATCAATTTCTTCAAATTGATGCCACCCAGTGAGTAGTGATAGATCACAAATTATGGACACCAATTTGAGCAGAATAATGTCCAGTAGCTGAAGAATGAGAGAGAGAAGACCCTACTGCGTAAGTCTGGATCTGAATCTTGCTCTAGCATATGGCATCAGACAGTCTGAGAAATGATGATCACACGGTTATATCAATTAGCTAACAGCTACCCAGTTATCAGCATTAGCACATCAATAAAGCTTTAATGATACAGAGCAGGATGTTGCCAATTCAGTTCCGAATATTATTCTGTGTGAGTGCAGCAGGGAGCAGCTTGTTTGAGAGAAGAACAAATCATCTTGCAAAGATTCTTGAATGGTTAAGACATAGTAAGCACTCTCCCTGCCTGCCCCCAGAGGGTGATGTTTCATTAGGAAATTCATCAGGTTTTGCAGCTTGTCACTGCCAGCTAGCAGCCAATGGGAATACGTGACTGATGTGGCTCCCACATAACCTGTAATCAATCTCATCTGACTAAAGGCTGAGGACGGGAGGTTCCATTTGTTCTGAACCATTTTTTAGAATTAGCTCGCAAGATAAACATTAGGTATGATATAACATGCTGCGCAACTGCTGTGTACAAGATAGTTCATTTTCAAAGACTGAAGTCCCAGTGTCACCACCATCCCCAGTGAACTAGCTGGTAAGTGCTGAACACAATGTGGTGCAGAGTATGATGTATCCAGGTCCAATCCCTGACCTGTGTTCAATTAGCTTAATGCTGGGGCTAAATTAGTCTTGGTCCGGGAGTGGAAAAATCAGTCAAGTTTTTTTTTGCTCCATGGATGCTAGCAACATTAGCTGGCATTAATTATATTAATTCTCAATTGCGGTTTGGACCAGTCATATATCAGTTTGGGAAGGGTAGTCAGACCTGCAGTACGACATTGGTGCCCCATTTCTGGAATAATCTGGCCTTTGGTCAGTTTTTTAGTGTCAATCCTCAAATCAGCAGATTTAAAAACAACTAGTTTCACAGTGTGGTATTTGAACCCCTGATCTTTGAATATTCTTGACAGAATGAGGTACCAGAATGCCGATGGTCTACACTCCAGCAAGAGTGAACATCTTCAGCAGAGAGGAGGAGGATAAAGAGAATGAGGCAGGAAAGTGAAGGAGAGCATTTTATAAGATGACACCATAGAACCATAGAAAATTACAGCTCAGAAACAGGCCTTTTGGCCCTTCTTGTCTGTGCCGAACCATTTTTTGCCTAGTCCCACTGACCTGCACTTGGACCATATCCCTCCACACCCCTCTCCTCCATGAACCCGTCCAAGTTTTTCTTAAATTTACCACTTTATCCGGCAGCTCATTCCACACTCCCACCACTCTCTGCATGAAAAAGCCCCCCCTAATATTCCCTTTAAACTTTTCTCCTTTCACCCTTAACCCATGCCTTCTGGTTTTTTTCTCCCCTAGCCTCAGCGGAAAAAGCCTGCTTGCATTCACTCTATCTATACCCATCAAAATCTTATACACCTCTATCAAATCTCCCCTCAATCTTCTACGCTCCAGGGAATAAAGTCCCAACCTATTCAATCTCTCTCTGTAACTCAGCTTCTCAAGTCCCGGCAACATCCTTCTCATTTAATCACATTTGGCCTTTTTCCAGTTCAGAACTTCAACCCGAGGACCAGATCTATCCTTATCCATGATCAGGTTGAAACTAATGGCATTATGATCACTGGATCCAAAGTGTTCCCTCACACTCACATCCATTACCTGCCCTAACTCATTTCCCAATAGGAGATCCAATATTGCATCCTCTCTAGTTGGCACCTCTATATACTGATGTAGAAAATTCTCCTGAACACATTTTACAAACTCTACCCCATCTAAACCTTTAACAGTATGCGAATCCCAATCTATATGTGGAAAATTAAAATCCCCTACTATCACAACTTTGTGTTTCTTGCAGTTGTCAGCTATCTCTCCGCTGATTTGCTCCTCCAATTCTCGCTGACTATTGGGTGGTCTATAATACAACCCCATTAATGTGGTAATACCTTTCCTGTTTCTCAGCTCCACCTATAGGGCCTCTGTAGACAAGCTCCCTAATCTATCCTGCCTGAGTACCGCTGTAACATTTTCCCTGACCAACAATGCCACCCCCCCACCTTTTATCCCTCTGCCTCTATCCCGTCTGAAACATTGGAACCCTGGTACATTGAGCTGCCAGTCCTGCCCCTCCTGTAGCCAAGTTTCACTAATGGCTATAATGTCATATTTCCATGTGTCTATCCACGCCTTCAGCTCATCTGCCTTCCCCACAATACTCCTGGCATTGAAATAGACACACCTCAAAAGATTATTTCCACCACACTCAACCCTTCCATTTGTGATTTTGCTTGAACTAACCTGTCTTTTTACCCCTGCTCCACTATCTGCTGTGGCACTCTGGTTCCCATTCCCCTGCAAATCTAGTTTAAACGCTCCCCAATAACACTAGCAAATCTCCTTGCAAGTATATTGGTCCCCTTGTAGTTTAGGTGTAACCCGTCTCTCTTGTACAGGTCCCACCTGCCCCAGAAGAGGTCCCAATGATCCAAGAATTGGAAACCCTGCCCCCTGCACCAGTTCCTCAGCCACGTGTTCATCCGCCCAAGCATCCTACTCCTGCCCTCACTGGCATGTGGCTCAGGTAGCAATCCTGAGATTACTACCCTCGGGGTCCTGCTTTTTAACTTCCTTCCAAGCTCTTTGTACTCACTCTTTAGGACCTCCTCACTCTTCCTTCCTACGTCATTTGTACCGATGTGTACCACGACATCTGGCTGATCACCTTCCCACTTTAGAATGCTGTGCACACGATCAGAGACATCGCTGACCTTGGCACCTGGGAGGCAACAAACCATGCGGGAGTCTCTGTCCCGACCACAGAACCTCCTGTCCGTACCTCTGACCATTGAGTCCCCTATCACTACTGCTCTTCTCTTCTTCATCCCACCCTTTTGCGCTGTAGAACCAGACTCAGTATCAGAGTTCCAGCTGTCGCAGCTTGTCCCAGGTAAAGCATCTCCCACAACAGTATCCAATTCAGTATACCTGTTGTGGAGGGGTGTGGCCACAGGGGAACCCTGCTCTGCCTGTCCTTTCACATTGCCATTTCCTCTCCTTACAGTAACCCAATTTCCTGTGCTCTGCTGCTTAGGTGTAACTATCTTCCTAAAGCTACTGTCTATATACTTCTCATTCTCCCGAATTAGATGGAGGTCATCAAGCTCCTTCTCCAGTTCCCTAACACGCTTTGCTAGCAGCTGCAGCTGAATGCATCTTTTGCAGGTGCTGTGGTCAGGGATACCGGAGGTCTCCCTGATCTCCCACATCCTGCAAGAGGAGCATTCCAACATCTTGCCTGGCATTTTTTTTACTCTGGGGAATGGGGAAAAATAGGAATAAACTTTCTGAAAAAGAAAAACCTATTCTCACCTCTGCCTGTTCTCGCCGAAGCCCGGGGCTGAGCTGAATTCAAAGACATTTGAAACATACATTCCTGTTGCACGTAATCGTGCTAAAAAGAGTTACTGAGCAGATGTTATGGAATGTAAATAGTAGATATATTGGATTTATCCACCAGCTGGACTCTTCAAGTTTTAATGCTGTTCTCTGACTCTGGGACAAGTGTTCCCAGACCCAAACCAGAGCTGACGTCTTTCTCGGGAAGTGTTCCCAGACCCAGATCAGACCTGGCATCTGCTGGGACAAGAGTTCCCAGACCCAGACCAGGCCTGACGTCTGCTGGGACAAGTGTTCCCAGACCCAGACCAGACCTGACGTCTGCTGGGACAAGTTTCCCAGACCCAGACCAGACCTGACATCTGCTGGGACAAGTGTTCCCAGACCCAGACCAGACCTGACATCTGCTGGGACAAGTGTTCCCAGACCCAGATTAGACCTGACATCTTCCTCGGGAAGTGTTCCCAGACCTAGATCGGGTTTACTGTCTGCCTCCTATTTCCATTTAGAGCTGTTTTCTCCCATTTTTCAGTTAGTACATTATTGCTTTATTATTGGAAGGAGAGTTGGGATTTTACACACAGACATGCTGCTGCTACAGTCTGTCTTGACCTTGCAGGGTGTCATATTTTGCTTTCCTTGACTATATCTGTGATTGAAAGTTGTGTAGAATTTATTCACCTGCCATTCTGAGTCATTCAAGCTGGTTTGGAAGCTTGTCTGTCAAGCTATGTTCTGGTCTCTGAAGCTGCAGCTCACAGTTCAGTGCTGCGCCTGAATCTAATGACCATGGTCATAGCCCCAGAGAGCCAGTGGAAACCTTCCTGCTGCCATTTCCTGGGATGTCGGGTGGTGGGGAGAGGTTCAATAGAATGATAATTGGCTCAGGACAGCTTATTTTTGAGGGATAATCTGTAATTTCAGAATACCTCTATTAGTTCTCCTCTCAGCTTTCCCTACTCCAAGGAGAACAATCCCAACTTCTCCCATCTATTTTCACAACTGATGTTCCTCACCCTTGGAACCATTCTCATCAATCTTTTCTGCATTCTCCCCAAAGCCTTCACATCCTTCCTGAAGTGTGGTACCCAGAGCTGCATGGAATACTCTAGCCGAGAGCAAACTCATACACATTCAACATAATGGCCTTCTACTCCATCCTCAATAAAGCCTAGGATGCCAATGCTTTATCAACCTTTCCTGCCACCTTAAATAACTTCTGCATTTATACACCAGGTCCCTCTGCTCCTGCACCCTGTTTTAATTTGGCCTCTTTATTTTACACTGTCTCTCAATGTTCTTCCGACCAAAATAAATTACTTCACATTTCTTCACATTGCATTTCATCTGCCACCCATCTGCCAACTTCTCTGTGTTCTTTTATGGTTCTACATTGCCCTCCTCACCGTTCACAGTGCTGCCACGTCTTGTAACATCTACACATTTTCAAATTGTGCCCTGCACACCAAGATCTGGGTCATTAATCTATATTAGGAAGAGCAATGTTCCCAACACTGACCCTGGGGACTCCATTACAAACCTTTGCCCATCCATTACAGAGCTATGACTCATCTTTTATTCCCTCACCCTACAGTATAAATATCTCCCGAATTTCTCTGTCTTTTAGCTTTGACAAAGGGTCATCTGGACTTGAAACGTCAGCTCTTTTTTCTCCTTACAGGTGCTGCCAGACCCACTGAGATTTTCCAGCATTTTCTCTTTTGGTTTCATTAATAATTTCACTCTTTTTCCTGTTGCTCAGCGAATTCTGTATCCATGTTGCTACTGTCTCTTTTATTCCAGGAGCTATAATTTTGCTCACAAGTCTGTTGTGTGGCACTGCTTCAAATGCTTTTTCAAAGTCCCTGTACACCACACCCACAGCATTGCCCTCATCAACCCTCTCTATTACCCCTTCAAAAAATTCCAGCTACTTTGCAGAGGCTGAGCTCCAACTCTCAGACACTTCTTCCTCCCTCCCCGGGACCATGACTGCAACATTTCCAGGATCATCACTGACCTCATGTCTGCTTGAGATTGTCCCTCTACAGCCTCCGATCTCATAGTCCTTCAACCCCCTACAGCTGGCTTCTACTTCCTTTTCAAAATCCACAAACAGGACTCTCCTGGTACACCCACAAAGAGGGCTGTCCTGGTACACCCATAAACAGGACTGTCCCGGTACACCCACAAACAGGAATGTCCAGGTACACCCACAAACAGGAATGTCCAGGTACACCCACAAACAGGAATGTCCAGGTACACCCACAAACAGGACTGTCCTGGTACACCCACAAACAGAACTGTCCTGGTACACCCACAAACAGGACTGCCCTGGTACACCCACAAACAGGACTGACCTGGTACACCCACAAACAGGAATGTCCAGGTACACCCACAAACAGGAATGTCCAGGTACACCCACAAACAGGACTGTCCTGGTACACCCACAAACAGGACTGTCCTGGTACACCCACAAACAGAACTGTCCTGGTACACCCACAAACAGGACTGCCCTGGTACACCCACAAACAGGACTGACCTGGTACACCCACAAACAGGAGTGTCCTAGTATACCCACAAAAAGGACTGTTCTGGTACACCCACAAACAGGACTGTCCTGATATATCCATAAACAGGACTGTCCTGGTACACCCACAAACAGGACTGTCCTGGTACAGCAATCTCATTTACCACACTCCATGCATTCATATACATGCAAACCCTTCTTGTGTCTGAATTACCTCCCCTTTCTCCATGGCATGGATAGCATCTTCTTCCATAGTAAAGACAGATGAAAAGTACTCATTTAATACCTCAGCCATGCCCTCAATCCCCATGTGTAAATTCCCTTTTTGGTCCCTCATCATCCTTTTACCATCTTTTTTCTAATTATATGCCTATAGAAGACTTTGGGATTCCCATTAATATTAGCTGCCAGTCTCTTTTCATACTCTCTCGCTGCTTCTCTTATTTGCTTTTTCACCTCCCTTTCAACATTCTATGTTCAGTCTGGTTCTCAGTTGTATTTTCTACCTGACCCCTGTCATAAGCACAGTTTCTTCTTTATCATTCACAGAGCTGTGGATTTGTTTCCTGTTTCGAGAGTCTTGACTGTGCCCGGGTTACCTTTACTTTGAAGGTAGCTCATTGGTCAGCAATCTTTATATCACCTCATTGGAATTGGTTGTCCCTCAGTTAATTATTCTGAATTGTTCTTTGTTCTTTTTGATAGTCATGCTAAGCCTTACAATACAATTATTGCTGTCAACTAAATGTTTTCCTTCTGACATTTGACGCATTTGGCCCACCAAATTTCCAAGAACCAGGTCTAGCAGTGCTTCCTCTTCCATTGGACTGGAAACATACTGCTGCAGAAGCTTTTCCTGAACATACTTTAGAAACTCTAACCCTTTTCTCAGTGGGAGAGCATCTTGGGGATAGCGATCATAACTCTATCTCCTTTATGCTTGCATTGGAAAAAGAGAGGATCAGGCAAGCTAGGAAAGCGTTTATCTGGAGTAAGGGGAAATATGAAGACATAAGGCAGCAAATTAGAGGAGTAAATTGGAAGGAGGTATTCTCGGGGAAATCTACTGAAGAGAGATGGCAGTTTTTCAAGGAACGACTGTCTAGGGTTCTACAGGACAATGTTCCGAGCAGACAGGGAGGAGTTGGTAGGTTAAAGGAACCGTGGTGCACAAAAGCTGTGCAGGACCTAGTCGAGAAGAAAAGGAAAGCGTACAAAAGGTTCAGAGAGCTTGGCGAAGATAGGAATCTAGATGAGTATACGGCTTGTAGGAAGGGACTAAAGAAGGAAATTAGGAGAGCCAGAAGGGGTCACGAGAAGGCCTTGGCAAGTAGAATTAAGGAAAACCCTAAGGCGTTCTATAAATATGTGAAGAGTAAAAGGATGAGACGTGAAGGAATAGGGCCGATAAAAGGTGAAGGCGGGAAAATCAGTACGGAGCCGGTGGAAATGGCGGAGGTGCTTAATGAGTATTTTTCCTCGGTTTTCACAGAGGAGAAGGACATGGGTGGATGTACTGTGGGCTTGCGGTGGACTGAAAAGATTGAGTATATGGACTTTAACAAAGAGGTTGTGCTGGAATCTTTGAATGGCATCAAGATAGATAAGTCGCCGGGTCCGGATGGGATGTACCCCAGGTTACTGTGGGAGGCGAGGGAAGAGATTGCAGAGCCTCTGGCAATGATCTTTGCGTCGTCGATGGAGACGGGAGAGGTGCCGGAGGATTGGAGGATTGCAGATGTGGTTCCGCAAGAAGGGGAATAGGGATAGCCCAGGAAATTACCGACCGGTGAGTCTAACCTCAGTGGTTGGGAAGCTGATGGAGAAGATCCTGAGGGACAAGATTTATGAGCATTTAGAGAGGTTTAATATGCTCAAGAATACTCAGCATGGCTTTGTCAAAGGCAGATCGTGCCTTACGAGCCTGGTAGAGTTCTTCGAAAATGTGACTAAACACATTGACGAAGGGAAAGCGGTAGATGTGGTTTATATGGATTTTAGCAAGGCGTTCGATAAGGTCCCCCATGCAAGGCTTCTCGAAAAAGTGAGAGGGCATGGGATCCAAGGGGCTGCTGCCCTGTGGATCCAGAACTGGCTTGCCCAAAGGAGACAGAGAGTGGGTATAGATGGGTCTTCTTCTAATTGGAGGTCGGTCACCAGTGGTGTGCCCCAGGGATCTGTTCTGGGACCCTTGCTGTTTGTCATTTTCATAAATGACCTGGATGAGGAAGTGGAGGGATGGGTTGGTAAGTTTGCCGACGACACGAAGGTTGGTGGGGTTGTGGCTAGTCTGGAGGGATGTCAGAAGTTACAGAGGGACATAGATAGGATGCAAGACTGGGCGGAGAAGTGGCAGATGGACTTCAACCCAGATAAATGTGTAGTGGTCCATTTGGCAGGTCAAATGGGATGAAGGAGTACAATATAAAGGGAAAGACTCTTAGTACGGTAGAGGATCAGAAGGACCTTGGAGTCCGGGTCCATAGGACTCTAAAATCGGCCCCGCAGGTGGAGGAGGTGTTTAAGAAGGCGTACGGTGTGCTGGCCTTTATCAATCGAGGGATTGAGTTTAGGAGTCCGGGGATAATGATGCAGCTATATAAGACCCTCGTCAGATCCCACTTGGAGTACTGTGCTCAGTTCTGGTCGCCTCATTACAAGAAGGATGTGGAAAAGATTGAAAGGGTGCAGAGGAGATTTACAACGATGTTGCCTGGATTGAGTGGCATGCCTTATGAGGATAGCTGAGGGAGCTCGGTCTTTTCTCCTTGGAGAGACGTAGGATGAGAGGAGACCTAATAGAGGTACATAAGATGTTGAGAGGCATAGATCGGGTGGACTCTCAGAGGCTTTTTCCCAGGGTGGAAATGGCTGCTACGAGAGGACACAGGTTTAAGGTGCTGGGGGGTAGGTACAGGGGAAATGTTAGGGGGAAGTTTTTCACACAGAGGGTGGTGGGTGAGTGGAATCGGCTGCCGTCAGTGGTGGTGGAGGCAAACTCAACAGGGTCTTTTAAGAGACTCCTGGATGAGTACATGGGACTTACATAGAACAGTACAGCACAGAACAGGCCCTTCGGCCCACGATGTTGTGCCGAGCTTTATCTGAAACCAAGATCAAGCTATCCCACTCCCTATCGTCCTGGTGTGCTCCATGTGCCTATCCAATAACTGCTTAAATGTTCCTAAAGTGTCTGACTCCACTATCACTGCAGGCAGTCCATTCCACACCCCAACCACTCTCTGCGTAAAGAACCTACCTCTGATATCCTTCCTATATCTCCCACCACGAACCCTATAGTTTTGCCCCCTTGTAATAGCTCCATCCGCCCGAGGAAATAGTTTTTGAACGTTCACTCTATCTATCCCCTTCATCATTTTATAAACCTCTATTAAGTCTCCCCTCAGCCTCCTCCGCTCCAGAGAGAACAGCCCTAGCTCCCTCAACCTTTCCTCATAAGACCTACCCTCCAAACCAGGCAGCATCCTGGTAAATCTCCTCTGCACGCTTTCCAGTGCTTCCACATCCTTCTTATAGTGAGGTGACCAGAACTGCACACAATATTCCAAATGTGGTCTCACCAAGGTCCTGTACAGTTGCAGCATAACCCCACGGCTCTTAAACTCCAACCCCCTGTTAATAAAAGCTAACACACTATAGGCCTTCTTCACAGCTCTATCCACTTGAGTGGCAACCTTTAGAGATCTGTGGATATGGACCCCAAGATCTCTCTGTTCCTCCACAGTCTTCAGAACCCTACCTTTGACCCTGTAATCCACATTTAAATTAGTCCTACCAAAATGAATCACTTAATAGGATGGAGGGTTATAGGTAGGCGTAAAAGGTAGGGATATGTTCGGCACAACTTGTGGGGCCAAAGGGCCTGTTTTGTGCTGTAGTTTTCTATGTTTTCTGCTCTTTACAGTAGTCTATATTCGGATAAAGTAAGTTCCCCATTATGACCACTCTATAATTTTTGCACCTCTCTGTAACTTCCTTGCAAATTTGTTCCTCTACATCCTTCCACTAGTTAGTGGCTGTTGAATACTCAGGCTGCACCGAGGAATGTCACAGAACCACAAAATTGTTACGCAGAAGGCCATTCCGCCCTTCGTGTTTGCATGACTCTCCAAAAGAGCATTATGACTTGCCCTATCACACTTTTCTTGTTCCTTAGCTCTAGCCAAATAGATTCTGTCTTTGAGCCCTTAGGGTAATCCTCTTTCTCCTGCACTATAATGCTCTCCTCAAATAATACCACCACCCTGCCACCCTTTTTTTCCCTATCTGTTTTGAACATATTGTATCCAGGAATATTTAACATCCAGTCTTGACTTTCTTTCAGCCAGGTTTCTGTTCTAGCCACAACATAGCATCTATGCCTGTAACTCACCAATCTCATTTACCACACTCCATGCATTCATATACATGCACTATAACTTTGTCTTAGATTCAATTAGTTTCTCCCTTATCTATTGACTTACTATTCTTCACTCTAGTGTTATCTATCACTCCCAGTACTCTGTATACCTCTCTCTCTGTTACTTTCTCCTGGTTTCAATAGCCCCACGAAACTAATTAAACCTCTCCCCAAAGCACGAGCAAAACACCTCATAAGGAACTCAGTCCCAGTTCTGTTCAGATGCAACCCACCTGACTTCCACAAATCCCAATGATCCAAGAATCTAAAGTTCTCTCTCCCGTACCATCTTTTCAGCCACACATTCATCTGCTTCATCCTTCTATTGCTGTACTCGCTTGTGTGTAGCACTGAGAAGAATTTTGAGGACCTGCTTGCTAATTTCCTAGCTAGCTCCCTAAATTCTGACGGGAGGAAGACACTCCTCTTTCTACCTATGTCAATGGTACCGATGTGGATCACAATTGCTTGCTATTCATACTCTCCCCTCATGGTGCCTGGCAGCTGGTAGATGACTTCATTGACCCCTTGATTTTGGCACCAGGGAAACGCTAATCTGTTCCCCTATTGAATCACCCATCAGTATTACTCTTCCAGTCTTTCTTCTACACATCTACATTACTCCCCTGTATGGCTGAGCCGCTTGTATTGCCATTTACATAACTCTGGCTGCATTCCTTCATCTAGATGAACCATTACTGGTTGGAGAGGTGGATGCATTCAGGGATCCTGCACTACCCACCTATTTCTTTTTGACTGCTGATTATCCAATCCCTGCTTACTCTTAGGGGTGACCATATCTAAAAATGTGCTATCCATCAGGATTTATTAAACTCCAAATTAAATGATGATTCTCTACTCAAACAGATTCTTTCTGAGGAGCTCAAAACAATGGAATACATCACTACCAACATTCCTGCTAAACTGTCCAGCTCTGCACAACCCAAACGTCCCTGCACAAACTGCACTCGAATCAGCCCCTTTTTAAATTTACACATGCGCACAGATGAGAAAAAACATTTAAACTGTGCACTTAAAGAAATTGCCGGTGTCCTCAATAAAGATTAGAGGGAATGTTGCTCATCACTCCAGTCCTCATCTCCCTCACTCCTCACCACCCTCCACTCCATCTCGCTCACTCCTCACCACCCTCCACTCCATCTCCCTCACTGTTCATCACCCTCCACTCCATCTCCCTCACTCCTCACCACCCTCCACTCCATCTGCCTCACTCTTCATCACCCTCCACTCCATCTCCCTCACTGTTCATCACCCTCCACTCCATCTCCCTCACTGTTCATCACCCTCCATTCCATCTCCCTCACTCCTCACCACCCTCCACTCCATCTCCCTCACTCCTCACCACCCTCCACTCCATCTGCCTCACTCTTCATCACCCTCCACTCCATCTCCCTCACTGTTCATCACCCTCCACTCCATCTCCCTCACTCCTCACCACCCTCCACTCCATCTCCCTCACTCCTCACCACCCTCCACTCCATCACCCTCATCACCCTCCACTCCATCTCCCTCATTGCTCACCACCTTCCACTCCATCTCCCTCACTCTTCATCACCCTCCACTCCATCTCCCTCACTCCTCACCACCCTCCACTCCATCTCGCTCACTCCTCACCACCCTCCACTCCACCACCCTCCACTCCATCACCCTCATCACACTCCACTCCATCTCCCTCACTCCTCACCACCCTCCACTCCATCACCCTCATCACCCTCCACTCCATCTCCCTCATTCCTCACCACCTTCCACTCCATCTCCCTCACGCCTCATCACCCTCCACTCCATCTCCCTCACTCCTCATCACCCTCCACTCCACCACCCTCCACTCCATCACCCTCATCACACTCCACTCCATCTCCCTCACTCCCACCACCCTCCACTCCATCTCCCTCACTCCCACCACCCTCCACTCCATCTGCCTCACTCCCCACCACCCTCCACTCCATCTGCCTCACTCCTCACCACCCTCCACTCCATCTGCCTCACTCCCCACCACCCTCCACTCCATCTGCCTCACTCCCCACCACCCTCCACTCCATCTGCCTCACTCCTCACCACCCTCCACTCCATCTGCCTCACTCCCCACCACCCTCCACTCCATCTGCCTCACTCCTCATCTCCTTAATCCTTATTCTTCCACAATCTTCACATTTCCCAATCCTCACCTTCCCCTTTAAAATTCAACTTCATCGCTGCTTCCTGTTCTTCCCACGCTGCCGTACACTAAGGCTTGATTTCCTTCAGGAATGGGTTTGCCTGGGTGGAGGAGATTCCTGCTACTTCCTCTCACCACCGTTATCTTTCAGTGAGCATCTACGCTGGAGAATAACGGAAAGATCTAACAGAGAACAAATGCAGCCAAGGTCAAGGCCACTGGTAGCTGGGGAGATCTTTCAATGTAATTCCTGATCAACCACAGATGCTGCTGTCGACTGAAAAGGAAACAAAAAGCATTTTGTAGCTCAGCGGGAAGTCAGTGTGTGATGGTGAGTGACACACCTACCCTTGGCCCGCAGCAGTAATCACAATCATCTGCAAACTCAATGTATGAGTCAGCGGCATAACAGCGCACTTCAGTGTAAATCCGCACAGAGGCTGCAGTAAGACTTCAGATATATTCACTCGTCACCAACAACTTATCTGTCCTGACCACACAGACATTCCCTGAGACAGACCAGAGACCGTCCTGAGTCTCCTCAGAGACTGGCTTTTGACTAGCTCTAAATCCTGCTCCTTTATAATCCTGCAGAGAATGAGAAACATGAGGTGGAATTCTCCCACTTTCAGGCTAAGTGTCCATGCCAGTGGGAAAATGAGAGTATTTCCCACTGCTGCTGGCAGCGTCTTTTGGGTGGGATTCACCCAGATGAGGCCGTCTCGTGAATCCCGCTGGCCAGACTTGCTGTCCAGAGATCGGCCGCCATTTTCAAAGGGTAACCCCATCTCTGCCTCACCTCCCCCAAAAGATGAAACGGTGACCACCCCCCTGCTGACCAGAGGAACATCACCAACACCTCAGCAAAGAGGGGCATCCCGTCCCACTCAAATAAAGGGCCCCGCCCCCTCCCCTATGATGTCACGATGGTGAGGTTTACAACAGCTTTTGAAAACCGTAAACTAGACACGGGTCTGCTGGGTGCAAAGGGAAGTGCAGCCCCCAGGGGGAGACAGATTGTGCTGAGGGCAGTACCAAGTGGGCCCCTCTCGGGACCTCCGTTGGGGTATTCCCTTTATGTGTGGGGCCGGGTTGCCCTGGTGCTTGTGTGAGGGCGGGGATGGCAGGTTGCTCCTAATGCTTGAGTGGGAGAAAGCTCCCTTATCCATGGGGTGAAGAGGTTGCCCAGTGCTTGTGTGGATAGGAGGGAGGATTCCCTTATCCATGGGGGGTTGCCCCAGTGCTTGTGTGGAGGGGGCGTTGAACCGGTGCTTATGTTGGGGGGTGGTGGGGGATTCTCTTATCCATGGGGGGAGCGGGGAGGTTGACCTGGTGATTGTGTAGGGGTTCCCCCTTACCTCTTGGGGTGGAGTTTTCCCGTGTGCTTGTGTGTGTGTGTGTGTGTGTGTGTGTGTGTGTGTGTGGGGGGGGGGGGGGGGGGGAGTTCCCCATATCCATGGGACGAGGGGGCGTGAAGAATTTTTTAGAGCAGATTGGGACGCCATTTATAAAGGCTGCCCCAATCTCTGTGTAGCTGGTGTCACTGGTTCTATCAGGCCCCATCCTGCCACCATGACAGTGTGAGCCACACCTCCAGGTTTTTGCACATAGAACGCTGGATTATCTGGAGGGAAATCCTGGCTGTGCAGCTGCGGAACTCCACGTTAGTTTTCTCAGCTCAGCCAATATTCTGTGCACAGAATGCAAAATTCAGCCCAAGATGTCAGTGCTGAGGTGAATTTCTGACCTCATGTCAGCGCCGTCACTAAGACTGTAACTTCCACCTTCATAATACCACTCGACTTTGTTCTTCTTAACTCATCTGCTGCTGAAACTGTCATCCATCCCTTTCTTATCCTTAGATTCAAATATTCCAATGACCTCTGGCTAATCTCCCACATTCCACCCTCAATAAAACTGAGGTCATTCGAACGTCTGCTGCTCATGTTTGAACTTGCAACAAGATGGATTCCCCTCTCACCTCCTCGGCTCACTAATCTAAACTGACTCCAGCTCAAACAATGTCTTGATTTTTAAGTTATTATAGAATCATAAAATCATAGAATCCCTACAGTGCAGAAGGAGGACATTTGGCCCATCGAGTCTGCACCAACACCAATCCCACCCAGGCCCTATCCTCGTAACCCCACGTATTTACCCTGCTAATCCCCCTGACACCAAGGGGCAATTTACCATGGCCAATCCACCTAACCTGCACATCTTTGGAGTGTGGGAGGAAACCGGAGCACCCGGAGGAAACTCATGCAGACACGGGGAGAATGTGCAAACTGTACACAGAAAATGACCCAAGTTGGGAATCGAACTCGGGTCCCTGGCGCTGTGAGGAAGCAGTGCTAACCACTCTGCCACCTTGCTGCCCAATCAATTGACTGCGTTCAAGTCCCTCCATGGCCTCACTCCTCCTTATCTTTGCACTCTTTCCAACCGCACAATGCTGCAAGACCATCTAACTCTGGTCTCTTGTGCATCCCCAATTATATTTGCCCCACCATTGGTGGCTGTGCCTTCAGTTGTTGAGGCTCCAAGTTTGGAATTCTCTCCCCCTCTTTACTTAATTTTCTTCCTTTAAAATAATTCTTAAAACCTACTTCTTTGAGCAAGCATTTGGTCGTCTGACCTAATATCTTCATATGGGGCTCAGTGTTATACTGGTTCTATAATGTTCCTGACTGGCTCATTACGTTAAAGATGTGATATATAAGTAGGATGTTGTTGTTGAATTAAATTACTCGAATGGAGAATGAGAATAGGAACACATCTCCAATCCAAAAGCTACTAGCAGCTCAGACATAATGGCTCGAATATCCTTGTTCTCTACAGCATCTTTCTGTAGGTCTGACGGGAAAGTGTGGATGTTAGGTCAGGACAGGAATGGGCTCAGAAATGACACCTCTCACAGTCAAACAGCCTACGAACTTTTTATTGCTTAGACTAACACTGGGAGGTCCATTGCCCATGCAACTGTACCTTAGCAAGAATAAGTACCTTCAGGGGAGGAGGGGAAAACATGGTCAGCAGACTGTCAGCAATGTGAGGTTCATGTTTCAGAGCCTCCCCCAGAGAGTGCTGAATGTGCGATGCTGGAGTAGCGTGACACAGAATCCTGCCTCTGATTGATCGCTACGCTCTCGACATCTCTCCTGATTTATGGAAGCTGGGCCACTCAATAATAGCTTTGATTCGTTTTTATATTGCAATTTGTCAAGATGCTTCACAGATCTAAAAAGAGCCTGAAACTAATCCCTGAACAAGGAGGTATTTTCCAACTTTCCTCAGCTGCAATTACCCTGAAACCTTTCACGTTATTCTCTACAAAAATTGACAACGCGACATTGACCAAACAGAATAATGCGGTAAAATACAAAGTCCATTCAACTGAAAGACCCTCTTCTCAACCCAGCTCACTTTCCAAATTTACTGTGGTCAAACTTCCCAGGTACATTAGGCAAATCTGATAGAAACATCATGGAGAGTGGAGGGTAACCAGTAACCACTCACAGGCTGAGTTCAAGAGTCCCAACACAGAAAAGGAGAGATGGTATAGCCCAACAGTTCCACCACAGAGAGAGAGAGGGACAGAGAAAGAAAGAGAGAGCTATAGGGAAGGAGGGATGGAGAGAGAGAAAGAACGGAAGAACATAAGAAACAGGAGTAGGAGTAGACCGTACAACCCCTTGAGCCTGCTTTGCCAATCAGTACCATCATGGCTTATCTTCTGCCTCAGCTCCACTTTCCCACCTATTCCCATATCACCTGATTGCCTGGGAGATCAAGGCTGCGGTTTTCCAGCCTTCCCGTGCGCAGATTGTGCCGGGAAATTGCATGCAGTCCTAAAAACGGGTTTTGGGCCTGGCGCCAAACAATTTGTAATCATCCTGGTCCTGTACTGAGGCTAATTAGCATACTTAAAGAAGGATTTAAATATGCTTAGCCCACTTGACGCCAGATTCTCCCAGCTCCCAGGATCTTCCGACCCTCGGGCGTGGTGAGAACTCGGCCAGAATCACTAACGGTTTCCACGAGCGGACATCAGGCATGAAGGCCATGCCGGGGGGCTCGAAGGCCATTGAAGCCCCTGGGTTGTTGGGGAGTTGGCTGGGCAGTGCCCACGTGGCATGCTGATAGTGCCTTTTGTTCATGGGTTGTGGGTGTCACTCTCTGGGCCAGCAATTATTGCCCAACCCGAGGGCTTTTGAGAGTCAACCACATTGCTGTGGATCTGGAGCCACATGTAGGCCAGACCAGGTGTGGATGACAGATTTCCTTCCCTAAAGGACATTCGTGAACCAGATGGGTTTTTACGACAATCGATAATGATTTCATGGTCATCATTTGACTTTTAATTCCTGATATTTTTTATTGAACTCAAACTTCACCATCTGCCTTGATGGGATTTGAACCCGGGTCCCCAGAACTTTACCCTGGGTCTCTGGATTGCTCGTCCAGTAACAATAGGCTCTTTTTATCTATAGTATTTACTCAGCTTCTCATCATAGCACAACCTTCTGATCCCAGAAATATCCCATGAACGAATCGAGTGAAGTGGACGGATAGAAATGAAAAGAATAGAGGGAGAACACAGCTCAACAGTCCAATCAAAGAGAGAGGGAGCAAGAGGGAGGCTGAGACTGCACATCATTAAATAACACCAGAGGACATGAGGAACAGACAGTGAAACTGTGAATTGCTCCACTAGGAGAGAGGCATTTGAGAATGACCATAGCATATTTGATAAAATGGATATTTGCCTGTATTGAATGTGAACTTGGTATTCCTATAATGCTGGATTCAGTATCTAAGGGGTTAGCTCCCAAGGCTACACAGAAATCCATCATACTGAATCATACGGTTTGTTCATTAGATCTTCCTTTTGATGTTAGTTTGTCGATGCTCACAGAATAGTGATTCTGAAATATCGATTAGTTATCCCAAGGGGTATTGTTATTTACGAGCTGAAACATCTCAGAATGTTCTTGGAGGTGGTTTCATTTGTCCTGTAGAATATAATTACGACACTTGACAGGGCCTCTGTCATTTTCTCTCCATTTATCTCTCTCTGTCGTGGGGCATTGAGCTGTCTTCTCTCTTCATTTCTCTTCTCTGGTTGGATTGTAGTAACTGTCCTCGCTGTCTCTCTCTCTCTCTGTATATAATAGTTGTATATCGCTCTTTCTGGTGGGTCTGTTGAGCTGAGTCTCTGTCTCACCACACTCTCCCCCATCCCTCCCATTGTCCCCAGATCTCTGTCTCTCTCGACCAAATGTGCATCATAAGATATGATGTGGAGATGCTGGCGTTGGACTGGGGTAAACACAGTAAGAAGTCTCACAACACCAGGTTAAAGTCCAACAGGTTTATTTGGTAGCAAAAGCCACGAGCTTTCGGAGCGCTGCTCCTTCGTCAGGTGAGTGGGAGTTCTGTTCACAAACAGGGAATATAAAGACACAAACTCAATTTACAAAATAATGGTTGGAATGCGAGTCTTTACAGGTAATCAAGTCTTAAAGGTACAGACAATGTGAGTGGAGAGAGCGTTAAGCACAGGTTAAAGAGATGTGTATTGTCTCCAGACAGGACAGTTAGTGAGATTTTGCAAGCCCAGGCAAGTCGTGGGGGTTACAGATAGTGTGACATGAACCCAAGATCCCGGTTGAGGCTGTCCTCATGTGTGCGGAACTTGGCTATCAGTTTCTGCTCAGCGACTCTGCGTTGCCGTGTGTCGTGAAGGCCGCCTTGGAGAACGCTTACCCGAAGATCAGAGGCCAAATGCCCGTGACCACCGAAGTGTTCCCCAACAGGAAGAGAACACTCTTGCCTGGTGATTGTCGAGCGGTGTTCATTCATCCGTTGTCATAGCGTCGGTTGAAGGTCCTGTGCAGTGAAGAGGTCTTGTTCGAACTTCTTCACCGGTTACGTGGTTCGAACAAGACGTCTTCACCGCACAGGACCTTCAACCGATGCTATACACTAGATACACCGATGACATTTTCTTCCTTTGGACTCATGGTGAACAATCACTGAAACAACTATATGATGACATCAACAAGTTCCATCCCACCATCAGACTCACCATGGACTACTCTCCGGAATCGGTTGCATTCTTGGACACACGCATCTCCATCAAGGACGGTCACCTCAGCACTTCACTGTACCGCAAGCCCACGGGTAACCTCACGATGCTTCACTTCTCCAGCTTCCATCCTAAGCCAGCCCCTACGGACAAGCCCTCCGTATACACATGATCTGCTCAGATGAGGAGGTCGCAACAGACACCTCCAGACGCTGAAAGATGCCCTCTTAAGAACAGGATATGGCGCTCGACTCATCGATCGACAGTTCCGACGCGCCACAGTGAAAAACCGTACCGACCTCCTCAGAAGACAAACACGGGACACG
Organism: Mustelus asterias; assembly: GCF_964213995.1. NCBI lineage: Eukaryota > Metazoa > Chordata > Chondrichthyes > Carcharhiniformes > Triakidae > Mustelus > Mustelus asterias. The sequence goes on along the minus strand of NC_135819.1, from coordinate 6,703,369 downwards.
GTGGACAGAGTACACTTCACTGTCCAGTACTTCCCTGGAGCGGAGAAGCTATGACATCTTCTCCGGAGCCTTCAACATGTCATTGATGAAGATGGACATCTCATCAAGGCCATCCCCACACCCCCACTTCTTGCCTTCAAACAACCGCACAACCTCAAACAGACCATTGTCCGCAGCAAACTACCCAGCCTTCAGGAGAACAGTGACCACGACACCACACAACCCTGCCACAGCAACCTCTGCAAGACGTGCCGGATCATCGACACGGATGCCATCATCTCACGTGAGAACACCATCCACCAGGTACACGGTACATACTCTTGCAACTCGGCCAACGTTGTCTATCTGATACGCTGCAGGAAAGGATGTCCCTAGGCATGGTACATTGGGGAGACCATGCAGACGCTATGACAACGGATGAATGAACACCGCTCGACAAGGCAAGAGTGTTCTCTTCCTGTTGGGGAACACTTCAGCGGTCACGGGATTCGGCCTCTGATCTTCGGGTAAGTGTTGTCCAAGGCGGCCTTCACGACACACGGCAACACAGAGTCGCTGAGCAGAGACTGATAGCCAAGTTCCGCATACATGAGGACGGCCTCAACCGGGATCTTGGGTTCATGTCATGCTATCTGTAACCCCCACGACTTGCCTGGGCTTGCAAAACCTCACTAACTGTCCCGGCTGGAGACAATACACATCTCTTTAACCTGTGCCTAATGCTTTCTCCACTCACATTGTCTGTACCTTTAAGACTTGATTACCTGTAAAGACTCGCATTCCAACCATTATTTTGCAAATTGAGTTTGTGTCTTTACATGCCCTGTTTGTGAACAGAACTCCCACTTACCTGACGAAGGAGCAGCGCTCCAAAAGCTAGTGGCTTTTGCTACCAAATAACCTGTTGGACTTTTACCTGATGTTGTGAGACTTCTTACTGCATCATAAGATATGCAGGCTGGGTGGATGGCCATGTTAAATTGCCCCTAGGAGTCTAAAGATATGTTGGTCAGGGGAATTAGTGGGGTAAACATGTGAGGTTGCTGAGATAGAGCCTGGCTAAGATGCTCTGTCTAAGAGTTGGTGCAGACTCGATGGGCTGCATGGTAAGGATCCTATGATTCCATGATACTGATCTTTCAATTTGCAGAGCGTCAGTTCGGTACATCAAAGGACAGACCTCTGTCCAGAAATCTCGATTCTGACTGATGGCTGCTTGAGTCTTTTGGAGAAGGAGACAGGGTTTTGATTAGCTGGAGTATTTATGATGTGATTGCTCAGTCACTGGGTAGAGACTCATGTCACAAACTTAAGATAACAGGTCACATAGGAGGCAGACAGAGTGAACGGGAATGCTAGCTTCATGAACTTTCAGCCACCTGCCAAATTCTGTCTGTACCTCAAAGTTTGAGCAATTTAGCACATAAATGGGTGTGTGTTTTAGAGCTCATTAAAAGGTTACCCCCTGAATCATATTATCATTCGGCACGGTAGCACAGGGGGCGGCACGGTAGCACAGGGGGCGGCACGGTAGCACAGGGGGCGGCACGGTAGCACAGGGGGCGGCACGGTAGCACAGTGGTTAGCACTGCTGCTTCACAGCTCCAGGGTCCCGGGTTCGATTCCCGGCTCGGGTCACTGTCTGTGTGGAGTTTGCACATTCTCCTCGTGTCTGCGTGGGTTTCCTCCGGGTGCTCCGGTTTCCTCCCACAGTCCAAAGATGTGCGGGTTAGGTTGATTGGCCAGGTTAAAAAAAAATTGCCCCTTAGAGTCCTGAGATGCGTAGGTTAGAGGGATTAGCAGGTAAATATGTGGGGGTAGGGCCTGGGTGGGATTGTGGTCGGCGCAGACTCGATGGGCCGAATGGCCTCCTTCTGCACTGTAGGGTTTCTACGATTCTATGATTGATCTCGATATTGGGCACTCTGCATCAGTATTCCCTCTTTTCATTCCATCCACGTGCCGAATGAATGTTGATATGAGCACTAATATCAAGGTCATGTCAGAATGTGCACCATAGGGGCACAAACTCGGGTTGTTTTCTCTGGAGTGGCGGAGGCTGAGGGGAGACCTGTTAGAAGTCTATAAAAATATGAGAGGCAGAGATAGGGTTGACAGTCAGAATCTTTTCCCCAGAGTTGAAATATCTAATACGAGGAGGCATGCACGTAAGGTGAGAGAGGGAAAGTTGAAAGGAGATGAGAGGAGCAAGTTTTTTGCAGAGTGGTGGGTATCTGGAACGCGCTGCCAGGAGTGGTGGTGCAGGCAGATACGATAGGGGCGTTTAAGGGGCTTTTCGATAAGCACATGAATATGCAAGGAATAGAGGGATATGGACCAAGGGCAGGCAGAAGGGATTAGTTTAATTTGGCATCATATTTGGCACAACGTCGTGGGCTAAAGGGCCTGTTCCTGTGCTGTACTGTTCTATGTTCTTAAGTGGAAACAAAAAAACCCCCTATATATATAACGTAGTTTTAAAATGTTACCAAAGGTAATCTGCAACCACCTAGAAAGCTGAGGGTAGCAGAAGGCTCCTTAGGCAGCAGCTTCCAAACCATGACCACTGCCATCTAGAAGGACAAGGGCAGCAGACACCACTACCAGCAAGTTCCCCTCCAAATCACTAACCATCCTGACTTAGAAATATATTGCTGTTCCTTCACTGTCTCTTAGATCTCCTTTCCTAACAGCACTATGTACCTACACTACAAGGACTGCAAAGGTTCAAGTGGGCAGTGCACCACCTCCTTCTCATTACTTATCCTCAATACCATGGGCCCTTAATTTGCCCATTAACCTTTTGTACAGCAGCTTATTGAATGCCTTTTGGAAACCCTGTATCTATTGGTTCTCCTTTATCTACCTTACTAGTTACATTCCCAAAAAGCTCTAATAAACTTGTCAAACTGGATTTCACTTAAGTAAAACCAAGTTGACTTGCTCTGGTCATATCATGCTGTTCTTAATGTATTGTTAAAGCTTCCTTAATAATAGATTCCAGGATTTTCACAACAACTGATGTCAGGCTAACGAGCCTGTAGTTCACTGCTTTCTCTCTTCGTTCTTTCGGGAAAAATGGTGTAACAACTGCCAACTTCCAGTCTAAAGGAACCATTCCTGAATCTAAGGAATTTTGGAAAATCATAGCTAGGATTTCTACTATCTCTTTTAGAACCCTAGGCTATAGGCCATCAGGCCTTGGGGGTTTGTTGGATTTTAGTCCCTTAAGTTTCTCCAATACTTTTTCTCTGCTAATATTACTTTTCCTAATTTCCTCACCCTTTTTAATCCTGAGGTTATCATCTATTTCTGAATTCGAACTTGTGTCTTCTACTGTGGAGACAGACACAAAATATTTGTCCAATACCTCTGCCATTTTCTCGTTCCCCATGGTTATCAACGTGCAAGGCTTCTTCAGCGTAATTAAAACCATGTTTGGTGCAAGTACCCAGAGACCCACTCCACTGACAGCCAAAAGCAGAGAAGCACTATCAAAGACTGAGAGACAATCAACGCCTGTACTTTTGCTGAACGTTGTTTTTTCAAATGTTTTCCGCTGTTTATTTACCACCATACCTTTTAGTCTATAATCACGTCAAACTTGGCTCTTGTCCATTAATTTCCTGTCTGCGGGGAGTCCACCAGTTCTTGGCTCTTGGTTAGAGTGGCAGTAAACCTCACTTAACCATAGGATGTCAAGCTGTAATCATTAAGAGTACGTCACTTGATGGGCTGTTGCGTGGTGAGGGATCATGGGGACACAACAAGGTTCATTTACAACAGTGATTGTTTAAGCTGAAACCTAGATAATAGCCTAAAGCTGAAAATCTGGGGGATCAGATGAGTTGACAGTCATTGTTCAGAGGGAAGCAGGGAACACGGATGCTTGAGTATACAGGAGAAGAAAATATTTTAGAACAGCTTTTGAACCACTTCATGTGTAAATTTTTGATTGAGTCAGTGTGAATCAGCCCACAGCTGACCAGATGAGTAAACCAGGCAGCTTAACGTCAATGGCAGGCAAGCTTTTAGAAATAATTATTTGGGATGAAAAATGTGGGTTGATTAGGAAGAGCCAGCATGGATTTCTAAAGGGGAAATTATGTTGAACTAAGTTGTTGGAGTTTTTTGAAGAGGTAACAGAAAGGGACAATGAAGGTAATGTTGTTGATATGGTTTATATGAACTTTCAAAAGGTATTTGAAACATTGATACACAACAGACTTGTGAGAAAAGTTATAGTCATGAAATAAAAGGGACAACAGTGGATACTGGGTGGCACGGTGGCACAGTGGTTAGCACTGCTGCTTCACAGCTCCAGGGACCTGGGTTCGATTCCCGGCTCGGGTCACTGACTGTGTGGAGTTTGCACGTTCTCCTCGTGTCTGCATGGGTTTCCTCCGGGTGCTCCGGTTTCCTCCCACAGTCCAAAGATGTGCGGGTTAGGTGGATTGGCCATGCTAAAATTGCCCCTTAGTGTCTTGAGATGTGTAGGTTAGAGGGATTAGTGGGTAAATATGTAGGGGTATGGAGGTAGGGCCAGGGTGGGATTATGGTCGGTGCAGACTCGATGGGCCAAATGACCTCTTTCTGCACTGTAGGGTATCTATGATCTTGGAGAGAAGAAAATAGAGGTCATGAGGGGGCTGGAGAGAGGAGATAGGAAAAACTGTTCTCACTCATCAAAGGACCGAGAACGAGAGGGCACAGATTTAAAGTGATTTGCAAAAGAAGCAAATGTGATGAGAGAAAATAATGTTTACACAGCTACCAATCTGGGTCTGGAAAGCACAGCCTAGAAACGTGGTAAAGGCAGGTTCAGTCAAGGCAGTCAATCGGCATTAAATGATTATTTGAAAACAAACAATGTGTAAGGATACGGGGAAAAGGCAGGAAAAAGGCACTGAGTCATAATGCTCATTTGGAGAGCCGGTATGGACACGATGGGCCAAATAGCCTCCTTCTGCAGCATAAAAATTGTATGATTCTGTGATTTATACTGATTCCTGTTAAGCTGATAGCAAGAATACTCAATACAGCGGAACAAACCTTTAATCCTTAACCCCAACTGAGTGAAAAGGGAAGATCTGCTTCCAGGGAATGGAGAGGCAACACAATGGAAGAGCAATGCTAGCTGTCAACATGAGGCAAATTCTAGGTACAAGGATTTCAGTCACAAGCCACATACATAGAACAGTACAGCACAGAACAGGCCCTTCGGCCCAGAGACACTGTCCCATACCTGTGCCCATCACACAAGCTACAAATACTAATGCGTTCCCTCTTTTATCCTTTTTGCTGTTTATCTTTTCTGTTCACTCTTCATAGTTCACCTAGTTCTAACAATCACTGGTATCGAAAGATTTATTTAACGCGACACCTCAAAATAAACACCATTTTAAAACCAAGATGGTTATGACTCTAATGCTGTTTTGTGCTCAGGAGTAACAGGATTGCAGGAAGGAAGTGATAATGAGAATGTAAGTCATTAAGAAAAGCAAATGAAGGTGGGAGCTGTCTGGTCAAATGTCAAATTCTAAAAACACTTCAGTTTAGATGACAGAACGTAGCAACTGGTAAAATGCTGCATATAAATATATGAGTCAGTTTTCTGATTCCTTTCTGTCAATTCTCCCAAAATTGCAGAATTTTGCTCTGCAAAAGTTCTTTCCTCAAAGGAATGAGTGCACTCTGTACAGTCTGGGAACAAGGTCTGTTGGCTGATCACAGTTTCTGGATATGTTAGTCTGATGTCGAGGACACATGAGTTCAGATATTTTCGCATTGGCATTAACCCAAATCTAATCTGCTGTACCTCCTACTGTAGGTGTGAATGTTTCACATTCATTGACAGACACAGCATTCACCCTGGGTGGCTCTCTAAACACCGCTCGCAGCGCTGATTTGGGCCACATGCTCACTTCACAGTGCAGTTCTGCTCCGAGGGATTTTTACATAAGTTACGATTTTAAGTGCAGAAGTGAAGAATGAATCTGCAGCCAGTCTGCATGCTGCTTACTCATTGTTTGGACAATATATGGAAATGTGACACAATTATAACGAAATGTTTATATGGCACCAATCACATCCCACAACACTGAACAGCCACTGGCTTACTGAGGTGATTGTCCCTTTAAGGACTGATCTGTAGAGTAAGGGTGGCATGGCCGGGGAATCAATCAGGGAGCAGGGTGAGGGATCACCCTGGTTAGCAGGGTTGCTGTTCTCAGGAGTTGGCTAAGAGCCTCTGGGGAGAAGGCAGGAGAATGGGGATGAGAAAAATATCAGCCATGATTAAATGGCGGAGCAGACTTGATGGGCCGAGTGGCCGAATTCTGCTCCTATGTCTTATGGTTTCTGTATAGCCTTTACCTGTAAATAAATGTGTTGCTGTTTTCCCCTTAACTAATGAACGAGAATTATTACTTTGATAGCACAGTCACTTTGTAATTTGGGAAACTTAGTCAGCAATTTGCAGATGATTGCACAAACAGCACTGAGATAAAGAAGCAGTTGATATTGTTTTTGGAGGGTTGGTTGAGGGATGAATGTTGGCTCAGTTACAAGGAGGAACTATCCGTTCCAATTTGAACAGTGATGGTGGATATTACGCATCCACCTGAACAGACCTCTCACAATGTAGCGCTTCCTTCACCCCTGCCCCTCTGACAGTGCAGCACTCCTTCAGTATTGTACTGGTGTGTCAGTGCACATTATGTACCCGAGTCTCTGAATGGGATGCTTATTCACCACCACCTTATTCAAAGGTGAAAGTCTAATTTTAAACCAAGTCTAAACTGGTCACTCTGCTGCTGTCTCAGTGTCTTTAAATTCATAGAATCCCTACAGTGCAGAAGCATGTCATTTGATTTGCACTGACTCTCTTGGATACAGCATCTTGCCTAGACCTTATTCCCGTAACCTCATATATTTACCCCACTAATCCACATAACCGAGACATCGAGGCACACTAAAGGGCAATTTAGCATGGCCAATCCACTTCACCTGCACATCTTTGGACTCAAAGATAAATCAAGGATACTTTCATTTTGATTTCAGGAAGCGTAGTGGAGAACATGCCCCCGTCTACATCAACGAGGAAAAAGTGAAAATGGTCGCGAGCTTCAAGTTTCTAGGTGTCCAGATCACCAACAACCTGTCCTGGTTCCTCCATGCCGATGCTATAGTTAAGAAAGCCCATCAACGCCTCTTTCTCAGGAGGCAAAGGAAATTTGGCATGTCCGCTATGACTCTCACCAACTTTTACAGATGCACCATAGAAAGCATCCTTTCTGGATGTATCACAGCTTGGTATGGCTCCTGCTCTGTCCAAGACCGCAATAAACTACATAGCCCAATCCATCACTCAAACCAGCCTCCCATCCATTGACTATGTCAACACTTCCCGCTGCCTTGGAAAAGCAGCCACCATAATTAAGGATTCCACGCATCCCGGACATTCTGTTTTCCACCTTCTTCCATCAGGAAAAAGATACAAAAGTCCGAGGTCATATACCAACTGACTCAAGAACAGCTTCTTCCCTGCTGCTATCAGACTTTTGAATATATTAGATTAAGCTGATCCTTTCTACACCCTAGCGGTGACTGTAACACGACATTCTGCACCCTCTCCTTTCCTTCTCCCCTATGTACTCTATGTACAGTATGCTTTGTCTGTATAGCGCGTAAGAACCAATACTTTTCACTGTATCCCAATACATGTGACAATAATAAACCAAATGAAAGATGCCGATCTGTTATAGCAGTGGTTTAATTGCGTCTATCTGGTGTGACTCCTGATTGACTGTGAGAGCACGACTCATCAATTTCTGCCTGAATTCTTCCATTCTTCCATCATCTTTCATTGATGAGCAACAAACTCTTAAACAGCCCTGTGTTTCTGTGTCTGATATTCCATTTAAATTTACCATCTGAAGTACGAGTGTTCATGAATGATAAATTTATTTTCCTCTCATCTTTCCTTTGGCCCTTTCCTTGTCGTTCCTCTTTTACTGTTCTACGCACACCCTGTCTACGCACACCCTGTCTACGCACACCCTGTCTATGCACAACCTGTCTACGCACACCCTGTTCTACGCACACCCTGTTCTATGCACACCCTGTTCTACGCACACCCTGTTCTACGCACACCCTGTCTACGCACACCCTGTCTACGCACACCCTGTTCTACACACACCCTGTCTACGCACACCCTGTCTATGCACACCCTGTCTACGCACACCCTGTTCTACACACACCCTGTTCTACACACACCCTGTCTACGCACACCCTGTTCTACGCACACCCTGTTCTATGCACACCCGGTTCTATGCACACCCTGTCTATGCACACCCTGTTCTACGCACACCCTGTTCTACGCACACCCTGTTCTATGCACACCCTGTTTGACACACACCCTGTCTACGCACACCCTGTTCTACACACACCCTGTCTACGCACACCCTGTTCTACGCACACCCTGTCTACGCACACCCTGTTCTACGCACATCCTGTTCTATGCGCACCCTGTTCTATGCACACCCTGTCTATGCCCAACCTGTTCTATTGCACACCCTGTCTAACACTTCTCACAACATTAGATATTTTCCTCCAAATCCTTCCTAGGATTTCCGTCCACTGAATCAGGCTCTAAACAGATGAGAAATGAGCTCCCCCAGTAGCTCAGGAGTTAAAGGCAGTGAGTGACAGAGTGACATGGACTGGTTCACTGATCTGACCCCTGCTGTGTGCTGAGTTAATTACATGGGGAGCAGGGGGCTGCTGCAATTGGGATCAGTGCTCCTGGACAAGAGAAAGAGAGTTCTGACCCTTTGGGCTTGATTTCTAGGCCCCACATTGGCCTATTGGTGAGAGCTAAAGATAGCCCTGCCAATCAGCCTGCCCAGCCTCTTGATATGTTCAGACAGGGTGGGGGTTGGGAGGGGGCAGAGGCAGGTGCTGCTTGCCTATCTCTGGCGAGTAGCTGACATGGTTTGTTCAGGGACCCTTCTGGTTAATTGAAAGAGGCTGACTAGGATTTCCCACTCAGCCTCCAAGTACCGCTGGCAGTGAAGCCAGTTTAGGTGCCTGGAGGCAGCTCCTGGCTGCAGTCCTGGTACGTGCTCAGGCAGGCCTCAAGGGTGAAGGAACAACTACTGGCTGGGCCACACTGTCGGCATGCCTGACACAAGACTCCAGAAGCAAGTGCTCTACCCCAAGCTCCACAATGGCAAGCAATCAGCAAGAGGGCAGAGGGAACGCTCCCAGGACGCTCCGAAATCGCTTGCCTTAGAATGCACGAACTGGTGTATTTGATATCAAAATGGCTGTGTTTTAGATTCTATAGAATAGGTGCCAGTCACCCAGATCTGACACAATGCTCTTAATTCTAATCAATACCATAATCTAGCTTCTTGTGATGATTATTTGAGCTGTTAAATATTGAGTTGAAGGATTGAGTGTTTGAAAGTCACAACTGGTTGTACCTCACAGTGCCAGCTTTGACCTTCAGTTTCAGAAAGAGCTCAGTACTTCATGGTGGGAAATCGGCTGGGAGGAAAGTAATTGACTGCTGCTAATTTAATCATACCATTTTCTGATGTTAATCACTGTGTTTGCTAACAAGTACTCATGAAGTTAACAGAGCAGTACTTCCCTTTCGTGTTGCTGGGACCAGTTATTGCAATGCAGCCTACGTGTTTGCACAGGCAAGCAAGAAAAGCACTGGGTAACTTCTGAACACAGGGGCAGGAGGGGTCCACTCAGCCCCTCACACTTGTTCCAGAATTCACTTAGATAATGGTTGATCTGTATCGAAACTCCATTTACCAGCCTTGTTCTGTAACCCTTCATACCTGCACCTAGCAAAAATGCATCAATCTCAGTTCAGAAGGCCATTCAGCCCATTGACTCTGCACTGACAGAGCATCTTACCCAGGCGCTATCCCCATTACCCCATATATTTACCCCACTAATCCCCCAAACCTATACAACTTGGGACACTAAGAGAGAATTGAGCATGGTCAATCCACATCTTTGCAGTGTGGGAGGAAACTGGAGCACCAGGGGGAAACCCACGCAGACACAGGGAGAACGTGCAAACTCCACACAGTCACCCAAGGTGGGATTTGAACCCGGGTCCCTGGTGCTGTGAGGCAGCAGTGCTAACCACTGTGCCGCTTTTCCTTCTGATAAAGAAAGTTGCAGGTTTTCACTAGCCGTTGCATGACGAACTGTTTTCAGATTTCACCCTGAATGGCCGAGCTCTCGTGTTATCTTTATAGCCTTGTTTTTTTGTACTCTCCCACCAGAGAAAATTGTACTTCTCTATTTACCCGAGTAAACCTCTGAATCATTTTAAATAGCTCAATTAGGTAGCCCCTTCCTCTTTCATACAGTTATAAATATACTCTAAATCTGAAGCTCCCGATGGAGTCCCAATGCTGTTATTGTGCTGTTGCTGCACTGAACCTTGTGGAAATGTGAGACTGACCTGGTCACACTATAACACTGCTTGTTGTGTTGAAAATATCACACCAACAACTTGTTGTAAAGAAATCAATGAGTATTCAACTCAAACTCCTCTTACGACTCGAAACAGCTGGATTGTCCAATCAGTGTCAGAGAAACAAATTATTTCCCTGTCTGTTAATTTTGCAGCAAATATTCTCCCCGGGGGTTTTCTATAAAAATAGTTTACAGGAAATGTTTTTTAAAAATACCAGCCTTCAAAATTGTTAATTGTGGAAAAAGATTGAAGTAACAGAAGCTGAATTATATTTGTCCAAATTCTCAGTCACACACATGCACAAGGAGGCAGTCCGGGCTGGAAGTCGGGAAGCTGCGAAGATTGCGGGAAGTTGCATCAGAACAAATTCCTGACGCGTTTTACCTTCCCAGGGCTTACCAGGGGTGGGGTGGGAACCAAGGCAGCTCCATCTAGGCAGGCAGCTAATTAGACCTCAGTTAGGGCAACACAGTGGCTAGCACTGCTGCCTCACAGTGCCAGGGACCAGGGTTCGATTCCTGGCTTGGGTAACTGTCTGTACGGAGTGCACGTTCTCCCCGTATCTGCGTGGGTTTCCTCCGGGTGCTCCAGTTTCCTCCCACACTCCATGCTAAATTAACCCTCAGTGTACCCGAACAGGTGCCAGAGTATGGCAACTAGGGGGATTTTTACAGTAACTTCATTGCACTGTTAATGTAAGCCTACTTGTAACTAATAAATAAACTTTTGGGGTAGTTTTGCCTCAGTGCCAGTATTTTAACGAGGTTGGAGTAGCCCGTAGCAGTGTGCGGAGGCCCGTGGCTTCCGGTGGCAGGCCTAGGAGCCAATCGGAGGTTGGCCCCTAGGTTCCAATGAGGGGGCCATGCCCCAATGAGGGGGCCATGCGGATGAAAAGCCACATCCTCTCTGGAAGCAGGCCTGAGGACGAATTCTCCCTCCGTCATGAAGGCATTGTCAGCTTTTAATTTATAACTTCATTGCAGGCAGCTGTGAATGGCCCCATACTGAGGTGTCCTCGCACTCGCCTGCCAGCCTCAGCAGCACCATGCTTTCCTGGTGGGTTGATGGCCAGGCATTGCTGTGGGCACGCAGCATCGGAAGCCAGCCTGCCTAGTCAGACTGCAAGGACAGAGGAGGCCAATTAGGAGGCCGGCACTGGAAGGACACTGGTGACATGGATGGGCTCAGGACTCCAATATGGATCCAATGCTGTCGTCCCAACCTCTGCTGGAAAATCCAGCCCATTGTTTACTGAGCAGATTTCAAAGGAAAATGGTCCGTAGCAGGAAGCCTGGTTGACAGCTTCTGTTCCTAACGCAGGGTACTGAGGCCAATTCTAATGTTCACACAGCCGCTGCACCTGTTATCAGCTTAAAACTCTGACTGGGATCCTCCTGACAAGAGGTTCATTTATATTGGATCTCTACTCAACCTCGAACATCACTCAGCACTTTACAACAATGCGAGAACGTAGCGCCAGTAGGAATGCATTTAAAAACTGATTCTTCATGTGAAATTTAATGTTAAAATGACCAATATTTCTTCTTCTCCTCCTCCTCCAACTTTATGATTTAGTTTGAAACAGAAAGAGAACACTAATTCACAGTATAATGGATGGCATCCAATCCATAATTTGTTAATAAGGCGATATGTACACTGCAGGGCCTCATTGTCCAATTGTCTTAATTGAAATACAAGGTAATTAATGGCCTGGAAATGAATTAGAAAAGGTGCACACAACTCCAGATTAATTCTGAACAAGTGCTGTGTGTGCCATGATTGGGTTCATTATCCTAAAGTAAAGTTTATTTATTAGTGTCACAAATAGGCTTACATTAACACTGCAATGAAGTTACTCTGAAAATCCCCCAGTCGCCTATTCGGGTACACAGAGGAAGAATTTAACATGGCCAATGGTCCTAACCCGCACATCTTTGGAGCGTGGGAGGAAACCGGAGCACCCGGAGGAAAACCATGCAGACATGGGGAGAACATGCGAACAGTGACCCAAGCCGGGAATCGAACCCAGGTCCGCTGGTGCTGTGAGGCAGCACTGCTAACCACTGTGCCACCCCATCCTGAGTATGTACACAGTTCCAAAACCCAAATGTGTACACAGCTTCAAAGCCCAGAACATCCACATTTCCAATCCCAGATTTGTGCACTGCTCCAAATTTGTGCATAGCTCCAAAACTCAGTGACCTGGATTTTCACCAAGTCCGGTTGACTCAGGAGCAAATGAATCTTGATTCGGGGATGCCTGACCCTATTTCTGGGCTGCTAGATTTTTGGGAGTGTCTTTAAAGCATGCAGGTTGCTTCTTATCAGAAGCCTGTATCTGGCACTCCCAACCTAGCCAGCTCTATTGCAGAGGTGGGTATTTGAATATGTTTAAATCACGGATAGATGGATTCCTGATCGGCAAGGGAATTAGGGGTTATAGGGATCACGCGGGTAAGTGGAACTAATCCACTTCAGATCAGTCATGATCTTATTGAATGGCGGGGCAGGCTCGAGGGGCTAGATGGCCTACTCCTGCTCCTATTTCTTATGTTCTTATTTCCTACTCCTCTGCAATTTTCATGGAGTAGGGCTGGATTTGTAGAGCTCCCTGGTTCAGGGCCCATTAGAGGAATTGTGAACTTTAGTGTGCATGAGGGAGGCCTTTTAAAAGGTACGTTCGATGCACTGTATACATATTTATGTCCCCTATGCTAAGTTACTCTCTTACCTACCCCATCAAGCCCTTATTTCTGCTATGCCAAGTTTTTCCCTCCCAACCACTCCCATTTCGAAGTTTTTTTTCACACATCCAACTTTACACTGTGGTGTTCATTAGTTCTAGACGAAAAGTATACTGTGAGTCAATAGGCATGAAAACAGAGCCTGACATAGGGGATATTAGGGGCCTGGGGAGGTGAGTGGAAGGGTAGGGTCGGGTTTGGTGTTGGAGGCGTCTGGGGATGTGGGTGGGTGGAATGCATGAGGTGGCATGGATAGGGCACAAGGAATGTTTGCAAGCAGTATGTATGCAGAGAGGGAATGCGTGATTGCCATGCATTCTGAGAGAACCAGACAAGTAGTACATGAGTCCCCACAAAGCTGCCTGAAGGTCATTCCCACCCAACGATCAGGATACAGAGTACAACGAGCAAATGGCCAGTGTGGGAGCATTCACGATGCTGAGCACATTCAGTGAGGTGGTCACACAGGCAGGTAGGACCTGGGTGATCACCAGGCAGAGTAGAGGAAGGCAGCTGGTGCAGGACTCCCCTGTGGCCATTCCCCTTTCTAACAGGTGTACTACTTTGGATACTGTTGAGCAGAGGTCCGATATCGAGAATACACACTAATGGGGCAGTAATTGGTCGGGTTGGATTTGTCTTGCTTTTTGTGAACAGGACATACCTGGGGAATTTTCCACTTTGCCAGGTAGTTGCCAGTGTTGTAGTTGTACTGGAGTAGTTTGGCTAGAACGCGGCTAGCTCTAAAGGACAAGTCTTTGGTACTATTGCTGGAATGTTGTTGGAACCCAAAGCCTTTGCTGTATCTAATGTCTACAACCATTTCTTTATATCACATAGTGTGAATCCCAAATTAGCTGAAGACTGACATCTGTTGTGTTGTGAATCGCAGGAGGACGCCAAGATGGATCATCCATTAGCTGAAGATGGCTGCAAATGCTTCAGCTTTGTCCTTTGCACTGGGCTCCTCCACCAGAGGCTCTTTGTCCAATTAGCTGTTTCATTATCCATCACTATTCATGACTGGATGTTGCAGGACTGCAGAGCATAGTTAATTAGTTGCAGAATTGCTTAGCTGTATCGCATGCTGCTTCTGCTGTTTGTCATGCAAGTTGTTCTGTGTACCTCACCAGGTTGCCACCTCATTTTTTGATATGCTGAGTGCTGCTCCTGACATGCCCTCCTGCATCTTCACTGAACCAGAATTGATTTCCAAACTTGATGGCAATGTCGACCGTGAAGTTAGATTGTGATCGTACATTATTCTGCTGATGACCCATGACCATCATACCCATTGAGGGTATCCTCAATGTGAAGACCAGGCTTTGTCTCCACAAGTAACGTGATGTGGTCACTCCTACCAACACTATCGTGTACAGATACCTATTCTAATCCCATTTTCCAGCACTTGGTCTGTGGCCTTCTACACTATGGCATTTCAAGTGCTCATCTAAATGCTTCTTAAATGTTGAGGGATCCCGCCTCTATCACCTTGCAGGCAGAAAGAGTTCCGGATTCCTACTACCGTCATATGCCACCCAGGCATAGGAGGCTATGCACCAAATGCTGGTAAATGGGATTAGTATAAATTGGAATTTGATGGTTGGCATGCACATGGTGGGCCGAAGGGCCTGTTTCTAAGTTGTATGATTCTAACTCTCTGCAGTAATGAATTCCGCTGAGGGAAGAAAGTCCTCCTCATCTCTGTTTTAAATGGGTGATCCCTGCTGCTGAGATTATGCCCTCTTGGGAAACAAGGGGAAACAACCTCTCAGCATCTCCCCTGTCTAGACCCTTCAGAATCCTATCTTAGCCCCATGCAGTGTTAATGTAAGCTTACTTGTGACAGGGGACCTATTGGCCCTTCATCCCATTAGTTTCCCTCGTACTTTTTCTTCTAGTGATAGTTATTGTATTTATTTCCTCCCCCCTTTTGTCCCTTGGTTATTTAGTATTTTTGGAATGTTATTGGTGTTTTCTACCGCAAAGACTGATGCAAAGAATGGATTTAACTCCTGCCATTTCCTAGTTTCTGATGATTATTTCCCCCATCTCATTGTCTGAAAGACCTACGTTCACTTTGACCTCTCTCCATCGTTTTATAGAAGTTAAAATAATTCAAAATGTGCCATGGTGGGATTTGAATCTGTGTCACTGGAGCATTAGCCTGAGCCTTTGGATTACTAGCCCAGTGATATTAACACAACACCACGGCCTCTGCTATACTTGACAACTTTTCAATTCTGTCTGTCTGGAAATAAAGCCTATAGGTTGGTTTGGTTTATTTTTCGGCTCTGCTTTCTGTGGCACAGCTTTTAGCGATTGCTGCATTTGTACTCCGAGGTTCCTTTGTTCTTCTACTCCACCTTGACTTGCAACCTCCAAGTGATAATTGACTTGCCGATACCTCATGTGATTAACAGTGAGACGGAGTGCCTTGGACTACAAGAAGATATAGACGGAATGGTCAAATGGACAGATCAGTGGCAGATGGAATTTAACCCTGAAAAGCGTGAGCTGATAAACTTTGACAAGGAAGTACCCAACGAATGGGAGGACACTAGAAAGTGCTGTGGAACAAAGGGACCTTGGTGTGTTTGTTCATAGATCTCTGAAGATGGAAGGGCAGGTTAATAGGGTGATGAAAAAGGCACATGGGACACTTACCTTTATCAATCGAGGCATAGATTACAAACGCAGGGAGGTCATGTTGGAGTTATATAAAACTTTGGTGAGGCCACAACTAGAATACTGCGTGCAGTTCTGCTTGCCACATTTTAGGAAGGATGTGGAGGGGGTGCAGAGGAGATTCACCTGGGATGGAACATTTAAGCTATGAAGAGAGGTTGGATAGGCTTGGGTTGTTTTCACTGGAGCAGAGAAAACTGAGTGGCAACCTTATCGAGGTGTGCAAGATTATGAGGGACATGGACAGAGTGGATAAAAGGAGCAGCTGTTCCCCTTAGTTGAAGGGTCAGTCACGAGGGGACATACGTTCAAGGTGAGGGGCAGGAGGTTTTGAGGGGATGTGAGGAAAAACTTTTTTATCCAGGGGGTGGTGATGTCTGGGAGGGTGGTGGAGGCGAATTGCCTCACATCCTTTAAAAAGTAGCTGGATGAGTTCTTGACACATCATAACATTCAAGGCCATGGGCCGAGTGCTGGCAGATGGGATTAGGTGGGAGTTCAGGTGTTTCTAATGTGTCGGTGCAGATTCGATGGGCCGAAGGGCCTCTTCTGCACTTTATGGTTTTATGACTCCTAACAAAATTAGTGTGTCAGCTGTGACTCGGTTGGTCGCACTCTAGCCTCTGAATCACAAGGTATTGGGTATCGTTCCTAAACCAGGGTTGGAGTACAAAAGTCAAGCTGACAGTGCAATACTGAGGTTGTGAGAGACATTAAACTGATGCCCTATCTGCTCTCAGGTGAATATTAAAGATGCCAAGTTACAATTTGAAGGTGAGGAGGGGAGTTCTCCCCAGTTCTTGTCATTATTCATCTCTCAATCAACACTAAATCGGATTATCTGCTCTTTCTACTTGTAGGATCTTGCTGTGCACAAATTGACTGTTGTATTTCATGCAACAGTAACCACACTTTAAAAGGACTTCACTGGCTGTATGCTCGGAGACTTCCTGAGGTTTTCAATAGCACTGAAGAAATGTAAGTCAATGTCTCTGACACACACTCCCATCATGTGGGACTCCGTGTTATAACTACACTTGGTCATCTCTCTCAATGCTGCAGCAAGCTTCTCCAGTAAACTGCTGAATGATAGACACTCGAAGGTCTGAAATTCCATTGCTGCCCCATGTTCAGGTGTTTGACCCAGCAATGCAGGAGTAGGGGTGATGCTTGCATCGTGGTTCCTGGGACAAGAGTCAGGATTCTTGCTCCTTGCCGTTCTGGAGTGACTCCTGCTGCATGTTGTCATTGCACTGCCTCAATAATGACAGCTTGCATTTATGCAGAAAAAGATACCTCTGTGTTTCCTTTTTATATTCATAGCCTTGCCTCATGTATAAAGGAAGGTCACTTGGATGAGGAATCAGAGAGAACTCAGTGTCTGTGGAACTTGCCCCTCACTGGGACATCCGCTGAGGAAAGGAGAGATAATGAGGGTGAGAATATTCATGAAGGAAAAGTAGCTAAACCAGAAATGTTAAATGATTGAATATTACTGAGGTGTAAAGGATGACACACATGTTGGGACAACCCAATATTCGGGTTCTTACCTTGCACAAAGCTGATCTTTCTCTCCACCCTAGCTATAACTGTAACACTACATTCTGTACCCTCTCTTTTCCTTCTCTATGAACGGTATGTTTTGTCTGTATAGCGCGCATGAAACAATACTTTTCACTGTATATTCATATGTGACAATAATAAATCAAATCAAATCAAATCAAATAAATCAAATCAAATCCTTTGCTTTACAGAACTGCTGCTAAACAGGTTGTGTGTGCAACACACCTACAACTGCACTTTAATAAGAGTTATCCAATCCCTGCCAACAAACAGGATGACATCAGCAAATGACTTCAGCGTTCGGATATTTTTACCCGACCTTTGTCAGCCCTACACACTCACAATGTTTCTATTTCTGGGTCTATAATTGATGAAAGTGAGGATTTCATTCAGAACAATCCAGTTGACTGAAACACTTTGAGTCAAGGCTGGAAACTGAGCACGACACAGACCTTTAGCAAAGAACGAGTTTAATGGAGATTACAAAACTAGTTGCATATACTTCTGTAAGCTTCCTCAGGTTGAAGCACTGCCAGGTCTGATTTCTGCACAACAGCTACGACAGCGTGGATGCAAGCACTGTGTCACTGCAGATTGCTGAGACTTCCAACCACTGACATGTTTCACCCACCACTGCATGGTGAAAATTTGACGGGAGACCAATAACTGGAATTACTTTGCTCTTTAGAGTGGTTAACGTTTAGCGTTTTCTCCATGCTGATTCAACAAGCAAACACTTTCTAGAGGGGCAATGAGCTGTACAAACAGGAAGGTCCTGTGTTTGATTCTGATCTGCGCTGATTGAGTTGCTGTCAGGTACGAAGAGGTCCATGGTGACAATGACAGAACTCTCCCACTACAGATGTTCAGACAATGCTCTTTTACTTTCCATAGAGGCCCCCAGTTTGCACTCTCACTGCTCTCATTAAAATCATGCTGATAAAATAAGGAGCTCCTTAAAAACATTCACTCCCTCCAGCAATGAAAGGCAGGAGGAATATGGAATGGGGCAGCATGGCAGTGTCCCCAACACAGGAACAGGAGTCGGTTCACGCAACCCCGGAGTGTGTGCGTGGCATTTCCCCTTTTGATGGTGTAAAATAGGAGAAACTGTTTCCATTGGAACAACCTTGGTGAGACCGCATTTGGAATATTGCGTGCAGTTCTGGTCACCTCACTATAAGAAGGATGTGGAAGCGCTGGAAAGAGTGCAGAGGAGATTTACCAGGATGCTGCCTGGTTTGGAGTGTCGGTCTTATGAGGAAAGGTTGAGGGAGCTGGGGCTGTTCTCTCTGGAGCGGAGGAGATTGAGGGGAGACTTAATAGAGGTTTATAAAATGATGAAGGGGATAGATCGAGTGAACGTTCAAAGACTATTTCCTCGGGTGGATGGAGCTATTACAAGGGGGCATAACTATAGGGTTCATGGTGGGAGATATAGGAAGGATATCAGAGGTAGGTTCTTCACGCAGAGAGTGGTTGGGGTGTGGAATGGACTGCCTGCAGTGATAGTGGAGTCAGACACTTTAGGAACATTTAAGCGGTTATTGGATAGGCACATGGAGCACACCAGGATGGTAGGGAGTGGGATAGCTTGATCTTGGTTTCAGATGAAGGTCGGCACAACATCGTGGGCCGAAGGGCCTGTTCTGTGCTGTAATATTCTATGTTCTATGTTCTATAGGAGTTAGGAGCAGAAGTAGGCAAATTAAGCCTGCTCCACCATTCAATCAGATCATGGCTGATCTCTCCCTGGTCTCAAATCCACCTCCCCACCTGTTCCCCATATCCCTCTTTCCTTTTTTTTCCTTAGAAATATGTCTATCTCCCTATCTTGAAACCATTCAACGATTCAGACTCCACCATGCTATGAGGCAGCAAGTTCCACAAATTCGCCACCCTCTGTGAGAAGTAGTTGCTCCTCATCTCAGTTTTAAATCTACTGCCTCTCAATCTATATCTGTGACTCTTGTTCGAGATTGCCCCATCAGGAGAAATATTTGGTCTACATTTACTTTATCAATCCTTTTTAGTATTTTATATACCTCAATCAGATCCCCTCTCATCCTTCTGAGCTCCAGTGAGTACAAGCCCAAACTGTTTAATCTCTCCTCATACGTCAACCCTTTCATCCCCGGAATCAATCTGGTGAACCTCCTCTGAATTGCCTCCAATGCCACCACATCCTTCCTCAAATAAGGAGACCAAAACTGGGCACAATACTCCAGATGTGGTTTCACCAACACCCTATACAATTGCAACAACACTTCTCTACTTTTATACTCCAGTCCCTTTGCAATAAATGCCAACAGCCCATTTGCCTTTTTTATTACATGCTGCACCTGCATATCGACTTTCTGCGATTAATGAACACAGACACCCAGATCCCTCTGTCCGGACGCATTTTGAATCTGCTTTCCATTTAGGTAAGAATTTGTCTTTCTATTTCTTCTACCAAAATGGACAACCTCACACTTATCCACATTAAACTCCAGTTGCCGAATTTTGGCCCATTCCTCTAGCCTATCTATATCCATCTGTAAAATCTTTATATCCTCTTCACTACCTGCTTTCCCACCTATTTTGGTATCATCCACAAATTTTGCTATGTTACACTCTGCCCCTGCTTGCAGATCATTTATATAGATTGTAAACAGTTGAGGTCTGAGGACTGACCCCCTGCGGTACCCCGCTAGTTACATTTCCCAGCCAGTGAAGGACCCATTTATCCCAACCCTCTGCTTTCTGTCAGTCAGCCAATCCTCAATCCAGTCTAGTAATCTACCCCCAGTCCCCTGCGATCTCACCTTCTGGATCAGTCTTTTATGCGACACCTTGTCAAATATCTCTGGAAGTCTAGATATACCACAACTATAGGCTCCCCACTATCCACCTTGCTGGTTATGTCCTCAAAGAACTAGTTTCCAGTGTTAGAGGAGTCAGGAACCAAAGGACAAAAAAACCAAAAGAGAGATGAACCTTTTCTGCAGTGAGATATCATGTCCTGGAATACAAAGCCTGAAAGGGTGGTGGAAGCAGATTCACTAGTAACTTTCAAAAAAAGAATTGAATAAATACTTGAAAATATACAGGGCTACGGAGAGAGAGCAGGGGTAGTGCAAAAACTGAATAGCTCTTTCAAAGAGCTAGCATTAGCATGATGGGTCAATTGTCCTCCTTTTGCACTGCATGATTTTGTGATTGTATGGAGAGGAGTGACTATCTCTAGGTCTCTGTCTATCTCTGTAGGACTGTTAATCCTCAGAGTGTCCTATTCTGTAGCCCTTTAGTTCAATCTGATTTGCAGTAGTAAGAGAAAGAGTGAGAACTCAGTTGTCCAGAGAACCAGTGCAGTGTTACCTCCCACTGAACTTTATAGGACATCACACTGTGTGGAATTCACACTGTATGGAAAGGCTCATTTAGACACTGCCATTGTTGCTTCTAGCTCTTCAATTCACCTTTATTTTCCTCTTCTCTCGTGATGTGAGAATAAACAATAAGATAATGGAGTCTTGCGCACGGTCACCTGGCACTAAAACAAATCCAAGCAAATCTGTACCCTTATTAACTTCAATACTGATAATAACCACTACCTTCCTTGTTCAATAGTCAGATAAATTACTGTTCAACCTCTGCATAGTCTGTCAATGTATACCACATCCTCATCTATCATCACTGGAAACAGTGCATATTTCACAACTTGAGTTTATAGATGCTTTTCCATCTTTTGCTCCGTTTTTCTGTCTTATTTCCTATTTATGTTGCTTCAATTCTGCCAAATGATCTGGTTTTCTGAGTCTCACAAACACATCTGCAATTAAGTTACAGTCATGATCTGAACATTTGGCCGAAATAATTATAATGCCTCATTTGTGTTGTGCACGTCATGTCTCCAATTACCTGACACAATGAATTGTTGTTGAAGTGCAGTAATCATTATGTACAACCCAGTGGCAATGTGAATCCAGCATTGCTGATCCTGTAGGCAGAGTGCTCACATCAACAATTGACAAAATACAATGGAATGCACTATAGGAAGAGGGACCAACATAAACCATTAACCCATCACCAATGTTGAACATTCAGCCTTCACCAGATCATTAACCCATCACCGACACACGCCATTAACCCATCACCGACACATGCCATTAACCCATCACCGACACACGCCATTAAACCATCACCGACACACGCCATTAACCCATCACCGACACACGCCATTAACCCATCACCGACACACGCCATTAACCCATCACCGACACACGCCATTAACCCATCACCGACACACGCCATTAACCCATCACCGACACACGCCATTAACCCATCATCGACACACGCCATTAACCCATCACTGACACACACCATTAGCCCATCAGCAACACACGCCATTAACCCATCACCAACACACGCCATTAACCCATCACCAACACACACCATTAACCCATCAGCAACACACGCCATTAATCCATCACCAACACACGCCATTAACCCAACACCAACACATGCCATTAACCCATCACCGACACATGCCATTAACCCATCAGCAACACACACCATTAACCCAACACCAACACACACCATTAACCCAACACCAACACACACCATTAACCCATCACCAACACATGCCATTAACCCATCAGCAACACACACCATTAACCCAACACCAACACACACCATTAACCCAACACCAACACACACCATTAACCCATCAGCAACACACACCATTAACCCAACACCAACACACACCATTAACCCATCACCAACACATGCCATTAACCCATCAGCAACACACACCATTAACCCAACACCAACACACACCATTAACCCAACACCAACACACACCATTAACCCATCAGCAACACACACCATTAACCCATCAGCAACGCACACCATTAACCCATCACCAACACATGCCATTAACCCATCACCAACACACGCCATTAACCCATCAGCAACACACGCCATTAACCCAACACCAACACACATCATTAACCCATCACCGACACACACCATTAACCCAACACCAACACACGCCATTAACCCATCACCGACACACGCCATTAACCCATCACCGACACACGCCATTAATCCATTACCAACACACGCCATTAATCCATTACCAACACACGCCATTAACCCATCACCAGCACACGCTATTAACCCATCACCAACACACGCCATTAACCCATCACCGACACATGCCATTAACCCATCACCGACACATGCCATTAACCCATCAGCAACACACACCATTAACCCAACACCAACACACACCATTAACCCAACACCAACACACACCATTAACCCATCAGCAACACACACCATTAACCCATCAGCAACACACACCATTAACCCATCACCAACACATGCCATTAACCCATCACCAACACACGCCATTAACCCATCAGCAACACACGCCATTAACCCAACACCAACACACATCATTAACCCATCACCGACACACACCATTAACCCAACACCAACACACGCCATTAACCCATCACCGACACACGCCATTAACCCATCACCGACACACGCCATTAATCCATTACCAACACACGCCATTAACCCATCACCAGCACACGCTATTAACCCATCACCAACACACGCCATTAATCCATCACCAACACACGCCATTAACCCATCACCGACACATGCCATTAACCCATCACCGACACATGCCATTAACCCATCAGCAACACACACCATTAACCCAACACCAACACGCACCATTAACCCAACACCAACACACACCATTAACCCATCAGCAACACACACCATTAACCCATCAGCAACACACACCATTAACCCATCACCAACACATGCCATTAACCCATCACCAACACACGCCATTAACCCATCAGCAACACACGCCATTAACCCAACACCAACACACATCATTAACCCATCACCGACACACACCATTAACCCAACACCAACACACGCCATTAACCCATCACCGACACACGCCATTAACCCATCACCGACACACGCCATTAATCCATTACCAACACACGCCATTAACCCATCACCAGCACACACTATTAACCCATCACCAACACACGCCATTAATCCATCACCAACACACGCCATTAACCCATCACCGACACACGCCATTAACCCATCATCGACACACGCCATTAACCCATCACCGACACACGCCATTAACCCATCATCGACACACGCCATTAACCCATCACTGACACACACCATTAATCCATCACCAACACACGCCATTAACCCATCACCAACACACGCCATTAACCCAACACCAACACATGCCATCAACCCATCACCAACACACGCCATTAACCCAACACCAACACACGCCATTAACCCATCAGCGACACACGCCATTAACCCAACACCAACACACGCCATTAACCCAACACCAACACACGCCATTAATCCATTACCAACACACGGCATTAACCCATCACCAACACACGGCATTAACCCATCACCAACACATGCCATTAACCCATCACCAACACACGCCATTAACCCATCACCAACACACGCCATTAACCCATCACCAACACATGCCATTAACCCATCACCAACACGCACCATCAACCCATCACCAACACATGTCATTAACCCATCACCAGCACACGCTATTAGCCCATCACCGACACACGCCATTAACCCATCACCAACACAAATTGTTCACTCTTCACAAGGGGAAGGAGCACTGTATTGTGGAAGGATATAAAATAGGGGAGGGAGCGCTGTATGGGTGTGGGGAAGAGCTAACTTATTGGCCGGGAGGGAGAGATCTGGTTAAGATAAAACTAATTAGCTGTTATTGTTGCAAAGCATGGGTTGTGAAGAGATTCTGGGAATCAGGGTCAGTTTGAGCTGGTAATTACTGCATCAACAGCTGCTTTAAATTAACCACAGTTCACAGTGTCCCTGGGAATAATGGAGAATTAACTCAACAACTGGCATTGTGGTTTTAACACAGACAAAGTTTCCAAGGCAGAAGGAAACAAATGTCAGTTTAGTCCAAAAAAGGCATGATTCTGAGGCTGTTCAACGGGACTCCTTAACGATGAGAAAGGGAAACTAGAGAGACGGGGAGGCGAGGGGAGGGGAGACAGCGTGGGGGCAGTGGTGAAGGTGTTGGGCTGGCTTTTCAATGCAGCCACACAACCAAGGGGATTGGTCAAGTCCCAAATCTCAGATTATCCATCTACCTCTGCCTAAAACCACCAACCACCTAAATTCACATAGTACATTGTACAGAATCTCTGCTGTTCGTAGCGTGAGGGTTAAGAAAGTTCCTTGCTTATTTCTTTACAATACCAGATGGGACATATGGGGAACATCAATGAACATGTTTCTATTTTCTTTCCAATTTTTTCTGGCTGAAAAATAAACCAATAATAACAATTTGTACTTGTCTTTATAAAAGTTGTGTATGTACAAGAACTTGATGCAGAGTTTTAAGCTTTTTCTTCTATTAAAACTGGGGCAGTAGTTTAAACTGGTACTGGGGAGATATAAGTATTGTATTACTGCACACCTAAGAGCTTATGGTATTGGGGGTGATATATGAGCATAGATAGAGGATTGTCTAACTGGAGAATCAGGATAAATGTAGCCAAATTTGCTAACGACACAGAGATAGGTGGGAAACAAGTTAGTGTCATAGAGTCATAGAATCCTACAGTGTAGAAGGAGGCCATTCGGCCCATCGAGTCTGCACTGACCACAGCCCCACCCAGGCCCTATCCTCATAACCCCACACATTTACCCTAGCTAGTCCCCCTGACACTAAGGGACAATTTAGCACGGCCAATCCATCTAATCCACACATCTTTGGATTGGTAGCATAGTTGCTGGCATAGTTGTGAGGAGGATCCAAAGGGCAAAGGATGTCTTTGGTGAGTGGGAAAATATTTGGTAGATGGAATATAATGTGGGAAAATGTAAAGTTTACACTTTGGCAGGAAGGATAGAAATGCAGAATATTATTGAAATGAAGATATCCTGTAGGATGCTGTGGTCCAGGGAGGTCTGGGTGTCTTTGTACATGAATCACAAAAAGTTAGCAAGCAAATACAAAGTGCGATTAGGAAGGTAGTTGGGATGTTGGCCTGTATGACAAGGGGAATCAAGTTTAACATATGAATAAAAACAAAATATGCTGGAAATATTGTGTAGAAAAATAGGGTTAACATTTCAGGTTGACAGCCTTTCATCCAAACAGGCCTGAAGATGCACAAGATCAGCTGGAAGACCTCTCCAGATGGAGAGCAAAGACAAAGTGAGACATTTTCTGATAAATGGACTCCTGTTTGCTGGTGAGGCACTTTCCATGATTCAGCTGTAGGCCTGCAGTCAATTCTAAATGCCTTCTCAACTGCTGCAGAGGAATTTAGGCTCACAATCAGCCTACAAATGACAGTGACAATGACTCAAGTGGTCAGACTGACTTGAAAAATGTAAACAGATTCTGCTATCTGGAGTTCCGGTGTTCAGAGATATTGGCTTGTATCGGTAATGCTGCAGCAGCACCAAGAACCTAGAAAAAACCCACACTGAGAACTGCCACGCAACTAAGAATTTATAATACTGTGTACTGAGTAGTGGACTGTTGCATGATGCTGAAACTTAGACTACATATCAGACACAGGAATGCAAATTGATTTAATTTCATATGCCTTTCTTGAGAAAATCCTTGGGTTCCATTGGTAGCATAGAATTACCAATACAGAAATACAGCAGCTTTCTAATTCAGGCTGATCGTCCCCTACCAAAAGATGCACAGTATGGAGAGCTTTATGGTGCCATTGGATCCATGGGGCAGCTAAAACTAAGATACAAGGGCTCATGCAAGCAAGACATTGCTTCATGTCGGATTGACTTCAACAACTGGGATGTTTGGGGCAAAATCTTACTAAAAAATGGCAGTGTTGTTCCTGTTGAGAAAATCAACATGTTATTCTCCATATCTTACAATACAGCCAAGTTAAATCAAGGGGGCATGTTTCATGCCATCAACATGACTTCAGATTGCCACAGGAAAGCACCATCACAGGGAGGATTATGTGGCAGTAGACCCTGCTGCAGAAAAGGATGACCTTAGGGGCCCACTCTGCAACTCTTGCTCAAATAAGACTGTAATCGCACTTGAGAACTCAAGAGATGGCAGCAGAGTGAATCATCAGCAATGATACAAAGCCAAAGAGAGGGTTAATCATGAGAGAGGGATGGAGAGGCAGAGGAACTTAAGGAAGGAATTCCAGAACCTGATGCCTAGGCGGCTAAAAGCGTGACCATCAAAACTAGAGAGAAAGAAGTGATAAGAGGCCAGAGTAGAGGAACAAAAATTCATGGGATCGGGATACAGAATTAGGAGGTGAAGTCTTGGAGGGATTTAAAACTAAAGATAAGAACGCTAAAATTGAGGAGTTGGTGAACTGAGAGCTAACAGTGATGATAGGAACAATGGGTGAGTGGGATGGCACAAATTATAGTTTATGGGCATCAGAGTTTAGGATGGGAGGATAAAAGCCAGTCAGGAGAATAATGGAATAGTGGAGTCTGGAAATGACAAAGGCAAGGATGAAGATTTAAGTAACAATGAGTGAAGATGAGGCTGCACTGTTGGAGGTGGAAGCAGACAATGTTTATGATGGGAAGGGATATGGATCCCACTATCTTTTCATACATCAACTTCACCTATCTCCCTTCTCACCACAACCCTGAACCCCATCACCCTCCAAGTGGATGGAATCCGCCCTCCTGACCACGTGCTCAGCAGCTTTCCCTGCTAACTCATTCCATATTTTCAGTGTTTTTGTTTCTTGAGAATTGCATCTAATTTCCCTTCATGTTGCCCCAGGTTCATTGTCTATATATGGGAATGTGCTCAATACTGAACAGTTTCGTAAACGCAGGGGATGTTGGAAACACAGAAGAATTGCCAGCATTGAAAAGGCTAAAAGCTTTCTTACGAAGCGCAATGTTAACCAGTTCTCTTTGGATACTGATGAGCTATTGTATGACATTAATTGTAACCTGCGTGTGTAAAACACCATTACAAGCTTATTAGACTTTACAGATGAAAAGGAAAGGATTTAGAGGAGGTCACATTGAAAAAGGAAAGCTTGAGAAGATTGATTATGAGCCATGTCTGGGGAAACTACGGGCTGAAATTAAATGATCAAAGGAGCAGACATGCACTCTCCCAAAGAAATGCCCAAAATTCTTAATGTAACCAGAGAACTACAATCCTTCTTAACAAACCAAGGCTTGACAGAACTTGTGCCGATGGGCTGTGCAGTCAATCACACTCAGCCGACTTCTGATCAGCAATCTGTAAGTTTATGGTTTCATGTCTAATATTATATCACATTATTTCTTCAAAAGGCAGTAGTTTTCCATAGAATCCCTACAGTACAGAACCAAGGCCATTCGGCCCATTGAATCTGCACCAACTCTCCAAAAGAGCGCTGTACCCAGGCCCACCCTATTCCCATAGCCCTGAGCATTTACCATGGCCAATCCACCGAACCTACACATCATTGGACACTAAGTTTCACAGTCTGAGGGTTCGGGGTAGACCATTTAGGATGGAGTTGAGGAGACATTTCTTCATCCAAAGAGTGGTGAGCCTGTGGAATTCATTACCACAGGAAGCAGTTGATGCCAAAACATTGAATGTATTCAAGAGGCGGCTGAATATAGCACTTGGGGAAAATGGGATCAACGATAATGGGGAGAAAGCAGGATTAGGCTACTGAGTTGGATGATCAGCCATGATTGTAATGAATGGCAGAGCAGGCTCGACGGGCCAAATGGCCTCCTCCTGCTCCTATGTTGCTAAGGGGCAATTTAGCACAGCCAATCCATCTAACCCCGCACATCTTTGGACTGGGGAGGAAACTGGAGCACCCGGAGGAAACCCACGCAGACACGGAGAGAACTTGTAGACTCCACACAGACAGTGACCCAAGCTGGGAATCAAATCCGGGTCCCTGGCGCTGTGAGGCAGCAGTGCTAACCACTGTGTCACCTATTTCCACTATACAGGCTGCAAACAAATCAAGAATCATTTGTTCCATTCCCAGGTTATATTATTCTGTCGATTGCAGCTGTGCCTTTCTGAGACTTTACTAACAATGAAACTAACTTTACAATGGGTAATCCCCTGTTCATAGTTACATCACCCCATTGGAGAAAGTACCAAAGGCTGATCCCTGAACAATATTTCTACACTCCTCCACTTCTGGGTTCTTGCACATTGCCTTCTTTCACTTATCCACTGGTGGCTGTGCCTTTAGCTGCCTCGGCCCTGAGGTCTGTAATTCACTTCCTAAACCTCTCTGTCTCTCTGCCACCCTCTCTCTTCTTTTAACGTCCAAAGATGTGCTGGTTAGGTGGATTGGCTGTGCTAAATTGCCCCTTAGCAACATAGAAACATAGGAGCAGGAGGAGGCCATTTGGCCCTTCGAGCCTGCTCCGCCATTCATTACAATCATGGCTGATCATCCAACTCAATAATCTAATCCTGCTTTTTCCCCATAACCTTTGATCCCATTCGCCCCAAGTGCTATAATGAGCCGCCTCTTGAATATATTCAATGTTTTGATGTTAGGGGGATTAGCAGAGTAAATATGTGGAGTTACGGGAATAGGGCCTGGGTGGGATTGTGGTCGGTCAAAACTTGATGGGCTGAATGGCCTCCTTCTGCACTGTAGGGATTCTATGTAAATGATATTTAAAACTTACCTCTTTGACCAAGCTTTTTTGGGATAGTCAATACTGAGGAGACTTGCAATAAATTACAGGAGTATATTATAAACTTGCAGGACGGACAAGCAATTGGCAAATGAGGATTAATAAAGATAAGTGTGAGGTAATGCATTTTGAGCAGAGGAATGTGGAGGTTGCAACTTGGAAGATGCAAGTCTAGATGGGGTGGAGGAACAAAAAGACTTCAGAGTACAAACCTGTGCCACAGGAAACAAGGCCATAAAAACAAGCACGAGGCTTTGTTTCAAGAGGGATGGAATTATATACAAGGACATTGTGCAAAATTTGTGTCAAACTTTGGTTAGATCACACTTAGAGTACTGCGTGCAGTGCTGGAAACCATATTGTAAGAAGAATCTGGAGGCTTAGAGAGGGCGCAGAGAAGATTTACAAGGATTATTACAAGGTTGGGGTTATGAATAGGAAAATGAAAGGATGAATAACCTGGCTCTCTTTCCTTTAGGAAAATGAAGACTGAGGGGTGACCTAATAGAGGTCCTTACAATTATGAAAGGTTTTGATGGTGTGGATACTAAGAGAATGGGCAGAATTTTCCATTGTTTTGGCGAAGTGTTATTTTGGGAGAGAAAAGTGTAGAGTAGCCTGCCGGCAGCATCAGTGAGATATTATACAGTGTTTTTGGCACTTTGGGGGAAAATAAACATTTGCGCGTGTTTCAAGTCATGCCTACCATGCCTCCATTTAAACGCCTCCCCAGCACTCTGTCCAAGTCCAGTCAGAAGGCTGGCTGCTAGGACGGCTGCCCCGAGATTTTCAGGAGCACTTGCCAGAATGCTGGATAGAGTGGAGCAGTAGCGAGATATTCTCTGCCCTCAAGCGGGCAGAAGACCAGCCAGCAAAGTCACCAACCCCGCATGGGAGGTGGTAAGCAAGAGGATGGTTGTCCAGTGCAGGAAGATGAATGATCTCCTCCGTGTAGCCAGGATATGTCACATCTCTCACACCCTTCACATATCCACTGGGATCCCACTCACTGCTACCTCACGGGGCCCCACCACTCACCCTCCCACACGCCTCCTCATCTCTCCCGCAATTCCTCTCCTCATCACATCTCAGCTCCCAATCACCAACCACACATGCCAGGCATCCTTACTATCTGACCCAGCACGCGTCCTGTTTGCACTCAGCTCGTCTATCTCATTGCAGGAGAAGCTTGAGCACAATTGAAACACAGAAAATAGGAGCAGGAGGAGGCCATTCAGCCCTTCGAGCTTAGTCCGCCATTCATTATGATCATTGTTGATCATCCACCTCAACAGCCTGATCCCGCCTTCCCCCCACCCCCCCATATCCTTTGATCCCATTCGCCCCAAGAGTAAATCAAACTCTTTCCAGAAAACATACAGGGCGGGATTTTACAACCTCACTCAACCCAAAATCATAAAGTCCTGCCCGAAATCAAGGACATTTTCACTGTCCACCCCTCGCCCGCTCCGATGCTGTGGCAGGCAGGGCGGTAGACAATATTTTGGCCTCAATTGCTTTCTGTCGTAGCGAATTTCACACATTCACCACTCTCTGGGGAAGAAAGCCCTAAAAAAAGGAGAGTGCACAGACGGGTGGAGGGATGCCTGAACTGAAAACCCTCAATGTATTCAAAGAGAGAGCCCTGAAGCTGGCTGGGGAGGAAGAGGAGCACTCCAGCACTGAAGGCAAAGTGGGTGTGAAAGACAAAAAAGTGAGGACCCTCAACTCATTCAGCCATCTTGCCAGCCTGATGTGAGTTCTGTCTCTCCTATTCCTTATGTCCCTGCACTAATGTCATCTCCCTTCCCTTGAAGGTAATCTGTCGAGCAGCCTGCCCATCCTCCAGTAGGACACCGGAGAGCACAGAGGAGAGCAGCTCAGACCAGTTTTCAGACATTTGTGTATAAGATGCGTCACAGCTGTCACCCGCACCCTCCACCAGCGCAGACACTCACACCTTAGTGGATATCATTAGTATACCAGCTCCTGGGTCATTCACTGGTGAGCACCTTGCTTCTGATGATCCACAGCAGGACTGCTGGAGGCCAGGACCATCTGAGCCCAGTCAGATAATGTGCCTCTGGACTTGGCTGTCCTCAGCTGTTGGAGCTGCAAAGGCAGAGTTGGGAACATCAGGAAGGGTTGTCTGCCTCACTCCTTGGAGCATTTTAAAATGAAACTGAAACTTTTTTATTATAGAAACAATGAATCACAGAATGATATCTTAACAATTATAACCAACGTTAGTAGTAAATCCTACCCAACTGTACTCACCCAAAACTGCTTAGATTTTCTTAGGGGATGTAATGATGGTACTTTTAATCCTTGTCAGCAAACTATACACTGAGGTAACCCTACTCCAGGGACTCCTAGGCCAGGCTGGGAGTGTACAGTTGCACTGAGGGAGTGCTACGTTGGTGAAAGTGACATGTTAGAATCTGACACAGAACCTCGAGTCCCAGTCGGAAGCCTGGAGCCAAAATCTCTGGAAGACAGTCAGTAAGAAAAGAGCAATAATGCTGCTGTGTAGAGGGATCTGCTGTCCTGGTACACAAATCACAAAAAGTTAATGTACAGGTACAGCAAGTAATTAGGGAGGCAAATGAAATGTAGGCATTCATTTCAAGGGGGTAGAATATTAAAGTAAGAAAGTCTTGCTACAACTGTGTGGGATATTGGTGAGACTGCACCTAGAGTACTGCGTGTAGCTTTGGTCACCTTGTGTGAAGAGGGATGTACTTGCGTTGGAAGCAGGTCACAGAGGGTTTACAAGACAAATCCCTGGGATGGAGGTGGTCATCTTATCAGGATTGGACCTACACTTACTGGCGTTTAGAAGATTGAGAGGTGATCATATTGAATATTCGGGATTATAAGATTCTGAGAGTCTTGACAGGGTAGATGCTGAAAGGGTTGTTCTTCTTATAGGAGAACCAGACCATGGGGGATAGTTTCGGAATAAGGGGTCTACCATTTCAGATGGAGATGAGGAGAAGTTTATTTTTTCAGAGGGTTGTGAATATTTGGAATATCTTCTGAAGTGAGCAGTTGGGGCTGAGTCTTTTAATATATTTAAGGCTGAGATGGACAAATGTTTGAACTATAGGGGAGTCATGTATTATGGGGAACAGGCAAGAGAGAGGAGCTGAGCCAAAGAGTAGATCAGCCGTGAGTGCATTGAATCGTGGTGTTGGTTCAGCTGGAGTCATACTGAACTCGGGTGGCACGGCGGCACAGTGGTTAACACAGCGGCCTCACAGCTCCAGGGACCTGGTTCAATTCCCATCTTGGGTCACTGTCTGTGTGGAGTTTGCACGTTGTCACCGTGTCTGCGTGGGTTTCCTCCGGGTGCTCTGGTTTCCTCCCACACTCCAAAGATGTGCGGGCTAGGTGCATTGGCCATGCTAAATTGCCTTAGTGTCTCGGGATGCGTAGGTTAGAGGGATTAGTGGGGTAAATATGGGGGTTACGGGGATAGGGTCTGGGTGGGATTGTGGTCGGTGCAGACTCGATGAGCCAAATGGCCTCCCTCTGCACTGTAGGATTCTATGATTTCTTGCATTTTTATACCCAGCAAATCTGTCAACAAAATTCTAAATCACAAATACTTTATAAGTGAACATGTTTGCAAAAAAGCCAAAGATTCCTCTACCTCAGAAAGGGTTGTGAATGAGGGTTCTGGAGAACTCTGTCATTTAATGAGAAAAACAAGGCTGCGATGCAGAACCGTTCTGTTCAACACTTTTATAAATAGGTTTGCTGAACCCAATCAGTTTCCATCAATTCTTCAAAACAGCACTGACCAAGATGAGAACGGAGCTGTGAACATAGAATGGAGGAAACCTGCTCTGTTCACAGATTCCCACCCCTGGTTCCTCTGGCACCGATGACTCATCTTCTCATTCGCTGCAATTCATTCTCAATAAAACTTAGAATAAAGTGTTCAGCAACAAAGCCACTGAAAGCACCCACACACCGCAGGGTCATGCACACTCCATCATTTAATAACACAGACATTCAATTCCAATCCCACCGTAATGAACTCAGAAACTACATGATCTCTTTAGAAACATGCAATTCTTTTCTCAGCAACTTTTTACCTCCCTTCTGTTTACCTGGTGAACTCCTTGATGGGGTTTGGTTCCACTGACCATGTCATCATGGTGACAAGTTAGCAATATATAAACAACCATGGAAGCCCAGGCAATAATCAACGCATTCTCGAACAGTGCTTATGACTAATGATCAGAAGTGGGATATAGATACAATAAGAAGTTTAACAACACCAGGTTAAAGTCCAACAGGTTTATTTGGTAGCAAAGTGTGGCTTTTGCTACCAAATAAACCTGTTGGACTTTAACCTGGTGTTGTTAAACTTCTTACTGTGTTTACCCCAGTCCAACGCCGGCATCTCCACATCATATAGATACAACCCAGGGCACTGTGGCCAATTATCCAACCATTTAACTGTGGTCCACTACAGATAACTGTGTCACCTATCCATTCCAAATAACTGTGGCCAGTTATTCAGCCCATCTAACTGGCCTATTGCATTCCAACTATTATACAGGGCACACATCAAAAACTGATGCAATTCATTTCTAATGAGGGCAGATTGGGTTGAAATTTGACTGTGGGGAATCGGGGTGATGTCCGGGTGTGGGGAATCAGGGAGTGGGGAATCGGGGTGTGGGGAATCGGGGTGATGTCCGGGTGCGGGGAATCGGGGTGATGTCCGGGTGCGGGGAATCGGGGTGCGGGGAATCGGGGTGATGTCCGGGTGCGGGGAATCAGGGTGCGGGGAATCGGGGTGATGTCCGGGTGCGGGGAATCGGGGTGATGTCCAGTTAAGGGAAATTGGGATGATGTCCGGGTGCGGGGAATTGGGGTGATGTATGGTTGTGGGGAATTGAGGTGATGTCCGGATGTGGGGAATCGGGGTGATGTCTGGGTGTGGGGAATCGGGGTGATGTCCAGTTATGGGAAATTGGGATGATGTCTGGGTGTGGGGAATTGGGGTGATGTACGGTTGTGGGGAATTGGGGTGATGTCCGGATGTGGGGAATCGGGGTGACGTCTGGGTGTGGGGAATCGGGGTGTGGGGAATCGGGGTGATGTCCGGGTGTGGGGAATCGGGGAGTGGGGAATCTGGGTACGGAGAATCGGGGTGATGTCTGTGTGTGGGGAATCGGGGTGATGTCCGGGTGTGGGGAATCGGGGAGTGGGGAATCTGGGTACGGGGAATCGGGGTGATGTCCGGGTGTGGGGAATTGGGGTGATGTCCGGGTGTGGGGAATCGGGGAGTGGGGAATCTGGGTGCGGGAAATCGGGATGATGTCCGGGTGTGGGGAATCGAGGTGATGTCCGGGTGTGGGGAATCGAGGTGATGTCCGGGTGGGGGGAATCGGGGTGATGTCCGGGTGCAGGGAATTGGGGTGACGTCCAGATATGGGAAATTGGGATGATGTCCGGGTGCGGGGAATTGGGGTGATGTCCGGTTGTGGGGAATTGGGGTGATGTCCGGATGTGGGGAATCGGGGTGATGTCCAGGTGTGGGGAATCGGGGTGACGTCCAGGTGTGGGGAATCGGGGAGTGGGGAATCTGGGTGTGGGGAATCGGGGTGATGTCCGGGTGCGGGGAATCGGGGTGATGTCCAGGTGTGGGGAATCGGGGTGATGTCCAGGTGTGGGGAATCGGGGAGTGGGGAATCTGGGTGATGTCCAGGTGTGGGGAATCGGGGTGATGTCCGGGTGCGGGGAATCGGGGTGATGTCCGGGTGCGGGGAATCGGGGTGATGTCCGGGTGCGGGGAATCGGGGTGATGTCCGGGTGCGGGGAATCGGGGTGATGTCCGGGTGCGGGGAATCGGGGTGATGTCCGGGTGCGGGGAATCGGGGTGATGTCCGGGTGCGGGGAATCGGGGTGATGTCCAGGTGTGGGGAATCGGGGTGTGGGGAATCGGGGTGATGTCCGGGTGCGGGGAATCGGGGTGATGTCCGGGTGCGGGGAATTGGGGTGATGTCTGGTTATGGGAAATTGGGATGATGTCCGGGTGCGGGGAATTGGGGTGATGTCCAGTTGTGGGGAATTGGGGTGATGTCCGGATGTGGGGAATTGGGGTGATGTCTGGGTGTGGGGAACGGGGTGATGTCCAGGTGCGGGGAATCGGGGTGATGTCCGGGTGTGGAGAACGGGGTGATGTCCGGGTGCGGGGAATCGGGGTGATGTCCGGGTGTGGAGAACGGGGTGAAGTCCGGGTGCGGGGAATCGGGGTGATGTCCGGGTGTGGGGAATTGGGGTGATGTCTGGGTGCGGAGAATCGGGGTGATGTCCGGGTGTGGGGAACGGGGTGACATCTGGGTGTGAGGAATCGGGGTGATGTCAGGGTGCGGGGAATTGGGTTGTGGGGAATCATTGTGCAGGGAATCGGGGTGCGGGAAATTGGGGTGCGGGAATCGGGGTGATGTCCGGGTGTGGGGAATCGGGGTGTGGGGCATCAGGATGATGTCTGGGTGTGGGGAATCGGGGTGATGTCTGGGTATGGGGAATCGGGGTGCGGGGAATCGGGGTGATGTCCGGGTGTGGGGAATCGGGGTGATTTCCGGGTGTGGGGAATTGGGATGATGTCCGGCTGTGGGGAATCTGGGTGTGGGGAATCGGGGTGATGTCCGGATGTGGGGAATTGGGGTGATATCCGGGTGTGGGGAATTGGGGTGATGTCCGGGTGTGGGGAATCTGGGTGTGGGGAATTGGGGTGATGTCCGGGTGTGGGGAATTGGGGTGATGTCCGGGTGTGGGGAATTGGGGTGATGTCCGGGTGTGGGGAATTGGGGTGATGTCCGGGTGTGGGGAATTGGGGTGATGTCCGGGTGCGGGGAATCGGGGTGCGGGGAATCGGTGTGATGTCCGGGTGCGGGGAATCGGGGTGATGTCCGGGTGTGGGGAGCTCCAGTTGGTTGTGTGTTTCACTGTGTTGAAAGTTGAAAATTACTCCCTCCAAATGGTTGATTTCCAAAGGTCAAGGACAAAATCTTTCGTCTTCCTGCTTCAACAACTGAATTTCTGGAAAAGTTTCAAATATAAAACCTGCCATTTTTCCTGCCTCAAAATGGAAGCGTTGCTTTGATGATAATTTCCAGTAAATAGCACCAGCAGTGAGAGCACTCAGATCCAACAGCCTCCTTTTTCATTTCTCATTTAGCCTTTCTCTGTTCGTCTCTCTCACTCTCTCTCTCTCTCTCATTCCCCAAATATATCTATTTTGTGAAATCCATCTGCTTCTCTTCCACCCACTGAAACATGGAATAATAATTACAGCGAGTTCATTGATGCACACCAGCAACCGACAATATGATGGGAAATTAAAAAATCAGCTAACTGCTCCCATTGTATTTACAATTCCCATTTTTGCTTCCCACCAGGAGCTGTGATTCTGGCCAGGAAGAGGCAATGTATCTGACATGTCGGCTCTCTATGAGTACACACTGGGCGAATGTTCCCGGTTCTACAGGGGGGGATGAATCAGAGGGTCAGGGGGGGATTTCAGAGATGGGTCATCACTGGCAGAAGATGCCTGATTGGTGGCAGTTGATAGTCAATCCACATAATTACCTGCCCATTTGTGGGCGGACTGTGAACACTGCCAGGATCTTGGATTTCTGGCCTGTCTTCCCACCCCTTCCCTCCGCCACTGGCCCCCTCCCCACCAATCCGCAGTAAACCTCCTACAATCCCCCCCCCCCCCCCCCCCCCACTAGAACTGCAGTCATCAGCAGGTTACTGCTGCCAACAGTCCTGAGGATGAGTTTTCTCTTCACTGAGGTAACTTTGCATCTGTGGCCACATTTATTAAGGTTCACACATCCTCAGTGGTGGCCTTCCTGACACTGGGGAAATGTCTGGCCGGGTGATGCCTTTTGCTAATATTGGATGAAGCTGTTACACGAGGACATTGACCAAACCTGTGCAACTTGATACAGGTCCTGCCCCCAATCCCTTACTACCCTCTCATGCTCTTAATCTGCTTGTTGAACTGTGTGCAGTCAATGCTCTGCTGAACGTGCCAAATGGAACAGGATGTCAAGATACTGAATTCGAACCCAAAAGACTTAAATATGAATCAAAAGGTCGCAAACAGCGGAGGCTGGAAATCGGAAATGCTTCCAAAATTTCAGGCCCACTGATTGTCCCTGCAGCCTCTCAGTTCATCCTGTGTTGGATGGTAAACCTGGAAGCGGACTCTTACTTGGCAGGCTGCAGAACCTCCTCACAGGTAGGTACCCTGACTGTCAGTGAGGGCTTGTGGCCTGGGATTGGTTCCCACCTCATGCTCAGGGTGAGCATAAAATTCCAGTCGGATTTCCACGATGGATAACCTTTCGACCTCAGCAGTGAAGTTAGAGGAGAACATGATCTACTTTTCCTGTTTCTGATGCTTATACAGGCCGACAAATTCACAGCAGGACTGGCCCATTCAGCCCCTCGAGCCTGCTACACCATTTGATAAGATCATGGCTGATCCGATTGTGGCCGCAACTCTACTTTCTTGAATATTCCTGTACCCTGAGGCTGCCTTGACAATCCAGTATCTAGCAAACTCAGCCTTAAAATATTCAATGGCCCTATGGCCCTCTCAGAGAAAAACATTCTCTGTATCCTCGTCATAAATCCTTATTTTGAAACTGTGCTCCTCACTCTAGTCTCTCCCACAACAGGAAACAGCCTCTCAGCACCCACCCTGTTAAGTTCCCTCAGTAAGACCATTCTCATTCTTCAGAATTCCAATGGATACAGGCCCAACCTGTTCAACTGCTCCTCATAAGATATCCCTTCATCCCAGGAATCACCACGTGAAACTGCACTGAATTGCTTCTAATGTAATTATATCCTTTCTTAAGTAAGAAGAACAAAACTGCACACAGTACTCGAGATGTGTTCTTACCAACATCCTGTATAACTATAAAACTTCCATGATTTCATATTCCATTCCCTTTGCAACAAACAACATCCTTCCTAATCACTCGCTGTACCTGCATATTAACTTTTTGTGATCATGCATTGATCTGATTTAGTATTGTCACATTAGCATACAGTGAAAAATATTGTTTCTTGCGCGTTGAAAAAGACAAAGCATACCGACCATAGAGAAGGAAAGGAGAGAATGCAAAATATAGTGTTACAGTCATAGCTAGGGTGTAGAAAAAGATCAACTTAATGGAAGGTAGGTCCATTCAAAAGTCTGATGGCAGCAGGGAAGAAGCTGTTCTTGAGTCGGTTGGTATGTGACCTCAGATTTTTGTATCTTTTTCCCGTACATCCAGATCCCTCTGTAATCTCTCTCCATTTAAATAATCAACTGTTTATTTATTCTTCCTGCTAAAGTGGACAAGTTTCCTTCTTCCCACATTATACTCCATCTGCCAATGTCGACTCTTTTTGTCCTCATCAGAATTTACTTTCCTACCAATTGTTGTGTCATCAGCAAACTTAGGAACCTTCCCTTTGATCCCTTCATCCACGTCATTGTTATAAATTGTGCACTGCACAATTCCTGGTACAGTGGAACGATATCCCAGGAGGTCTCAAAGTCAAATGGTTGGGGGAAGGCTATAAGGGGATGGATCAGCAGAGGTGGGGAGTCAGGGATGGGAGAGGTGCATCAGGGGAGAGGAGCTGATGTCAGGGAGGGAACAGAAGGTGAAGGGGAAGGATCGGCAAAAAATGAAACCAAAAGAGAAAACGCTGGAAAATCTCAGCGGGTCTGGCAGCATCTGTAAGGAGAGAAAAGAGCTGGCGTTCCGAGTCCAGATGTCAAAGCTTTGACAAATGGTCATCTGGACTCGAAACTTCAGCTCTTTTCTCTCCTGACAGACGCTGCCAGACCTGCTGAGATTTTCCAGCGTTTTCTCTTTCGGTTTCAGATTCCAGCATCCGCAGTAATTATTTTTCTTTCAACAGAAAATGAATTGAGTGAAGAGTCAAATTTCAAATCTTTCAGAAAAACTGGGCTTTATTTAAGCCTCCAGATTTCAGATAGAAATCTCCCTTTTGCCATGTGGTGATCCACAGATTGTACATTGAGGATTTTAAACCCAATCTAACACTTCACCCGCAATTCTGAACAAGCTGCAAATCTCAACCTTTTTTTTAATTAAATGATTTTCCACATTTCAATCAGTGATTTAATAAAGTTGTGCCTTCTTTTGATTGGTTCACTAGGAAACTGAATTACATCCTTTTCTTTCTGGGCCAGATTTGAAGGAACTGAAGGCTGAGGTGGAGGTGGAATCGCTGGGAGCTAACGTAACAGGTATAGGACACAAGGTTGTGAGTAAACTGAACTGTCTTGGAATCATCTCAGCTCTTGATCAGGAAATCATGGGTTTGAGTCCTGCTGCAGAATCTAACCTGGCACTCCAGTGCTGTGCTGAGGGAGTGCTGCATTGTCATAGGGGACATCTTTTAGATCAGGGGCAGCATTTTCCATTGAACCCGCTGGAGGCGGCTCACCATTGGCCAGCGGTGGGGTCCTCTAGTCCCACCATTGTCAATGGGGTTTCCTGGTGAACGCACCCCTTGCCGCTGGGAAACCATGGGGTGGAGCAGGGGAGGGGTTGTGCCATTGGTGGAACCAGAAGATTCCTCCAGTGTGAACGACTGGAAAATTCCAGCCCAGATGTTGAACTGAGAATTGTCAGCTGGCCATAAAAGATTCCACATCCACTATTTTGAAGAAGAGAAGCAGAATTCTACCAATATTTATCGCTGAAACTTGCATTTAATCACTGTGATTTCAAACAGTTTGCTTTCTTTTATCATCTTGAGGTATTTATAGTCACACATATGCAAATCGACTGAGAAAACTTTCACACAGCATAAACAAATCCACATAACTAGGAGATAAAACTCCTTTTATAAATACTCAAACTATACCACAGATAAATATTCCACTTGTAAATGGATTAACACCCCTTTATACAGAGATAAATACCTCATCTATCTCCATAAATTTGAAGTCATAGAGGTTTACAGCATGGCAACAGGTCCTTCAGCCCAACTTGTTCATGCCGCCCTTTTTTTAAAATCCCGAAGCTAATCCCAATTGCCCACATTTGGCCCATATCCCTCTATATCCATCGTACCCATGTAACTGTCTAAATGCTTTTTAAAAGACAAAATTGTATCCGCCTCTACTACTACCTCTGGCAGCTTGTTCCAGACACTCACCACCCTCTGTGTGAAATAATTGCCCCTCTGGACCCTTTTGTATCTCTCCCTTCTCACCTTAAACCTATGCCCTCTAGTTTTAGACTCCCCTACCTTTGGGAAAAGATATTGACTATCCAGTTGATCTATGCCCCTCATCATTTTATAGACCTCTATAAGATCACCCCTCAGCCTTCTACGCTCCAGAGAAAAAAGTCCCAGTCTATCCAGCTTCTCCTTATAACTCAAACCATCAAGTCCTGGTAGCATCCTAGTAAGTCTTTTCTGCGCTCTTTCTAGTTTAATAATATCCTTTCTATAATAGGGTGACCAGAACTGTACACAGTGTTCCAAGTGTGGCCTTACCAATGTCTTGTACAACTTCAACAAGACGTCCCAACTCCTGTACTCAATGTTCTGACCAATGAAACCAAGCTAACTGAATACCTTCTTCACCACTCTGTCCACCTGTAACTCCACTTTCAAGGAGCTATGAACCTGTACCCCTAGATGTCTTTGTTCTGTAACTCTCCCCAATGCCCTACCATTAACTGAGTAAGTCCTGCCCTGGTTCAATCTACCAGAATGCATCACCTCGCATTTATCTAAATTAAACTCCATCTGCCATTCATCAGCCCACTGGCCCAATTGATCAAGATCCCGTTGCAATCCTAGATAACCTTCTTCACTGTCCACTATGCCACCAATCTTGGTGTCATCTGCAAACTTACTAACCATTATCCCTATATTCTCATCCAAATCATTAATATAAATGACAAATAACAGTGGACCAAGCACTGATCCCTGAGGCACACCACTGGTCACAGGCCTCCAGTTTGAAAAACAACCCACCCTCTTGCTTCTGTCATCAAGCCATTTTTGTATCCATTTAGCTACCTCATCCTGGATCCCATGAGATTCAACCTGATGCAACAACTTACCATGCGGTACCTTGTCAAAGGCCTTGCTAACGTCCGTGTAGACAACATCAACCTTCATCTACCTTCTTGGTTGCCCCTTCAAAAAACTCAGTCAAATTTGTGAGACATGATTTTCCACTCACAAAGCCATGCTGACTGTCCCTAATC
This sequence comes from Mustelus asterias, assembly GCF_964213995.1. Lineage (NCBI taxonomy): Eukaryota > Metazoa > Chordata > Chondrichthyes > Carcharhiniformes > Triakidae > Mustelus > Mustelus asterias. Next base: position 6,661,814 of record NC_135819.1, on the reverse strand, counting down.
AGTCCTTGCGTCTCTAAATGCCTGTAGATCCTGTCTCTCAAAATACCTTCCAACAACTTACCCACTACAGATGTGAGGCTCACTGGCCTGTGGTTCCCAGGCTTTTCCCTGCAGATCTTTTTAAACAAAGGCACATTTGCCACCCTCCAATTTTCAGGCACCGTCATTCGGCTGCCCTTATCTTAACTTGCACCAAGTCCACTCTTCTATCATCATCAAGCAATGTCTTGATTTTAAAATTCTCATCTTTGTTTTCAAATCCCTTCCTAGCCTCAGCCTTCCCTATCTTCTCCAGCACCACAACTCGCTGATATCATAGAATCTACCATGTAGAAGGAGGCCATTTAGCCCATCAAGCCTGCACCGATAACAATCCCACCCCAGGTCCTATCCCCATAACCCCACATATTTACCCTAAGGGGTGACACTAACACTAAGGTGCAATTTAGCATGGCCAATCAACCTAACCCGCACATCTTTGGACTGTGGGAGGAAACCGGAGCACCTGGAGGAAACCCATGCAGACACTGGTGGAGAACGTGCAGACTCCACACACACATGACCCATGGCCAGAATTGAACCCGAGTCCCTGGCACTGAGGCAGCACTGCTAATCACTGTCCACCGTGCCGCCCACTCCTGCACTCCTCTAATTCTGCTGTTTTGTGCATCCCCAATTTTAACTGCTGCAGCAATGATATTCTGTTTTCAGCTGCCTTGGCCCTGAGCTCCGGAATACCCTCTCAACACCACTCTGCCTCTCTATGTCACTTTTCTCCTTGCAGACACTCCAAGGACAGGCTAGGTTTGTATCCGCTGGAGTTTAGAAGGATAAGAGGTGACTTGATTGAAACCCTCATTCTTCTAAACACCAGCAGATACAAACCTAACCTCTCCAACCTTTCCTCATAAGACAACCTGCTTATTCCTGGTATGAGTCTAGTAAACCATTTCTGAACTGCTTCTTACGCATTTGCATCTTTCCTGAAATAATGAGACCAATACACCTCCAGAAGTGGTCTCATCAATGCCTGTACACCTGAAGCATAATCTCCCTATTTGTATAATCAATTCCCCCCACAATAAACAAGAACATTTCATCAGGTTTCCCAATTACTTGCTGCACTGTCGAGCTCTGCAATCTCTCACCATTTAGATAATAAGCTTCCTTTTTACTCTTCCTGCCAAAATGGACAATTTCACTGTTGCCCAGATTACACTCCATTTCCCAGAGTTTTTCCCACTCACCTATGTCACTTTGTAACCTCCAGATGTCCTCTTCACAATTTACTTTCCTACTTATCTTTGTGTCGTCAGCAAATTTAGCAACCAAACCTTCAATCCTTTCATCCAAGTAATTTATATGAATGGTAAAAAGTTGAAACCCCAGCACTGACCCCTGTGTCACAGGGATTAGGAAGGCAAATGGAACTTGGGATTTATTGCAAGGGGAATGGAATATAAAAGTAGGAGGGATTTACTCTACTGTACAGGGCATTGGTGAGAACACACCTGGAATACTGTGTACAGTTATGGTCTCCTTATTTGAAAAAGGATATTAAAAGCACTGCAGAGAAGTACTCAATCCTGGGGTGAAGGGCTTGTTCTTTACGAAAGATTGAACAGGTTGGGCCTATACCCATTGGAGTTTAAAAAAATGAGGGATAATCTTACTGAAACATTTAAGATCCCAAGGAGACTTCATGGCCGGAAAACCAGGATTTCTAGAGTCAAGCTATCAAGTGAAAATTGCATGGCTTTACTTACTGAGCACAGGTTAAAGGTACGTTCATGAGATGAAGATGAATGAGGGGCACAATTTAAATCAATTAGTCAACCCGCGGCAAGGACTAAAAATGTTCTTGAAATGCATTGCCAATTATGTCTTCATCAGATCATTGAGAGAGGTGGTCCATCGAAGTTTGCGCTGCCCATTCTCATCAAGGCAAACTTTTTCTCTCAAGCTTCTGAGAGTAATCATTGCAATACCAGTGTTCTGCCTCAGAGTGGCACTATAATGTACTTTTCCATCCCAAGAATCAAAGATCTCTGTAGATATTAAATATTAACATGCTTCCAAGGAAAACTTCATGCCAAACTGTGGCGTACAACACAGATTTATCATGTTCCAAGATCAGAATATGGTCAAAGCTAATACTGAGTCAGCAGGCCGGGGCTTCAAACCCCTCTCCACACAATTGAGGTTATAATTTTTACAGACCCTCTCAGTGCAGCACTGAGGGAGTGCTGCATTGAGGGGGCAGTACTGAGGGAGCGCTGCATTGAGGGGGCAGTACTGAGAGAGCGCTGCATTGAGGGGGCAGCACTGAGGGAGCACTGCATTGAGGGGGCAGTACTGAAGGAGCGCTGCATTGAGGGGGCAGTACTGAGGGAGTGCTGCATTGAGGGGGCAGTACTGAGAGAGCGCTGCATTGAGGGGGCAGTACTGAGGGAGCGCTGCATTGAGGGGGCAGTACTGAAGGAGCGCTGCATTGAGGGGGCAGTACTGAGGGAGTGCTGCATTGAGGGGGCAGTACTGAGGGAGCGCTGCATTGAGGGGGCAATACTGAGGGAGCGCTGCATTGAGGGGGCAGTACTGAGAGAGCGCTGCATTGAGGGGGCAGTACTGAGAGAGCGCTGCATTGAGGGGGCAGTACTGAAGGAGCGCTGCATTGAGGGGGCAGAACTGAGGGAGCGCTGCATTGAGGGGGCAGCACTGAGGGAGCACTGCATTGAGGGGGCAGTACTGAAGGAGCGCTGCATTGAGGGGGCAGTACTGAGGGAGCACTGCATTGAGGGGGCAGTACTGAAGGAGCGCTGCATTGAGGGGGCAGCACTGAGAGAGCACTGCATTGAGGGGGCAGTACTGAAGGAGCGCTGCATTGAGGGGGCAGCACTGAGAGAGCACTGCATTGAGGGACTACACTGAGAGAGCACTGCATTGAGGGGGCAGTACTGAGAGAGCACTGCATTGAGGGGGCAGTACAGAGGAGCGCTGCATTGAGGGAGCAGTACTGAGAGAGCATTGCATTGAGGGGGCAGCACTGAGGGAGCACTGCATTGAGGGGGCAGCACTGAGGGAGCACTGCATTGAGGGGGCAGTACTGAAGGAGCGCTGCATTGAGGGAGCAGTACTGAGAGAGCACTGCATTGAGGGGGCAATACTGAGGGAGCGCTGCATTGAGGGGGCAGTACTGAGGGAGCGCTGCATTGAGGGAGCAGTACTGAGAGAGCACTGCATTGAGGGGGCAATACTGAGGGAGCGCTGCATTGAGGGGGCAGTACTGAAGGAGCGCTGCATTGAGGGAGCAGTACTGAGAGAGCACTGCATTGAGGGGGCAATACTGAGGGAGCGCTGCATTGAGGGGGCAGTACTGAGGGAGCGCTGCATTGAGGGGGCAGTACTGAGGGAGCACTGCATTGAGGGGGCAGTACTGAAGGAGTGCTGAATTGAGGGGGCAGTACTGAGAGAGCGCTGCACTGAGGAGGCAGTACTGAGGGAGCACTGCATTGAGGGGGCAGTACTGAAGGAGCGCTGCATTGAGGGGGCAGTACTGAGAGAGCACTGCATTGAGGGACTACACTGAGAGAGCACTGCATTGAGGGGGCAGTACTGAGAGAGCACTGCATTGAGGGGGCAGTACTGAGCGAGCACTGCATTGAGGGGGCAGTACTGATGGAGCGCTGCATTGAGGGGCCAGTACTGAGGGGGCACTGCATTCTGAGGGAGCACTGCATTGAGGGAGCACTGAGAGAGCACTGCATTGAGGGGGCAGTACTGAGGGAGCGCGGCACTGTGGGAGGGGCAGTACTGAGGGAGCACTGCACTGTGGGAGGGGCAGTACTGAGGGAGCACTGCACTGTGGGAGGGGCAGTACTGAGGGAGCACTGCACTGTGGGAGGGGCAGTACTGAGGGAGCACTGCACTGTGGGAGGGGCAGTACTGAGGGAGCACTGCACTGTGGGAGGGGCAGTACTGAGGGAGCACTGCACTGTGGGAGGGGCAGTATGGGGGAGCACAGCACTGTGGGAGAGGCAGTACTGAGGGAATGCTGCACTGTGGGAGAGGCAGTACTGAGGGAGCACTGCACTGTGGGAGGGGCAGTACTGAGGGAGCACTGCACTGTGGGAGGGGCTGCACTGTGGGAGGGGCAGTGCTGAGGGAGCACTGCACTGTGGGAGGGGCAGTACTGAGGGAGCACTGCACTGTGGGAGGGGGCAGTATGGGGGAGCACAGCACTGTGGGAGAGGCAGTACTGAGGGAATGCTGCACTGTGGGAGAGGCAGTACTGAGGGAGCACTGCACTGTGGGAGGGGCAGTACTGAGGGAGCACTACACTGTTGGAGGGGCAGTACTGAGGGAATGCTGCACTGTGGGAGAGGCAGTACTGAGGGAATGCTGCACTGTGGGAGAGGCAGTACTGAGGGAGCGCGGCACTGTGGGAGGGGCAGTACTGAGGGAGCACTGCACTGTGGGAGGGGCAGTATGGGGGAGCACAGCACTGTGGGAGAGGCAGTACTGAGGGAATGCTGCACTGTGGGAGAGGCAGTACTGAGGGAGCACTGCACTGTTGGAGGGGCAGTACTGAGGGAATGTTGCACTGTGGGAGAGGCAGTACTGAGAGAATGCTGCACTGTGGGAGAGGCAGTACTGAGGGAGCACTGCACTCTGGAAGAGGCAGTACTGAGGGAATGCTGCACTGTTGGAGGGGCAGTACTGAGGGAGCACTGCACTCTGGAAGAGGCAGTACTGAGGGAATGCTGCACTGTTGGAGGGGCAGTACTGAGGGAGCACTGCACTCTGGAAGAGGCAGTACTGAGGGAATGCTGCACTGTTGGAGGGGCAGTACTGAGGGAGAACTGCACTCGGGAAGAGGCAGTACTGAGGGAATGCTGCACTGTGGAACAGGCAGTACTGAGGGAGCACTGCACTGTTGGAGTGGCAGTACTGAGGGAATGCTGCACTGTGGGAGAGGCAGTACTGAGGGAGCACTGCACTGTTGGAGTGGCAGTACTGAGGGAATGCTGCACTGTGGGAGAGGCAGTACTGAGGGAATGCTGCACTGTGGGAGAGGCAGTACTGAGGGAATGCTGCACTGTGGAACAGGCAGTACTGAGGGAGCACTGCACTGTTGGAGTGGCAGTACTGAGGGAATGCTGCACTGTGGGAGAGGCAGTACTGAGGGAATGCTGCACTGTGGGAGAGGCAGTACTGGGGAGGACTGATGGTGAAATTTGAATTCAATAAAACTCTGGAATTAAGAGTCTACTGATGACCATGAAACCATCGTCAATTATCGTTTAAAAATCCTACTGGTTCACTAGTGTCCTTTGGGGAAGGAAATCTGCGACTCTTACCTGGTCTGGCCCACATGTGACTCCAGGTTCAAATGCCCTCTAACATGGAGGGCAGTTAGGGATGGACAATAAGTGCTGGCCCAGCCAGCAACGCCCACATCCCTCAAATAAATCAGAAAAGACATTATAATAATAACTGAAATTCATTGGTTGTAAAGCATTTTGAGATGTCATGAGATTGTGACAGGTGCTACAGAAATGCAAGTCTTTCTTGTCTGAGCTAGCGGTGGTCTCGTCCCTGCCGTATGCCACCTTGCAGCTTTTAAATTTATGTTTCCAGCTCCATAATTTTTGTCCGTTCAAACACTCAATACACTTTGCTATGGGCAACATCCAGATTGTTCATTCATGAGTTGGTCGTTGCACAAAAGGCCTTAAATACAAACATCTGTTGCTAACAATTGAAGCCTTGGGATGGAAAGCTGCAGGTTAATAATAATTCCCACAAGCACCGTATTCTTTCGAAATGTGAAAAATAGTATCGATATTCCGACGGTCCAAAGTTTCAGCTGCCTTTGTATTCTTGTAAATCTTCTGCGGAACTGAATACTTTCACATGATCAACTTTTGAACTACAGAAATTCTGTCTCTTTGAGTTGTCGATATCTGAGCTTCTGAGCAAAGCTCCTTCTAAAAAGGCTAAAAGCAAATTACTGCGGATGCTGGAATCTGAAACCAAAAGAGAAAATGCTGGAAAATCTCAGCAGGTCTGGCAGCACCAGGAAGGAGAGGAAAGAGCTGGCGTTTCAAGTCCAGATGACCCTTTGTCAAAGCTGATAAGCAGTTGGTTTGAGGTCTGGGCTTTGACCAAGGACTTGAAACGTCAACTCTTTTCTCTGCTTCCTGGTGCTGCCAGACCTGCTGAGATTTTCCAGCGTTTTCTCTTTTCGCTCCTTTTAAAAAGAATTAGCAATATCATTTTCTGGTTCTGATGTCAGAATATGAACTAACCTGCAATTTTCATCCTGTGACATCATCTGTTCATGTTTAATTGTACCTTGTTTTACAATCTAAACGCACTCTCTCTCTGCTCTACTCCCACGTGAGGCTTTGGAATTATAAATCTCGAGCCTACACAGATTAGTGGGATTCACAGTTTAGTATAATCTGTGATAATGTGCACCAGTCACTTTCCAGCAATGGTCACTGAATATTGACCAGGAGCAGGAACTCTGGCTGACTATTCCAGCTCCAGTACATTTGATCTGAATCTGAGCTCTTGACAGTCAGCCTGTCCCAGCTGGAGTAATAGTATAGTCTCCGCTACCCAAACTAGCCATCTGATGTGGGTGGCACAGTGGTTAGTACTGCTGCCTCACAGGATTCGATTCCCTGCTTGGGTCACTGTCTGTGTGGAGTTTGCACATTCTCCCCGTGTCTGCGCGGGTTTCCTCCGGGTGCTCCAGCTTCCCCCCACAGTCCGAAAGACGTGCTGTTAGGTGCATTGGCCGTGCTAAATTCTCCCTCACTGTACCTGAATAGGGACGGAGTGTGGCGACTAGGGGATTTTCACAGTAACTTCATTGCAGTGTTAATATAAACCTACTTGTGACTAATAAATAAACTTTAAAACTGATGATCACAAGTATAGTATGAGGTCTCAACTTTTTTATTCATTCGTTCTTGGGACATGGGCATCGCCGGCTGGCCAGCATTTATTGCCCACCCCTAATTGCCTTTGAATTGAGTGGCTTGCTAGGTCACATCAGAGGGCAGTTAAGAGGCAACCACGTTGCTGTGGGTCTGGAGTCACATGTAGGCCAGATCAGGTAAGGAAGGCAGATTTCCTTCCCTAAAGTATTGAAGCAGATGGGTTTTTCTGACAATGGTTTAATTGTCATCAGTAGATTTTTAATTCCAGATATTTTTATTGAATTCAAATTTCACCATCTGCCGTGGCGGGATTTGAACCCGGGTCCCCAGAACATCAGCTAAGATTAATAGTCTAACGATAATACCACTAGCCTGGTAGTGTGTGGGGCTACCTGTTCTGATATGGCAAAAGAGTGGGACATTGTGGAAGTGTGGGTTTATTTCTTCTCCTTTCCACCCTTACCCAGCCTCTGGTGCTGCCTTCAGCCTTTTCTCTCTCTATCTCTCCCTGCTTTTATTCACATTCATGTCTGGTTTGCTCAATTTCCTGTTGCATCTGGTGTCCTATCGTTGCTCCTCCCTCTGCTAACTAATGGGATATTCATTGTGAAACTTGAAATGGGTCTTTCCTGACTGAAGTTAACAAAATTAGCCCCAGAAATGTTCAACTCATCAAGCAGCATCCACCACTTTATGCTTTGTTCCCGTGTGAAACCAGTAAGACGTGCTACATGTAAAACAGCAATGTCATTTACGCAAAGGCATCTGGACAGGAATGAAAACTGAAAATAAAACCATCACTCAATACAATTACTCTGGTCATTACTGGCCTGAAACAACTCATTACTGGCCTGGGAATGCTCAGAGCGAGCAATTACTGTAGTATTAAAGTGGATAGAACCATTCCATTACAACCACTGACAGGCAATCCATTAACATTTATTTTTCATTCAAAGTAAATGAGGATACACATTTAGAGGTAGACCCCACACAATCTATCAGTGTGAAATTAATAGATAAGGGCTCAGAAGTCTGCTCTCCAGTCAATTAACATTTGTCTCAATGGGAACTGTCAATCTTTCTTATCACCAGTAAGGTACAGAGATTTAGCCAAGTGTTCCCATCCTGAGCAGATGGATCACTGAATCCTACTGAATTTCTAAGAGCAGCAAGCAGGGTTTTAAATATTGGAATTGGTTCTTGAAGTAACAGCAGGAGCTCAGTGGTTTGGATTTATTTTATAATGAGTGTGTGACTGTTCTAGTGCAGTTTAGCACTGGTATAGGGCACCAATCTGCTGATGAAAGCAGCAGAGTGCTCCACACACTGCATCCAGCTCTGCTACAACAGAATGAACAGTACTGCTTGAAAAGGTCAACATTTTACAGGTGTGACATTATCAGTGCATCTCCTGTGTGGCTTGAGTTGTCACTGTTACACTTTGCAGATCAGTTTACTCGTAGTTAATTTATTTGTTCCTACTGAATCAATGTTCTACCTCGTCGCCTTTGATTTAATGCCATCAAGATAATTTTAGAATGGGACAGTGAAGTGAGAATTAGTTTCTCACCAACATCAAACTATATCTGTAACTCCTTTCAGAGTCAAATGAGCTGAAACCTTCCCCACTCACCACATTGTGGTGAACCATCGTTGGTTACCACTGTGGGGTTATTCTAATGTTGTTGTTGGGCTAGGGTGTTCACACTGTGGGGTTGTTATAATGTTGTTGTTGGGCTAGGGTGTTTACACTGTGGGATTAATACACCTGTGGTGGTTGCTGTTGTGGCACATCCCAGTCGGGCCCCACCTCCTGGGAGAGGTATAAGACCCTCTGCTCGGGCGGGACCCCTCCAGTCTGGAATGGTGTACTCGTGTTTAAATAGTTCCATTGTTAGACAATAATAGCCTTCAATTACAGAAGCCTTGTGTCTTGTGCTCGATTATCGCGCATCAATTTTATTGTCTAACACGAAACTCTCGACGGAAAGGAGAGTATGGAACAAATGCTAAAGCCAGAGCGTCTGACGCTGGATCCACGTGCGGTCGGCGCCTCTAACACCTTCGACCACTGGCTGAAGTGTTTCGAGGACTACCTGGCAGCCTCTGCAGCGGTCACCACAGATAACGACAGACTCCAGGTCCTCCATGCGAGGGTAAGCGACACTGTCTACCTCGCGATTCGTGCGGCCACCACTTACCCGAGGGCCCTCGAGCTTTTGAAAAAGCGCTACACGAGACCTCCCAACGAGATCCACGCTCGTTACCTCCTCGCTACACGACGTCGGCAGTCAGGCGAAACCATGGAGGATTACGCCAATGAGCTCTTGCAGCTTGCCAGGGGCTGTGACTGCAAAGCTGTGTCGGCTGAGCAGTACATGTACGACCTCGCCCGAGATGCGTTTGTGGCAGGGGTAGGATCTTCGTACATCCGGCTCAAGCTGTTGGAGAAGGGGAATCTCAACCTGACCCAAGCTATGGAGATGGCTGAAATGCTGGAGGCGGCGTCGAAGAGCTTGGCCCTGTATCCGGAGGACCACGTGGAGACAACGTGGCAGGAGCAGTCACAAATCCCTCCTCGCCCCACGGGCTTGCGCTCCCATATTGACCCGACGACGGCGGCAGCCCCAGGCGGCCCGCGGTGCTATTTCTGCGGAGGAGCCAAGCATCCACGGCAAAAGTGTCCTGCTAAAGCGGTGGTCTGCAATCAATGCGGTAAAAAGGGGCACTACGCGAAAGTCTGCAGATCGAAGCCCAAGAACGGCAGTGCAGCCTGTGACCCTCCAGAACGGAGATCATCTCCATCGACGTCGCAGTACCCACGAGGTCCGTCCACGTGCGAGCCCAGGACGACGCCATTGTGGTTGGCGGAGTCGGAGGAGGATGACCACCAGGAGTCGCTACGCTTGGCGCCCTCAACCATGTGCGATTCATGGGGGTGGCCATCTTGGTCGACAACGACCAGGAGCGACCAGCAGGGGTCCTCAGCATCAACCTCGACTGCCTGCAGTGACGTCCAAGGGCCAACGGTGGCGTCGATCACCCTGGACCAGGCTAAGCACCACAGGCTTGACTGTTCAATGATGAACATTAAGGTAAATGGTCGTACTGTTTATTGTCTGTTTGACAGCGGGAGCACTGAGAGCTTTATTCACCCTGACACTGTAAAGAGGTGTGGACTCCGGGTTCTACCTGCCAAACAGACAATTTCTATGGCATCACGGTCCCGGTCTGTACCGATCCAAGGACGTTGTGTGGTAACTCTGGAAGTGCAGGGCACAATTTACGAGCAATACAGGCTCCTTGTGTTGCCGCATCTTTGCGCGCCAATTCTCCTCGGACTAAACTTTATGGTCCACATGAAGAGTGTGATCCTACAGTACGGTGGGCCACTCCCTTCGCTGACAGTAGGGGATCAGCCGCAGCCTCCAAATTGTCCAAAGCGCCCCGCATGCAATCTTTCCACACTAAAGATCACCACACCCTCTTTATTTAAGAATCTGGTACCAGGCTGCAAGTCCATCGCTACTAAAAGTAGGCGTTGCAGTGCTGAAGATCGGATCTTCATCAGATCTGAGGTTCAGCGGCTCCTCAAAGAAGGGATCATACAGCCCAGCGTTAGTCCGTGGAGAGCACAGGTCGTGGTGGTTAAGAGCGGGAACTAACCCCGGATGGTCATTGACTACAGTCAGACCATTAATCGATATACGCAGCTGGATGCATATCCTCTCCCGCGCATATCTGATATGGTCAATCAGATTGCGCAGTACCGGGTGTTCTCCACCATAGACCTTAAGTCCGCCTACCACCAACTCCCCATCCGCCCAGAGGACCGACATTACACGGCTTTTGAGGCGGATGGTCGTCTGTATCAGTTTCTTAGGGTTCCATTTGGTGTCACCAATGGGGTCTCGGTCTTCCAGCGTGCTATGGACCGAATGGTGGACCAGAACGGGCTGCGGGCTACCTTCCCGTACCTGGATAATGTCACCATCTGCGGCCATGATCAGCAGGACCATGACACAAATCTCCAGAACTTTATGCGCAATGCATCTCGCCTGAATCTGACCTACAACAGGGAGAAGTGTGTATTCCGTACGCGCCGGTTAGCCATCCTGGGATATGTAGTGGAAAACGGGGTCATTGGCCCCGATCCCGACCGTATGCGCCCCCTTGCTGAACTTCCTTTGCCCGCTAGCGCAAAAGCACTGAGGAGATGCCTAGGCTTCTTCTCCTATTATGCGCAGTGGGTCCCCAACTACGCGGACAAAGCCCGTCCGCTTATTAAGTCCACGACTTTTCCACTCACGCCAGAGGCCCAATTGGCCTTCAAGGCATTGAAAAGCGACATTGCGAAAGCCACGATGCACGCGGTGGATGAATCCATCCCTTTTCAGGTGGAAAGTGATGCATCTGATTTCGCCCTGGCCGCCACACTAAACCAGGCAGGCAGGCCCGTCGCGTTTTTTTCCCGCACCCTTCAAGGTCCCGAAATTCGGCATTCAGCGGTGGAAAAGGAGGCCCAGGCTATTGTGGAGGCCGTCAGACACTGGCGCCATTACCTGGCGGGGAAGCGGTTCACCTGATCACGGACCAGCGGTCCGTGGCGTTTATGTTCAATAATACGCAGAGGGGCAAGATCAAGAATGACAAGATCTTGCGGTGGAGAATTGAGCTCTCCACCTATAATTACGATATTATGTAACGTCCAGGGAAACTCAATGAGCCCTCGGATGCCCTCTCGCGCGGAACATGCGCTACTATGCAGGAGGACTGCTTGAACGCCCTCCATAATGACCTGTGCCATCCTGGGGTCACTCGGCTCTACCACTTCATCAAAGCCCGCAATCTGCCTTACTCGGTGGAGGATGTCAGGTCAGTGACAAGGAGCTGTCGGATTTGCGCGGAATGCAAACCGCACTTTTACCGACCTGACCGGGCACATTTGGTCAAGGCCACTCGCCCCTTCGAGAGGCTGAGTGTGGATTTTAAGGGCCCCCTTCCCTCAACAGACCGGAACGTGTACTTTCTTAACATCATAGACGAGTACTCCCGGTTCCCGTTTGTTGTCCCCTGTGCGGACACGTCGACTGCCACGGTGATCAAGGCATTCCGTGATCTTTTTACCCTGTTCGGGTACCCCTGCTATATACATAGCGACAGGGGCTCGTCGTTCATGAGTAACGACTTGAGGCAATTCCTGCTCTCATACGGGATTGCCTCTAGTAGAACCACGAGTTACAACCCTAGGGGCAACGGACAGGTGGAGAGAGAGAATGCTACAGTCTGGAAGGCTGTCCTATTGGCACTGAAGTCCAAAGGCCTTCCAGTCTCCCACTGGCAGGAGGTCCTCCCAAATGCGCTTCACTCCATTCGCTCCCTCCTGTGTACGGCAACCAATGCTACTCCCCACGAGAGGATGTTCTCATTCCCTCGGAAGTCGTCCTCGGGGATATCTTTACCAGCCTGGTTGACGTACCCAGGACCCGTCCTTCTGCGGCGACATGTAAGGGCCCGCAAGTCCGACCCCTTGGTCGAACCGGTCCACCTCCTCCACGCCAACCCTCAGTATGCCTATGTGGCATATCCTGACGGGCGAGTGGACACAGTCTCGATCCGAGACATTGCGCCCGCAGGGGACGTAGCAACTCCTGTCGCTCCCATACCCCCAGTCACGAATCCCCTATCTCTTATTTCTCCCCCGGACGTGGCGCGGTCAGCACCGGGACCAGTGCATAACAGTTATACTCCACTGTACAGCTTGCCTGAGACTCGGAGATCGGCGCCACCGCAGAAGGTACCGGGATCCCCTGCACTACCGCTTCATCAGGGTCAACCGGCCCGTGAGTCCTCGAGGGGACAGCCGGACGCTGTTTTGGAGAGAACGCCACCGCAAGCACCTGCTCCGGTGTCACAGCCGGTATTGAGGAGGTCACAACGACGGTGCGGTCCTCCAGACCGTCTGGACTTGTAGATTTTTTTTGTATATATATATAGTCTGTTTTCGCACCCCGCCGGCCTTCGTTCTCAAAGGAGGGGTGAATGTGGTGAACCATCGTTGGTTACCACTGTGGGGTTATTCTAATGTTGTTGTTGGGCTAGGGTGTTCACACTGTGGGGTTGTTATAATGTTGTTGTTGGGCTAGGGTGTTTACACTGTGGGATTAATACACCTGTGGTCGTTGCTGTTGTGGCACATCTCAGTCGGGCCCCGCCTCCTGGGAGAGGTATAAGACCCTCTGCTCGGGCGGGACCCCTCCAGTCTGGAATGGTGTACTCGTGTTTAAATAGTTCCACTGTTAGACAATAATAGCCTTCAATTACAGAAGCCTTGTGTCTTGTGCTCGATTGTCGCGCATCACACATACAAAGAACAAAGAAAATTACAGCACAGGAACAGGCCCTTCGGCCCTCCAAGCCTGCACCGACCATGCTGCCCAACTTAACTAAAACCCTCTACCCTTCCGGGGACCATATCCCTCTACTCCCATCCTATTCATGTATTTGTCCAGACGCCCCTTAAAAGTCACGAACCTATCCATTTAGTCACACTGTACAGAATCGAATCCCTTTGCTCTTTACAGAATCCAGGAGCCAATTTCTCCTAATATAAAAGCAAATTACTGCGGATGCTGGAATCTGAAACAAAACCAGAAAATGCTGGTCTGACAGCATCTGTGGAGAGAGAATAGAGCCAACATTTCGCGTCTGGATGATCCTTCATCACAAACCCTCTTGCCCTGTACAGAATCCAGGGGGGTCAAACTCCTTTGGACTGTATAGAATCCAGGGCCCAATCCCCCTCACCCTGTACAAAATTTAGGGGTCAAACTCCTTTGTTGTACAGAATCGAGTGGATTAAACCATTCCCAGAATCTCGAATCTATGTGGTGTCTTTGAACTTTTAACGTGAATTAATGAAAGAATTGATTCTGACAGACAAGAAGAAAAATCCCCTTCTCCGTGATAGGGTTCAGGAGGCCAAATAAGGAAATTAGTCCTTGAGTTGGTACCCATGTTCCTGACTCCCAGCTAGGATAGTCTCATCTCTTTCCTATGACAGCTGTGAAGATCTGTGGCTATTTGTCTGATAGCTCAATCCTTGTGGGCACAAGTCTTTCCCAGAGCTAATTTGCAATTTCACTATAAGTAACCATAAAGATGTGGAGAGGAAAATGGAAGCAGGTGGAGAATTTTGGTTGCAATTAAAGTGTGGTAATAGACAGAAAGAAAGGAGCTTTATTCTGCATCTAATCCATATTGTACTGGTCTGAATGACAATGTATGGTGTCTCATGGTTCCCAGAAGTTCATAATAATCACACTGTTGGACACGATAGGTATTGGAACTGACACTGTATTTTTCACCTCTCCACACTGTGGAGCGATAGATTGTTATTTTGACACACTGACTATAGTGCAGCAGTGAGTGATGTAGCATCCTAAATACTTATGTGTACTGACACATAACAATACAGTTCCTAACTCCTCTCACATAAGGTAATAATATAACATCCATCTTTCTTTTAAAAAATATGCCTCTTAATATCAAAGTAATCTCTCATTCTCAATCATTATTTTAATGTGTAAATTAAAGACTTTCATAATTAAACTGAATGTCTTAAGTATTTTTTATTGCTTGTTTTCTTTTCTCGAATATATTCATACATGTTTTTCAGCACAGAAGGAGGCCATTTGGCCTATATGTCCACACTTGTCACCAAAGATCTGACTACACTAATCCCATTTTCCAGCACTTGCCAAATAGCCCTGGAGGCTACAGCAGCGCAAGTGAATATCTAAACACTTCTTAAATGTTACAAGAGTTTCTGACTCAGCCACCCTTTCAGACAGTGAGTTCCAGACTCCCACCACCGTCTGGGTGAAAGAGTTCCTCTCCTAGCCTTTCACCCCTTCCCTTAAATCTATGCCCCTTGTTATTGGCCCCTCCACTAATGGAAAAAGTGCCTTATCAACCCTATCTATGCCCCTCATTATCTTACATTATTCACAGCATTGCTTGGCCAGTAGCATGTTGTGCCTCCACCTCATGGAATAGGCATTCACTGCTCTCAGTCCTTCTGTAGTAGCAGCTACTTGCAGAATGACAAGTTTCTTCCTGTTTGTAGTATGACAAACTTGTCTCCCTGCACACTACTTCTTTGAGTTTGCTGAAATTCCTCTACATTACTCTGATCACTGTTAGCATTCTACATGGCTTCATGACCTGCTGTTGTAGCCACAGTATTTACACAGTTAGTCCAGTTACACAAAGAACAAAGAAAATTACAGCACAGGAAGAGGCCCTTTGGCTCTCCAAGCCTGCACCAACCAGGCTACTCATCTCAATTGTAACTCCCCACCCTTCCGGGGACCATATCCCTCTATTTCCATCCTATTTATGTATTTGTCAAGACGTCCCTTAAAAGTCACTATCGTATCTGCTTCCACTACCTCCCCCGCAGCGAGTTCCAGGTGCCCACCACCCTCTGTGTAAAAGACTTGTCTCGTACATCTCCTTTAAACCTTGCCCCTCGCACCTTATGAACATGCCATTCATATATCTGACACCAGACTCCCAAAACAACTGCGCCACTTTGGATACAAAACTGGCTCGGTCAAAGAAGACAGAGGGTAGCAATGGAAGGGTGCATTTCTGAATGGAGGGCTGTGACAAGTGGAGTTCCTCAGGGATCAGTGCTGGGACCTTTGCTGTTTGTAATATATATAAATGATTTGGAGGAAAATGTAAGTAGATTGATTAGTAAGTTTGCGGACGACACAAAGGTTGGTGCATTTGCGGATAGCGATGAGGACCATCAAAGGATACAGCAGGATATAGATTAGTTGGAGACTTGGGCAGAGAGATGGCAGATGGAGTTTAATCCGGACAAATGTGAGGTAATGCATTTTGGAAGGTCTCATACAGATAGGAAATAGACAGTAAATGGCAGAACCCTGAAGAGTATTGATAGGCAAAAGGATCTGGGTGTACAGGTACACAGGTCACTGAAAGTGGCAATGCAGGTGGAGAAGGTAGTCAAGAAGGCATATGGCATGCTTGCCTTCATCGGCTGGGGTATTGAGTTTAAAAATTGGCGAGTCATGTTGACGCTTTATAGAACCTTAGTTAGGCCGCACTTGGAATATAGTGTTCAATTCTGGTCGCCACACTACCAGAAGGATGTGGAGGCTTTGGAGAGGGTACAGAAAAGATTTACCAGGATGTTGCCTGGTATGGAGGGCATTAGCTATGAGGAGAGGTTGGAGAAACTTGGTTTGTTCTCACTGGAGCGGCGAAGGTTGAGGGGAGATCTGATAGAGGTCTACAAGATTATGAGAGGCATGGACAGAGTGGATAGTCAGAAACTTTTTCCCAGGGTGGAAGAGTCAATTACTAGGGGGCATAGGTTTAAAAGAGATGTATGAGGCAGATTTTTTACACAGAGAGTGGTGGGTGCCTGGAACTCGTTGCTAGGGGAGATAGTGGAAGCGGATACGGTAGTGACTTTTAAGGGGCGTCTTGACAAGTACATGAATGAGATGGGAATAGAGGGATATGGTCCCAGGAAGCATAGGGGGTTTTAGTTAAGTCGGGCAGCATGGTCGGTGCAGGCTTGGAGGGCCAAAGGGCCTGTTCCTGTGCTGTAATTTTCTTTGTTCTTTGTACTTTGAATTGTGTTAGGGCAGGAGACTCCTAGAAGGGCAGCAGAAATGCCTAAGGGATGTCCCTGAAGCAGCTCTGTCGAGGTCAAACATAACCACTGATTCGTGGGCGACGTTGGCTCATAACCGACCAAAATGAAGAAGGCTCTATTGCGAAGGCACTGAACACATTAAGACACTTCCTCGGGAACATGCAGAAACAAAGTCAAGGTATCAAGAAGGAGCACACTAATTTCCAAACAACCCATCTACTCCACACTTCAAGCACCACCTGTCCTGTATGTGGCAGAGTCTGCAGATCGTGCTTTGTAATTGTCGACCATCAAAACTCATCAAACCGGAGTGGAAGAAAGTCACCCTCAATCCTAGAGATTGCTTAAGAAGGAGACGAAGGAGATGTAGCATCCTGAATACTTACGTATATATGCACAAAATAATATAGAATCCCTACAGTGCAGAAGACCATTTGGCCCGTCAAGGCTGCACTAACTCTCCAAAAGAGCATCTTACCCAGGCCCATTTGCCCCATCCCTGTAACCCCAGGAATTTTCCATGGCTAATCCACCTAACCTACACATCTTTGGACACTAAAGGGCAATTTAGCATGGCCAATCCACCTAACCTGCACATCTTTGAACTGTGGGAGGAAACTGGAGCACCCGGAGGAAACCCACGCAGACACAGAGGAGAACGTGCAAACTCCACACAGACAGTCACCCAAGGCCGGAATTGAACCTGGGTCCCTGACGTTGAGATGCAGCAGAGCTAAACACTGTGTCGAGCTCTTCTTGAGTAATATAAGGATAAGGTGAGGCAAATGGAAACATTACACTCAGGCAGATGAAGATTTTTGATTGTGATTAAGGCATAGCAATAGAATAAAAAGAACTTTATTCTGCATCTAATCCATGTTGTATTGAACAATGTAGAAAATATCTCAGTATAAATGTAACTCGTGATATACCTGGTCTGGGAGTGCTTGATAGTCTATAAAGAATATCAAATGCTCCATTCCCCCGAATCTGAAAGGTCATCTAGAAAAAAATCACCAGATAATCAATAAAGGAAGTAAACTATCACTTTATAGCTCAAAGGATTTCATTGGATCTTCCTTTAGCTTTATCAGGTTGCCTAACAATGAGTTGGCACCAAAATTGTTTGAAGGAAATTGAATCCTTAATATGTAATCCTGATTTAGTCAGAATTTTGCAGCATTCAGCATATCTGAATGCCATCTATCTTCTAACTAATTTTATTTAATGACAGCAACATATGCCAAGATACTTGAATTTTCCTTTACCTTGCAATTTAGACTCATTCCCTAATGAAAATGCAGGGTTGAATTTAAAAATACTGCAAAGTAAATTCATACAATTTAGAAGTGTGGTCTTTTGTAACTGCCCCAGAGGTTGTGCTGTTGTCAGTGCTCTTACGTATACATGCACAAAATAATATAGAATCCCTACAGTGCAGAAGACCATTTGGCCCATCAAGGCTGCACTAACTCTCCAAAAGAGCATCTTACCCAGGCCCATCTGCCCCATCCCTGTAACCCCAGGAATTTTCCATGGCTAATCCACCTAACCTACACATCTTTGGACACTTTATAATCCCCACAGCTTGCCTGGACTTGCAGAGTCTCACTAACTGTCCTGTCTGGAGACAATACACATCTCTTTAACCTGTCTTAATGCTCTCTCCACTCACATTGTTTGTACCTTTAAGACTTGATCAGCTGTAAGTATTCGCATTCCAACCATTTTTCTGTAAATTGAGTTTGTGTCTTTATGTGCCTTGTTTGTGAACAGAATTCCCACTCACCTGAAGAAGGAGCTTAAGGCTCCGAACGCTTGTGGCTTTTGCTACCAAATAAACCTGTTGGACTTTAACCTGGTGTTGTTAAACTTCCTACTGTGTTTACCCCAGTCCAACGCCGGCATCTCCACATCAGTACTCTGTCTACCCAGCCCAAAATGTCTGACAGCAGGTGTGAGCAAAAGAAGCAGAATCACCTGCGAAATAATGCCTGACTCCCGATCATAGTCACTCAACAGCATGAGTAGCAAGTCACAGATGCAATTTATGTCCTTTGTTCATATCCCTGTGTGCTCAATAAGCATTGCACATTCTCCACATTAATTAAGTGTTCAAAGACAGACTTATGTTTGCACTGCACTTTATTTCAGCTCTTAGAATCAAGAAGTTGTGATGTACTAAATAATTTGAAGCTTAAGGGCCTTAGCTTGAACTATTAACTTCTCAAAGTCTTCCCAGTTCTGCTGGAGGGACATTGACCTGACATATTAACTCCATTTCTCTTCCCCAGATGCTGCCTGATTTGATGAATATAGCCAGCATTTTCTTTTCTCATAACTATCTTTTATTTCTCTTGCTGGCCAAGGTTGGATCATTTTCCTTGGGGTTTTCATTCCTTAAGGGAATATATCTTTGCTGCAAATTTTGAATTAATTATTTAAATGTTTTCCATTGCTTATCTACCATCAAAATATTTGTCTGGTTTCCCAATGTACTTTAGCCAACTCACTCCTCATAATATCTCTGAAGTTTGCCTTAAGAACATAAATTCATACTTAGCGTGGTGGTGTGCCCCTTTAAGGGGCCAGTTATTGAGCGGTCACATGACTCATCCGGCCAATTGTGGCAAGGAGCACGAATCGAGAGCAGGAGCATGGGCTTTCTGGCAGTCGGGAGTCCCGGAGTTGTGGAGTTCGAAAGCATTCTTATCTTTGTCTTGTCATTTTCCCCCAAATAAACCCCAGTGGGTTTATCTGTCTTGTTGGTTGACAGTTTCTCGCAGCTGTTACATTTGGCGACAAGGAGGGGGGGGGGGGGGGGGCGAGGGCGAGAATCAGGCGTCGGCTGAAAAACATGTTCCATGGTGGTTACCAAACCTGTTCCGATGCTCCTGGTCCATCCCGCCGGCCCCAATCGGGTTCCTGGCCACAGCAGTCAGGAATCCAATAACTATTACAAAGGCCTCCTTTGCATCTCATTAGAGGCCATGGAGGCCTTGCAAGATGCTCCTGTCCCTCCAGCTGGAAATCACGAGGTTGGGAATTGGTACAGGTCCTGAAAAGTGGGAGGGTTCGGGTTAGCGACTGCTCGCTCTTAAGCCTCACCCATATTTCCAAGGCTTTCTCCTTAGAGGAGGTGAGGACTCCTGTTTCGGGGAATATCCTACTTGTTTTTGTCCCTTCCCTCATTGATGGCAATCTTCGCCTCTGGGGACGCAAAGACAGCAGAGTGAGAGGGTAGCCTGACTAGGATGGGGGGTGATAGCAAGTGGCATGTGTGGACGTAGCCAGGCCCATCAGTGGGTTGATGTGGACTGCAGGAGGTGGTTCTGATGGGGATTCTGTGTGACAATGTTAGAAGGTGGTGCACTGGGATGGGGGGCGGGTTTTAAGGTGGAATGGCAGAGGTTAGGGACATAAGTGATGCCGGTGTGGGCACTCACCCTTGCAGATTGGAGGATGTTCATCTTCTTCCGGCATTGCATGCCCACACTCTGGGTGAAGATCCTGGCGCTTACTACCTCAGCCACTGCCCACCAGGCTTCTGTAAACTAGGCTAATGGCAGCCTCCTGCCAACTCTCGGGAAGAGAGTGGCCCTCCTCTACTCCACAGCTTCCAGCATCCTCTCCATCTCTGCATCCATGAATCTGGGTGTGATGCAGATCACTGATAGCGCCAGTGGGAAGCACTCCGACTTTCCTGCTGGTGTGGACACTTAGTCCCGATTCGGGAGAATTGTGACCAAGGTAAATTGAGTTTTTTTTTCTGCAGTCTGCTGCAAGTCAGGAGAGCAGTCCTTGAATCATAACCTTTTGAAGAACACTACTGCAACAGTAGTGAGGGCCAAACTGTCCTTTATTGGGAAGCCGGAACCATTTGACCCTTAAACAGAGCAATGGATCCAATATGTGGAACATCTCAGATTTTTCTTTAGGGCCAATGAAATCGTTGGGGGAGGAAAAGCAGAAGGTAGTCCTTCTAACAGCCTGCAGGGCTCAGACTTACTATCTAATTCGAAGTCTGACTTCTCCTCCATTCCAACAGCTGGTTGCACTGGTCTAAGAACCTTGGACCCTGCTGTGGGCGGGCGAACGACTAAACATTCCAGCATAAGCCAGTCACACACATTGTCAATGCGGATGCTTTACGTTGCCTTCCTTTTCCACAAAGTATTTCATTGCAGCAAGTGCCCCAAGAAATTGTACTCCCTCTTAACCTTCGGCACACATTACCGGTATTGGCAGGACAAATCAAGTAGTGGACCCAAAGGGACCCTACCTTTCTGAAAGTCAAATGAATGGTCCTTCACGGCTGGCATCATAACAAGTCTGAAGAATTGTGACCTTTCCAAACAAGAAAGGGTGAGCTGAGTTACGAGGATGGAGTCTGTAATCGGAAGCCAGGGTGGCCGTTCCTGCTTCTGCTCGGACAACACTATTATAAGAATAGCACTGTGCACATCCTGGTATGATGAAAATTAAAATGTTTGCTCAGAATCACATGTGGTGACCCGGGATCGATAAAGACATGGAAGGCCTCGTTAGACACTGTGACCAGTGTTAAGCACAGCAAAGTTTACCACCCTCAGCTCTTCCCGGGAATGGCCAGGTCAGCAGTGGGTGTGACTCCATGTTGAATTTGCGGCTTCTTCATAGGCAGCATGTTTCTCCTCATTATTGACGCTCACTCTAAATGAGTGGACGTTCACAAGGCAAAGACCACGGCATCCTTCATCAAAATTGATAAACTATGGCAGACATTCGCCACACATGGGTTACTGGAAGCTGGTCTCTGACAATGGGACTACATTGATGAACAAGGAATTTCACCACTTCATGCAAACCAGTGGGATTCAGCGTGTCAGAACAGCCCCCTACCATGCAGCCTCAAATGAGAAAGTCGTCTTGACGTTTTAAGCTGTTATGAAAAAGCAGTCTTCTGCGCCTTTACAACTTCAACTGGCCCATTTTCCACTAATGCACAGAACAACTCCTCATGCGACGACAGGAGTTACCTCTGCTGAACGGCTCATGGGAAAGCATCTTCGGACAAAAATGGATTTAATATTTCCAGATTTGGTGGGGGTGGGGAGAGTGGAGGCACAGAAGAGATACCATGACTCCACCAAAGTTGAGAGGGCTTTTCCAGAGATACCATGACTCCACCAAGGCTGAGAGGGCGTTCCAGAAATACCATGACTCTACCAAGGCAGAGAGAGCTTTTCCAGAGATACTATGACTCCACCAAGGCTGAGAGGGCTTTTCCAGAGATACCATAACTTCACCAAGGCTGAGAGAGCGTTCCAGAGATACCATGACTCCACCAAGGTTGAGAGGGCTTTTCCAGAGATTCCATAACTCCACCAAGGCTGAGAGGGCTTTCCAGAGATACCATGACTCCACCAAGGCTGAGAGGGCTTTTCCAGAGATTCCATAACTCCACCAAGGCTGAGAGGGCTTTCCAGAGATACCATGACTCCACCAAGGTTGAGAGGGCTTTTCTAGAGATACCATAACTCCACCAAGGTTGAGAGGGCTTTTCTAGAGATACCATAACTCCACCAAGGCTGAGAGGGCTTTCCAGAGATACCATGACTCCACCAAGGTTGAGAGGGCTTTTCTAGAGATACCATGACTCCACCAAGGTTGAGAGGGCTTTCATATATCAACTATTTAGTTGATATATGAAATTTCAATGCTGGTTCTAACTGGATCCCTGGGTTGGTCATGGTCAAGGCAGGTCCAGTGCCATACGTAGTTGACGTTCAAGGGCAGAGAATGAAGAAGCATGTGGACTACCTGATTAGAACAGAACCAGGGACAGTACCAAGTGAGCAATCTGTCCCCTAATCCACCTGTTATTGTGGTTCCAGCAATTGAAGGCGGAACCATATCCAGTAACCCCGAGGAGGGATTGAGTAACATTCCGGTGGGAACTGGAGAGGCTATCCGCACGAGAGCACCTTTGCAAACTGAAAGCCTTCCTGCTGTTGTCAAAGTCAAAACTGCCTCGACTGATGAAGCACCTGTTAAAGAATTACAGTTTTGTCAAAGAATTAGAACTCTCCAGATAAGCCCACTTCATGAGAGACTGCATTCAGTGTCTTCCTTTTGCTGTATAATAATGGCAATAGTTTTGTTGCTATTGATATATAAAATATTAATTAAGGATTTAAAGGGAAGGGATGTGGTAGCATGCCCCTTTAAGGGGCAAATTATCAGAAGGCCACATGACCCATCGGACCAATCGCAGTGAGGCACGTGAATCTAGAGCAGGAGTGCAGGCTTTCTGGCAGTTGGAGTTCAGAAGGATTTTTATCTTTGTCTTGTATATAGTTATTTTCCCCCAAATAAACCCCTGTTTGTTTATCTGCCTTGTTGGTGGTCAGTATCTCACAGCTATTACGCTCAGCGAAATCATTCTCAAACTCAATATCAAGCTATATATTGTGACCATTCTTCCTCAGATGCTCCTTTGCTATGAGGTTATTAATTCATACATTTTCAATTGCATAATATCAGATCTAAAATAGGCTGTTCCTCAGTTAGCATCCCAACATACTTTTCCAGAAAACTTTACATTCCATGAACTTATCCTCCATGTTACCACTGTAAATTTGGTGGTGGCAGGAGTGAAGTTTAAGGTGGTGGATGGGGTGTCGATCAGGCTGACTGCGCTGTTTGGGATGGTGCCAAGTTTCTTGGACTTATTGGAGCTGCACTCATCCAGACAAGTGGAGAGTATTCCATCACATTCCTGATTTACACCAAGTGGATGGTGAGAAGCTTTCGGGAGTCAGGAGGTGAGTTCCTCACTTCAGAATTCCCTGCTCTAACCTATTCCTGCAGCCACAGTATTTATGTGGCTGTCCAATTATGGTTCTGGTAAATGGTGACCTTTGCAGGATGCTGATGGGGGCTTTGGACAGTGGTAATGCAACTGAGTGTCACAGGGAGGTGGTTAGATTCTCTCTACAATGGTAATCAGCATTACCTTGCACTTGCATGGCACCATTGCTACTGAACACTTGAGGAGTGCGCTGCATGATTTGCTGTTACTTTGTGCAAAGCAGATTGAAAATGGAGCAGTGGATCCAGCATCTAAAAGAAGTTCAAAAGCAGGTAATCTTGCTGGATATACATTCTCTATGAATTTAGTGAAACAATTCACGTATTCAACAATCACAGGATTTAAAATCCACCTCAGAGCTGAGCAATTGTCATGCTTTCCAGCTCATTAATTTGCAGCAATTACTCAGCATCAGCCCTGTGTTTGCTCAGCTGTGGGATCAGTGCACTTTGCACTTGCCTCAGGATTCAGCATTTGGGTTCCCTCAATATTGTACAGAACGCAGTCGCCACGTATGAAATCTAATCTGGATTAAAAAGACAAACAAATCCAAATCACAGAAATTTGTATCAAAAACAGAAACATTGTAGAAATATTCAGCAGGCTAATCCATTTTATGGGACGTGGGCATCGCTGGCTAGGCCAGCATTTATTGCCCATCTCTAATTGCCCCTGAGAAGGTGGTGGTGAGCTGTCTTCATGAACTGCTGCAGTCTGTAAGGTGTAGGTACACCCACAATGCTGTTAGGGAGGGACTTCCATGATTTTGATCCAGCGATAGTGAAGGAACGGCGATTTACTCCCAAGTCAGGATGGTGAGTGATTTGGAGGGGAACCTCCAGGCGGTGGTGTTCCCAGGTATCTGCTGCTCTTGTCCTCCTAGTCGGCAGTGGCCATGGGTCTGGAAGATATTACTTAAAGAACATTGGTGAGTTCCCGCAGTGCCTCCTGTAGATGGTACACATGGCTGCCATTGTTCATCGGTGGTGGAGGGAGTGAATGTTTCTCCTGGATGGTATCGAGCTTCTTGAATGTTGTAGGAGCTGCACCCATCCAGGCAACTGGAAAGTATTCCATCACACTCCTGACTTGTGCCTTGTAGATGGTGGACAGGCTTTGGTGGGGTCAAAAGATGAATTACTTGCCGCAGGATTCCTAGCCTTTGACCTGTTCTGGTAGCCACAGTATTTATATTGCTTGTCCAGTTCAGTTAATGGCCAATGGTGGTCCCAGGGTGTTGATAGTGGGGGATTCAGCAATGGTAATACCATTGAATGTCAAGGGTGACGGTTAGATCCTCTCTTGTTGGAGATGGTCATTGCCTGGCGTGCCACAAATGTTATTTACCACTTGTCAGCCCAAGCCTGGATATTGTCCAGGTCTTGCTGCCTATGGACATGAACTGCTTCAATATGTGAATGGTGATGAACATGTACAATTATCTGCGAACACCACCACTTCTGAAGTTATGATGAAGGGAAGGACATTGATGAAGCAGCTGAAGGTGGTTGTGCCTAGGACACTACCCTGAGGAACTCCTGCAGTGATGTCCTGGAGTTGGGATGATTGATCTCCAATCACCACAAACATCTTTCTTTATGCTGGGTACGATTCCAACTAGCGGTGGGTTTTCCCCAATTCCCATTGACTCTAGTTTTGCTAGGGCTCCTTGATGCCATACTCAGTCAAAGCTGCCTTGATGTCGAGGGCAGTCACTCTCACCTCACCCCAGGTATTCTGCTCTTTTGTTCATGTTTGAACCAAGACTGTAATGAGGTTAGGAGCTGAATGACCCTGGCAGAACCCAAACTGAGCATCAGTGAGCAAGTTATTGCGAAGCTGGTGCCATTTGGTAGTGATGGAGAGTAGATTGATGGGGTGATATTTGGCTGGATTGGATTTATTCTGCTTTTGTGTGCAGCATCTACCTGGGCAATTTTCCACATTGCTGGGTAGATGCCAGTGTTTTAGCTGTGCTGGAAGTTTGGCTAGGGGTTCAACCAGTTCTGTAACAGCACTGTGGCTGTACCTACACCACATGGACTGCTAAGGTTCAAGCAGGCAGCTCACCACCAACTTCTCAAGAGCAATTAGGGATGGGTTATAAATGCTGGCCTAGCCACCATCCAAAGCACATCCCGGTGAGCAGGCTCTTAATACTGTCATCCAATCATAGGACTGGCAGCGCTGAAGGCACAGCTGGGGCTGTGGGAAAGGTGGGTGCTACTGAGGCAGCTAGGAGATCTTGAAGGCACCTCAAAGTGAAGGCGCCCTTGGAGAGAGAAGTAGACATTCAGGTTAGCAAGGGCAAAAGGCCCTGCCACCTGGAAGGAAAAATCCCTCCGGGAAGATTGCTGGGACTGTGCGAGCTTCCGTTCCATCCTGAGGGCCACTCTTTGGGCCAATGCAGCCTATGGCTCTGACAGCCCCTGGGCTGCTACAGAGTGAACACATCCATGAAGCTAGCATCTGCAATGCCCCCCCACTACTGGGGCCCTTAATTAATCAAATTGACTGCCCGCTGCATGGATAGGGCAGCCAATCCAAACTCTAATCTACTTCCTGCCTGCTGTTGGGAAGTATCTCTGGTAATGCCATTGAATGTCAAGGGGTGATGGTATTGGGATAGTATTGCAGAGCCACCTTGCCACAGCTTTCTGCTATTTTCCTGGCTGCCTTTGTTCCCACCACCCAATGGCTGGTAAAATTCAAGCCCATCAGTCAAAGTGTGTTTCAAACAATTTTCACCCCTTTCTTTCAGCTTACAGATGTACCTATCTACCTTTAAAACCACAGAAAAGTTACATTGCAAAAAGAGGCCATTCAGCCCATCATGTTTGCACCAGTCAGGCGCAAAAAATAAATCAGCTGCTGATTTGAATCCCATTTTCCAGAACCTGGTCTGCAGCCTTGCAAACTCCAGCATTTCAGACTCAGATCCAGGTTCCTTCCAAACCAGTTCAGCGTTTCAGCTTTAACCACCAACGTAGGTACTGAATTCCAAATTTCCCACCACCATCTGGGTGAAAAAGTTTTTCCTCACGTCCTCTCTAATCCTTCTGCCAATCACCTTCAATCTATGCCTGCTGGCAATTGACCCCTCAGCTAGGGAAACAAGTCTTTCCCGTGTACCCCAGCTAGACCCCTCAGTTAGGTCACCCCTTAGCCCCCCCTGCTCTAAGGAAAACAACCCCAGCTTATCCAATCTCTCTTCATAGCTGCAGTTCTCAAGCTCTGGCAACATTCTTGTAAATCTCTGCACTCTCTGTAATGTGATGACCAAAACTGTACACAACATTCCTGCGGTGGTCTAACCAGTGTTTATACAGTTCCAGCCTTGCTTTTGTATTCAATACTTCACCCAATAAAATAAAGCATTTCATATGCTTTCTCAACCTCTTTGTCCACCTATCCTACTCCCTTCAGGGACCTGTGAACATGCACTCCAAGGTCTCTCACTTACTCACTCCCTCTCAATATCTTCCCGTTTATTGAGTGTTCCCTTGCTTTGTTTTCCCTCTCCAAATGCATTACCTCACACTCTTCTGAATTCAATTCCATTTGCCGCTTCTCTGCCCACTCAATCTGACCATTGATATCACAGACCATAGTCACTCACAGCAGCAGACATATTCGAATGGAACAATACACAGCACTTGATCCTGGTTGACTCATACTCTGGTTGATATATGAAATCGACCAGCTAACCAATCTGAGAAGCATCACAGTCATCGGCAAGCTGGAGACACTTCCCCACATATGGCATCCCCCAGAAGATAATGACGCATAATGTTTGGCAGTTCGTCTCCAGGGACTTCAAGGACTTTGCACAAACGTGGGACTTTGAACACATCACAAGTAGCTCTCTCTACCCTCAATCCAACGACCTGCAGAACAGGCGGTATGCTCAGCAAAACCGCTCCTTGAGAAATTTGTCTGAAATAACATGGACTTTTATAGTCAACCTGCGAAACATGCTGAGACAGAGCCTGTCCTCGTCAGCACAGAGAACGTTCTCCAGGCCATACACCAAAACCATGGTCCCTGTTATCAAGGCCCTTCTGCAACCAAAAGTGAAGACAAATATGGGAACCACCCTCATGAAGAGGCGACAGAAATTAAAGATACAATGACAGCAGTGCCCGCAAACTCTGCACTTTAGAACGAGGCCAAATGGTCAGGATCCAACCCACACATGGGCACAACATACTGGCAGTAGGGCCCCAGGCCTCATGACCAAACAGCTATGTGGTGCCTTGGACAATGCTCTCTCTACGTCATCTATTGCAGATGCTCAAGCCAACAGAATGCAACTCACCGAGTCTGTAATGGTGGAAATGGAGGCCCCTCCTGAGGCCAATGCAACAAGCTCTGCAGCCACTGGGCACAACACAACAATGCCTGATGCCATCCACCCTGAGGACAACAACCTGAGTCCAGCCAAGCACAGTCAAATGGCACTGAGCAAGTCAAATTCAAAGTTCAAGGCCTATGTACTGACCTCGATATGAACTGTGGGTTTCATAAGAGTGCGGGATATGACAGAGCAGATGCAATGGGCTGCGCGCCAAGTATAGCAGCTCAACTCAATGCTCTGCATATTGTAAATAGTTCATGTTCTGTTGCTCAAGTTTGTGCTCTGTACTTTGTAAATAGTACATAACCTGTCACTACTGTGTTACATTGCCATATGTCTGAAGTACCAGTTGTCCCAACTTAAATGGGGAAGACGTGGTATAGACATCAGGATGACGTGGACACAGGAAGTGACATGTGACAAAAAAAAATAAAGGCGGCATGGACAAGTTGGGCTGAAGGGCCTGTTTCCATGCTGTAAACCTCCATGACTCTATGAGAGAGAGTACTCCCCCCAGCATGGACAGACATATCGGGCAGAATTTTATGACCACTCGCGCCCGTTTCTGGGTGTGGCGCGGTCGTAAAGTGGGGCATAAAGCGATTAGCACAGGTTTTCGTGACTGGCGCAATTTTACGGCCCCAGGATTTCTGGAGTGGTCAGCCTCTCGCGGTCACGGGCATTCGGCCTCTGATATTCGGGTAAGCGTCTCCAAGGCGGCCTTCGCGACACACGACGGCGCAGAGTCACTGAGCAGAAACTGATAGCCAAGTTCCGCACACACGAGGACAGCCTCAACTGGAATATTGGGTTCATGTCACACTATTTGTAACCCCCACAGTTGCCTGGACCTGCAGAGTTTCACTGGCTGTCTTGTCTGGAGACAATACACATCTTTTTAGCCTGTCTTGATGCTCTCTCCACTCACGTTGTTTTGTTTCTTAAAGACTTGATTAGTTGTAAGTATTCGCATTCCAACCATTATTCATGTAAATTGAGTTTGTGTCTTTATATGCCCTGTTTGTGAACAGAATTCCCACTCACCTGAAGAAGGGACTTGGAGCTCTGAAAGCTTGTGTGGCTTTTGCTACCAAATAAACCTGTTGGACTTTAACCTGGTGTTGTTAAACTTCTTACTTCGATCAGATAGCCAGTTACCTATCCAATCGGCCAACTTTCCCTCTATCCCACACCTCCTTACTTTCATCATAAGCCGACCATGGGGGACCTTATCAAACGCCTTACTAAAATCCATGTATATGACATCAACTGCCCTACCTTCATCAACACACTTAGTTACCTCCTCAAAAAATTCAATCAAATTTGTGAGGCACGACTTGCCCTTCACGAATCCGTGCTGACTATCCTGGATTAATCCGCATCTTTCTAAATGGTCGTTAATTCCATCCCTAAGGACCTTTTCCATCAATTTACCAACCACCGAAGTAAGACTAACCGGTCTATAATTACCAGGGTCATTTCTATTCCCTTTCTTAAACAGAGGAACAACATTCGCGATTCTCCAGTCCTCTGGCACCATCCCCGTGGACAGTGAGGACCCAAAGATCAAAGCCAAAGGCTCTGCAATCTCATCCCTTGCCTCCCAAAGAATCCTAGGATATATTTCATCAGGCCCAGGGGACTTATCAACCTTCAGTTTATTCAAAACTGCCAGTACATCCTCCCTCCGAACATCTATTTCCTCCAGCCTATTAGCCTGTAACACCTTCTCTTCCTCAAAAACATGGCCCCTCTCCTTGGTGAACACTGAAGAAAAGTATTCATTCATCACCTCGCCTATCTCTACTGACTCTATACACAAGTTCCCACTACTGTCCTTGACTGGCCCTAACCTCACCCTGGTCATTCTTTTATTCCTCACATAAGAGTAAAAAGCCTTGGGGTTTTCCTTGATCCGACCCGCCAAGGACTTCTCATGTCCCCTTCTAGCTCTCCTAAGCCCCTTTTTCAGCTCGTTCCTTGCTAACTTGTAACCCTCAATCGAGCCATCTGAACCTTGTTTCCTCATCCCTACATAAGCTTCCCTCTTCCTTTTCACAAGACATTCCACCTCTTTCGTGAACCATGGTTCCCTCACTCGGCCAGACATCCCTTTGCCTGCCAACAGACTCCCACAATCAATTTTTGAAAGTTCCTGTCTGATGCCATCAAAATTGGCCTTGCCCCAATTTAGAATTTTAACTTTTGGGACAGACCTATCATTCTCCATAGCTATCTTAAAACTAATGGAATTATGGTCACTGGTCCCAAAGTGATCCCTCACTAACACTTCTGTCACCTGCCCTTTGTTATTTCCCAAGAGGAGGTCAAGTTTTGCCCCCTCTAGTTGGGCCATCCCATACTGAATGAGAAATTCCCCCTGAATACGCTCAACAAATTTCTCTCCATCCAATCCCCTAATGCTATGGCTGTCCCAGTCAATGTTGGGAAAGTTAAAGACCCCGACTATTACCACCCTATTTTTCTTGGATCTATCTGTAATCTTCTTACATATTTGTTCCTCAGTTTCCCACTGACTATCTGGGGGCCTGTGGTACAATCCTATCAAAGTGATTTCCCCCTTCTTATTTTTCAGTTCTACCCATACAAATTCAGTGGGCGAACCCTCGGATATATCCCCTCTCAGTATTGCCGTGATGTTCTCCCTAATCAAAAATGTAACTCCCTCTCCTCTCTTACCTCCTTTTCTATCTTTCTTATAGCATCTGTATCCTGGAACATTGAGCTGCCAATCCTGTCCCTCCCTTAGCCATGTTTCAGTAATTGATATAATATTCCAGTCCCATATACCTATCCATGCCCTGAGTTCATCTGCCCTCGCTCATCAGGCCTGTTAGCATGTAAGAACTGCTTAGATTGTTGAATAAATACTCTGCTCGTTAGTCCCCAATCGTCAGTCCATGCAGCACAGCAACTTCTACATTGTATTTACTTACATACATTTATAACTGTCAAATTCCTTTGCTGCACTTTCTACCCTGTGCTGTCTCTGCCTTACAGTCACTCACTAATTCACCATTTCCTGTTCCATGCTCTGATTTTGGCCTCAGGTTTCCTTCCCCCTGCCAATCCACCCCCCACCAGCACTAGCAAGTCTCCCTGTTAGGATGTTTGTGCCAGTTCTGTTCAGGTATAGATCGTCTGGTTTGTACAGGTTCCACCTTCCCCAGAACTGGTCCCAGTGTCTCAGAAATATGATGCCCTCTCTCCTACACCAGCTTTCCAGCCTTGTGTTTAATCATTTAATTTCCTATTTCTGAACTCACTTGCTGGGAGCAATCCTGAGATTACTGCTTTAGAGGTCTGCTTTTCAATCTCCCTCTATCTCCCCGAAGTCTGCTTTCAGTACTCCTCCGTTTGCCTACCTAAGTCATTGGCACTAACGTGGATCACAACCTCTGGCTGATCACCCTCCTCTAGAAGAATGTCCTGCAGCCATTGTGTGACATCCTTGATCCTGGCACTGGGGAGACAACATGCCACCGTGGAATTATGCCTATGGCCACAGAAACGCCTGCCTGTTCCCCGAACAAATGATTCCCCTTCTCCCCTTCTGTACAGCAGAGCCTTCTGTGATGCAACAAATTTAGCACTGACTGCACTCCTCCAAGGAACCAATCCCTTCACTGGTATCCAAAGTGGAAAACAGATTGGTGAGTATGTCTTGCCATGGCTTCAATTTATTTCCCTTCTGTTAACTTTGTTTTACTTATGCAATTTATGCACCAGTTATTCTTTTATGAGTCTTACTTCACAACTTGGAGCCTTAATTCCCAGACTCATCTTTGTCACTCTCTTATGAGAAGTCTGCAATGTAACCCATGTCTTGTTGTAGGTCTAATGCTCAAAGTGAACTAAACACTCCAAGTCAACTCTCTGAAGGTTTGCAAAAGGATAGATTTGCTTTAATTTATAAGTAATTGTTATTAGTCTGTGTCCCAGGTATTTGATCTTCAGTTTTAATAACAGCTTCACAAACACTGGATACTTTCAGCAACATGACAATAATCAATCTGCATTCCTTCCCTCTCGCTCTAGATAAAAGAAGATATTTGATTCTTTAGGGAATGAATTGAACTTTGATAATGTGTTTTTTAAAAATCAAAACCAGCATCAGGATACAGATTAAAGTTTAGGCGGGAGGGCAGTACACAGATGACTTTAATTTAATGACTTGAGAGCAGTAAATGCATGAACAGACCAGCCAGGAGGAACCCTGATGGGAAAGATTAACGGGAGAATTGGCAAGATGTTTGAAAGAGTGGGTGATTCAAGGAGTATGTGCTTTCTGGGGTAGCTCTTCTGATCCCTATTTCACAATGTCCCTGGCCGACCTTCCCCCTAGCCTGTGTATATTTATTGCAACATATATTATTTTACATTAAACTTTATGGGTCATTTTAAGTGTACCCGTCCAGCAGAAACCTAGTGGGTGGTGTAGTCAGTTACAATTAAAGTAGGCCGACTACCCATTCTCAGGGATTTTCACACCAGTGGACGAGGTGCCCATTTAAAACAGGCAGCAGTTTCATCCCAGGCTATATTAATGGGATACCTAGAACCTCTTAAACTGTAGTGTGAAAGGTAGAGCTCCACACAGCACTCCATCCGACACCTCCTATTCTCTTACACTCACTAATTGCGGATCCGAAGACTGAAAAGACCACACAAAATAAGTGCTAAACTTTTCATAGAAGGAGCATGTGTTAGAAAGGAAGTTTCCCTGTTACCTGTTGGCCTCCTCCACATCACCTTTGATACCTTGCCACAGGCTCTATTCACTCCCAGCATTCCTTCCAGACAGTGGGCCGACTCCTCACATGATACTGATAACCAGTTGCTTCTTTCTTTCCCTGTCGTGCAGGCAGCTATCCAAAGGATGGAAGTGAAGTCCTGAAATTCAACTAGCTTTAGCCTCAAACTGATGATGAGAAGCACCTTGCCCTCCCACTTCCCCCAAAGAAAACCCACCGTATGCTATTCCTTCGTCCATATGTTTCATTTCTAAACACCGTTTAGTATTTCACCACAGTGCTAGGTGTTAATATTACATGAAGTACCTTGTTCCAACCGTGTGTTTTTAAAATTAATTTACGGGATGTGGGCGTCCCTGGCTCGGCCAGCATCTATTGGGGTGGCACGGTGGCACAGAGGTTAGCATGGCTGCCTCATAGTGCCAGGGTCCCAGGTTTGATCCTCAGCTTGGGTAACCATCTGTGCAAAGTCTGCATGTTCTCCCCATATCTGCGTGGGTTTTCTCCGGGTGCTTTAGTTTCCTCCCACAGTCCGAAAGTCGTGCTGGTTAGGATGCATTGGCCGTGCTAAATTCTCCCTTAGTGTACCCGAACAGGCGCCAGAGTGTAGTGACTAGGGGATTTTCACAGCAATTTCATTGCAGTGTTAATGTAAGCCTATTGTGACGTTAATAAATAATGAATGAATGAATATTGCCCATCCCTAATTGGCCTTAGTGTAACATGAAGATCAGGAGGCCCAGGACAGCGGCCTCCAAAAGTTACTGCCCCTAGACAAGAGGCCTTTGGTACTCACCGTCAGCTGCACTTTGCCCAGTCAACGAACTGATGTTGGAATGCGAGGTGGAGCTCTACTTGTCCCTCATTCTGCAGACTGGAAACCTATGGCAGGTCAAACATGACTGGCTTTATAGCAGGGGTTAGGATGCTTGTGAAACGATGGCCAAGTTTCTTCGGATTTGCTTCTGCTCTGTTACGGTTACTTCACAGTTGGTTAAGAATATTAACGGGTGCGGAGAGAAATACTGATGAGCTGGTGTCTGATTGAATGAAGGAGCAAGCTTCAGGGGCTAAATGTCCTTCTCTGCTTCTTAAGCTCACTACACCTGTGTGACCTGCTCAAAGGAAATCCTGAGTTTATAAAATACTTTTAAAAACACCATAGCTTCTTTTTAAGATAGAAATCTATATGCGTCCATCTACTCCAAATATACTGGTTTGAATTTGTGATTTGGTTTTCATTTAATATCAGTGAATAAGAAGGCAGCTGCTGTTTTCAGCTCCAGTGGGAGAGAAGGCTTTAAGGACTGTAACGCACAGCCTGTCAGTTTTATGAATGAAGAAGCCACATGATTTATTCAACATTCTGTGACTCAATGTGCAATGCCTGGTGTCCGGGGAACACAGGAGCCAGCGCTGGCTCAGATTCACAGATAATTTTAGCCTTTTAGGCGTGACAGATGTTTTTCAAAATTCAGAGTAGATTGTGCCAGCCATTGAAATCAAGGATGCAAAGTACCAATTATTGTGACAAGTAATTTCCTCATATCAGTATGTGCGTGGTACTGGAGAGATGTGAGGTGGTATAAAAATAGAACCAAAAAGAAGACATTTTGGTTGGGTGAACATGACTCAACATTATTTTTCAAAAAGTGAAAATAAATGAGAAAGATCTGAAATATACATTTATATGTGGGCACACGCGTGTGTGTGTGTGTGTGTGGTACATGAACATGGCCAAAGGATCCACATTGATGTGTGTGTTCCACATGAGGCTCCCACCAGCCTATGTCATCTCATCTATCGGTATATCATTCTGTTCCTTTATACCTCATCTAGCTTGCCTTTAAATGCATCTCAGCTACTCTTGTGGTAGAGTTTCACATTCAGAATGTGTGGTCTGTTAGTTGTCTGTGGCTGTATTTCCATAAACGTGTGTGTAATGGGTGTGCACTGGTAAGAGCTTGGTTTCTCAATTAAGAAAAACATTTCAGCCTCTTGACTGGGTCTAGCTGTGCTCCTTCCAGTCGACTGTCCTACCAGCAATCATTGTATACACTCATACACAAAGACTGGTCACTTGGAGTTAGCAATCTGCATCAATATCTTTGGAACGAATGTACCTCAGTGAGTGGAAGCAGAAAGATATCAGGCCTCTTGATGGATTGCCTGCTTCTTTCCCAGTGCAACTCCAAGTTCAGATTGCACCTTTCCATTTCACAGAGGAGGCCGTCTACTTTCGACAGGCACCTGGTCAGAGAGCTTTGATAAAGTGCAAAGAATAAACAGTCAACATTTTTCCACAAAGCCAATGTCTTTGAATATAATTTAATTCCATACAACTGACAGTGCCTCTTAAAGTCAAAACAGCTGACATTTCGAAGCAATTGGAAATGTTATGGATCTAAAACGAGATCAGTTTTTTCACCTGGCCAGGACATTTATATTTTCTGTAAATACTCAGTACATTAGGCAGGGATCCTGAGGCTGTCACTCCATGCTAGCCTTCTCAATCCTCTCACTTAGTTTTTATGAAACATTAAGACTAAGCTTTGGAATTCCAATATGTTTCAATAATCCTGTTACAGGGCCCATTACTGATATTGATTTTCTTCCTCCTCACTTCGTTCTGGTTAATGTCACTGTGGCTTGAAGTTGCCCTCCTGTATCAGAGACAGAAATCAGCTTATTCCCACTGCACTTTCATGAGCATGAATGGGTTTTGCCTGATGCAAACCAAATGATATATAGCAAGGATTTATTTTTTAATCCAAAAACAACGTTAAAAGGCTTCAGACTTGTTATTGGAACTGATTTAAACTCTCAAACTATTAGCACCATCACATAATCCTCCATCCTCTTCATCAGTCTCCCTACATTGGACTGTTATTGCTCCAGAATCAAACAACCTAAAACTGTGTTTTCTGTGCATGAGGAAATGCAATGACCAGATCATAGGAACACAGGAATTAGGAGCAGAAGTTGGCAAATTCAGCCTTTTGAGCCTGCTCCGCCATTCAAGCAGATCAAGGCTGATCTCTCCCTGGTCTCAAATCCGCCTCCCCACCAATTCCCCTTATCCCTTTTTTTAATTAGAAATATATCTATCTCCTTCTTGAAACCATTCAACGATTCAGACTCCACCGTGCCATGGGGCAGCGAGTTCCACAAATTCACCACCCTCTGCGAGAAGTATTCCTCCTAATCTTAGTTTTAAATCTACCACCTCTCAACCTATACCTGTGGCCTCTTGTTCGAGATTGCCCCATAAGAGGAAACATTTGCTCCACATTTACTTTATTAATCCCTTCTAAACTCCAGCGAGTACAAGCACAAACTGTTTAATCTCTCCTCATACATCAATCTCTTCATCCCCGGAATCAATCTAGTGAACCTCCTCTGAACTGCCTCCAATGCCACCGCATTGTTCCTCAAATAAGGAAACCAAAACTGGACACAATACTCTAGATGTGGTCTCACCAACACCCTACACAATTGCAACAACACTTCTCTGCTTTTATACTCCAGTCCCTTTGCAATAAATGCTAACATCCCATTTGTCTTTTCTATTATTAAGAGTGGCACAGTGGTTAGCACTGCTGTCTCAGCGCCAGGGACCCTGGTTCGATTCCCAGCTGGGCCACTGTCTGAATGGAGTCTGCACATTCTCCCCGAGTCTGCGTGGGTTTCCTCTGAGTGCTCCGGTTTCTTCCTACACTCCAAAGATGTGCGGGTTAGGTTGATTGGCCATGCTAAATTGCCCCTTAGTGTCAGGGGTACTAGCAGGGTAAATATGAGGGGTTACGGAGATAGGGCCTGGGTGGGATTGTGGTCGTTGCAGACTTGATGGGCCAAATGGCCTCCTTCTGCACTGTAGGATTCTATGATTACGTGCTGAACCTGCATACTGACTTTCTGCGATTCATGAACACGGACACCCAGATCTCTCTGTCCGGACATAT
Organism: Mustelus asterias; assembly: GCF_964213995.1. NCBI lineage: Eukaryota > Metazoa > Chordata > Chondrichthyes > Carcharhiniformes > Triakidae > Mustelus > Mustelus asterias. The sequence continues at coordinate 6,625,220 of NC_135819.1, read as the reverse complement.
TTTGAATCTGCTTTCCATTTAGGTAATAATTTATCTTTCTATTTTTTCTGCCAAAATGGATAACCAAACACTTATCCACATTAAACTCCATCTGCCAAATTTTGGCCCATTCTCCTAGCCTATCTATATCCGTCTGTAGAGTCTTTATATCCTCTTCACTGCTTGTTTCAGTATCATCCGCAAATTTTGCTATGTTACACTCTGTCCCTGCTTGCAGATCATTTATATAGGTTGCAAACAGGTGAGGTCCGAGGACTGACTCCTGCGGCACCCCACTAGTTACATTTCACCAACCATATTTCGTACAGGTCATATGGGGACTGTCCATTATCCAGTCACAAACCCAGAAACAAAGTTTGTCAGTCTCGTATGGACAAATATAATGAAGGTGCTTAGTTGAACTACCCCAGCCTGTGAGCCAGCTCCCATCCTACATTAGCCCAAATGCCCCTACGTGTCCTTGAGAGACCTTTCCCTGTGAACCTGCCCTCAAGCTATTCGCTGACCTCAGTTCGAGATAGCACTTGTTTCATTCTCCGTTGTCTGAGATACACCTGTACATGTGTACCATCCCTGCACTGATCCTGTCAGTCCTACATTGCCCCTTTTTTTCCTTATGAAGGAGTGTCCTTCTCTCGCACTTTCCCTGAACATTCTCCCAGCTCTATACTGCTCCATCCCTGCACTACTCTATACAGTTTCTCACTAATAGCACTCCCCAGTCACATACATTGTAATAATAAAACCAACTCTTCCCCTCAACCGTTAGTTAGTAAATGACTGCAGCTTCCTCCTCAGCTCAGCAGAGGAAACACTTTTCAAATAAACACAATTCATCTGGACAGGGATATGATGTGGAAAAAAGGAGAGAGACTCCATTAACACCAGTGAGAACACTGCCACTGAGAACAGCCACCTATTTCGATTTTAATCCACAGTCCAGTATCCGTGACGAGTGCCTGTTATTTTTGATTGGCAAAAAAGGGCTAATAATCCATTACATTAAAACAGTAAAGATTTGGATTTGTACTTTTAAAAGCGATGAGTACAGGCCTTTCTTGTGATATGTATGTACATGTAGCAGCAGATAGCTTTGTAAATGTGCACAGAACTACTGCTAAATGTCCACCTCTGTCCAATTTCATGCAGACATAAGCTGCCCACCCAGTAGCTCTCCGCTGCTAGACGGCTGTGTTCTATTTTAAGTTGTTGTTTGTCATATTTTGTACACCAAGCTGTTTGTACTAAAATAAAGTTTGATGCATTGGTGGGGCTGGATTTGTGCCAACTATTCAGCTGAACCTCTGACTGACGAGAACTCAGCACAGAGACGGTGCAGTTCTCCTCTGTTGATTTTGGACCTAAAACAATCCAAACAAGCTAAAACTGTGCTTCTGTCCATGAGGAAATGCAATGATCAGGTTATATGGGAACTGTCCATTATCCAGTCACAAACCCAGAAACAAACCCTGTCAGTCTCGGATGAACAAATATAATATGGCCATTGCTCACGTTTGGTGATGAAAATTGATCAACCCCACATGTACAGTCTGTTTTTAAATGTCCTATTGGGAAATTGGACAATTCCCATCTGCTTTTAGAGTCACTGAATCAGCACTCTGTAAAATCAGGCTATCCAGTTGATATCCTGCTTTATAGTGACTCCGGACAGGAATTTCCCCTGGTACAGCCGCTGCTGGTAATTATTTCCTCAGTGATGGGAAGTGACAGGTGAAACCCCTAAACCAGGCAGGCTGTGGAGAAAGAAATGGCAAAGAAGGAAGACAGAGAAAAGAAACCCAGAGAAATAAGACAGGAGATGGAGCAGAACATGTCGATACCACTTTGTATGCCACAACAGGAGCACACACCTGGAAATCTCACCTCAAATTGATATGGTTTGAGAATAATAAAGTGCTGCTGGGGGTAACTGTAACCAGGATGCTCTGTCTGTTGACTATGAATTTGGTGGTTGCTGGGTGCACACAATGAACTGACACATTTATCTGATTGAATTAATTGCAAAACAATCTGGGGGGGAAAAATGTTCAATATTCGAGGTGAGTTAAATAACTGTGACCTATACAAGAGAACATAATAAGGGTACATGGAGCGATAGATCAGTCCCTTTCAACATCAGACCACAGCAATGGTATAGAAATGGTTGGTATGATGGACACTTCCATGCTTCACCAATACAAGAACATTCTGCAGTTTCGGAATATGTGCCTGAGAACAAATAGATCAATATCAGAGTTGCAATCTTAGCAGAGTTCCAAGACTTACAGAGTTAAACTATCACACCTAACCCCAACCTCTTTGAAATACAGAGTGTGTCGATGCAGTTAGGGCATAGAACTGAGCTGAACAGACCAGGAGCATAGAACCATAGAAAATAGAAGCAGGAGTAGGCCATTCAGCCCTTCGAGCCTGTTCCACCATTCATAATGATCATGGCTGATCAAATTCAACATCCTGATCCCACCTTCCTTCCATATCCCTTGATCCCTTTAGCCCCGAGAGCTATATCTAATTTCTTCTTGAAATGACACAATGTTTTGGCCTTAACTACTTTCTGTGGTAGCGAATTCCACACATTTACCACCCTCTGGGGGAAGAAATTTCTCCTCACCTCTGTTCTAAAAGGTTTACCTCTTATCCTCAAACTATGATCCCTATTTCTGGACTCCCCCACCATTGGGAACATTCTTTCTGAATCTACCCTGTCTAACCCTGTTAGAATCTTATAAGTTTCTATGAGATCCCCTCTCACTCTTCTAATCTCCAATATAATCCTAACTTAGTCTCTCCTCATATGACAGACCTGCCATCCCAGGAATCAGCCTGATAAACTTTGGCTGTACTCCCTCTATAGCAAGGACATTCTTACTCAGATAAGGGCACTAAAGTTGCACACAATACTCCATGTGCAGCCTCACCAATGCCCTATACAGTTGCAGCAAATCATCCTTATCCCTTTACTCAAATCCTCTCGCTATGAAGGCCAACATACCATTTGCCTTTTTTACTGCCTGCTGTACCTGCAACCCTGTTTTATCCCTGGTCCTTGCAGTAAGGAACTTTATGGACAAGATCAGACTCATGCTGCCCTTCCCAATGAAACAGTTTGCCAACAAACATCACTTTAGGTGCACATTTAAAGAATGGGCTTGGACAAGGGGTCTAAGCAGGAACAATATTCCCAGCAACAGTCAGCACCTTGACCAGAAACTCGGGAAGATAATTCGAGGGGGGAAAAGCTTGGATTCAGTACAAAGTGAAACGAAGTACCAAAGGCAACCATGAACATGGTATATCCACTGATAAAAGATAATTGTGTAAATATAACTGTGCAGTCTGGATTCCTCCAACCATCTCCAGCTTTGTTCACAAGACCATGTTTATTGAAATAACAATGGGCAGTCACTGAGGTAACCGTCAATGTACACAGCCCAAGCTGGTAGCTTGTTTTTTGTGGGAGTGCTGTGCAGAGAAGTCCATTAAGATTAATATTGATGGCCAGACTTTCAAAGGATTGGGGTCAGATTAGAAAAGTGTATTTACAAGAGTTTATGTTACCCAGGCAACACTATCCAAACAGGTTCACAGATTGCAATCAAAGTGCAGGTATTTTCTCTGTTGTGATTTATAGGCACATAAAGAAAATAATTAAATACTAACCCTGTAACATTTTTCTCCCTGTCAGGAACAAATGTCTGTCCAAAGAGATTTAATGATTTGGCTGGGAGTGGTAGGTTGGATTGTGTCTAATTATAGTCAACAATCAGTGAACCTGACTAGCAAATGGGACAACTTCCTTCTACTGTGACCCTTATCAGCTGGTAACCTGTGTATCTGATGCTGTACCACTCACTATATCAGCACTGTAATCTAACTGATGCTGCACACTGCACCATCTCGGTGTTGCTGGAGACACACTGCAGCAGGTGTCAGATGTAAACAGCTGGACATCCCAAGCTGCCATGTTCTGTAACTGCATGGCACGTGGAATATTGTGCTACCCAGACTAACCAGGCCTGCAATTGCTGTCTTGTGCAGTGAAAGAAACCATTCACACGGGCGTTCATTCCTGTGCCGCCTCGCTGTTCTAAATCAGGTGGAACAGGCTCGAGAGGCTGAATTCTAAATCACTGTGGAAATTGGGAATCCAAAACAAAGAGTCGTCCCTCTTTGTGATGAAGTTACTGGTAACATAGAAGGGGTTTCACTGGGTGAGGTAAAGGAAAATCAGTCTGGCTTCCTGTTTCTCAGCTCCACTCAGTGAGTGTAGCTGGAAAGTGCGTATGTGTGAACTCTGAGTGAGGACAGGATTAGGCTCAGCTGTGATGGTGTTCAGGATAAATAGCTTGCCAACATTTACGCTCTAGGCTCACACAATGAGAATGGATAGATGGATGAGGAACTGTAGAGCAACTGGTGCTTATGGAACCATACACAAAATAGAATCATAGAAACCCTACAGTACAGAAGGAGGCCATTTGGCCCATCGACCCTGCACTGACAACAACCCCACCCAGGCCTTATCCCCGTAACCCCACATATTTACACTGCTAACCTACACATCCGGGACATTAAGGGGCAATTTTAGCATGGCCAATGCACCTAACATCTTTGGAGTGTGGGAGAAAACCGGAGAACCCGGAGGAAACCCACGCAGACACGGGGAGAATGTGCAGACTCCGCACAGACAGTGACCCAAGGCCGGGAATTGAACCCAGGTCCCTGGAGCTGTGAGGCAGCAGTTCTAACCACTGTGCCACCATGCCGCCTGTTGTGCCACCATGCCACCCGTGCTACACAGTAGCAGTAAATGCTGTCAGGGGTGGGGTGAGGTGGGCAGGGTCATTAACACTGATGAGAAATAAATGTAGACAAAAGAGATTAAATTTCTATTTAAAACCAGTGAAATAGAGCATGTTCAACATTAACTGTCCACAGTAGAATGACTAGGCAATTCAGCCTCTCGAGCCTGTTCCACCTGCAATCTGAATATGGCCGATCTGTACTATTTTACAGAGGTTCAGCAGCCTAATGAGGCATTTGCATTTATATAGCACCTCATCGTGTCTCTCAGAATCATGTCAAAGGCTTCACATACAAAAGGACTACTCTGGAATACAGTAACGTTTTATGTTCACAAAGCACGAACCTCCAGTCATCATTAGACGAATAACCAGTTTGCGTGGCTTCATTGGGGCAGGAAGATACCTGGGACTCCCTGACCTTCATATAGTGCCATGGCAACTTTTTCACAGAAACAGGCAGGTGGGAGGCAGAATTCTACAGCCTCGCCCACCGGCAGGATCTCCCCATTCCCGGTGAAGTCAATGGATTTTTGAACCGATCGCTGCATTTTCCAGCCCTGCTCCCGCCATGATGGGGCTGTAAAATTCCACCCAGAGACTTAGTTTAACATCTCATTCAAGTGGTGCCAGACTGGACAGCTGAAAGATTTAACCCAAGCTAACATACAATCTCAAGCATGTTGAAGGCAGTAATAAACATCTGCAGTAAAAATTGAATCTACTCCAAAATAATGTTGCTCTCAGCTAAGGTGACCTTAGAAACTCATCTTGCTTCAGCAAGTTCTGGCTGAGGAAAGAGAAAAATCAACCCAGGGCCCCATTCCTGACATTGTCCTTGCTGCAAAGTGCAAGCGTGTTAACATAATTTGAGGACAGGATTCGGCACAGGTGGGATTCCTTTCACAGTTGAATAGTCTGCCTAAGTTGACAGAAGGGAGCTGTCTCAGCTGTGGAAGTATGCCCATGCCTTAGTCATATATGTTAAATTTTAGGTTAAGTTTTCTAACTGCCCAGTTTGTACTCTGATATGTTAAATACGCTCCTATTCACAACACCACACAGCACCACCCTCTGCCAGTGATTCTCCAACTTCAGGTTGGCGATTTACTGTAAACACTGTCACACTCCCTGAGAAACACTGTTTGAGCTTCAATCCTCCATTCAATGTGGAACAGTGCAATGAACATCCTTTTCTTAATATACCACAACAGACCAGGTTAAGTCCACAAATGCAGGAAGTTGTTGATAGATAATCAAAAGGCTGAGAATCTCAGAAAGCCCCTGCAACCTTTTTGTGGATCCCTATTACCCTGTAACTCCAGTTTCAAACTCTACAAACCTTACACCTACATGTGGGTTTTCTATTACAGTTATTTCACAAATCTCATTAAAATCAGCACACTTTTATTCCTTTCTCTCTGAAGATTTTCCTCTTCTCAGAAGGCATGACTCAGACTGAGATTAATTGCCACATATTCCAACCACCAATTAGTGGCTATTCTTCATGTGTGAGCCGAGACATGAATGTCAGATGACTGTCAAACTACAGAGGACATAGGCCAGCCATGATATGAACCCATGTCCACATATGCCAAAGGGTGGGTTAGGGCAATGGAATTGCCAATTAAGCATTATCCTCCTGAGCCCAAGATAATCTTCAGCTGAGAACAGCGAACCCCCATCTTCGACCAGGGATGGTCTTTCGTGGCCCTTGTCCTCAATGTGGCTCAGCTTCCTACTGTCTCAAGCCATTAATCTATCAAATAGCACAGATCGCCCCATGGTTCCCAACTATCTGATGATGTGGCTGCGAGGCAGTGTGGGTAACTCTGCCGTCAGCACAGTTTGTTCTAGTCCCACCTAATTTGCATAAAAATCCAATTAAAATGCTGCAGAGAAACTTAAAGGGCATGAACATCAATTTAAATCTATGATCTTCTCTTTGAACGAGCTCATGGAAAGTGAACATTGGGTAAACACAGTAATAAAATGAAGACAGCTGGCTGGGAAAATAATCTTCCTTTTTTCAATTAGACATCTTAACCGAGGATTTTATGTTAACCTATTTTTTAAATGTGGTGAACACTGGCATTCAATTAATGCCTTTTGGGAAATCCAGGCCCTTACGTGCTTACACTAATGTCCCTGTAAGCGTGAGATTGGTCCCACAAAAATAGGTCTAGGTCAGGTGGAGGAAGAAAAAAGAAATGTAGTGGTAATTGGGGATAGTGTAGTTAGGGGCATTGACACTGTTCTTTGTGACCAGGATCGAGAATCCCGAAGGTTGTGTTGCCTGCCTGGTGCACGGGTCCAGGATATCTCATCTGGGCTGCAGAGGAACTTGGAGTGGGAGGGTAAGAATCCAGTTGTAGTGGTCCACGTAGGTGCCAACGACATAGGCAGAACAGGAACAGGGGTTCTGCAGAGGGAGTATGAAAAGCTAGGAGTCAAATTAAAAAGCAGAACCAACAAGGTGGTAATTTCTGGATTACTACCTGAGCCACAGGCGAATTGGCGCAGGGTCAATAAGATTAAGGAGGTAAATGCGTGGCTCAAAGATTGGTGTGGGAGGAATGGGTTCGAATTCATGGGACATCGGCACCAGTATTGGGGAAGATGGGACCTGTTCAGATGGGATGGTCTTCGTCTGAATCGTGCTGGGACCAGAGTCCTGGCGAATTGTATAACCAGGGCTGTAAATAGGGCTTTAAACTAAATAGTGGTGGGGAGGGTTCAGGGGTATGGAGAATTACAAAATCAAAGGTAAAGGAGAGGGTACGAGTGAAGGTTAATGATGAGGACATTCATCTAGTTAAAGGAGTCAAGGGCTCAGGCAGAGTAAAAAAAGTGACAAACACAAGAGGGGAGGTGTTCAACGCAGTGCAAGGAGATGGTCTGGAGAAGGATAACCAGTTTGCGACAGGTAGGGACAGAGCGTGCAATCAAAAAAATGCACGAACAAATCGGGTCCATATAAAGGCTAGCATAAAGACACTTTACCTGAATGCACGTAGCATTCGAAACAAGGTGAATGAGTTGATGGCACAAATCAGTACAAATGGGTATGATCTAGTGGCCATTACAGAAACGTGGTTGCAGGGTGACCAGGACTGGGAACTGAATATCCAAGGGTATCAGACATTTCGGAAGGATAGACAGGAAGGAAAAGGAGGTGGGGTAGCTCTGTTAATTAAAGATAACATCAGGGTGGTAGTGAGAGACGATATAGGCTCGAAGGAGCAGAATGTGGAATCGTTGTGGGTGGAGATAAGGAATAGTAAGGGGAGAAAGTTACTGGTGGGCGTGGTCTATAGGCCCCAAAATAATAACTTTGAGGTGGATCGGGCTATAAACAAGCAAATAATGGATGCGTGCAAAAACGGAACAGCAATAATCATGGGGGATTTTAACCTGCATATTGATTGGTTGACTCAAGAGGAAGAGTTCTTAGAATGCTGTCGGGATAGTTTCCTCAAACAGTATGTTACAGAACCTATGAGGGAGCGAGTTATCTTGGATCTGGTCCTGTGTAATGAGACAGGTAAAATTAATGATCTTCTTGTGAGGGATCCTCTTGGAATGAGTGATCACAATATGGTTGAATTGCTAATACAAATGGAGGGTGGGAATGTAGGGTCCCAAACCAGTGTCCTCTGCTTGAACAGAGGGGAGTACAATAGGATGAGGGCAGAATTGGCTAATGTAGACTGGGAGCGCAGACTAGTTGGTAGGACAGCTGAGCAACAGTGGCGGATTTTTAAGGAGATTTTTCTCAGTACTCAGAAAAAATATATTCCTGTGATAAAGAAGGAATGTAAGAAAAGGGATAACCAGCCGTGGATAACTAAGGAAATAAAGGAGAGTATTAAATTAAAAACCGATGCGTACAGAGTGGCCAAAACTAGTGGGGACTTAGAAGATTGGGAAAGCTTTAAAAAAACAACAACAAAGAACTACTAAGAAAGCGATAAAGAAAGAAAAGATAGATTATGAAACTAAACTAGCACAAAATATAAAAACTGATAGTAAAAGTTTTTACAAATATATAAAAAGGAAAAGAGTAGCTAAAGTAAATGTTGGACCCTTAGAAGATGAAAAGGGGGATTTAATAATAGGAAACGAGGAAATGGCAGAGGCCTTAAACAAGTTTTTTGTGTCAGTCTTCACAGTGGAGGACACAAATAGCTTACCGAAAATTGACGGTCGTGGGACTGTCGGGGGTGAGGTCCTTAAAACAATTACTATTACTAAAGAGGTAGTGCTTGGTAGGCTAATGGGACTAAAGGAAGGCAAGTCCCCGGGCCCGGATGGAATGCATCCCAGGGTACTGAAAGAAATGGCAGAAGCAATAGCAGATGCGTTGGTTGTAATTTATCAAAGTTCGCTGGACTCTGGGGAACTGCCGATTGATTGGAAAACAGCTAATGTAACGCCACTGTTTAAAAAAGAAGACAAAAGGCGGGTAACTACAGGTCAGTTAGCTTAACGTCCGTAGTTGGGAAATTGCTGGAATCCATCATTAAAGAAGAAATAGCAGGACACGTGGAAAAAAATGGTTCGATCAAGCAGGTGCATCATGGATTCATGAAGGGAAAGTCGTGTTTGACGAATTTACTGGATTTTTATGAAGATGTAACGAGTGCGGTTGACAGAGGGGAACCGGTGGATGTGGTGTTTTTAGATTTCCAGAAGGCGTTCGATAAGGTGCCTCACAAAAGGTTGCTGCAGAAGATTAAGGTACACGGAGTTGGGGGTTAAGTGTTAGCGTGGATTGAGCATTGGCTATCTAACAGGAAGCAGAGAGTTGGAATAAATGGGTACTTTTCTGGTTGGCAGTTGGTGACTAGTGGCGTGCCGCAGGGATCGGTGCTGGGGCCTCAACTGTTTACCATATACATAGACAATCTGGAGGAGGGGACCGAGTGTAGGGTAACAAAGTTTGCGGATGACACAAAGATGAGTGGGAAAGCGAATTGCGTGGAGGATGCGGAAAGTCTGCAGAGAGATTTGGATAGGCTAAGTGAGTGGGCGAGGATCTGGCAGATGGAGTATAACGTTGACAAGTGTGAGGTTATCCACTTTGGAAGGAATAACAGTAAAATGGACTATTATTTAAATGGTGAAAAATTACAACATGCTCCTGTGCAGAGGGACCTGGGGGTCCTTGTGCATGAATCGCAAAAACTCAGTTTGCAGGTGCAGCAGGTGACCAAGAAGGCAAATGGAATGTTGGCCTTTATCGCGAAGGGGATGGAGTATAAAAGCAGGGAGGTCTTGCTGCAATTGTACAAGGTACTGGTGAGGCCGCAACTAGAGTACAGTGTGCAATTTTGGTCCCCTTATTTGCGGAAGGATATATTGGCCTTGGAGGGAGTACAGAGACGGTTCACCAGGTTGATACTGGAGATGAGGGGGTTGGCTTATGAGGAGAGATTGAGTAGATTGGGCCTGTACTCGTTGGAGTTTAGAAGGCTGAGGGGAGTTCTTATAGAGACATATAAGATAATGAAGGGGCTAGACAGGGTCGAGGCAGAGAGATTCTTTCCACTTAGAAAGGAAATAAGAACTAGAGGGCACAGCCTCAAAATAAGGGGGAGTCAGTTTAGGACAGAGTTGAGGAGGAACTTCTTCTCTCAGAGGGTAGTGAATCTCTGGAATGCTCTGCCCATTGAAGCAGTGGAGGCTTCCTCGTTAAATATGTTTAAGTCACAGGTAGATAGATTTCTGATCAATAAGGGAATTAAGGGTTATGGGGAGCGGGCGGGTAAGTGGAACTAAACCACTATCAGATCAGCCATGATCTTATTGAATGGCGGGGCAGGCTCGAGGGGCTAGATGGCCTACTCCTGCTCCTATTTCTTATGTTCTTATGTTCCCACCGCTGCAAATGTCATGGCTTGTGTGGAGCTAGTGAACATAGATGCGCTCTATCCCTTCTCTCTACTACATGATGTATGTTTCTTGGGTTCTAAAACCAGTGCAGTTCTGCTGTTGAATTGTTTGCTGACTGCTCGTGTAAGAAAGAGTAACGTTTGTTCTGTATATACAGCTCAATTTATGGTCAAGCTAATATCTCCCTCTTGATGTTGCAGTAGTGTTACGTATTGCTATATCAGCCATCTTTAAACTCTGAATGGTTTGATGGATTCATTATTTCAAATAACCTGTACCAAACATTAAAATGTCAAGTGCAAAGTCGTTATCATAACATTTTCTTACTTTACAATGATATTGTCTCATTCTCTTCTTCTGCTCAAGGATCCACCCTGTCCAGGTCCAGTCATCACACTTCAGGAAGGATGGGAGGGTCCTTGAGAGGGTGCAGAGGAGATCTACAAGGATCGTTCCAGGGATGAGGGATTTTAGTTACAAGGTTAGGACGGGGAAGCTGGGGTTGTTCTCCTCACAGCAAAGGAGATTGAGGTGGGATTTGGTATAGGTGCACAAGACAGGCTTAGATAAAGTAAACAAAGTGTGACAAAATCCAATATTTACCTCAGCTAGCAGTCGAAGATCTGGGTTAGGAGGTCAGGAACTACAGGGCCTTGGGCTTCCTGCATACACATGGGCCTGGCGATGGCTGCACAAATGCAGCTCATTCACTTCACGCATATGCCAGCCAGGAGAGGGGTCACACATGCACGATTAGTGGTTTTTAAGTTCTTCAGACTGGGAATTGGCCTACACGCATGTACAGAAAAAAAAAGAACAAAAGTGAAACAGTGTGTAACTTCAGGTATGGTGACCTGAAGAGAGATACCATTGCAGATTGTGTGCCTCAGGGAGTAGGACACAGGGAGGGGAACAGGGAGAAGATCCCAAACCAAGAATTGGGACTAAAACAGCTTCCAGAAGATAGTCCCAAGTTAAGGGACAAGGACAAGAATCTGAAATAGATCCTGTTAAGTAAAAGTAAGGAGCAGACAAATAGGCTCCAAATTGAAGACAGAGCTGCAGAGTGCAGACTTGAAGCAATGTGGGCTTGAGAGAAGCCCAGAACACCCGAGGATGTTGTCGATGGTTGGTAACTCTTCACCATGGGCATTTTGGAGCAGTTGGATTTTGCTTGGAATGGCCGAAGATCTGAAAGTGTGCTTGGAAGGTGAAGCTTGAGTGTGTGCCAAGATCCAGAAGAAGGAATTTCAGAAGGCTAGATCGAAACACTGGAGGTGGATTCTTGTTGAGGTTGTCCAAGTGGGACGACTTTTGGAGAATTCCCAGGCAAGTCCTTTAAATGTGGGGATTGGAACCCCTTGTGAGAAAGCCAGGATATCGGTGAGACCGGATGGCTCACAGTGGAACGTGTGTCTGGGTGGGTTGTTGAGAAATCCATAGAATCTGCTTTGTTTGCAGCTGTCATATACTTTGGAATGTAGTGTTTCTGTCTGCAGTTCGCTGATTGAATCACATGTACTGCATACTCACCCTGAATATTAGAGTTGGAGATAGAAATAGTGCTTTGTTTTATCTTTCTGAATTCTTATGTGTATGTAAAGATATGGTTGGGATGAAGGAATAGTAAATATTTGAATCATTTTCTTGTGTTTGTATTGAGATCTTTCGAATATATTTGTCTGGTGTAAAATAGTTCATTTTTCTTGTTTAATAAATGGTTTATTCTTTGTCTTAAAAGTTTATCTGCAGATTCCAGTGAATTTGTTCAAAAACTTACCTCTAAGGTTTTGAAATAAAGAAATAAAATTTTGGTTCTATCAAGCTGACTTGTCCAGTGTTAACATTAGCTGGGATACAAGGATGAAGAGGTGCATATTGGTTTGAAAGGAGAGGCAGTGGGGGAATATTTTCAAGCAGGAATGGTAATGACTTTCTCCCAAGGATTCACAGGGTGAGTGCATTGTAAATACAAGCTCTCTTTGCTGCCTTTGGGGGTGGGGTGGTGGAAGCAGAGACGATGAATGATTTCAAAACAAAACTGGATGGGCACTTGAGGGAAATAAACTTGCAAAGCTATGGGAATTGAGTGAGGAAACAGGACTGATGAACACCTAAATACAGCAAATACCTCAACTACAAACAAGACCCCTCACCTCATCTGTTCAGATGAGGTCATCTTGGACTCAAAATAGTAACTCTGCTTCTCTCATCATATCCGCTGAGCTTCCAGTACTTTCTGTTTTTATTTCGGACCCGTCACCACCCATGCTGCCTCCTTCGCTGCCTCTCTGTCTGTGTGTTTTCTGATGTTTACCCAGTAAAAGAACAAGGAAAATTTATTCTGTCATTAAAAAAAAACTTCAATAAATCTTCCGTTATTTGTATTTTCTGGATTTATTTTTCCTGTGAAGAGGTTTATGTCCCTCATTTCTTACATAGTTGACTGAATACAGAACAACCCACTTCTCTGAATCCTTATCAACTTCTGCAAATTGGTCAACATAAATTTATACCTTCTTTCCCAAACATGGTCTTACTAATGTTTCCACATAGTCACAGTAATCCTCTTTGATTGGTGCTCCATGGGTCAGTTTACAACTGATGTTATGAGCTCATGGACAATTTGATAGATTCAATGCTTGCTTAATCAGGGCACCCAAATCCTCATGCTGATAATGAGAGACATGGGGCTGTGGGGGGGGAATTCTCTGACCTCGCCACGCCATCAGTAGATCGTGCCGGTCTTGGAGAACAGAGTGCAGGCCTAAAAACCCATTTTGCACCCGGTGCCAAGCAGTTTACAAGTCTCCTGGCCGCTTCCTAATGGTGTAAGCCAATTCACACCCAGAAAGGGGGAGAGACCAATTACCATACTCAAAGTGGCATTTAGATATGCATAGCCCATTCCAATCCCAGCGCATGGGCTGGGATTGGAATTTGGGCACAGCCCGATAATGATGCAAATCAGTATGGGTCTCCACTAATGGAGACCTAGCCTGATGGTCACACTGGGGGGGGCTCAGAGGCCACTGAAGTCCCCAGGTGGTTGGGGGCATGGTCGGGTAGTGTCCATTGGGAGTGCCCACCTGGCACACTAACGGTACCCAACTGGCACACAGGTTGTGCCCAGCAGTGGTCACTGGACAGCCAGGCAGTGTCAGTTGGGTACAACCAATGTGCCATTTGGGAACCACCAGTGTACTGGGGCAGTGCCAAAGGGTGGGGTCTGACAGTGGAAGAGGGGGAGGCTGTGTAGGGGTGGATCATGAAGGCGGTCTTTATGCAGGTGGGGGAGGCTTGTTGGGGGTCAGACAGGTGGACCCATCAGGAGGGCGCCGATGCCAGCATCCCGTGTCGAGGAGGGGGAACTTGCTGCTGATGGGAGGGGGTCCCTGATGACCATGGGGAGGAAGGCAGAGGGGTCTTCTAGCGCATGCTGAGATTGGAGCGCCCTTGCAAAACGGTGCCTGAAGCTGGGCTCACTGGTGTGCTGAGCCCCCAACCCCCCCGGTACTGGCGCAAAACACCGATTCTTCTGAAAAGTGACTGAGTGTGGGAGGATTGGGGTGCGGCACACATCTGGGAGACCGGCGTGGAGCAATCTGTTATTCTCACTTTGAATTTTTGGGGGGGAATTCCACCCCTTTGTCTCCACGCTGATACAACAACATGAGTGACAAGAGGAGATCCGAATATCTTCCCTGCCAGCTCAATTCATTGAAGTGAGGGCCACACACTTGGACCATTCTGGGAACTAATCTGAAGATGGTTTACCTCAGGAATGTACATTGTCTTTATGTATGGTGTGTGGTGCCAATCCCTCTCTTCATATACTGTAAACATCCAATTTTGGAAGATTCTTTTTATAGAAATATTATAATGGAGTGCAAGATGTGTTTTTACTATCTGCTGAAAAAAATTCAAGACATTTTAAACAGTTAAACTATCTCACAAAGATGATCCTTTTATCAATGCAGACACAGCTGACTGTTAATGTGAGCAGCACCACAAATAATAAATAGACACAGATCCAGCAAGCATGATGAAGAATAATAGATTGTCTTTGTTACAAAAAAATTAATTCATCAAGATTTAATACTGAACTAATCACACAGCCAAATCTTACACAAATTCAACCAAGGAGTTTCACATCGATTTTCAACAGTTTACTGAAGTAATGGCATTTACATTAGAAGCACTGTGATAAAGAACAAATTATTGGACTGTGTTTAATCTTACATCAGATACTTTCTTGTATTTTTACAATTCTGACATTATAAGACCTTGTTGCAAACAAGTTGTGTGTTGAATGCATCAGGGCTTCATTGCACCATCAGTGGTTGAATTTGTGTAAGATTTGGCTGTGTGATTAGTTCAGTATTAAATCTTGATGAATGAATTTCTTTGTAACGAAGACAATCTATTATTCTTCATCAAGCTTGTTGGATCTGTGTCTATTAATTGTGGTCCTGCTCACATTTACAGGCAGCTGTGTCTCCATTGTTAAAATGATCATCTTTGGGAGATAGTTGAACTGTTTAAAATGTTTTTCGGGGAATCCCTTTCGGCTTACTGCTCTTCATGTGGAGACAAAAATTCATATCCAGCCTGTACTAATGGATGGCCAATGGTTGAATTTAGCAAGTCTTAACCAAGTTTCTAGTGACTAAAGACCACACCACCAAACTGCTTCTAGTTTAGCATAAATTTGGCAAATTCTATTTTGGATGCATTGGCAGAACTAAAGCATTTTGGACAATGTACACAAAGAGGCTTCTGAGTTTTTGTACGATTTGCACAGAAGTCAAGAGATGAGCTAATGTCCAGTACAGGGAGGACAGCTTCTGTCAGGCAGGACAATTCAAGCTGTGCAATGATGTGGTGCTGTGCTCCTCCATTTTCAAAAATTCACCCCTGGTTTCAAATCCCTCCATGGCCTCATATCTTCCCTTCTCTAGCCCTACAGCCCCCCAAAATCTCCAAGCTCCTCCAATTCCAACTACTTGTGCATCCCCAATTTAAATCACTCCACCTTTGGTTGTTGTAACCTCAAGATATTTGTGCCCTAAGCTCTGAAATTCCCTTCCAAAACCGCACACTCCCCTTTCCTTTAAGATGTTCCTTAAAGTCTTTCATTGATCAAAGGTTTGGTCATCTGTCCAAAATGGCAATTTTGATTGATAACACTCCTCTGAAGCACCATTGCACAGTTTACTATATTAAAGCAGCTATATGAATGCAAGATGTTATTATCTGAGATGGCAACATTGAGACTTTAGTCGGAATTTTACCACCTCGCCCGAGCCAAGTTGTAAAATCGCGGCATTTATGTTCAACATGTGCTGTGATGAGGGTGCAGAATTACTACTTTGAGGGAATATAGAACTCATGAAACTGTTCACAGTATGAACCAAAGCCTTCAGAAAATGGTGGTGAGTGGGGTGACAACAAGGGTGCACTAAACAGTCATAATCCAGAGTTGATTATTAGGAAAGAACAGTCAATACATGTAACATTCTAACTGTAGGTGGGAGGGAGTTACTGATGCTAACACAACATTGAGTCACCAATAACACATATATTTTATTTCAGCTTGCCTTCAGTCTTACAATCATGCTGCTAACACAGAGGTCCTGATGATTTGATTAGGTTTCTCCCTCCCACCCATCTATTACTTCATTTCTACGCAACGGCTGACAAGTACCATCTGTCCTCGGCACCAGTATCTCAAGGCTCATTCACAAAGACAGGCAATAAAGCAGAGAGCTGTGTTCTGAGCCGCCAATTAAACAGGTTTTAAAGTCCACTGTGATCGAGGCTGCTTATAAACAGAACCAGAACAGTTACTCAGTGATGTGTGTGTGCCTGGAACTGAGGAGCTACAACTATAAACTTTTCTCCTTTCCTCATTCGCTTCCCGTTTTGTTCCTGCCTCTTTCACTGGATTGCCTGCTTCTCTAGATCAGAATGACCTTCATTTAACCTGGAGATTTTTAAAAACTACACCTAGCGTTCCCAATATTTTGGGATTGCTTAGCATTCTGGGAACTAAGGATTTGGAGACTGGACAAATCCTGTCTCCATATGGTTCTCAACATGCTGCACTGGAAGTTGCTGAGTGGGGGAAACAGAAAGGTGAGGAGGTAGGTGCAGAGCAGGAGGCAGGGCAGAGGTAGCGGCAGGGTGAGTAATTCCTCTTTGCTTCCTAATCTGACATCATTTTAGGGAATGTTTAGTGGATCCCACCAATTCAGCATGACTAACAAGACATACAGCTTCAAGCAACTACACAGGGTTGAAGGTGGATCCCATTGAAGGATAAACACACCCTTACTGCATTTTTCTGCACCCTTACTCAAGTTTAGTTATTTAGTTTGATTGGCACATAGGGCATCATGATTGGCACAGGCTTGGAGCACCTAAGGGCCTGTTCCTGTTCTGTACTTTTCTTTGTTCTAAATATAGCACCCACCACATCAAAGGGAGAAGCTGAAGACTTTGTCTACACCAGTTGAATTTTCAGCCTGCCTCCTCCCAAGGATGTGGAGATGCCGGCATTGGACTAGGGTAAGCACAGTAAGAAGTCTCACAACACCAGGTTAAAATCCAACAGGTTTATTTGATAACACAATCCACAAGCTTTCAGAGCACTGCCCCTTCCATTGACTCACCTGATGAAGGAGCAGCACTCCAAAAGCTGGTGGCTTGTGCTACCAAATAAACCTGTTGGACTTTAACCTGGTGTTGTGAGACTTCTTACTGTGCTCCTCCCAAGGAGGCAAGGGAGGTGACTGCAGGGTCTCTGACGGAGATATTAAAATCTTTGCTGTCCACAGGTCAAGTGTCTGATAACTGGAGCTAATGTGGTGCCTTTATTCAAGAAGGGCAGCAGGGATAAGCCAGGTAATTACAGGCCAGTTAGTCTAACGTCAGTGGTAGGGAAATTATTGGAAAAAATTCTGAGGGATGGGATTAATCATCACCTGGAAAAGCAAGGATTGATCAGGGATAATCAGCACAAATTTGTTGGTGGGAGATCCTGTTTAATTTGAGTTTTTTGAAAAGGTAACTAAATATATTGATGAGGGTAGTGCAGTGGATGTGGTTTACATGGACTTCAGTAAGACCTTTAACAAGGTCCCACATGGAAGGCTGGCCCAAAACGTTAGCGCTCATGGGATCCAAAGCGAGTTGGCAAACTGGATCCAAAATTGGCAAATTGATAGCAGGCAAAGGGTGATGGTGGAGGGCTGCTTTTGTGACTGGAAACCTTTGACCAGCAGTGTAGCACTGGGATCAGTGCTGGGACCCTCGCTGTTTGTTATATACATTAACGATTTGGATGTGAATGTAGAAGTTGTAATTAGAAAGTTTGCCGACGATATGAAAAGTGGTGTTGTTGATAGTGAGGAGGATAGTCTGAGGCCACAGACTGATACTGATCAGCTGGTAAGTTGGACAGAGCAATGACAGATGGAATTCAATGCTGACAAGTGTGAGCTGATGCAATTTGGCATGTGTAATAAGGGTAGGATATACACAATGAATGGTAGGTCCCTAGGGAGTATCGAGGAACAAAGGGACGTTGGCGTATAAGTCCATAAATCCCTGAAGGGGGCAGCACGGGTAGATAGTGTGGTGAAGTTGGCATACGGAATGCTTGCCTTTATTAGCCGGGATATAGAATATAGGGGCAGGGTGGTCTTGGTACAACTTTATAAAACATTGGTTAGACCACAGATGGAGTATTGTCTGCAGTTCTGGTCACCACTCTAATGGAAGGACGTGATTATACTGGAGAGGGTTCAGAGGAGGTTCACCAGGATGCTGCCTGGGATGGAAAGTTTCAGCTATGAGGACAGACTGGATGTGATGGGTTTGTTTTCCCTGTGTGCAGGAGGCTGAAGGGTGATCTAATAACGGTATACAAAATTATGAGAGGCATAGATAGGGTAGATTGTAAGAATCTTTTCCCCATGGCAGAAGTGTCTACGGTCAGAGGTTTAAGGTAAGGAGTAAGTGGTTTAGAGGGGATCTGAGGAAATACTTTTTCACTCAGAGGGCGGTGGAAATATGGAATGCACTGTCTGAGAGGATGATGGAAGCAGGTACTCTCACAACATTTAAGGAGTATTTGGACGAACACTGAAATTGCTAAAACGTAGTAGACTGTGGACCTAGTGCAGGTAAATGGGATTATTGTAGATTGGTATTTGATGGTCAGCATAGACATGGTGGGACGAAGGGCCTGTCTCTGTGCTGTATGACTCTATGACTCTATGAAAGCAGCAAAGAGCTATTCATGATTACGAGTGAGGCAGATAGAGGGATCCAAGAGGTTGCACTGCAGGAGCCTCAACCCCAACCCTTGTTCAACAGGTTTGAAATTCTTGCCCCCAGGTGGAAATAGCGAGGACTGTAGGGAGGATAAGCTAACTGACCATCGATAGCACCGTGGTCCAGGGAGCTGTTCAAGTTGAGCAGAAAAGACAAATGTAGTCGTAGTCAGGGAGAGATTTTTAATTATTCATTTGTGGACATTCATTGCCCATCCCTCGTTGCCCTTGAGAAGGCAGTGGTGAGCTGCCTTCTTGAATCGCTGCAGTCCATGTGCTGTGGGTTGATCCACAATGCCGTTAGGGAAGGAATTCCAGGATTTTGACCCAGTGACTGCGAGGGAACGGCGGTATATTTCCAAGTCAGGACGGTGAGTGGCTTGGAGGGGAACTTGCAGGTGGTGGTGTTCCCATGTACATGCTGCTGTTGTCCTTCTGGATGGAAGTAGTCGTGGATTTGGATTTGGATTTGGATCCTGTCTAAGGTCTTTGGTGAATTGCTGCAGTGCATCTTGTAGATTGTACACACTGCCACTACTGAGCATTGGAGGTGGAGGGAGTGGATGTTTGTAGATGTGGTGCCAATCAAGCGGGGCTGCTTTGTCTTGGATGGTGTCAAGCTTCTTGAGCGTTGTTGGAGGTGCAATCATCCAGGCAAGTGGGGAGTATTCCATCACACTCCTAACTTGTGCCTTGTAGATGGTGGGCAGGGGAATAGACGCTGTTCGCTGTAGCCAGAATTGAAAGTCCCAAAGGCTGTGTTGCCGCTTGGTGCCAGGATTCGGGACATCTGCTCTGGGCTGGAGAGGAACTTGCAGTGGGAGAGGGAAGATCCAGTAGTCGTGGTCCATGTGGGTACCAATGACATAGGTAGAATGAGGAAAGAGGTTCTGCATAGACAGTTTGAGAAGCTAGGTACTAAATCAAACAACCTCAAAGATTATAATCTCTAGATTATTACCTGAGCCATGTGCAAATTGGCAGAGGGTACATAAAATTAAACAGATGAATAAGTGGCTGAAAGACTAGTGTGGGAGAAGTGGGTTTGGATTTGTGGGGCACTGGCCTCAGTACTGGGAAAACTGGGGGCGTAACTTTGGGATGGTCTAATATCCTGGGACCAGTGTTCTTGCAAACAACATAACTAGGGAGGCAGAGAGGACTTGAAACTAAATAAGGTGAGGGGAGGCGGTGGGGTGGGGATGCTGGTTCTTTTGAGGGGATATGTAGGCTTGTTAAAATAATTACAGAATTACAAGGCAGTATTCAGATAATGATACCCAGAGTGTTATAGGAAGGGACAGAGTGTAAAAATATAAAAAGACGGCAACAAATAAGATCAAAAAGAGAAAAAACGGTAACAAGGCAAAATTATTGGCTCTTTACTTAAATGCATGTAGCATTCAGCACAAAAGAAATTAATTCACGGCACAAATTGAGGTTAATGGGTATAATCTTATTGCCATTACAGAGATGTGGCTACAAGGAGATCAAAGCTGGGAAGTAAATATTCAGGGGTATGAGACTTTTTGTAAGGACAGGTAGGAATGAAAGGGATGTAGCTTTGTTAGTAAGTGGCAAATTGATTGACAAAGTTTTAAAAACCAACAAAAGATGACTAAAAAACAAATAAAGAGGGACAAGATAAACTATGAAGGCCAATTAGCAAGTAATATAAAATTAGACAGCAAGGGCATCTTTAAATATTTAAAAAAGAGAAGCCAGAGTGAACACAGGCCCTTCAGAGAATGAGACTGGAGAAATAGTAATGGGGAACCAGGAAATGGCAGAGGAGTTAAACAAATACTTTGCTTCAGTCTTCATAGTGGAAAACACTCATAACATTCCAAAAATACTAAGGAGCAGAAGGGGAAGGGGGAGGAAATAAATACAATAATCACTAGAGAAAAAATACTAGGGTAGTAATAGGGTAAAAGACCGATAAATCCCCTGGACCTGATGGATTGCATCCCAGGATATTAAAGGAAGTAGCTACAGATAATGGATGCACTGGTAATAATCTTCCAAGAATCCTTAAATTCTGGAAAAGTTATAGAGGATTGGAAAACTGCCAATATAACAGCTTTATTCAAAAAAGAAGGGAGACAAAAAAAACAAGTAATTATAGGCCAGTTAATTTAACTTCTGTCATGGTGAAAATGTTAAAGTGCATTATGAAGGCTGTGATAGAGAGCCTTTAGAAATGTATAATATAATCAAGCAGAATGAGCAAGGCTTCATGGAGGAAAAATCATGCCTGACTAATTCATTAGAATTCTTCAAGGTGGTGATGAGCAGGATGGGTAAAGGAGAATCAGTAGATGTAATATACAACAATTTCCAAAAAAGCATTCAATAAGGTACCTCACAAAAGGCTACTTGATAAGTTAAGAGTCCATGGTGTTGGGACTAGTATATAAGCATGTATAGAGGATTGGTTATCTGATAGAAGACAGAGAGTTGGAATAAGAGGTGCATTTTCAGGGTGGCAATCTGTAACGAGTGGAGTGCCCAGGGATCTGTCCTGGGAGCATAATTATTTACAATATATATTAATGACTTGGATGAAGGAAGTGAATGTACTATTGCCAAGTTTTCAGATGATACAAAAATAGATGGGAAGGCAAGTGGTGAGGATGACACAGCATCGACAGAGGGACATAGACAGGTTAGGTGAGTGGGCAAATACTTGGCAGATGTACTATAATGTAGGAAAATGTGAAGTTATGCACTTTGGTAGGAAGTGCATACCATTTTAAATGGAGAAAGACTGCAGAAAGCTGGAGCACAGAAGAATTTGTGGGTCCTCGTGCAAATATCACAAAAAGCTAGCATGCATGTTCAGCAGGTAATTGGGAAGGCAAATGCAATGTTGGCCTCTCTTCAGTTTCACCAATTGTTAAATAAAGATCAGATTTCAAGCCCTCATCTCATCCTTACCCGACCACCACTCTTTACCCACCCCTTGTTCCGATCCTTTGTAACACTTGCCGGAGTTCAAACCCATTCCAACTACACTGTTATCCTCTGCCCTGCCATATTGTTTCCCCCATTGGAATTATAGTGCCTCCTTTGACGCCTTGATATTATTGTGGGAAGCGTGTAGAGAGAGGCAACACCTGGCAAATTGCCGTCGCTTGAATGGTTCATTAAAACGTTACGCAACACGAGATGGGCTCCAGTGAGTGAACGGGAATTGGGAAAGCACATATTGCATTATCTAACAGCTGGTTCCCGTTTCACTGTGGACTGGTTCCTGAGTACAATGTTATCTATACTTGAAACACAGAAGCAACATTCAGTGACAACAGCAAGTTTCAGAATGAGCAGAAGCAACATGAAAATACCAGCAATAATGTTCAGCACATTCTTCTCCTTCTGAACCTCAAAAGACCTAAAAGAAAGTTCAGTAAAATCAGACACTCAGGTTCCATCTTCACAACAAACATTAATTCAGCTGTGCTAATTAGCAATAATATATTAATGTTTATTCAGCTAATTTACTTGGATTCCACACAAATTCCATGTTGTTCCATTAAATTACTTAATCATCTCGGTATTAGTGTAACAGAACCCCAAACTGCACAAACTCAGGTCTCAGGGAGCTATACAACTCAAAATATAAACAGCACTCAACACTCATCACAGGAACAGCACTGACCTTCCATCTGATAGCTGGGTTCAAATGACAATCTTAACAAACACAGGGTAGTCTTACCAGGGCACAAAAAAAAACACCTTTAACTAAAATAACCTATCCACTGGGATTGTCCTGGAGTCTCTCAGAATTCCAGTACAAGAGGTAGGAGCAGGAGGAAATCATAGCGCCCCTCGAGCCTGCTTAGCCTGTCCAAAGATGTGCAGGTTAGGTGGATTGGCCATGTTAAATTGCCCCTTAGTTTCAGGGGGATTAGCAAGGGCAAATAGATGGGGTTATGAGGATAGGGCTTGGGTGGGATTGTGGTCGGTGCAGGCTTGATGGGCCGAATGGCTGCACTGTAGAGATTCTATGATTCAATCATGGTTGATCTCAGACTTCAACTCCACTTTCTCGTTTGCTCCCAAAATCGTTTGATTCTCGGAGAGACCACCAAACCATCAGACTTAGCCTTAAACATATTCAATGATGGAAAGATTCATGTCTGGATATAGCAGCGAGAGATTGGGAAGAAAAATCGTAGAGGCATTAGAAATATTATGTATTATTTTAATTTTCTTTGAACATTTTTGTTTCATAGTTATGGAAGTATTGGAGATCGGGAGAAAGGCTGTTTGACTGGTCAGGAGTGCTGTGTTGGAGGGGTAGTAAGTGCTGAGGCCCCCAACCATTATTGGCAAACTTACCCTCAAACTCAGGCAGAGTCCAAATCCTATCACAGGAAAATTATATTAAATTAATGAATTAAATCCAGAATTTAAAATCTGGTGTCAGTAATGGTGACCATGAAGCTAAGGGATTGTCATTAAAAACCTATCCGGTTCACAAATTTAGGAAAGGAAATCTGCCATCTTGACCTGATTTGTTCGATATATGATCCCAGCTCCACAGCAATGCGTCTGATTCTTCAATCCCATCAAAAATGTAGTATAAAAGTCTGGCACATACAGGAATAATGTGGCACTGCGTACAGTACCACCCACACAGTGATGTAAGAAAGCACATGACCCACTGCCAGGGTCAGTCTGGTGTTGGATAGAGACGTGTGTCCCAGCAAGCATGGAAATAGTTCCTAACTTATATTCTTTACTGTAAATTTATGAATAGTTCTGAGAATCAATATGGACTTACAGTTAACCTACATATGACTATGACTTCTTCAGACCTACCAAACTGTAACCAACACTCTACAAAATAAAATGGCCTCTTAAGCCATTTATTTTCAAGGAGGCGGCTCACTACCACCTCCCCAAAGACAATTAGGGATGGGCAATAAATGTTGGTCTTGCCAACGATACCCACATCCTGTGAACAAATAAAGAAAAACCTCACGCAGGCCACAAGAACCAATATCACACTGATGCCCAATGGGCCGGGGTGGGTGGGTGGGTAGGTGAGGTGAAACATGCCAATAAAACAGTGAGTAGGGAATGCACCTGTAGGGTGTAAATTCTTTTGTAAATCACTAGAATAAGGTTTCAAAGGATGTGTATCCGTTTAACAAGTTTCTGATTTCAGTTTGAGTGTTCATCAGGTATCCTTGGGGAAGCTTCAATCTCTGGTGGGCAGGAATCCTTACTAATATCACCCAACGCACAACCTCTCAACTCCTTGCCATTATTGGAAAAGCTACTTGAGATATCACAAAGCATGACAACAGGATCTAAAGAGCAGGCTGCCTGGGAACAAATCGTAACAAGGGAGGGAGAGAGGGGTAAGATAACACAGAGGATAAAATATTTAACTGTTAGGGTCATTAAGCCAGAAGATTTCATGTCCCAAACTTGCTACGTCCACCACATTCACGGAAAAGGGCTTCAGATGCATGGAAATACCATGACCTGCTCTTCACCATCCTGACTTGGAACATAACTTACACCGTCGCCAAGTCATTATCGTGGAATTCCTCCATAATAGCACTGTGTACCTGCAACATATGGGGTGGAATCTTCCATTTGTGCCAACAGCGGGAAGTGTGGTGGGCGCTGGAACTTAATTTGGCATGAAGCCTGAAATCAGTTTTCTGATACTGGGTGGAACTGTAGGATTTCTGTTCCTGGGACTTTCAAGGTGGGTTAAAGGTGGGTCGAGCTTCTGACAAACAATATCAAGAAGTCTTCTTGCATGTCATGCATGCTCAGTAAAAGGCCTCCTCACCAGAATTACTTATAAATGGCGAGTACCTGGCGAGCTTGAGGCTCTGACATGAGTAGACAATGCTTTCATCTTCTTTGGAACTATTCACAACTTGATCCATGTTGAGTGTCGGTCATACAGGCCGTGTTGTTTGGGTTTGAAATGCAATCAATTCTACATGTCCCATCTGTGTTTCCGTAGTTAGGTGACTTCTGCCATGAGACAATCTCTGTGAGCTCCCAGCTCGATAAAGACCTTTCACTGAGAAAACACTGGTGAGGCTCTACAGCATTTAAACATAAAACATGTGCCAAGGCTGGACATGGGGAAGTGGGGAGGGGAAGCGGGGGGGACTGTCGTGTGTCTTTTAAATATGGCACCCAGATTTGACCCCATGAAATAACAATGGGGGGGACGATTCTGTGCCTATCCCGCCGTGAGGTTCACCATGCTCATAAGTAATGAGATGACCAGCACAATATTGTCTCTATCCCATTCCTACCAGCAGAAAACACTCGGACCTCTACTCCCACCACCAAATTCTGAATTCAGAATGGAAGATTCCAACCGTGAACTATAACGATTCAAGAATGTGGCACCACCACCTTCTCGAAGGCAATTAAGAATGGGCAACAAATGCTGCCCTTGCATCCCAAGAACAAATGTTTTTAAAAGGTTCAATAATACCAGTCTATGCTCGCTGGTCCTAGCCAGGGTGTCATTAGAGGTGCTGCAATTAGCTTTGGTAGTACATTGCTAGGGAGGGGTAACCCAGACAAGGTTCCTGCTCCTGAATACCATCTGCTGACCTTGGCTTTTGCTACCAAATAAACCTGTTGGACTTTAACCTGGTGGTGTTAAACTTCTTACTGTGTTTACCCCAGTCCAACGCCGGCATCTCCACATCATGACCTTGGCTGAGGACAGGTTGACTTGGTTGGAACGCTCCACATGATAGAATTGTCTGTCAACACTTGGTTTTTGGTCAGAGACCCATCATGACTCACTCAGGAGTCAGAATCTTCAGGAGTGGAAGGCTAAATACATTCAAAGGGGAAAACACATGAATAAACTAGGGTGCCACAAATACACTGCAGAACAGCAACAAAGCATCAAGGGGTAAACGTCAAGGGAATAGAGCATCACAATATAAAAAGCAACAATATATATCAGATGTTGCATAGCAGATTCCTGTTATTTTTATAACAGCAGAGAATGGGCTGCTATGTATTTTTAGCCTTTAGAAGAACCTTGAGCAGCAGCTTATATTAAAAAGAAATTAAATACTCTGGGAAAAGCAGCTTCACTTTTCTGGCAGTTTGGGGAGGCAGTGGCATAGTGGTTTGGTGCTTGATTAGTAATCCTGAGGCCCAGGATAATGCTCTGGGTCCTGGGTTCAAATCCCACAGTAAGAGTTTTAACAACACCAGGTTAAAGTCCAACAGGTTTATTTGGTAGCAAATGCCATTAGCTTTCGGAGCCCTGCTCCTTCGTCAGATGGAGTGGATATCTGCTCCCAAACAAGGCACACACAGACACAAAATCAATTTACAGAATACTGATTAGAATGCGAATCTTTACAACCAACCAGGTCTTAAAGATACAGACAATGTGAGTGGAGGGAGCATTAGGCACAGGTTAAAGAAATGTGTATTGTCTCCAGACAGGACAGCCAGTGAGCTTCTGCAAGTCCAGGAGGCAAGCTGTGGGGGTTACTGACAATGTGACATGAACCCAAGATCCCGGTTTAGGGCGTCCTCATGTGTGCGGAACTTGGCGATCAGTTTCTGCTCAGTGACTCTGCGCTGTCGTGTGTCGTGAAGGCCGCCTTGGAGAACGCTTACCCGAAGATCAGAGACTGAATGCCCGTGACCGCTGAAGTGCTCCCCCACAGGAAGAGAACAGTCTTGCCTGGTGATTGTCGAGCGGTGTTAATTCATCCGTTGTCGTAGCGTCTGCATGGTTTCCCCAATGTACCATACCTCGGGACATCCTTTCCTGCAGCGTATCAGGTAGACAACGTTGGCCGAGTTGCAAGAGTAGGTACCGTGTACCTGGTAGATGGTGTTCTCATGTGAGATGATGGCATCCGTGTCGATAATCTGGCACGTCTTGCAGAGGTTGCTGTGGCAGGGTTGTGCGGTGTCGTGGTCACTGTTCTCCTGAAGGCTGGGTAGTTTGCTGCGGACAATGGTCTGTTTGAGGTTGTGCGGTTGTTTGAAGGCAAGAAGTGGGGGTGTGGGGATGGCCTTGGTGAGATGTTCGTCTTCATCAATGACATGTTGAAGGCTCCAGAGGAGATGCCGTAGCTTCTCCGCTCCAGGGAAGTACTGGACAATGAAGGGTACTCTGTCCACCGTGTCCCGTGTTTGGCTTCTGAGGAGGTCGGTGCGGTTTTTCGCTGTGGCATGTCGGAACTGTCGATCGATGAGTCGAGCGCCATATCCTGTTCTTATGAGGGCATCTTTCAGCGTCTGGAAGTGTCTGTTGCGATCCTCCTCATCCGAGCAGATCCTGTGTATACAGAGAGCTTGTCCGTAGGGGATGGCTTCTTTAACGTGTTTAGGGTGGAGAAGTGGAGCATTGTGAGGTTATCCGTGGGCTTGCGGTATAGTGGGGTGCTGAGGTGATCGTCCTTAATGGAGATGCGTGTGTCCAAGAATGCAACCGATTCCGGAGAGTAGTCCATGGTGAGTCTGATGGTGGGATGGAACTTGTTGATGTCATCATAGAGTTGTTTCAGTGACTGTTCACCATGAGTCCAAAGGAAGAAAATGTCATTGATGTATCTGGTGTATAGCATCGGTTGAAGATCCTGTGCGGTGAAGAAGTCTTGTTCGAACCTGTCTTCTGAAATGGCCTAGCATGCCACTCAGTTGTATTTAACTGCGACAAATGGAACAAAAAGGAACTGGACAGCATTGACGTAGGCCCCAGAAATGACAACGGCAGGACAGACACAGCAAGGTGGAAGCACAGTGGTACACAGTCGAGAGAGAGTTGCCCTGGGTGTCCTGAACATCGACTCTTGACCCCATGACACCAGATCAAATATGGGCAAGGAAACCTCCTGCTGATTACCATGTACTGACCCCGCCTCAGCTGAGTCAGCACCCCTCCATGTTGACCATCACTTGGAGAAAGCGCTGAGAGTGGCAGGGGCACAGAATGTACTCTGGGTGGGGACACTTCAATGTCCAACACCAAGAGTGGCTTGGTAGTACCACCACAGATGGACCTGACTGGGTCCTAAAGGACATTGTTGCGAGACTGGGACTGCAGCAGGTGGTGAGGGAACCAACAAGAGGGAAAGACATACTTAACCTCATCCTCATCAACCTGCCTGCCACAGATGCATGACCATGACAGTATCAGTAAGAGTGACCACACACAGTCCTTGTGTAGATGAAGACCCATCTTCACAGCATTGTGTTTTGCAGCATTACCACCATGCTAAATGCGATAGACTTCAAAAAGGTCTAGCAGCTCAAAACTGGGCATCCATGAGATGCGGTAGACTATCTGAAGCAGCAGAATTGTACTCAACCACGATCTGTAACCTCATGGCCTGGCATATCCCCCACTATACCATTACCACCACGCCAGTGGATCAACCCTAGTTCAATCCAAAGTGCAGAGAGCATGCCAGGAGCAGCAACACACATACCTAAAACTGAGGTGTTAATCTGGTGAAGCTACAACACAGGACTACTTGTGTCCCAAACAGCATAAGCAGCAAGTAATAAACAGAACTAAGCAATTCCACAACCAATGGATCAGATATAAGCTCCGTAGTCCTGCCTCATCCAGTCGAGAATGGACAAATAAACAACTCACTGGAGGAGGAGACTCCACAAATATCCCGATCCTCAGTGATGGAAAAGCCCAGCACATCAGCACAAAAGATAAGGCTGAAGCATTCACAACAACCTTCAGCCAGAAGTGATTTATCTCGGCTTCCTCCAGTACTTCCCAGCATCACAAATATCAGTCTTCAGCCAATTCAAGTCTATATGATATGAAGGCACTGGATACTACAAAGGTTATGGACCCTGACAATATTCCAGCAATAATACCGAAGACTTGTGTTCCAGAACTTGCCGCTCCCCTAGCCAAGCTCTTCCAGTACAGCTACAGCACTGACATCTACCCGGCAATGTGGAAAATTAAAGAACAAAGAACAATACAGCACAGGAACAGGCCCTTCGGCCCTCCAAACCCGTGCCGCTCCCTGGTCCAAACTAGACCATTCTTTTGTATCCCTCCATTCCCACTCTGTTCATATGGCTATCTAGAGAAGTCTTAAATGTTCCCAGTGTGTCCGCCTCCACCACCTTGCCTAGCAGCGCATTCCAGGGCCCCCACCACCCTCTGTGTAAAATATGTCCTTCTGATATCTGTGTTAAACTTCCCCCCTTCACCTTGAACCTATGACCCCTCGTGAACGTCACCACCGACCTGGGGAAAAGCTTCCCACCGTTCACCCTATCCATGCCTTTCATTATTTTATACACCTCTATTAAGTCTCCCCTCATCCTCCGTCTTTCCAGGGAGAACAACCCCAGTTTACCCAATCTCTCCTCATAACTAAGCCCCTCCGTACCAGGCAACATCCTGGTAAACCTCCTCTGTACTCTCTCCAAAGCCTCCACGTCCTTCTGGTAGTGTGGCGACCAGAACTGGACGCAGTATTCCAAATGCGGCCGAACCAACGTTCTATACATCTGCAACATCAGACCCCACCTTTTATACTCTATGCCCGTCCTATAAAGGCAAGCATGCCATATGCCTTCTTCACCACCTGTGACGTCACCTTCAAGGATCTGTGGACTTGCACAACCAGGTCCTTCTGCGCATCTACACCCTTTATGGTTCTGCCATTTATCGTATAGCTCCTCCCTGCATTATTTCTACCAAAATGCATCACTTCGCATTTATCAGGATTGAACTCCATCTGCCATTTCTTTGCCCAAATTTCCAGCCTATCTATATCCTTCTGTAGCTTCTGACAATGCTCCTCACTATCTGCAAGTCCTGCCAATTTTGTGTCGTCCGCAACCTTACTGATCACCCCAGTTACACCTTCTTCAAGATCGTTTATATAAATCACAAACAGCAGAGGTCCCAATACAGAGCCCTGCGGAACACCACTAGTCACAGGCCTCCAGCCGGAAAAAGACCCTTCCATTACCACCCTCTGTCTTCTGTGACCAAGCCAGTTCTCCACCCATCTAGCCACCTCCCCCTTTATCCCATGA
Source organism: Mustelus asterias (assembly GCF_964213995.1). Classification (NCBI taxonomy): domain Eukaryota; kingdom Metazoa; phylum Chordata; class Chondrichthyes; order Carcharhiniformes; family Triakidae; genus Mustelus; species Mustelus asterias. The sequence goes on along the minus strand of NC_135819.1, from coordinate 6,595,111 downwards.
GATCCAACCTTTTGCACCAGCCTACCATGAGGGACTTTGTCAAACGCTTTACTAAAGTCCATATAGGCGACATCCACGGCCCTTCCCTCATCAACCATTCTGGTCACTTCTTCAAAAAACTCCACCAGGTTAGTGAGGCATGACCTCCCTCTCACAAAACCATGCTGACTATCGTTAATGAGTTTATTCCTTTCTAAATGCACATACATCCTATCTCTAAGAATCTTCTCCAACAACTTCCCCACCACGGACGTCAAGCTCACCGACCTATAATTACCCAGGTTATCCTTCCTACCCTTCTTAAATAACGGGACCACATTAGCTATCCTCCAATCCTCTTGGACCTCACCTCAAAATTGCCAGATATGTCCTTTGCACAAAATACAGGACAAATCCAACCTGGCTAATTACCTCCAAATCAGTCTCCTCTCGATCATCAGTAAAGTGATGGAAGGGGTCATCAACAGTGCTATCAAGTGGCACTTACTCAGCAATAATCTTCTCACTGACGCTCAGTTTGGGTTCTGCCAGGGTCACTCAGCTCCTGACCTCATTATAGCCTTGGTTCAAACATGGACAAAAGAGCTGAATTCCAGGGGTGAGGTGAGAGTGACAGCCCTGGTGAGGCCACACCTGGAGTACTGTGTACAGTTTTGGTCTCCTTACTTGAGAAAGGATATACAGGCACTGGAAGGGGTGCAGGGGAGATTCACTAGGTTGATTCCGGAGTTGAGAGGGTTGACTTATGAGGAGAGACTGAGTAGACTGGGGCTATACTCATTGGAATTCAGAAGAATGAGGGGCGATCTCATAGAAACATATAAGATTATGAAGGGAATAGATAAGATAGAAGCAGGGAAGTTGTTTCCACTGGCGGGTGAAACTAGAACTAGGGGGCATAGCCTCAAAATGAGGGGAAGCAGATTTAGGACGGAGTTGAGGAGGAACTTCTTCACACAAAGGGTTGTGAATCTGTGGAATTCCCTGCCCAGTGAAGCATTTGAGGCTACCTCATATGTTTTTAAGGCAAGGATAGATAATTTTTTGAACAGTAAAGGAATTAAGGGTTATGGTGAGCGGGCGGGTAAGTGGAGCTGAGTCCACAAAAAGATCAGCTATAATCATATTGAATGGCGGAGCAGACTCGAGGGCCAGATGGCCTACATCTGCTCCTAGTTCTTATGTTCTTGACATCAAGGCAGCATTCGACCAAGTATGGCATCAAGGAGCCCTAGCAAATGGAGTCAGTGGTAATCGGGGGAAATCCCCCTGTTGATTGGAATCATACCTGGCACAAGGAAGATGGTTATGGTGATTGGAGTTCAATCATCTCAGCTCCAGGACATCAGTGTCCTAGACCCAACCATCTTCAGCTGCTTCATCAGTGATCTTCCTTCCATTGTAAGGTCAGGAGTGGGGATGTTCGCTGATGATTGCACAATGTTCAGTATCATTCGTGGCTCCTAAGATACTGAAGCAGTCCATGTCAAATGCAGCAAAACCTGGACATTATCCAGGCTTGGGCTGACAACTGGCAAGTAACAGTCACGCTACACAAGTGCCAGGTAATGACCATCTCCAACAAGAGAGGATCTAACCATCACCCCTTGACATTCAATAGCATTACCACCACTATCAACATCCTGGGAATTAACATTGACCAGAAACTGAACTGGACTCGCCATATATGTAGTCTAGCTACCAGAGCAGGTCAAAAACTAGGAATCCCGTAGCAAGTAACTCATCACCTGACACCCCAAAGCCTGTCCACCATCTGCAAGGCACAAGTCATGAGTGTGATGGAATATTCCAATTACCTGTATAAGTGCAGCTTCAACAACACTCAAGAAGCTTGACACCATCCAGGATAAAGCAGCCCACTTGATTACTACCACTTCCATAAACATTCAATCCCTCCACCACTGATGAACAGTGGCAGCTGTGTACACCATCGACAGGATGAACTGTAGGAATTCATCAAGATTCCTTAGGCAGCATCTTACAAACCAAAACCCACTACCATCGAGAAGGACAAGAACACCACTACCTACCTGGAGGTTCTTCTCCAATTCACTCATAATACTTACTTAGAAATATATTGCCGTTCCTTCACTGTCACTGGCTCAAACTCCTGGAACTCCCTCCCTAACAGCACTGTGGGTGTACCTACACCTCAAGGACTGCAGTAGTTCAAGACGGCAGCTCATCACCATCTTCTCAAGAGCAGGGGGGTGGGACCCAAAGCAGTAGGGAGACAGAAGAGAAGGTTGAGGACAGCACAGAAGTTAAAGAGAGCACATTAAATAGTAAAGGCAGTGTCAATAATCCTAGCACCAGACAGGTCAGAGAGCAAGGGAAGTCTAGATTAAACTGCATTTATTTCAATGCAAGAGGCCTGACGGGCAAGGCAGATGAACTCAGGGCACGGATGGGTACATGGGACTGCGATAATATAGCTATTACTGAAACATGGCTAAGGGAGGGACAGGACTGGCAGATCAATGTTCCAGAGTATAGATGCTATAGCAAAGATAGAACAGGAGGTAAGAGAGGAGGGGGAGTTGTGCTTTTGATTAGGAAGAACATCATGGCAGTACTGAGGTGATATATTTGAGGGTTCAGCCACTGAGTCTATATGGTAGAACTGAGAAATAAGAAGAGGGAGATCACTTTGATAGGATTGTACTACAGGCCCCCAAATAGTCAGCGGGAAATTGAGGAGCAAATAATTAAGGAAATTACAGATAGATCGAAGAAAAGTAGGGTGGCAATAGTAGGGGTCCTTAATTTTCCCAACATTGACTGGGACAGCCATAGTATTAGGGGCTTGGATGGAGAGAAATTTGTTGAGTGTATTCAGGAGGAATTTCTCATTCACTATGTGGATAGCCCGACTAGAGAGAGGGCAAAACTTGACCTCCTCTTGGGAAATAAGGAAGGGCAGGTGACAGAAGTGTTAGGGAGGGGTCACTTTGGGACCAGTGACCATAATTCCATTAGTTTTAAGATAGCTATGGAGAATGATAGATCTGGCCCAAAAGTTAAAATTCTAAATTGGGGCAAGGCCAATTTTGATGGCATTAGGCAGAAACTTTCAAAAGTTGATTGGGGGAGTCTGATGGCTGGCAAAGGGATGTCTGGTAAGTGGGAGACTTTAAAAAGTCTGTTAACCAGGATTCAGGGTAAGCACATTCCTTTTAGAGTGAAGAGCAAGGCTGGTCGAGGTACAGAACCCTGGATGACTTGGGATATTGAGGCCCTGGTCAAGAAGAAGAAGGAGGCATATGACATGCACAGGCAGCTGGGATCAAGTGGATCCCTTGAAGAGTATAGAGGATGTTGGAGTAGAGTTAAGAGAGAAATCAGGAGGGCAAAAAGGGGACACGAGATTGCTTTGGCAGATATGGCAAAGGAGAATCCAAAGAGCTTCTACAAATACATAAAGGGCAAAAGAGTAACTAAGGAGAGAATAGGGCCTCTTAAGAATCAACAAGGTCATCTATGTGTGGATCCACAAGAGATGGGTGAAATCCTAAATGAATATTTCTCATCAGAGTATTTACTGTTGAGTTAGGGAACTTGGGGAATTAAATAGAGATGTCTTGAAGTATATATTACAGAGAAGGTAGGTGTTGGAAGTCTTAAAGCATATCAAGGTAGATAAATCCCCGGGATCTGATGAAATGTATCCCAATATGTTGTGGGAGACTAGGGTGGAAATTGCAGGTCCTCTAGCAGGGATATTTGAATCATCGATAGTCACAGGCGAGGTGCCTGAAGATTCCTGTCGCAAATGTTGTGCCTTTGTTTAAGAAGGGCTGCAGGGAAAAGCCTGGGAAATACAGGCCGGTGAGCCTAACATCTGTAGTGGGTAAGTTGTTAGAAGGTATTCTGAGAGATAGAATCTACAGGCATTTAGAGAGGCAAGGACTGATTAGGGACAGTCAGCAAAGAAGATAGATGAGGGTAGTGCAGTCGATGTTGTCTACATGGACTTTAACAAGGCCTTTGACAAGGTACCGCATGGTAGGTTGTTGCATAAGGTTGAATCTCACGGGATCCAGGGTGAGGAAGACAATTGGATACAAAATTGGCTTGATGACAGAAGTCAGAGGGTGGTTGTCGAGGGTTGTTTTTCAAACTGGAGACCTGTGACCAGCGGTATGCCTCAGGGATCGGTGCTGGGTCCACTGTTATTTGTCATTTATATTAATGATTTGGATGAGAATTTAGGAGGCATGGTTAGTAAGTTTGCAGATGATACCAAGATTGGTGGCATAATGGACAGTGAAGAAAGTTATCGAGGGTTGCAACAGGATCTTGATCAATTGGGCCAGTGGGCTGATGAATGGCAGATGGAGTTTAATTTAGACAAATGCGAGGTGATGCATTTTGGTAGATCAAATCGGGGCAGGATCTACTCAGTTAATGGTAGGGCATTGAGGAAAGTTATAGAACAAAGAGATCTGGGAGTACATGTTGATAGCTCCTTGAAAGTGGAGTCACAGGTGGACAGGATGGTGAAGAAGGCATTCAGCATGCTTGGTTTCATTGGTCAGAACATTGAATACAGGAGTTGGGACATCTTGTTGAAGTTGTACAGACACTGGTAAGGCCACACTTGGTATACTCTGTACACTTCTGGTCACCCTATTATAGAAGGGATATTATTAAACTAGAAAAAGTGCAGAGAAAATTTACTAGGATGTTACCGGGACTTGATGGTCTGAGTTATAAGGAGAGGCTGGATAGACTGGGACTTTTTCCCTGGAGCGTAGAAGGCTGAGGGGTGATCTTATAGAGGTCTATAAAATAATGAGGGGCATAGATAAGGTAGATAGTCAACATCTTTTCCCAAAGGTAGGGGAGTCTAAAACTAGACGGCATAGGTTTAAAGTGAGAGGGGAGAGATATAAAAGGGTCCAGAGGGGCAATTATTTCACACAGAGGGTGGTGAGTGTCTGGAACAAGCTGCCAGAGGTAATAGTAGATGTGTGTACAATTTTGTCTTTTGAAAAGAATTTAGACAGTTACATGGGTAAGATGGGTATAGAAGGATATGGGCCAAATGTGGGCAATTGGGACTAGTTTAATGATTAAAAACTGGGTGGCATGGACATGTTGTGCCGAAGGGCCTGTTTCCATGCTGTAAACCTCGATGGACAATAAATGCTGGCCTAGCCAGCGACACTCACATCCCACAAACAAATTTTAAAAAGGTCAAAATTCAACTAATTGTTTCAGTAAACAGCCGATTTGAGAGTCCAAATGTTTGTTGGGTGAATTTCTTATGAATTGTCGGTGACAGAGGGGAAAGTGTTGATGGTGACAGTGTTGTGCATTAGGCACTGGTTAATCAGGAAAACCAGGTCGAAAGCTCGACCAAATAGGCTGAAAATGCCTATGACACAGGAGTCCTGTGTAAAATAGGGCAGTCACTATCCAACATTTTGTGGATGGCCTCATAGCATAGAGCTGCCTATGCACAGCCTACAGCAACATGCATTTATATGACATCTTTAACAAAGTGAAATGTCTCAAGACACCCCACAGAAGCTAAATATGGAGATATTCGGGCAATAACCACAATGTGGTGGCGGATGTGGGAAATACCACATTTTTAGTGGCATATTGGAGATTGAGGTCAGAACAAAGTCACGTTACTGAGCAGTGGCAGTTGCGAAAACACAGTCAGTAAACAGTCACATTAAAGACTTTATTGTTCCGTCTCTGATATCACCAGGACTGGGGGCAAACTGTGCAGGCAAGCATTGTTGAAAGCATTACAATAACCTTTGCTGAAAGGGTCAGCGTTGCACAGACTTTGCAGGTCCAATTTCAGGAATTCCATCAACACATTATTTTGGCACCACCGACACTTTGCTACTAAAGGGACCCAATGATTCCCACATTCCGTGTCAGTTGTACAGGTTCTGGGGTTGACCACATTGCAGGACTACCCCAAAAGGCACCATAATTTTAGACTCTAAATCAAATAGAATTTAAGGTAGAACATTAATATATTTTCCAAAACCTCCCCACTTCCCTCTTTTTAATACTCAGACTACTTGCAGCTACAACTAGTTCTCACAAGACCATCACTGAACTCCAAACGCAATTCATTGTGTGAAGCGCTTCAAATATTTTGATGATGTGCTGAGGCCTATTTCTGTTTCTCGGAGGGCTGGGATTGTAACCTTGACTCCCTTTGCTCCAGTGATTGGTGACATTTTTACACAATCTTGTTATACAGCTGGCCATCTACAGTCAAGGTACAGCTATTAATACTTGTGTTCATGCATTAATCTCACTGTGCTTTAACTTGTATATATAGCTTTCACTCCCTACTGTTAAATATATATGTCTCAATGACGGGACAACAAAAATAAGAACTCCTCAGTTTTACAAACCTCTAGAAGTGTGAATGTTTTCAACTAATGAATTACTCTTTCTGCAGCAACTTTGGTTGAGAAACCTGTTGGAACTTTGCACATCTTCTGACTTTTTTTCAAAGTGTAAACTATCAATAGCACAAATAAAATTGAAAATGACGAGGGACTGTGACTTCTAGTGCCCATACTTTTGAAACAAAGAGGGCTGCACCCTACTGCACACAAGCTCATTTGTACCTGACCTTGTGCTGCACCTGCCCTGGGAGTATTTTATGGGAATGAGGAGAAAACTTTACTATTTATTTAACCTACATTGTCCTTGCCCTGGGTGCTTGAAATAGAATTGTATTGGTCCCAACTTTTTACCGTGCAGGAGGGGGGAAGTGTTCAAGAGATTTGAAAGTATACCAATTAAAACGTGGGGGGTGGCGGAGGTCAGCGGAATCCAAGTAACTTTCAAACGTGCCAATAGTGATTTCTTGAACTGTGTAACTGAAAATTTTATCCAGAATTTGTATTGTTCTGTCAACAGGAAATTAGTGAGGAAATGGCAGCAAGAGAACATTGCAACAATGTGATGACATGTGACACTGTGAACAGAAGCCTGGGGAGGGGGAAGGGCAGCAAATGGCTGATTAAGGGAGACAGCACCAGAAAACATTAGCAATCTGTAAAATCAAGAGATGGTCATTCAGGCAGAAACACATAACAAGCTGTTCCCAATGTGAAGCTCTGCAGTTTTAAACCCTAAGATGGACAGCCTTTGTTTCAGTGCTGGATTCCTAATAGCAAGAAAATCAAGAGCTGGAAAATCAACCCCTCAGTGAATCGGAATAACCAAACTCTACCTCTGCCCCGGAGTAGATGCCATGACTGACTTGGGTTTCCAGTTTGAGGACTTTGTTCCAATTGGTTGGGTGACCACAACTGAGGTTCAACAGTGACATATCAGTAGTGAACAGCTCTAAAAGAGACATGAATTACAGATGAGTAGCAGTCTTTCAATATTGGTTGGGAAAGGACAAGTTAACATTTCAAACTAGTTATATTGAAAGATTTCCACCTGAAGAAATAACCTGTTTTTTTTCCCTTCAGAGGCGGAACACCTGCTGTTTTTTTATGATTGGAATGGTACTGCTTTCCATTTTACAGCTCTTCCTGAACATTAGAGACCAATGCCTCAAAATGGACTGAGCCTCCTGGTGGGACTGTCATCCATCTATTGAATGGATTGTTCCAGATGCCCAGCCAGTTCACACTGGAGAGGAATCTGCCCCAATAAGCGGTGATGTTGTTGTTATGGGAGGCTGCAAAAGTTCCCCCTTGTATAAATTATATTAAATGGTTCAAAATTCTCAGTACAGAACACGACATAAAACAACGTAGCCCGGCTTTTATTTTTGGCGCTTGTACAACAAATGGGCTCACTGATCATTACTTGCAGAAGCTCATACATCATCACACTCACCTGGTGAAGGAGCAGTGCCCCGAAAGCTTGTGATACCAAATAAACCCGTTGGACTTTAACCTGGTGTTGTGAGACTATTTACTGTGCCCACCCCAGTCCAATGCTGGCATCTCCACATCATCATACACCATCACTTACTACTTTAAACTTGGAACTGCTTAATGATCAGGCTGCTTTATCCCTTGTGGACTGTACCTCAGGGATCTCCAGGCCGAAGTGTCTTATGGAACACATCCACCTATATATTTGCATGGTTAGAACATGTGGAATCATGGGAGCAAGTAGCACAATGACAGTTAGGAAGGCAAATGCAATGTTAGCATTCATGTCGAGAGGGCTAGAATACAAGAGCAGGGATGTACTTCTGTGTCCGTATAAGGCTCTGGTCAGACCCATTTGGAGTACTGTGAGCAGTTTTGGGCCTCATACCTAAGGAAGCATGTGCTGGCCTTGGAAAGGGTTCAGAGGAGGTTCACAAGAATGATCCCTGGAATGAAGAGCTTGTCGTATGAGGAACGGTTGAGGACTCTGGGTCTGTACTCGTTGGAGTTTAGAAGGATGAGGGGGGATTTTATTGAAACTCCCAGGATACTGCGAGGCCTGGATAGAGTGGACATGGAGAGGATGTTTCCATTCATAGGAAAAACTAGAACCAGAGGGCACAACCTAAGGCTAAAGGGACGATCCTTTAAAACAGAGATGAGGAGGAATTTCTTCAGCCAGAGAGTGGTGAATCTGTGGAACTCTTTGCTGCAGAAGGCTGTGGAGGCCAGGTCATTGAGTGTCTTTAAGACAGAGATAGATAGGTTCTTGATTAATAAAGGGATCAGGGGTTATGGGGAAAAGGCAGGAGAATGGGGATGAGAAAAGAAAATCAGCCATGATTGAATGGCAGAGCAGACTCGATGGGCCGAATGGCCTAATTCTGCTCCTATGTCTAATGGATAGCAAGTTGGCTACGAAACAGAGAGTGGGGGTTAAAGGAGTTGCTCAGTCGAGCAAAAGTTGGGAAGTGGTTTTTGAGAAGGAAAAGTGCTGGGACCACTGTAGCTCACATAAATGATTTGCATTCTGGAGCGAGAAGTACGACATTAAATTTGTGGATGACACCAAATTTTGGGCAGGGGGGGTGGGTGGGGAGTAGGTGGTCTAACAAAGATACTTAATAGAGCGGCTATGGGGAGGAAGCTGTGACAAAACACAGGAAGACATCGGCCCATTACTTCCACAGAATAGCAATCTCCATTGGATTGCCACTCTGGACAAAGCTGCTGTAAAGGTGATGTTTAAAGGAACGAGGGAGTAGTTAAGTTTCACTGATAAGCAGAGGATGGGGGAGGGGTTGGATTGGAGCCGAAGGGAGTCAGACCGGTCCTGAGCTGGAGAGGAGGAGGGGGTTCGAACTGGAGCCAGAAAGCAAGCGGGGGGGAGAGGGGAATTGGACTGGAGGGAGATGGGGTCGAAGGACAGAGAGAGAGGAGAAACTGAGTGGGCTGCCATTTCAAACCAGTTAAGCTACAACCACATTGCTGTGGGTCTGGAGTCACATGTAGGCCAGTTAGCAATGGCAGATTTCCTTCACATTTGTTAAATGGATGGGTTTTTAACTACATAATGATGGTTGTCATGATCACCATTACTCAGGCTAGCTTCAATTTCAGACTTATTAGGTGGGATTCTCTGGCCACGCTCGCAAGAGAGCGCAGAATGTAGTGTTACAGTCATAGCTAGAGTGTAGACCTACCCTAATGCAAGGTAGGTCCATTCAAAAGTCTGATGGCAGCAGGGAAGAAGCTGTTCTTCAGTCGGTTGGTACGTGACAGGTCAGTGGGACTAGGCAAAAAATGGTTCGGCACAGACAAGAAGGGCCAAAAGGCCTGTTTCTGAGCTGTAATTTTCTATGGTTTTATGTGACCTCAGACATCTGTTTCTTATTCCTGAAGGAAGAAGGTGGAAGAGAGAATGTCTGGGGTGTGTGCTGGCTTAATTATGCTGGCTGCTTTGCTGAGGCAGCAGGAAAAGCAGGTGGAATCAATGAGTGGGAGGCTGGTTTGAGTGATGGACTGGGCTTTGTTCACGACCCTTTGTAGTTTCTTGTGGTCTTGGACAGAGCAGGAGCCATACCAAGCTGTAATACAGCCAGAAAGAATGCTTTCTATGGTGCATCTGTAAAAGTTGGTGAGAGTCGTAGCGGACATGCCAAATTTCCTTAGTCTTTCTGAGAAATTAGAGGCATTAGTGGGCTGTTGGTGACCTGGATACCTAAATACTTGAAGCCCTCGACCATTTCTACTTCGTCTCCCTTGATGTAGACAGGGGCATGTTATCTACTACGTTTCCTGAAGTCGATGACTATCTCCTTCGTTTTGTTAACATTGAGGGAGAGATTATTGTTGCTGCACCAGTTCACCAGATTCTCTATCTCTTTCCTGTACTCATTCTCATCATTGTTTGAGATCCGACCCACTACGGTGGTGTCATCAGCAAACTTGAAAATCAAATTGGAGGGAAATTTGCCGCACAGTCATAGGTGTATAATGAGCATGGTAAGGGGTTGAGGACCCAGCCTTGTGAGGCACTGGTGTTGAGGATGATTGTGGAGGTGGTGTTGTTACCTATCCTTACTGATTGCGGTCTGTAGGTTAGGAAGTTCAGGATCCAGTTGCAGAGAGAGGAACCGAGCCCCAGGCCTCGGCGTTTGGAGATGAGTTTCGTGGGAACAACGATGTTGAAGGCTGAGCTGTAGTCGATAAATAGGAGTCTGACATAGGTGTCTTTGTTATCTAGGTGTTCCAGGGTTGAGTGCAGGGCCAGGGAAATGGGATCTGCTGTGGACCTGTTGCGGCAACAGGCAAACTGTAGTGGATCCAGGCAATCTGGGAGGCTGGAATTGATTTGTGCCATGACGAACCTTTCGAAGCACTTCATAATGATGGGTGGCAGAGCCACCGGACAAAAGTCATTAAGGCACACTGCCTGGCTTTTCTTTGGTACTGGGGTGATGGTCATCTTTTTGAAGCAGATAGGGACCTCAGATTGTTGTAAAGAGAGGTTGAAGATGTTTGTGAATACCCCCGCCAGCTGATCCGTGCAGGATCTGAGTGCTTGTCCGGGTATCCCATCTGGGCCAGTCGCTTTCCGTGGGTTGACCTTCGAGAAAGCTGTTCTGACATCTGCAATGGTGACCTTGGGTACAGGTTTATCTGAGGCTTCCAGGGTGGAGGGCATGCTCTCGCTGACCTCTTGTTTAAAATGGGCATAGAATGCATTGAGCTCTTCAGGGAGGGGTGCGTTAGTGCTGGCAATTTTACGTGCCTTCATCTTGTAGTCTGTTATGTCTTGCAGACCTTGTCATAGTCGGCGGGGGTGGTGCGGCTAGTCTGGGACTCTAGCTTGGTCCAGTACTGTCTTTTGGCATCTTTGATGGATCTCCTTAGATCGTATCTGGCTTTCTTGCATAGGTCAGGGTCGCCTGAAATGAACGCCTCAGACCTCGACTTCAGCAAGCAGTGGATATCCCTGTTCATCCATGGTTTCCAGTTGGGAAACATGCAGATTTGTTTCTTTGGCACAGAGTCTTCTACACCTTTACTAATGATGTCAGTTACGATAGTGGCGTAATCATTCAGGTTGGTTGCAGAGTTTTTAAATACCGACCAATCCACAGACTCTAAACAGTCCCGTAGGAGATCATCCGATTCCTCAGACCAACATTGCACGACTTTCTTTGATGGATTCTCCCGCTTCAGTTTTTGCTTGTAAGCTGGGAGCAGGAACACAGCCTTGTGGTCTGATTTAGATTATTAGTCCAGTGATATTACACTACACCATCATCTCTCCCTAGTATCTAGGGTACACAGATTAATAAAAGTAGTGCCAACAGTTAACTAGGTCATAAAAAGCAAAGTTCATTTCTAGAGATAAAACTGAAAAGCAGAAAATTATGTTAAACTTTTACAGAACCCGACTCTCTTGTAGGGACATTATGAAAGGCTTTGATCGGCATGGTTAACTTACTTACACTTGTGGGAGAAATCCAAACTAGGAACCATAAATCTAAGTTAATCATAGGGAATTCATTGAAACTTCTTTACCCAGAGCGTGGTGGAACTCAGGATCCTGACAGTGCAGAAGGAGGCCATTTGGCCCATCGAGTCTGCACCAACAAAAATCCCACCCAGGCCCTATCCCACAACCCTACATATTTACCCCCGCTAATCCCTCTAACCTACACATTTTGGGGCACTAAGGGGCAATTTAGCATGGCGTAACCTAACCTAACCTGCACATCTTTGGACTGTGGGAGGAAGCCAGAGCACCCGGAGGAAACCCATGCAGACACGGGGAGAATGTGCAAACTCCACACAGATAGTGACCGAAGCCAGGAATCGTTCATTATAACACAGAGTGGTTGAGATGAATGGCATAGATGCAACTAAGGGGAAGCTAGATAAATATGAGGGAGAAAAGATTGGAAGGATATACTGATAGTGATATGATTAGATGAAGAAAGGTGGGAGGAGCTCAATTGGAGCATGGACAATGGCAAGTACTCAGTGAGTCAAGCGGCCTGTTTCTATGCTGTAAATAGTATGCATGTTATATAAAATTTATACAGCACCTTTCTTGATCTGAGGGTCTCTTAAAGTGGTTTACATACAATGAAGTACTTCTGAAACATAGTCATCATTGTAATGTAATAACCTACAAGACAATCAGAGGAGATCTAAACATCAAAACAGATGGAATGATAAATAAAACTAATGATTTGTGCTTACATGGCACCTTTAACCTAATAAACTATCGCAAGCTGCTTGACAGTAGTGTTATAACATAAAATAACAATGATGGATTCTCCCGTTGCTTTGAAGGATCAGTGTTCAGCAAGATGACTAATTGTTCAACATCTACGTTGTTGCCAGCTCATACGCAATGTTAAACTAAATCTTGATTTGCAGATCTGATTGCAATTATTACAAAGAAGTTCACTGTTGTAGGGATGGGTGAAAGCACCGGCTTTGCAGCCCGCTTGATTGTCCTGTAGGGACCTGACTCTGTTCATCTCAAATATTGAGATTGCTTGGTGACAGAGACTACTCCGTTCGGATCTGTCTAGCATTGTTTTTTTCACCACAAAGAGGGTTTCTACTTCAAGGCGGAGACTGGCTTTCAGAATGTCTTCGTACCTGAGTTTGGAATGTTCGAGGTTGCAAGTTCCTGTGCGGGTTCTTTTTTTATTCATTCGTAGAACGTGGGCATCACTAGTCAGTATTATTGCCCATTCCTAGCTGCCTTTGGCTAGGCCATTTCAGAGGGCAGTTGAGAGTCAACCACATTGCTGTGGCTGTGGAGTCACATGAAGGCCAGACCGGGTAAGGACAGCAGATTTCCTTCCCTAAAGGACATCGGTGAACCAGATGGGCTTTTCCGACAATCGACAATGGTTTCATGGTCATCAGTAGATTCTTCATTCCAGATATTTTTTATTGAATTCAAACTCCACCAGCTGCCATGGCGGGATTCGAACCCGGGTCCCCAGACTTTAGCTGAGTTTCTGGATTAATAGTCTAGCGATAATCCCACCAGGCCACCTTTGGTATAGAAACATAGAAAATAGGTGCTGGAGTAGGCCATTCATCCACTTTCAGTATCCCACTCTCACTTTCTCTCCATACCACTTGATCCTTTTAGCCATAAGAGCCATGTCCAGCTCCCTTTTGAATATATCTAACAAACTGGCCCCAACAGCTTTCTATGGTAGAGAATTCCACAGGTTCACAACTCTCTGAGTGAAGAAGATCTTCCTCAATCTCAGTCCTAAATGGTTTACCCCTTATTATTAGACTATGACCCCGAGTTCTGGACTTCGCCAACATTGGCAACATTCTTCCTGCATCCACCCTGTCCAGTCCCATCAGGATGTTCTATGTTTCTATGAGATCCCCTCTCAGTCTTCTAAATTCCAGTGAGTACAAGCCCAGTCGATCCAGTCTCTCTTCATATGTCAGTCCTGCCATTCCAGGAATCAGTCTGGTGAACCTTCGCTGGACTCTCTCAATAGCAAGAATGTCTTTCCTCAGACTAGGAGACCAAAACTGCACACAGTACTCAAGGTGTGGCCTCACCAAGATCCTGTATAACTGCAGCAAGACATCCTTACTCCTATACTCAAATCCTCTTGCTATGAGAGCCAGCATGCCATTAGCTTTCCTCACTGCCTGCTGTACCTGCATGCCAACCTTCAGCGACTGTTCCACCATGACACCCAGGTCACGTTGCACTTCCCCTTTTCCTAAACTGCCACCATTCAGATAATAATCTTCCTTCCCATTTTTGCCACCAAAGTGGATATCCTCACATTTATCCACATTATATTGCATTTTCCAAGTATTTGTCACTCAGCCAGCCTGTCCAAGTCACCCTGCAGCCTCTTAGCATCATCTATAGCAGAATCTATAGAATGCTGGAAAATGATCACAATGCGTCCACTATTTCTAGGGCCATTTCGTTGAGTCCTCTGGGATGCAGAGCATCAGGCCCTGGGGACTTACCGCAATGCAGGAGTCCTCCATGCAAACCACATGGCTGACTCAGCAAAGCTGAGTTCTGATGAGCAGACTCTTACTACAGCGTTAGTGATGTTGTGCTGCCATTTGATGTTGCAGATAGATCATAAGCAGAGAAGGCGTAATTCATTAAGTTGATTTATGTGACATTGGTGGGTCGTCCATGTCTCACGGACTAATGTCTGAAGCACTGCCTGACAGACTTTAATATTTGTTTTGAGACAAATTCCATGATCTTTCTGTGGGTAAGCCTGTCCAATGCTGAGTTTGCTTTTGCCAGGCGAAGAGTGATTTCATTATCAAATGTGCAGCTATTGGAGAGGATGCTCCTAAGACAGCAGAACTTCTAAACTCCAAAATCCCATAGTCACAGTGAACAATACACGCCTCAAAATAACACTGCTATTATTATTTATGATGCAACTATAATATCATCATTTCTAACCAGTTTATATTCCATAGAGTCACGGAAACTGAACTCACAACAATCATAGAATCCCTGCAGTGCAGAAGAGGTCATTCAGCCCATCGAGTGTGCACCGACTCTCTGACAGAGTATCTTACCCAGGCTCCCTCCCCTGCAACCTCACACATTTACCATGGCCAATCCACCGAACTCGCACATCGTTTGGGCTGTGGAAGGAAACTGGAGCTCCCGGAGGAAACCCACACAGACACGGGGAGAACGTGCAAACTCCACACAGAGAGTCACCCAAGGCCGGAATTTAACCTGGGTCCCTGGAGCTGTGAAGCAGCAGTGCTAACCACTGTGCCGCCCCACAATAAAATACAATCTACCGGCCCTTGCTAGTCAATGTTCAGAACACTCACCGGGATGATAATTTCTACTCAATTAAGTACGGACACTTCAATGACCTGACTGTAAAATCAGTTAAAGAGTCAGCCCCTTATCCACTGATCGTAAACCTGATGAAACTAAGTCCCCATCTGAGAATTTGATTAAACTCCTACTGTACTAGTTTGAGGGTGGAACTTCCCCATCTATCACATGGCAGAAGTGGAGAATCCAGTGGGAACCAAAGAAAATCACAATCCGGCCAGCATGGAAACAATTCTCCTGATGGTGGGTTAATGGCGGGGTCAGGAATCCTGCTGACTAGTAGCATAAAGTTGATCTTTCTCTACACCCTAGCTATGGCTGTAACACTACATTCTGCACTCTCTCCTTTCCTTCTCTATGAACGGTATGCTTTGTCTGTATAGTGCGCACGAAACAATACTTTTCACTCTATATTCATACATGTAACAATAATAAAGCAAATCAAATAACGGCTGTCGCAGACACGATGGGCCGAACGTGTTGTATGGCTCAATTACTCTATTTGCATTCATTACAATCTCATGAATGCTCATTAAATGATTAAATTGCCTGTCAGAATCAAATGGCAGAATCCAATCTTGTATCACACCAGCAGAAATCATGCTGGTCTGAATCATGTTTGAGAAAGCATGCACTGATCAGATTTCACGTCGCTTATTCTCTTGGAGGTGAGTGCTACATTCATAGTCTGCCTGCCACTGTGTTGTGCTGGTCACACAGATGCCAGTGGAATGCGCCAGTGGAATGCCACCCTGCTGGGGTCTGGGGTTGGTCTGCTCCCACTGGGTGCCTTTGTAATCAAGAGGGGCAGGACTGTGCCGCAGAGCTAAACAATGCGGAGACCAACATTCTGATGGCAGGGAGGGGTGCGGGATGGAAAGATAATGGACACACAGGGGGCAAAGGGACAGGAAGGCATTGAAATGGGTTGGAGAGAGGGAGAATACACAGACAGCCAAGGGGAAAGAGGGCATTGAAGGGGCCGGGATGGTGGAGGGGGGAATATGGAAGGCAGTGGGGAAACTGAGGGGGTTGGAAGCTGGAGCCCAACAAGAGCAGCTGAGATTCTGGCAAACAAGTGGCTATGAATGGGCGGGGATTCACGCAGACTCCGGAGTGGGAAGGTGGAGGGATGTTGGGGCATGTTAGTACAGCACAAGAGTTTATGGATCGCACTGAGACTCATGAGGGAGTGTAGGAAGGGAGATAGTGTAATGTTTAGTCATCTGGGCCATGGGGAACTCATTGCTCTGGGGCCAGTAGATTAGAGAGTAGAGCCACGCCTTGAGCTCACAATCAGGAGTGAGAGAATGCAGACTGTCTTTGGGCTCTGTGGACCTCACAGTCAAGATTGAGAGAGACCTGGGTGCAGCGGACTATGCTACAGGGCAGCACGGTGGCACAGTAGTTAGCACTGTGCCTCACAGCACCAGGGACCCGGGTTCGATTCCCGGCTTGGGTCACTGTCTGTGTGGAGTTTGCACACTCTCTCTGTGTCTGCATGCTCCAATTTCCTCCCACAGTCCAAAGACGTGCTGGTTAGGGTGCGTTGGCCATGCCAAATTCTCCCTCAGTGTACCCGAACAGGCGCCAGAGTGTGGCGACGAGGAGATTTTCACAGTAACTTCACTGCAAAGAACAAAGAACAGTACAGCACAGGAAACAGGCCCTTCGGCCCTCCAAGCCTGTGCCGCTCCTTGGTCCAACTAGACCAATCGTTTGTATCCCTCCATTCCCAGGCTATCCAGGTAAGTCTTAAACGATGTCAGCGTGCCTGCCTCCACCACCCTACTTGGCAGCGCATTCCAGGCCCCCACCACCCTCTGTGTAAAAAACGTCCCTCTGATATCTGAGTTATACTTCGCCCCTCTCACCTTGAGCCCGTGACCCCTCGTGATCGTCACCTCCGACCTGGGAAAAAGCTTCCCACTGTTCACCCTATCTACACCCTTCATAATCTTGTACACCTCTATTAGATCTCCCCTCATTCTCCGTCTTTCCAGGGAGAACAACCCCAGTTTACCCAATCTCTCCTCATAGCTAAGACCCTCCATACCAGGCAACATCCTGGTAAACCTTCTCTGCACTCTCTCTAACGCCTCCACGTCCTTCTGGTAGTGCGGCGACCAGAACTGGACGCAGTACTCCAAATGTGGCCTAACCAGCGTTCTATACAGCTGCATCATCAGACTCCAGCTTTTATACTCTATACCCCGTCCTATAAAGGCAAGCATACCATATGCCTTCTTCACCACCTTCTCCACCTGTGTTGCCACCTTCAAGGATTTGTGGACTTGCACACCTAGGTCCCGCTGTGTTTCTATACTCCTGATGACTCTGCCATTTATTGTATAACTCCTCCCTACATTATTTCTTCCAAAATGCATCACTTCGCATTTATCCGGATTAAACTCCATCTGCCACCTCTCCGCCCGATTTTCCAGCCTATCTATATCCTGCTGTATTGCCCGACAATGCTCTTCGCTATCCGCAAGTCCAGCCATCTTCGTGTCATCCGCAAACTTGCTGATTACACCAGTTACACCTTCTTCCAAATCATTTATATATATCACAAATAGCAGAGGTCCCAGTACAGAGCCCTGCGGAACACCACTGGTCACAGACCTCCAGCCGGAAAAATACCCTTCGACCACTACCCTCTGTCTCCTATGCCCATCTAGCCACTTCTCCTTGTATCCCATGAGCCTTAACCTTCTTAACCAACCTGCCATGTGGGACTTTGTCAAATGCCTTACTGAAATCCATATAGACGACATCCACGGCCCTTCCTTCATCAACCGTTTTTGTCACTTCCTCAAAAAACTCCACCAAATTTGTAAGGCATGACCTCCCTCTTACAAAACCATGCTGTCTGTCACTAATGAGATTGTTCCGTTCTAAATGCACATACATCCTGTCTCTAAGAATCCTCTCCAACAACTTCCCTACCACGGACGTCAAGCTCACCGGCCTATAATTTCCTGGGTTATCCCTGCTACCCTTCTTAAACAACGGGACCACATTCGCTATCCTCCAATCCTCAGGGACCTCACCCGTGTCCAAAGAAGCGACAAAGATTTCCGTCAGAGGCCCAGCAATTTCATCTCTCGTCTCCCTGAGCAGTCGAGGATAGATGCCATCAGGCCCTGGGGCTTTGTCAGTTTTAATGTTCCCTAAAAAACCTAACACTTCCTCTCTTGTAATGGAGATTTTCTCTAACGGTTCAACACCTCCCTCCGAGACACTCCCGGTTAACACGCCCCTCTCCTTCGTGAATACCGATGCAAAGTATTCATTTAGGATCTCCCCTATTCCCTTGGGTTCTAAGCATAATTCCCCTCCTTTGTCCCTGAGAGGTCCGATTTTCTCCCTGACAACTCTTTTGCTCCTAACGTATGAATAGAATGCCTTAGGATTCTCCTTAATCCTGCCTGCCAAGAACATCTTGTGACCTCTTTTTGCCCTTCTAACTCCCCGTTTGAGTTCTTTCCTACTCTCTCTGTATTCCTCCAGAGCTCCATCTGTTTTCAGTTGCCTGGACTTAGCGTATGCCTCCCTTTTCATTTTGATCAGATCCTCAATTTCCCTGGTTATCCACAGCTCTCGAATCCTACCTTTCCTATCTTTCCTTTTTACAGGCACATGCCTATCCTGCAGCCTTATCAATAGTTCCTTAAAAGACTCCCACATGCCAGACGCGGACTTACCCTCGAACATCCTCTCCCAATCAACATCCACCAATTCCTGCCTAATCCGGCTATAGTTTGCCTTCCCCCAATTTAGCACCCTGCCCGTAGGACAGCACTCATCCTTGTCCATTACTATCCTAAAGTTAACAGTGTTAATGTAAACCTACTTGTGACTAATAAATAATAAATAAACTTTATTACTGGGGGAGGCTGGAGAATAACAGGAGGGAACTCCACCTTCACATTGTGAGGTTCCAGATAAATTTCTGGGATGCAGATAGGGAGAGAGGGAACTTGAAGTTGGTCTCAACGTAATAATGGAGAATAACCATCTTGCACTTTTGAACTAACGGCACAGTTACAAATCAAAAATAGAAGTGAATCTGCATGGGGAACGGTCTGAGGCAGCGTGGAGCAGCGTGCTACTGGACAAGAAGCCTTTCTGAGGGTGCCCTCTAACTTGTTGGTGCTACAAGATTACTATGGAATCAGGAGGAACACCTTCTTGAGAAGCTCACCATTGGAACCCATGCATTTCACTGCGATGCAACAGGGAAATATAGGATTCACCGTCTTAAAATCCCAATCACTGCATTTCAGCATTAACACACAGGAATGTGAAATCTGGGAATGGCAGGGAAGTGTTAAGCAGGCACAGGTGCTGCAGATATATCCCATCAATGAAATAATTTCATGTGATTTCCAGAATTGGCATTCTTAACGTGCCAAAGGGAATCCACTCATTTAATCAGGAGCATATATTGTTCATTAGTATTCCAGATCTGAGACTGGAGCACTGAGCTAGGTCAGCTCACACATATCATTTCATTCATCTCCAACCTCTGTGGGATTCAGATGTTAAGTCTCAGGAATGGCACCTTGATCACCTCAAAGTGTCTGTTAGTGCCTCAGGTACAGGGTAGCGTCAGCGACAAGATTAGTGGGGCAGGAGACACTACGGAGCATTGCAGTTGCTTTGATTTATGATTGTGAACTTCACTATTTTCACCTGTTATTCAAATCTATTTCAGAGGGAAGGACTAATCAGGACCCAGGCTTAATGCCGCCTTTCTGAGGGAGGATTCTAATGGAATGGAGGCAAAGAAAGGACAGACAGCACCGCGCGCAACTCCGTGAGGAGACTCCACCTGAAGCTTAGGGTGCAGTAAGAACATGAGGATCAGGAAGATAGATCCAGACAACGGAGATGATTTACTAGACCAAGGGTTTACCAAAGAAGACTCTCCGATTTGCAGATGAGCAGTAAGAGACAATGCCGTGCATGTCTGCACTTGGCCCAAGCTCTGGTGGATCACATCTAACACATTCTTTGGGAGGACCTAACGCTCAGTGGAGTTGGAGGCTATTCCCAGCCAGCGACCTTGAAGGTGACGGCCATGCTCAATTTCTTTGCCTGAGGATTGTTCCAAGGTACTTGTGCAGCATCTCACAATCCACCACACACACAGATGCATCAAAGAGGTCACAGATCTCCTCTACAGCAATGTACATCATCAATGTGAGTCTTGCACTTTAAGATAGTGAGGTTGCGAGATTTAATGGATTTGCAGTTATCCCAGGCTTCCCAAGGGCGCAGGATGCAACACACTGAACTCAGGTAGGGTACTGCAGCATGCTCCAAATAAGGTTTACCGCATCATCATTCTGTGTTGCACCCTTCACAACCTTACTCTTAAAATGGGAGATCCCTTGCATGAGGGAGAAATGGAGGAGGGCGAGAGCTCCTTGGAGGATGAAAAGCAAAAGAGTCAGAGACCTGAAGAGGGTAGTGAAGGTCAGCTACCATGGGACAAGGCCACTGAGGAAGCACAGCGAGGAAGACATTCCCGTGTCACTTCAGTTGCTACCAGATTCCAAGAGCAGTAAAGCAAAGGCAATGGGAGATGGTCACATTCCTTCTGAACCTTAATACCATTTCATTGCATTGAAAAGTATGTCCAAGCAGTCACATCAAGAGCAAATTCAGCATTCAGTCTTGTACCTTCATGCCTCATAATCTTGGAGGTCAGCAGTGCACCCTTTAGGTGCTCACTCTGGGAAGTGAAAGTCGATACAACAACAAGGACGCTGCAGCCATTCACTTGATGCAGTCATCACCAATTAATGAGAAACTACAATAGCTAGTGAGATGAGGTCACGGTTGGGGATATGGCCCTCCTGTCCAGATCGTGTCCTTTGGCACTACCACTGACCAGATACAACCGCCACTAATCCTTCAAAGCTGCTAAGATGCCTTTACACAATGGTGTGTCATGAGGACAAAAGGTCACAAGCACACACACTTCCAATAAAGATCTGAACACATCTTCATGACATCACACAATGGTGCAGAAACTATCTTGAATGAAGTTGACATTGCATAAATGTGAATCAAACAAATGGAGACTATCACTCAGTGGAAGATGGCTAAACCTTAAAATAAGACTCAAATATACATAATCACAGCCAAACCATTCACATAAACATCCAAATGTATTAGCACCAGTGCAATATTTTGACAGTGATTGCGTAATCATGACCCAAAGTGATTTCAAGGTGTTTTTTCATTTTCTGAACCCTACGCCACATCTGGAGACAGCCCCAATATCCGCTGCAGAGGTGGAAGCAACCCGCTGGCTGCTGTGCCTTGTGTCTGTGATGACCTTGGCAGACATCCTCAGGTGGCCGGAGGCCTGAAGGACCCCAGTCTGATAAGGGTCACTTGTTCTGGCCCAAATGCACACTCCTTGCCTGAGCAGTGGAGTGGATTCTGAGCAGATGGACACCCTTTGAATGTCCTGAGTGGAGGCCCAGGGTGCCTGGCTGGCATGTATCGTCCCTGAGGCTACCCAGAGGCCTCTCCCTGAGGGTACCCGAAAGCTTCTCCCTAACTCCTGGACAAGAAAGGGCACCTGAACAGATGTCAAGAGGCCCCACCAGTGTGTGTGGCCATGGAGTCCAGAGCCGAGAGTCAACCACATTACTGTGGCTTTGGAGTCACATGTAGGCCAGACCAGGTAAGGACGGCAGATTTCCTTCCCTAAAGGACATTAGTGAACCAGATGGGTTTTTCCGACAATGGCCATAAGTAGATTCTTAATTCCAGATTTTTTAATTGAATTCAAATTCCACCACCTGCCGTGGCGGGATTCGAACCCGGGTCCCCAAGACATTAGCTGAGTTTCTGGATTGATTGTCTAGCGATAATACCACTAGGGCATCACCTCCCCTAGAAGAGAGAAAAATGACTTTAGTGAACGAGCAAGCAGTTTAAAAGTTTGCATGTCACTCACTCTGATTGTCAGGGTGTGATGAACTCAGAGTGTCATCTGTACCTGGTTGCTGGAACAAGAAAATATCCTTTCCCCACAGCAAAAATCTCTGTCCCCCCCAGCCGGCTTGGCAACATCCTCCTCGAACCAGGTGGGCGGTACGATATTGACTGTCCCTCCCTTTGTCTGGGACATTCCCCATCTGTTTTAGGATAGTTTGCACAGTTGAAGACAAAAGAAAGGAATGCAGTGAGAAGGGATGGAGCAGAGGTTGGGGAACATGCATGGTCCATGTGTGATGAGAGCCCTCCCCCTAAAGGGCAGAGGATGGAGTTTGGGTAGCATGATAGATGAGCTGATGGTGGTAGTTGGCACAATAGTTAGCACTGCTGCCTCACAGCGCCAGGGACCCAGGTTCGATTCCCAGCTTGGGTCACTGTCTGTGTCGAGTTTGCACATTCTGCCCGTGTCTGCATGGGTTTCCTCCGGGTGCTCTGGTTTCCTCCCACAGTCCAAAAGACGTGCTAGTTAGGTGCATTGACCCGAACAGGCGACGGACTGTGGCAACTAGGGGAATTTCATAGAAATCATAGAAACCCTACAGTGCAGAAGGAGGCCATTCGGCCCATCGAGTCTGCACCGACCACAATCCCACCCAGGCCCTATCCCCACATATTTTACCCGCTAATCCCTCTAACCTACACATCTCAGGACTCTAAGGGGCAATTTTTAACCTGGCCAATCAACCTAACCCGCACATCTTTGGACTGTGGGAGGAAACCGGAGCACCCGGAGGAAACCCACGCAGACACGAGGAGAATGTGCAAACTCCACACAGACAGTGACCCGAGCCGGGAATTGAACCCAGGACCCTGGAGCTGTGAAGCAGCAGTGCTAACCACTGTGCTACCGTACCGCCCAATCATAGAATCCCTACAGTGTAGGAGGCCATTCGGCCCATTGAGACTGCACTGACATCAATCCCACCCAGGCCCTATCCACGTATTCACAGTAACTTCATTGCAGTGTTAATGTAAACCTTACTTGTGACTAATAAATAAACTTTACTTTACTTTTATGATGTGAAAGTTTCAGTGAGGCAATTAGTGGTAATATGTGTCCCTCACAAATGGTTGTGTGAGATCCCTGAAGGGAGTAGCCCTTTTAGTACATGATGCCATTATGAGAGTTTGATATTGGAGGGAGTTAAAGCATCATCTACCCTGGTGGAGCTGATGGGATCATTTTTCCTCTTCCTGTACTGGATGATGTTGTGGGTACAATGTCCCGCTGGGCTGATGGGCTCTGTATGGCCTCCCGGGGTGGCGGGATTAGGCAGTTTGTGCTTCTTGAAGCCATCCCTGGTTATACCACACCGCTATGCTGCTGCACTCTTCTGTCTGTGTGGAGTTTGCACGTTCTCCCCGTGTCTGCGTGGGTTTCCTCCAGGTGCTCCGGTTTCCTCACACAGTCCAAAGATGTGCGGGTTAGGTGCATTGACCATGCTAGGATGTGTAAGTTAGAGGGATTAGCGAGGGATTATGTGGGGTTACAGGGAAAGGGACTGGGTGGGATTGTTGTCAGTGCAAACTCGATGGGCCGAATGGCTTCCTTCTGCACTGTACGGTTTCTATAATTTCTATGATAAGGCCTCGAGGGTGTAAGCGCAGAACTGGGATTCAGCCTTCTTTTTTTAGTTGCCAGACATCTGCTGGGGTGGCACGGTGGCACAATGGTTAGCACTGCTGCCTCACAGCGCCAGGGATCTGGGTTCAATTCTACACTTGGCCATGCTGATTTGCCCCTTAGTGCCCAGGAATTTGTAAGTGGATTGGCCATCGTAAATGCGTGCGGTTATGGGGATGGGGTGGGGTGGGGTAGGCCTATGTAAGATGCTCTTTCGGAGAGTCAGTGCAAAGTCAAAGGGCTGAGTGGCCTCCTCGTGCGCTGTAGGGATTCTATGCTCTCTATTGGGAGACAGCTGGGCTGGAGAAAGAGAACGATATGTGCTTGTGTGGGGTTTAAACATGGCTCCTGGATATTCGACCTGGCTGGTAACAATGGGCAGACAAATCAGTTCCTGGCCCATCAGGTGATATGACGAGCTACTTGCCTGTGCATAGTTAATGGGCTTCCAAATGTGAAATTTCCCGCCATTCTGAATAGTGGAAAAAGCACCACAGAACCTACCCACGTAGTTCCAAAAACAGAAAATTCCATCCTGGGAATCTAGCAATGTTAAGTCCCTCCCTGCACTAGTGGGGCTCCTTAACATCTGTCCAGGTACCCTTTCTTGTCCAGGAGTTAGGGAGAGGCCTCCGGGTACCCTCAGGGAGGATGCGTGTCAGTCAGGCACCCCGGACCTCCACTCAGGACATTCAAAGGGTGTCCATCTGCTCAGAATCCACTCTGCCTGTGACCCCCATCCACTCCAGCTGCTCAGGTCAGGTCAGGTCTGAGAATCTGATTAAAATCAGTCCCTCCCTTTTCTTCTTCATTTACAGAATGTGGACATCGCTGGCTAGGCCATCATTTATTGTCCTTGAGAAGGTGGTGATGAGCTGCCTTCTTGAACTGCTCCAGTCCCTGACATGTAGGTACACCCATGATGCTGTTAGGGAGGTAATTCCAGGATTTTGACCCAGAACAGTGAAGGAACGGCAATGTATTTTCAGGTCAGGATGGTGATTGACTCGGAGGGGAACTTGGTGGTTTCTCAGGTATCTGCTGCCCTTGTCCTTCCAAATGGTATGGGTCATGGATTTGGAAGGTGCTGCCTAAGGAACCTTGGTAAGTTCCCTGCAATGCATCTTGTAGATGGTACACAGGGCTGCCACTGTTTGTCGGTGGTGGAGGGAGTGAGCGTTCTTGGAAGTTGTACCAATCAAGCAGCCGCTTTTTCCTGGATGGTGTTGAGCTTCTTGAGTGTTGCTAGGGCTGCATTCTTCCCAGGCAACTGAAGAGCATTCCTGCGTTGTAGATGGTGATCTGGCTTTGGGGAGTCAGGAGGTGAGTCACTCGCCACAGGATTCCTAGCCTCTGACTTGCTTTGGTAGTTACTGTATTTATACAGCTAGTCCAGTGCAGTTTCTGGTCAGTGGTAACCCCCAGGATGTTGATAATGGGGCTTCAGTGAATGGAATTGCAAATGGTACTGAACATTGTGCAGTCATCAGCGAACATCCCCATTTCTGACCTTATGATGGAAGGAAGGTCATTGACGAAGCAGCTGAAGATGGTTGAACCTAAGACACTACCCAATCCTGTGGTGGTGTCTTGGAGCGGAGATGATTAACCTCCAACTACCACAACCATCTTCCTTTGTGCCAGTTATGATTCCAACCAGCAGAGAGTTTTCCTCACTTGACTGGAATGGAGTATTTTCGAAGGCTGCATGTTCCTTTCGGAAGGCAAAGCGTTGCCTTGAGATAACCAGCAGAATTTCCCAATAGAACAGGGAGACAGAGACTTCAGCTTCTTTCTTGCTTGATGCCCCATTGACTCCAGTTTCGCTCAGTGTTATGAGTCAAGGCAGAAGCTCCAAAGAGTTTTTAATGAAGCCTGCCTGAACCATAAGTTTTGCATCTTGAATTTGGCTAGGATGAGCATGATCAGGTCTGATTCAAAGAACCCACTGGAGAGCTTTTATCAAACAAAGTTTATTTAAGAATATAGTTAACATGTATAGAAAGAAAATTAGCAAGAGCTTTTATCAATTACAAACAAAAAAAAGAAAGAAAACAACCACAATAATGTATTAACCCTTAATTGAATATTAAAGCTATTCCAACAAACCAAAAACCTTTCATAAGTAAAACCCTTTTCACAGGCTTAACACAACATAGATTAAAATCTCACTTGACTGGAATTGAGTCTTTTCGAAGGCTGCACGCTCCTTCCGGAAGGTAAAGTGTTGCCGTGAGGTAACCAGCAGACTCTCCAAATATAACAGGGACACAGAGAGAGAGACTTCAGCTTCTTTCTTGCTTGATGCCCCTGCTAAAACTAAAATAAACTAATCTGCAGTCTCAAAACTCTCAAACTGAAACCTTACACTCACTGGAAATAAAAACTGTCCAACAACACATGACCTTTTCTCCTAACAATGCAGGATCGTAAAACTAATCCCAGAGTAAACAAACAACTCCATTTAGACTATTTAAGAAGCAATAAAAGGACTAATCCTAGTCAAGCGACAATAATAATGACATCACTGAAGCTGTGAGCTAATAAACCACTGACACTGTGACCGCTGCAGAAATCATGAAAAAAAACCTTTCTTAAAGGGACACCAATGTCACATCAGGTTCCTTGATGCCCGACTTGACGGCTAGGGCAATCACTCTCACCTCGGGAATTCAGCACTTTTGTCCATATTTGAACCAAGGCTGTAATGAGGTCAGGAACTGAGTGACCCTGGCGGAACCTAAACTGAGCGTCCATAAGCAGATATTTTATGAAGCAAGTGTGGTTTGATAGCACTGTTGATAACCCCTTCCATCATTTTACTGATAATCAAGAGTAGACTGATGGGTCATAAATTGGCCAAACTGGATTTATCCTGTTTCTTGTATACAGGACACACCTGGGCAATTTTCCACATTGCTGGGTAGAATGCAGTGTTGTAGCTGTACTGAAACAGCTTGGTTACGCAGCAAGTTCTACAGCAGAAATCTTCAGTACTGGAATATTGTCAGGGCCTTTGCAGTATCCAGTGTCAAAGGCCATTTCTTGAGATCACGTGGAGTGAATCAAATTGGCTGAAGAATGACATCTATGATGCTGGGGACCTCCAGAGGAGGCCAAGATGGACCTTCCCTCAGAACGTCTGGCTGAAAACTGAGGTGAATGTTTCAGCCTTATCTTTTCGTGCTGATGTGTTGGGCCCCTCCATCATTGAAGAGGATGCCTCATAGCACAGTGGTAGCATGGAGGATACCCCATTGAGAAGGTAGCATTCTGTCCCCACAACAACGGTATGGTGGTCACTCTTATCGATATTGCCATGGATAGATGCATCTGCGGCATGCAGGTAGGTGAGGACGAGGTCACACATGTGTTTCTCTCTTGTTGGTTCCTCACCACCTGCTGCAGTCCCAGTCTAGCAGCTATGTCCTTTAGGACCAGGCCAGTTTGATCTGTGGTGGTGCTACCGAGCCACTCTTGGTTTTGGACATTGAAGTCCCCTACCCAGAGTGCAGAACATTCTGCGCACTTGCCGCCCTCAGTGCTTCTTCCAAGAGGTTTTCAACATACACTATACTTCATCAGGGGGGGATGGTTCATGGTGATCAAAAGCAAGTTTCCTTATTGGACCTAATGCCATGAGACTTCTGAAACATCTGAGAATTTGATCAAAATCAGTCAGTCCCCGTACTATCTGGGAATCTAATTGAAATCCGTCCCTCCATGTTCTGTCTGAGAATCTCAGCTGAATCATTACCCACCCTATAGCGTCTGAGGATTTGGTTAAAATCAGTCCTGCCCTGTACTGTCTGAGAATTTAATTAAATCAGTCCCTCTCTGCACTGTCTGAGAATCTGATTAAATCAGTCCCTCTCTGCACTGTCTGAGAATCTGATTAAATCAGTCCCTCTCTGCACTGTCTGAGAATCTGATTAAATCACTCACTCTCTGCACTGTCTGAGAATCTGATTAAATCAGTCCCTCTCTGCACTGTCTGAGAATCTGATTAAATCAGTCCCTCTCTGCACTGTCTGAGAAACTGATTAAATCACTCACTCTCTGCACTGTCTGAGAATTTGATTAAAATCACTCACTCTCTGCACTATCTGAGAATCTGATTAAATCAGTCCCTCTCTGCACTGTCTGAGAATCTGATTAAATCAGTCCCTCTCTGCACTGTCTGAGAATCTGATTAAATCAGTCCCTCTCTGTTCTGTCTGAGAATTTGATTAAATCACTCACTCTCTGCACTGTCTGAGAATTTGATTGAATCAGTCCCTCTCTGCACTGTCTGAGAATCTGATTAAATCAGTCCCTCTCTGCACTGTCTGAGAATCTGATTAAATCAGTCCCTCTCTGCACTGTCTGAGAATCTGATTAAATCAGTCCCGCTCTGTTCTGTCTGAGAATTTGATTAAATCACTCACTCTCTGCACTGTCTGAGAATTTGATTAAATCACTCACTCTCTGCACTGTCTGAGAATTTGATTAAATCACTCACTCTCTGCACTGTCTGAGAATCTGATTAAATCAGTTCCTCTCTGCACTGTCTGAGAATCTGATTAAATCAGTCCCTCTCTGCACTGTCTGAGAATCTGATCAAATCAGTCCCTCTCTGCACTGTCTGAGAATCTGATTAAATTAGTCCCTCTCTGCACTGTCTGAGAATTTGATTGAATTAGTCCCTCTCTGCACTGTCTGAGAATCTGATTAAATTAGTCCCTCTCTGCACTGTCTGAGAATTTGATTGAATTAGTCCCTCTCTGCACTGTCTGAGAATTTGATTGAATCAGTCCCTCTCTGCACTGTCTGAGAATCTGATTAAATCAGTCCCTCTCTGCACTGTCTGAGAATCTGATTAAATCAGTCCCTCTCTGCACTGTCTGAGAATCTGATTAAATCAGTCCCTCTCTGCACTGTCTGAGAATCTGATTAAATCAGTCCCTCTCTGCACTGTCTGAGAATTTGATTGAATCAGTCCCTGTATTCAGATTCAGATCTCTGTATTGAGATCTGAATAAAGTTATTCCCTCCTATTACTGTTTGTGAAAGCGGTTATCAGCCAATCCAAGGGGTTGTTTTCCCCTCATTATTCCATTGTGCTATCTCGATCATAAACAAATTCATCTCTTCAGATTCTGGTGTTGTTTTTGGTGCTAGTAATTTATGATGTCCAGTCCTAAAGCGCGATGTCAGCGAGTGCAATGGCTAGTTGGTACGATTGTGAAGGATAAGCAGGAATCCTGGATCAATAGCTACATGAAAGCCAGGTCAGCTGTTAAGTACAGAAAGGTGCTGTGGTGGTTTTCAGGTGAACATAATGTTACTTTAACATCAATAGGTTGCTGGGTGTAAATAATCTCAGTAAATTCACAATTTATATCATTTTGTTTGCAAAAGGAAGTTTTTTGGTATTGCTGATTGAAACAATAGCATCTCTCACAGAAAGAAAATTATTCCAGCATTAGGGACCCTTTAATAGAGTGACTCCTACAGCACAGATAGAAATTATAGAGCTGTAAAAGGAGTTGTCAGCTGTATAATAGCATGAATTTAGGATTTTAAAATAAATGAAGTGTATTAACGGTGGTCTCCCACATGGTAAGTCAGAGATTTTATAACACAATGGAAACTTGATTTTGGAGGTGTGGGGTGTGGGGGGGGGTGGGGGGGGGGGTGGTGGTGGGGTGCAGAATCTGGGGAAGGAGGGGTTGGGGTAGAGAAGAAATTGAAGGAGGAAAATGCTGTGGTCCATTATTGAGCATTGCTAGAATCTGACAGAACTGGGGAAAACAGGGTCTAACACTATTTGGGAAAGTGGACCCATTAGAGTGGAACCCAAGCTATTACTGCTACCTGTCAATTTACTGGGCTCCATATCCATTCATTCCCAGATATCAGGTACCAATTTTCCCATCTTCAGACAGTTCTGAATTTTGCTTTAACCATTTAAATGTATGTTTTTATTTGTTAGAAATAATGAATGAAAAAATCATGAACTGAGGCGTGTGATTGCCGAATATGTAAGCTCCATTCCTGAGTTAGCTAACAGTCTTTAAAAATTATCCTATAAAATACTCAAAGGGCAACATATCTATAATATCCAGGCTTTTACACTCAATAATTATTAAAACTCAAAAATCAATTCAGGAGAGATTATTACCTGAATAATTAAAACCAATGATTGACTAAAAAATGCATTCCCTATAAAGAGTATGCTTTCTCTTCTGATCACTGATAAAAGCAGTAACAGATGATCTTTCTGCCCATGCTGGGAACAGTATCTCACACAATCGCTGCTTCTATTCACTCTTACTTCAGTTTTTCTTTGACAACCCCATAACAGAAAAGCAAAATTGGTAATATGTTTACGTAAAATCAGCTTCCCTGAAGTAAAAGTTTTCACTATTCAATCTCTAGTCTCTTTCCAAGTTTTTGGCCGAAGCAAAGACAATATTAAATCCTGACAGCATTAGAGCACTCTCCCTTCACCATTCAGCTCCTGTTTAGAGCGTACAGATGTGATTGAAAGCATTTCCAACAGGTTGGGCTGAGGTATAGAATCTCCAGTCAAAGCCCAGGCCTTTGGAGATAGGCTGAAGCCTTCAATAAAATTCAAATAAAACCATTGGAAGACACAAAAGACAATTCAAAGATAGACTAAATCACGTTGCTTTGTAGCATGCTTTTTTATTTAAGCCCTCATTTTGGAAATTCAGTTAATGAGAAAACAAAACTAGATTCAAAATATACAGACTTTAATCTGCTCTGGAACCTGGTGTCTAGTCTGGAACTGGCTGTCATATTTATTGCATCATATCATTGGGTAAATGTTGGAAAAATAAACACATATTGAACATCTTGAATACAATTGCGAGAACTGTCTACAGGTCCGGCAGATTCACTTAAAAATACACTCAACCAACTTCCCCGATGGATAGGGTTCAGGTTGATAACGGCATCGCGTACCTGAACTGAGGAGACCAGAGACGCCAGGTTTGATTCTGACTCTGGTGATCTCAGCCATAGAGGTTTACAGCATGGAAACAGGCCCTTCGGCCCAACTTGTCTATGCCACCCTTTTTTTTTAAACCAATAAGCTAGTCCCAATTGCCCGCGTTTGGCCCAATTGGCCTCGAGCGCCTGAGTTCAGGAGAGAAAGCTCAGCCCCTACTGGAAACTGCAGGCATGTGGATATAAGGTGAAGTCTGGATCAGGCTCAGAATTCATACCAACACTCACTGACTATCTTCAAAAATGAATAATGAGTACTTGGGATATGATACCAGAGATTTCCTGTGCCACAGCATAAATCAGAACTTTCAGAAGAGGAAACAAAACAATTGCAAATGAATGTAATTAATCATTTTTAAAAGTATAAGCAATGGTAAGCAGATTTGGTACATGTGTACTGGAGATATGGGTACTTGGTATTCACTAGGGAGTGCCTTTTGTCACTGCTGTTATGGTATGCAAGTGACGTAATGGCACTTTCACATTTAAATATCTTTAAAATCACCTCCATAAACGAGAAGTGAAAATAGCTACAACTCTCCAGACACTGCACCCAAAGCACAAGCTCTGCACCCACTGCCCGGACACTGCACCCAAAGCACAGGCTCTGCGGTACTGTACCCAAAGCACAGGCTCTGCACCCACTGCCCAGACACTGTACCCAAAGCACAGGCTCTGCACCCACTGCCCAGACACTGTACCCAAAGCACAGGCTCTGCACCCACTGCCCAGACACTGTACCCAAAGCACAGGCTCTGCTCCCACTGCCCAGACACTAACCCCAATATGCAGAGACTGCTCCCACTGCACAGAGACTAACCCCAAAATGCACACATGGCCCCCACATCCCAAACACTAACCCACTGTGCACTTCCCACATTCC
The DNA here is from genome assembly GCF_964213995.1 of Mustelus asterias. Lineage (NCBI taxonomy): Eukaryota > Metazoa > Chordata > Chondrichthyes > Carcharhiniformes > Triakidae > Mustelus > Mustelus asterias. The sequence goes on along the minus strand of NC_135819.1, from coordinate 6,563,300 downwards.
CAAGGACTGATCCCATTGGACTGACATCAACTTCAACCCTCACATACGAGAAACCCAACAGTTTAAGAAACAGGTAAAAAACTTGGAAGAACTTTAAAAATGTCGATTTTGTGAGAATAAGGTCAGAGGTTCAAAGCCAATTGGGAGCGAAACCTCCCGTGACTCGCAGAGCAGACAGGGTGCTGGGAAACTCTGCATGATCTCTCAACAGGATGTCCAGATCACTTGTGCCATTTGAATGGCGCTACTCGTACACTGGTTTCTTTAATAAATTCCTTGAATACTGGCTAGTTAAATGAAGTCAATTCCTACCGTCTGGGAGTTCCTTGGAAGGAGGATGGCCAGGACATGCGGGATTTATTGAGCCCGGGTCTGTCACTTGTATCCACGGCGTTGGACCGCTCCATCTGCCGGTGGACATGTCGGTCTGTGTCCGAGTAGCCCCGGTGTTTGATTTTGATGGGAGTTCGGGGCTGCCTCCACAGGTGCTGAGGGGGTTTGAGGGTGTTCTGCCCCTCTCTGGGGACGGGTAGGGACAGTGAAAGGCTCTTCTTGGAGCAAGGAGGAGGATCCATCGTCCAAGGGAAGCTGGTCCGAATGTAAGGCAGAGCAAAAAAAGACACTGGCTTGGGTAAGGAGAGGCTCTGCACTTGCTGATCCCCACAGAAACCAGAGGGGTCCAGCAGAGCCCCTCCTCTGCCTTCAGTCTGTGCCTCAGATCAGTGGGGAAGAAGCTTCATCTTATCCAGGCTGCTGGTAGCCACCAACTAAAGCACTGAGGGGGCGGCTGCAGGTGACTCCCTCCCGGCTGACTGTCTTCCAGTAACTCAGTCCCCTCCAGGAGAATCACATCTCACTCCGGATCTATTCGGCTGTATTGCCTATTCCAGCCAGCTCAGCTCGGGTGGTTTAATTCGCTGCCTCCACACGCTCTTCCTTCATTCAGACCGTCGGTTGATTTGAGGACTTTTCCTGCCGCCTCACTCCAGCCGGGGAACTGTTACCTGGTTCAGCGATTCTGTCTGGCACCAAACACACCGCCGCTCAAGACATTTCAGTCGCATCTTTCCCTGTGCTGTGCATCTTGTGTTTGGGATTAATCAGCGGCAATTGCTTTTCTGCTGCACTCCCATTTGGCTGCTTGGTGTTGCTTTGAGATGTCTGCTGGCTGCCCCGCCGCCTCCTGTTTAAACGCCTCTCGCTGTCTTGTCCATGCTCACACTCAGCCTCTCCTTCTTGCCATTCCACTCGGTGGCCCTGGCCTCTCAGGCGCTAATAAACTTCTCTCCTCTCCTCGCCAGCATCGTGCTCCGCACTCATCACTGCTCTGTCGCTCTGCTTCTATTTTTATTTCGCTTTTATAAAATCCGCCTCTCCCCGTCCCACGTCTTTCCACCAAACTTACAGATGCGGTTGCTAATTGTGTTCGCTGCTGCCGCAGGTCTCGCCGCTCTTCCTGCCCAGTGTCAGCAGCAGCAGCAGGTTTATTGTCCAGCTCTCCCTCTACGCTGCAGAGTTCAAGAGCCTTTCTGCCCCTCAGTCCTCCCCCCTCTGCCCCTCTCTCTCCCGCTCACACACTGAAGATCAGTATATTTTATTTTTTGCTTTAAGAAATACTCGCGAGCGCTCCCTGGCACCGAGAGCCACAAACCACAGTCTGATCCACAGCAATCTCTCAGAAAGCTGCTTCTACCATCCCTCCATCCACCTCTCTCCCGCTTCATCTGTTTGTCTCTATTTCCATCTGTCTCTGCCCATTTCCTTTCAGTCTGTCGGTTCCCAAACAGTCCATTGATTTAAATGGACAAGCCCCACGAAGGGTCAATGTCACAGCTGTGGTTGTGCTGCTGTTGTTTTTAATGATGCACAGGGATGAGTTGTCAGAGATATTCCGGAGTTTCTCTCGTTTTCTTTGTGTGTAAGGACACAGGACAATAATACAGGGCAGCACTCTCCTCTCCTCACTCAGCAGAGACCCTCTCAATGGCCGGAGTGAGTGCAATCCAGTCTCACAGGCAGATCAAGATGCAATGATTAGGGTCAATCTAGCTTGAATTTTAAAAGCCTCCAGGAGGAAGTGAAGTCTGGAGGTGAGGAGTAGGACAATCTCAGTCCAGTTTGTACACACTGGCTCGGCATTTCACTCATTTATTGGGTTCCTGCCGCCTCTTGTTCACTTGGCGCTCAGACTGTTTCTCCTGCTCCTCTTCACACAGGGTGATTTCCCATCAGTCCCACTTATACACCAACACTCGCTAAACCTGCATCATGTCCAGTGTCATTTACAGCGCAAAAGACCATTCAGCCTATCGAGTCCATACTGGCTCCCTGCAGAACAATCCAGTCAGCCCCATTCCATTGCTCCCTGAAAATTTACTTCCGCCAAGATCCCATCCCGTTTCCTTTTGAAATCACAGCTCCCAGCACCCTGGCGGACTGAGGGTTGCAGGTATTTACCACTCACCCTTTAACAGCGCTCTTCCTCACAATGCCCCTGCAGCCCTTGCCCCACATCTTAAACCTGTGCCCCCTCAGTTCTTGCGCAATCAGCTATTGGGATGGAATTTTCACTGCCTATCCAAACTGCAATAATTTTGTGCACCTCTATCAACTCTCAATCGCCTTTGCTCCAAGCAGATGAACCACTCACCTGATGAAAGAGCAGTGCTCCGGAAGCACCTGTTGGACTTTAACCTGGTGCTGTGAGACTTCTTACTTTGGAACAAGTGGCTTTCCAAGTCTCTGGTGTGACTGGGGGAATTCTTTATAAATAATCCCAGTATCTTGCTTCTCACCATTCCAGTTACTCCTGTATCTCTCTCTGCCAATGTGTCCTGTTACTTTTTGATATTTTTACCATCTGCTCTGGATTTTAGAAGCAAAGAATCCCTACAGCGGAAAGAGGCCATTTGGCCCACCGAGTTTGGACCGACTCTCTGAAAGGGCATCCCACCTAGGCATTCCCTCCTGTCCTATCCCTGCATATTTCCCATGGCTAATCCACCGAAACTACACCTCTTTGGACACTAAGGGGCAATTTAGCATGGCCAATCCACCTAAGCTGCATATCTTTGGGCTGCGGGAGGAAACCGGAGCACCTGGAGGAAACCCAAGCAGACACGGGAAAAATGTGCAAACTCCACACAGTGACCCAAGATTGGAGTTGAACCCAGATCCCTGGCGCTGTGAGGCAGTGGTGCGAACCACTGTGCCATCACACTGCCCTCTTTCTCGTGTGGACTGTCTGTTGTTGGTGTTTCCTCTTCAATCCAGTGGTTCACTGACTCACCTTCCTGCTATTATTTTGTGTTGCTACATCCTTTATCATCTTATGTCTTATCTCAAGGTTCTGAAAAAATAGCATCTTATAAACTAAACATTGCAAGTTTGAATAATGTTAAATTTACTGTATACACTGCAGCCATGGAGCGTTGGAGATGGAGAGCTTGAATGTTTAAAATGATGCTGATCAGACAGACAGCTTTGTCCTGGATGAGGCTGAAGTTTTTCAATGTTATTGGAGCTATGCCCATCCAGAAAAGAACTGCTAGATTAATTTGTTTAATTAATACCGTGCAAATCAAGTACCTCCGGCTCCCAACATTTTCTGATAGCATTTTAAATTCTACTTTTTCTAGTAATTAAACAAATATCTGTAGAGGATTTTCACAAAGAAAAAAAATCTAACTGGTTAACATCAAAACAAGTGTGAAAAATATTTATTCCAATTTTTTTTCTCCTGTCCTGAAGATGCTGATTCTCACTGTGGAGCAGTTCCAATTGCGCTGCTCTCTATTTGCTATCTCCCCAAATGGCTTTTTTTTCATGTGGGAAGGTTGGCAGTATATTAATTTGTTGAGGGCATCACAGCTGTACCTAATCCTGCCCTCACATGCATACTTCCAAATGAATTCAGGAACTCATCATCAGAAACAGGAACAAAGGTCTTTTTTCCCTTTCCCAGTCAGAAATATCAAGGTCACTGTGGCACCCAAATGCTATTGGGCTGAGATCAACTTCTTAAAATCATTCTCAGGAAACAGCTATCATAGAATCATAAAGCGAGGAAGAGGCCCTTCGGCCCAACAAGTCCACACCAACACATTAGAAATATCTGAACTCCCACCTAATCCCATCTGCCAGCACTTGGCCCTTGGTCTTAATGTTATGACGTGCCAGGTGCTCATCCCCAGGTACTTTTTAAAGGATGTGAGGCAACCCGCCTCCACCACCCTCCCAGGCAGCGCATTCCAGATCATCACCACCCTCTGGGTAAAAAAGCTTTTCCTCACATCCCCCCCAAACCTTGAACCTTTGTCCCCTTGTGACTGATCCTTCAACTAAGGAGATCAGCTGCTCCTTATCCACCCTGTCCATGTCCCTCATAATCTTGTACACCGCGATCAGCTCACCCCTCAGTCTTCTCTGCTCCTGCAAAAACAGCTCAAGCCTCTCCAACCTCTCTTCATAACTTAAATGTTCCAACCCAGGCAGCATCCTTGTGAATCTCCTTTGCACTCCCTCCAGCGCAATCACATCTTTCCTATAATCTGGCGACCAGAACTGCACACAGTCCTCCAGCTGTGGCCTCCCCAAAGTTCTATACAACTCCAATATGACTTCCCTGCTTTTGTAACCTATGCCTTGATTGGTAATAGCAAATGTCCCATATGCCTTTTTCACCACCCTAGTAACATGCCCTTCTTCCTTCAGGGATCTATGGACAAAGACACCAAGGTTCCTTTGTTCCACAGAACTTTCTAGTGTCCTGCCATTCATTGAATACTTCCTTATCAAATTACTCCTTCCAAAGTGTTATCACCTCACACTTTTCAGGGTTAAACTGCATCTGCCACTTATCTGCCCATTTGACCATTCCGTCTATATTCTCTTGTAGCCCAAGACACTCCGCCTCACTGTTAACCACCCGGCCAATCTTTGTGTCATCGTTGGCAAGACCAGCATTTATTGCACATCTCTGCTTACACTTGAGAAGCTGGAGGATGCTTTCTTGAACCACTGCTGTTCATGTGAGTTGTTAGGTAGGGGGGTTCCATGATTTTGACCCAGTAATGATAAGGAACAGTGATGTATTTCCAATTGTGAAACTTGGGAGAATTTGGAATCATAGATTCCAAGCACACAAATCACTTGGCCTATTATGTCAGTGCAGATCTTTGGTAGAACTATGCAACTAATCCTACTGCCCTGTTCTTACTGAATAGCCCTGTAAATCTTTTCCCTTCAAGTATTTATCCAATTCTCTTTTGAATTATACTCATGAATCTGACTTCACTATTCCTTCAGGTAGCACAGTCCAGATGATGGCAACACACTAAGAAAAAGTGTTTCCTCATTTTGCCTCTGGATATTGCTAATCACCTTAAATCTGTGTTCACTGGTTACATCTGGATCTATTGCTAATCACCTTAAATCTGTGTTCACTGGTTGCATCCGGCACTGGAAAGTTTCTCTTTATTTACTCAATGAAAACTGTTCATTATTTGGAACACGTCTGTCAAATCTCCTGTTAACCTGCTCTGTCTCTGCTCTTGATGTTCCCAAATGCTGCCCTCATCCTTCTCGATGGTGGCGGCCCCATGGAGCAATGGGACATGTGTCTTCCCTCATTATTTCCTTTCATAGTGTGCCCCCACATCAGCTGAGTGGAGGCGGCCAAGTAAAATGTAGGAACTTTATGTACATTAGTGATAGCACTCTCACCCCTGTGTCAAAGTCATGGATTCAAACCAAACTCCAAGAACTTGTGCAGGGAATCCAGGCTGACATTCCAGTTCCATACGGAAAGAGTACAGGGCTGTTGGAGCTGTTCTATTTCCAATGAGATGGTAAACCCCCTCAGCTGAGATGTAAAAGATTCCACGGTGTTATTTAGAAGCGGAGCAGTGGAGTTCTCACTTTCCTGGCCAACATTTATCTCCTAACCAACATTACTAAAAGACAATCTGGTTGTTATCATATTGTATCATTGTATACAAACATGATGCCACATTGCAAAACCACCTCACTGGCTACAAATTGCATTCGACATCTGCGAAAGACGCTATACAAATGCAAGGTTTTCTCTCTTTTTAGATGTTGTGTTATTTTTTGTGGGCATCACTGCTGGAAGTGTTTGTATTCCACAGCCTGAGCTGAAAATCTCTGAGGTTCCATATACACAGTATCTGCGTCAATGTATTATTGTGTTGTTAGCAAATGACTCAACATTTCTTACATTGGTTAGGTGACAAATGATGGCATACCTTTTACAATATAATTAGTTTAATAGTTCCAAACATGATTATCACATATGGGATATTAAAAGAAGCTTGACGATGAGTAAGTCCACTGGTTATAAACATCAAGAATCACCTGGAATGTTGCGTTTTCAGATTTATTAGCTTGCTTCACTCATGTTGTATTGTTCAGAATCTCACTGAAATTATTGAGTTTCAGTACATTCCTTATGGACCACTCTGTCAAATGTGATAGATTTCGAATGGATGTAACAACTCACAACTGGGCATCCATCAGCAGTAACAGAATTGTAACAGCCATGATCTTGTTGAATGGCGGGGCAGGCTCGAAGGGCCAGATGGCCTACTCCTGCTCCTATTTCTTATGTTCTTATGTTCTTAAAAGACTAGTCATGGCACGAATCAATTTCAGCCTCCCAGACAACCTGGATCCACTACAGTTTGCCTATCGCCGCAACAGGTTCACAGCAGATCCCATTTCCCTGGCCCTGCACTCAACCTTGGAACACCTCGATAACAAGGACACCTATGTCAGACTCCTATTTATTGACTACAGCTCAGCCTTCAACACTATTATTCCCACGAAACTCATCTCCAAACTCCGTGGACTGGGCCTTGCACCTCCCTCTATGACTGGATCCTGAACTTCCTAACTCACAGACTCCAATCAGTAAGGATAGGCAACAACACCTCCTCCACGATCATCCTCAACACCGGTGCCCCACAAGGCTGTGTTCTCAGCTCCTGACGATACTCCTTATACACCTATGACTGTGCGGCCAAATTCCCCTCCAATTCGATTTTCAAGTTTGCTGATGACACCACCGTAGTGGGTCAGATCTCAAACAATGATGAGACAGAGTACAGGAATGAGATGAAGAATCTGGTGAGATGGTGCGGCAACAATAATCTCTCCCTCAATGTCAACAAAACGAAGGAGATTGTCATCGACTTCAGGAAGTGTAAAGGAGAACATGCTCCTGTCTGCATCAATGGGGACGAAGTAGAAAGGGTCGAGAGCTTCAAGTTTTTAGGTGTCCAGATCACCAACAACCTGTCCTGGTCCCCCCATGCCGACACTATATTTAGGAAAGCCCACCAATGCCTCTACTTTCTCAGAAGACTAAGGAAATTTGGCATGTCAGCTACGACTCTCACCAACTTTTACAGATGCACGATAGAAAGCATTCTTTCTGGTTGTATCACAGCTTGGTATGGCTCCTGCTCTGCCCAAGACCGCAAGGAACTACAAAAGGCCGTGAATGTAGCCCAATCCATCACGCAAACCAACCTCCCATCCATTGACTCTGTCTACACTTCCCGCTGCCTCGGCAAAGCAGCCAGCTTAATTAAGGACCCCACGCACCCCAGACATTCTCTCTTCCACCTTCTTCCTTCGGGAAAAAGATACAAAAGTCTGAGGTCACATACCAACCGACTCAAGAACAGCTTCTTCCCTGCTGCGGTCAGATTTTTGAATGGACTTACCTTGCATTAAGTTGATCTTTCTCTACACCCCAGCTATGACTGTAACACTACATTCTGCACTCTCTCGTTTCCTTCTCTATGAACGGTAGGCTTTGTCTATATAGCGCGCAAGAAACAATCCTTTTCACTGTATGTTAATACATGTGACAATAATAAATCAAATCAATCAAATCAAAAATTGTACTCGACCACAATCTGTAACCTCATGGCCCGGCATATCCCCTATTCTACCATCAAACTGGGAGATCAAACCTGGTTCAATGAAAATGCAGGAGGGCATTCCCGGAGCTGCACCAGGCATATTGAAAATTAGGTATCAACCCTGGTGAAGCAACAACACAGGTCTACTTGCATGCTAAACAGTGAAACCAGCATGCAAGAGCTAAGTGATCTAACAACCACCAGGTCTAAGCTCTATCACATCCAGATGTGAATATTGAAAAATAGCTGGAAGATGAGGCTACACAGCTTCATAGATGTCAGTCTTCAGTCAATTCAATTCACTGCGTATGATATCAAGAAATGGTCAAACACACTGGATAATGCAAAGTCTATTGGCCCTGACAACATTTCAACAATAGCAATGAAGCTCCAGAACTAGCTGCACCCTTAGCCAAAAATGACCATCTCCAACAAGAGAGAATCTAACCATCTCCCCATGACATTTAATGGCATTACCATTAATATTCTGGAGGTTGCCATTGACCAGAAACTAAACAGTAGCAGCCATATAAACATCGTGGCTACTAGAGCAGGTCAGAGACTGGGAACTCTGTGGCAAGTAAGTCACCTCCTGACTCCCCAAAGCCTGTCCACCATCTGCAAGGCACAAGTCAGGAGTGTGATGGAATACTCCCCACTTGCCTGGATGAGCACAGCTCCAAAAATACTCAAGAAGCTTGACATCATTTAGACAAAGCAGCTGTTTGATTGGCACCCTTTCCATCACCAATGCAATGTACCTTCCACAAGATGCACTCGCCAAAGCTCCTTTGAAACTACTTTCCAAACCTGTGACTTCTACCGCCTTGAAGGACAACAGATGGGAACACCACATTTGCAAGTTCCCTTTAACAGCTACACACCATCCTGACTTGGAACTATATCGCCTTTCTTTCACTGTTGCTGGGTCAAGATCCAGGAACTCTCTCCCTAATGTATGGTGGGTGTACTTACACCATAGGGACTGCAGTGATTCAAGAAGATGGCTCGCCACCACCTTCTCAAGGACAATTAGGAATGGGCAATAAATGCTGGCCCAACCAGCGCTGCCTACACTCTGTAAAAGAATAAAAAAGATCTTGATTGAAGGCCATGTTGTTGTTTTGGTGCGGAATGAATAAGGCTGTCGAACATGAGGTTCTAGCCACAAAGTGCAGTAGGTTGGAGGTTTACAAAAAATGACATTTCCTAGAAAACTACCTTGCTGTGGGGAATGCTAAATGTTACTGAATAGGAAGCAGAAAAAAAAGAATACTACTATTTTAATCCATTGAAATAACATACAGACAGAGTGCAATACCCAAGGCTACAAGATATGCCACTGTTTTCATTCTCAGTTGAATGAACTTAGCTGAAATGAAAAAGAAATTCCTAGCATAGAGGGGAAGGAGGGAATATGAATGTGGTAATGCACTGAAACCACTAATGATAGAAGAATAACTTGTGAATTGTTATTAAACCTATTGAAATGCTGAGATATTTTGTAGCTCGGGCCTGATTGTCCTGCCTGAGAGAGAGAGAGATTCAGGACCATTCGGATTCTAACTAAACTAATTTCAGCTGAGACCTAGCTAACTGGAATCTTGTTTACTTCACATTGAAGAGTATCACGTATCATTGGCAAATATACTGCAGCAGCATTGGAAAATAGTCCAGTTCAGTTAGATGGCTGAGGCGGTATGCACTCCGTCTGCAGTGCTGAACCAGAAGAACAGGCAAATCTGAAGTTCCATTTCCTCAACCCTGAGTTAGCAGATCACAGCTGGACATCAATAAGGCACCTACAAATCACTACATGCTCACATGGGAAAGGGAAGGCCAGGCAACATCTTTTTTCAGTGACCCCTAGTAAAATATGCATATTTATGGACATAGGGAGATGACAGCCTCAACTCTCAAGTTCGATCATCTGTCCATACCCATTCAATGATTCAAATGAGTAGTAAGATATTGGATGCTTAGAAACGTACCCCTTCAGAAATTAGCAGAGAAAGGGGATAGATTCAAGTCTCAAAATTTAGTCTTCCCTTACTGCTCTTCTAGGATATCCTTCCTCTCTGCTAAATTACATTCTCTTCCAACAGGGAGAACTCTTGGAATTCTATCCCGCAATAAGACATTTCTGCTTGTCCATGTTCACAATGCTATCATATCTATTTGCAGATGTGGAAAGTAGTTAATTATCGCCTGCAATGAATATGCAGCTAATAGCAATCATTGGAAAGGCTGGTACAGAATGCAGGAAACAAATGAACATAACAACATAAGAACTAGGAGCGGGAGAAGGCCATCTGGCCCCTCGAGCCTGCTCCACCATTCAATAAGATATTAACTGATCTTTTTGTGGACTCAGCTCCACTCACCCACCCACTCACCATAACCCTTAATTCCTTTACTGTTCAAAAACTTATCTATCCTTGCCTTAAAAACATTCAATGAGGTAGCCTCAACTGCTTCACTGAGCAGGGAATTCCACAGATTCACAACCCTTTGTGTGAAGAAGTACTTCCTCAACTCAGTCCTAAATCTGCCCCTCCTTATTTTGAGGCCATGCCTCCTAGTTCTAGTTTCACCCGCCAGTGGAAACAACTTCCCTGCTTCTATCTTATCTATTCCCTTCATAATCTTATATGTTTCTATAAGATCCCCCCCTCATTCTTCTGAATTCCAATGAGTATAGTCCCAGTTTACTCAGTCTCTCCTCATAAGCCAACCCTCTCAACTCCGGAATCAACCTAGTGAATCTCCTCTGCACCCCCTCCTGTGCCAGAGTATCCTTTCTCAAGTAAGGAGACCAAAACTGTACACAGTACTCCAGGTGTGGCCTTACCAGCACCTTATACAGCTGCAACATAACCTCGCTGTTTTTAAACTCCATCCCTCTAGCAATGAAGGACAAAATTCCATTTGCCTTCTTAATTACTTGTTGCACCTGGAAACCAACTCCTTGTGATTCTTGCACAAGGACACCCAGGTTCCTCTGCACTGCAGCATGCTGCAATTTTTTACTATTTAAATAATAGTCCAAAATGGACTATTATTTAGACCAAAATGGATGACCTCACATTTTACCAACATTGTACTCCATCTGCCAGACCCTTGCCCACTCACTTAGACTATCTATATCCCTTTGCAGACTTTCAGCGTCCTCTGCACACTTTACTCTGCCACTCATCTTAATGTCATCTGCAAATTTTGACACACTACACTTGGTTCCCAACTCCAAATCATCTATGTAAATTGTAAACAATTGCGGTCCCAACACTGATCCCTGAGGCACACCATTAGTCACTGATCACCAGTGAAGAACACAGCCCAGCTGGTTGGACTATTATTGCAAGTTCTAGATGTATAATGAGAAACAGCTGGAGCAGATCTTCCAACCTGTGGAAAACTTTATGGGAATGAAGACTCAGCCAACTATCCAAGACACGAATGTAGACAATTTATTCAGTATTGAACAGATACTTTCGAACGCCCAGAGGTTTAGTTTGTTACAAAGTATGGTACATTCCATCTGATGCAAAATACCTCCATAAACTGAGGAATGAAAATAAGTTCTGTGTATTAAAAATGCAGGGGATTGTCATGAAACGAGGATAGAATGGTAACCTTGAGCAGAACTGCAGAGAAGCTTCTGTATTTTAATACTGAAAGGACATGTTGAAATACAGCAGCATTTTAAATCACAAACCCATAAGCTTTCACCATACTTGGGACCATTTGTACTGTGATGGAGGAGTTGCTGAGGGCATGGCTCTTTAAACTATATATTCTTCAATCCCTAGAATTAAAGTAGACATAGTTAACTGAACCTCGCCTTCTGGGCATACAGAATCATAGAATGGTTACAGCACAGATGGCCTATCACATTCGTGTTGGGTTTTCCAAGAGCAACTCAGCTGGTTCCAGTTTTCAGCCTTTTCCTCAGACCTGAATTTTTTCTATTAAATTAATTATCCAATTCCTTTCTGAAAGTCACAATTAAATCTGCCTCCACCAATCTCTTAGTCGTCCATTCCAGATCCTTAACCATTCATGATGTAAAAAAGTTTTTCCTCATGTCGCCTTTGGTCCTTTTGTCATTTATATTAAATTTGTGTCCTCCGTTTCTTTATCCTTCACCAATGGGAGCAGTTTCTCTCTATCTACTCTGTCCTGACCCCTCATGATTTTGAGTACTGCTCCCAAATATTCTCTCAACCTTCCTTTTTCAAAGGAAAACAGTCACAACTTTCCCAGTCTAGCCACATAACTCATCTATTCTGTACTTTCTGTCAAGTCTTCATATCCTTCTTGAAGTGTGGTACCCAGAATTGGGCACAATACTCCAATTGAGACTGAAACAGTCTGATGCTGCACCAGTTTCTTTTAAATAAAGTTTCACCATAACTTTCTTGTTTTTGTCCTCTAGGGCCAGAATTCTCTGGTCTTGCATGTCCCACTACCACTACCATTGAGAACAGAGATTTTGGCACTCAGCCAAATCTCCATTCACTGCAGCGGGACTGAGGAATCCCAGCTGCAGGCAAGGTCAGAGAATTCCAGCTTATACCTCTATAAGTAAAGCCCAGGATCCCACATGCCTTTCTCAACCTGCCCTCCCATCTTCAATAATTTGTGCACATATACCCCTAGGTCCCTCTGTTTCTGCACCCTCCTTAGAATGTCATTGTAATATACAAGGATTGGCTCTGTGCTTCATGGAGTCAAGTATGGTCTGCAAAGGACAGAGACAAAGATCCTATGAATAGACAGAGACATCTGGCTCTGATGCAAGTCTGTAACTATGAAAGAAGCAATGGCTGTCCTGGGTGTAGAATTCTGAATCACAGTAAACATGAATATATCAAATAAGAAACAGATGCACAAGGTGACAAAGATCTCTAAATAAACTGTTGACAGAAATATACCCTATTGATTCAGTGGGCAAGCTCACTGCCCAATGTGGAATGGAATAATTCAGGTTGGAAGGTCCTGCATTAGTCATAGTCACAGCGTTCACTATGTCTAAATTAGGGAGACAACAGTCTCCTCACCGAAGTCACATGAAGTGATTACTCTATATGGATGTTAGGTTAAGACATGGCTGTGATGCCACACATAGCCAAACAGATTGCTGATATTTTAAATGCCTGGATCACAGATTTTGAAATGGGGCTCCCTGGAACTCCATGAAATGATCCATAAAGGATCCATAAAGTCCTTAATATCCATCTATTTGCCAGTGGATTTCTGTAATTTTCTTTTACACACATTGGTTTCTCTGGTGCAAACTAAGATAAATGGTTTCTGACACGTACACATTGTTTTCCCAACTCTACATCAACCAAAAGGGGGCAATATCACCAAGGAAATCCAGGTTGTGAATTGATAATCACAGCCCAACCGCAATACACATCCCAGACCTACAGTACAAACAGAAACTGCACTCTGCTTGAGAGTAAATTTAAATTATATATTTTCAAATCAGCAGAATTACAATATTTGGAATTGTTCCACCAACAACAGCAATTATGGAACATTCAGTTTTTATTAAAAACTAAACTCAGGACTGAGCTGGTGAGTTCAGTGACACTGCGGAACAGTTCTCTCTGCCCCCTGTCTCTGCCCAGAGCTACCAGGCACACATCAGCCTCTGCCTCTCTCTTTGTCTTTAATCACCGCAGGGAAACTTAACCTGAATAGACTGACGGATTAATAGCTGAAAACAGCATTTTACATAAACACCATACATTGAGTTTAAGAAGCAACAGAACTACAGAATTAAACATGTTTATAAACATTAAACAGCAAATTATTTTGCACAAAAAGTAATTGTAAAGCACAAAACCTTATTAAAATGAGATTTTGTACAAATATTTTTATGCAAAAATAACATGATCATAATGAACTGTAACTCACACAAACATACTTTCTCTCTCACTCCACATTACATACACACACGATCACATACACATATAGGTAAAAGGTCAAGTCACCATAGTCCCAGATGACCATAGATTTTTCTCCCCTTTTGGGGGAGAGCTGACTGGTGGCGATTTAACCTGATGATCACCACATCTCAGGCGAGGGGCAAGATTGAGAAGATGGGCCTTCGTGAATAACCTCAGCCAGTACGGTATACACACATACCTGTTCACAATCGCACACACACAGACTGACAGGACAAAGGTTGATTACATCAGCAACTTTAGAGGAAGTTGAACACATAGAAATACATAGAATATACAGCACAAAAATAAGCCATTCAGCCCACTCAACTCTTTTCTGATTCTAACACTACAGGCACTCCTTTCTCTCTACAAATTTGTAAACAACACAAAAATACGCGGAAAGGCAAGTTGTGAGAGGGATGCAAGCAGTTTATAAAGAGATATTGATAGTTAAGTAATTGGACAAAAGATTGGAAAAGGGAGTGTAATGTGGGAAAATGTAAAGTTGTTCATTTTGGAAGGGAGAACAAAAGAACAGAGTATTGTTTAAATGGAGAAAAACTGCAGAAAGCTGCAACACAAAGGGACTTGGAAGATCTTGTGCACGAAACACAGAAAGCTAGCACACAGGTACAGCAGGTAATCAGGAAGGCGTGTTGGCCCTTATTTCAAGAGGGTTGGAGTATAAGAGTAGGGAAATCTTGCTGTTGCTGTACAAGGTACTGGTGAGACCACATCTGGAGAACTGTGAGCAGTTTTGATCCCTTATTTAAGGAAAGATATTATTTCATTGGAGGCAGTTCAGAGAAGGTTCATTAGGATGATCCCGGTATGGAGGGATTGTCTAATGAGGAAAGGTTAAACAGGTTGGGATTCTACTCATTGGAATTTAGAAGAATGAGAGGTGATCTCACTGAAACATACAGGGTTCTTCAGGGGCTTGACAGGGTAAATGCTGAGATGATGTTTCCCCTCATGGGAGAGTCCAGAACCAAAGGGCATAGTCTCAGAATAAATATTGGATAAACATATGGATGATACTGGAATAGTGTAGATTAGAGGGGCTTTAGATTGGTTCCACTGGTCGGCGCAACATCGAGGGCCGAAGGGCCTGTACTGCGCTGTAACGTTCTATGTTCTAAAGGGGCACTAATTTAAGACGGAGATGAGGAGGATTTTTTTCTCTCAGAGGGTTGAGAGTCTTTGGAACTTGCCACAGAGAGCTGTGGGGGCAGAGTCACTGTGTATATTTAAGGCTGAGATAGATATTTGATCAGAAAGGGAATCAAGGGTTATGGGGAAAGGGCAGGAACGTGGGAGGATGATGGAGCAGGATTGAGGGGCTGAATGGCCTACGCCTGTTCCTATTTCTTATGGTCTCTCACATGTTTATCTAGCTTCCACTGAAATGCTACTCACCTCAGATACTCCCTGTGTAAGTGGGTTCGACATTCTTACCACTCTTTGGGTAAAGAAATTGCTTCTAATTTCCCTGTTTAATTTCTTGGTGACTGTTACATGGTGACAATCATGAGGGGACATAGGTTCAAGATGAGAGGCAGGAGATTTAGGGGAGGATGTGAGGAAAAACCTTTTATCCAGAGGGTGGTGACAGTCTGGAATGTGCTGCCTGGGAGGGAGGTAGAGGCGGGTTGCCTCACATCATTGAAAAAGTATCTGGATGAGCACTTGACACATCATAACATTCAAGGCTATGGGCCAAGTGCTGGCAGATGGGAGTAGGTGGGAGTTCAGGTGTTTCTCACGTTCGGTACAGACTCGATGAGATGAAGGGCCTCTTCTGCGCTGTATGATTCTATGATTCTACCAGAATGGAAAATGTGACAACATTATTCGAGAAAGGGTATTTCTAGAATTTGAGGGCCAGTCATTTTAACATCAGCAGTGGCTAAGGTTTTCGAAACAATAATCATTTGGAGAGGTTTAAGTTAATTAAGGAGCACCAGCACGGATTTGTAAAAGGCAGATCATGCTTGACTAATCTAATTGAATTTTTTAATGAAATAACAGTAAAGGTTGATGAAGGGAATAAATGGGAAGTTGTTTTGATATGGATTTGAAGAACATTTAACAACATTGAGGCTCATGGAATAGGAAGGTCAAGTGACAATTTAAATAAATAAATAAGGTTATGGGCAAAAACAGTGCGTTGTGGTGAACAACTGGAGGATGGTTCTCCCGTCCCGCCTGCCACGGGAATCGGAGCGGACAGAGGGCAGACCACGCAAAGGTCCATTGACCTCGGGCAGAATTCTCCGGTTTGGGGCGAATGCAGTCGGAGAATCCCACCTGATATTTCCCAAGGATCAGTGGTAGGACCACTGTGTTTTTAATCTTTAATAAGTGACTTGAATATTGGAATACAAAGTAAAAGTTCAAAATTTGTGAATGAATCCAACTTGGAGGTGTGTCTGACAGTGAGGATGATACAGATTGATTGTAAGAGGACATAGATAGGCAAGCAGACAAGTAGCATATGAAGTTTCATATAGAGAAGTGTGACGTGAAGCCCTTTGACAAGTAATAAGGATAGACAATATAAACTAAATGGCACAGGTCCAAAAAAATGTACAGGGACAGAAGGCCCTGGGAATTTGTATGCAAAGATCTTTATAGATAGCTGAACATATTGAAGGGCTAATTAGCAAAGCGTATGGGATAAAGTAAATCATTACGGATGCTGGAATCTGAAACAAAAACAGAAAATGCTGGAAAATCTCAGCAGGTCTGGCAGCTTCTGTGGAGACAGAACAGAGCAAAGGTTTCAAGTTTGATGAAACCCGTGTCTGCGTGGGTTTCCTCCGGGTGCTCCGGTTTCCTCCCACACTCCAAAGATGTGCAGGTTGATTGGCCGTGCTAAATTGCCCCTTAGTGTCCCAGGATGTGGAGGTTGGGAGGATTAATGGGATACATATGTGGGGTTACGGGGATAAGGTCTGGGTAACATGCCCACGCGGAGAAAGTTGCTGCAGACTCGATGGACTGAATGGCCTGCTTCTGCACTGTACGGATTCTATGTAAGGTTAAAAATATTAAAGCACTATGTGATAACCCCCACGAGATGCATGGGGAAATCACTGATTGATCTCCCTTTGGGGCTCGTTCGAGTAGAGTTCCCCTGGTACTGACTGAACCAAGTTTGGATCTCAAGAAAACCATATAATGCAAAAAAAGGGGCCCAGGAGCTTCAAGGGTCCATTGATGGTACCATCCTCAGCCTTGGGCGACACCCATACCACAGAACCAAGCCTCAGCGGATAATGCTCATGTTTCCCATTAGCTTCCTCGAAAGGGCGATTGGAGCCGGAGGCTGCGAAATTCCAGAACTAGACAGGGGGGGTCTCTCCACAATACAGTGGGACGCGAACACATTGTGCTGCACTTGTCATCATAGTGCCTGCCCCAGACAAGGTTACCGAACCAGGCAAAATGCATACTGCCCAGACCAAAGGGCAAAGTCACCTCAGGTCAGGGCTTTACAAATAAACCAGCCTGAGAATGAGGAATGGATGCAGCTAAATTGCATTTCCGCCCTCAAAGTGGTTCCAATCAAGATTAAACTCCAGGTAAATGGCCACCCCCTAGATGTGGAGGTAGACACAGGAGCCGTTGTATATATTAATGGGGAGCAAACCTTTAGGCCACTCTGATTGGGTATCTTGCCTTTAAGCCTGTGGGACACCAAGGCTAGATTGGCCACAACACTGACGAGCCCTTATTGTATTCTTGGGACCACTGTAACCCCAGTTATGCACAGGCAGACTATCCAACTCCCCCTGATGGTACTGCAAGAATCAGGGCCCAGCCTTTTGGGCAGGGACTGGCAACAGAATATCCACGAGGATTGCCAACAGACCTTTAAAATGAGTACTGGCAATTTATACAAAGTCATTGGGAAATATCCCAAAGTGTTCCAAGAAGCCCTGGGGAAGATTAGAGGCACTGGGACCAAGGTCCACATGGGCCCATATGGACACGTCAAGGTATGACCGGTCCCCAATGCCCTACGTGCCAAAGTAGATGCAGAATCGGAACATCTAGAGGAACTTGGCATTATACACTCAGTACAATTTGCCAAATGGGCCACCCCAGTGGTCCCAGTTTTAAAACCTGACAATTTGGTCATCTCTGTGGGGATTATAAGTTGATGATCAACCCAGCCTCCCGCATAGGCAGATAGCCTCTGCCATGCATAGAAGACTTGTATATGAAGCTGGCTGCAGATCACATTTTCCAAATTAGACCTGAGCCATGCCCATCTCCAACTGGAGCTTGAGGCGTCATCCAGAAAATATGTCACCATAAATACTCACAAAGCACTCTAAGAGTATACTCGCTTGCCCTTTGGGGTGAATTTGGATTATGCCGTTTTACATAAGGTGATGAAAGGGATGCTCAGAGTGGCAGTCCATCCGGTTAATGTTTCATTCTCAGCAGCTACTGCAAAGGAACATTTGAAGAGTTTGGAGGAGGTCTTGCAGCATTTTTCTGATGTTGCTTTCTGATTAACAAGGGAAAAATGTGTGCTCCATGTCACTGAGGTAATTTACCTCAGGTACAGAGTTGACAAGGATGGATTACACCCTGTCAAAGAGAAGGTAAAGCCATAACAGGGGCTCTAACTCCAAGGAACACAATGAAGCTGAAGTCTTTCCTCAGTCTCATAAATTACTGGGGAATATTTGTACTGAACCCAGCACGCTGCTGGCACCCCTCCATGTACTGTTAAAGAAAATCAGAAATGGTTGTGGAAAAGGCCACAAGAGAAAGCTTTTACAAACATCAAACAACAATTGCTGTCAACAAATATACCAGCCCATTCTGACCCCAAGACCACTCATAGTAACCTGCTATGCCTCCCCCCTATTGATAGGAACGATAATGTCACACTGTTGTGACACAGAATGTCCAATCACGTACGTATCATGAGCCCTGGTGGATGCAGAAAGGAAGTATGCCCAGATCAGAAAAGGTTTGGTCATGATGTTCGCGGTGAAATAAGTTCCATCAGTATGTCCGCGGTCAACATTTCACGATAGTAACTGATCATAAACCTCTGTTGGACCTCTTCAAGGAAGACAAGGTGATTCCTCCCATCACGTCAGCCCAGATCAAACACTGGCCACTGCTATTAGGTGCCGATGAAGGTAACTTAGAACATTGTCCAGGGGACATATAGCCAACATAGATGCCTTGAGCCGCATGTCACTACCCACCAGCCTACCTTCTCTTCCAAAGATAGATGAAGTCGCCATGAATTTTACGGACACTGCCTGTATCCGCCAGGCAAATCTAGGCATGGACCCAAAAGGACCCTACATTGGTGAAACTACTTCACGTAGTCCTAAGTGGTGGACCACAAGGGCATCCTATGGAGAATTTGAAAGCTTATCTCTCTAAATATCAGGAGTATAGAAGGTGGCATCATCTTGTGGGGAGCCTGGGTGGTTGTCCTGTGTCCAGACCAGTGACCAATACTTCAAGAATTGCACAATAATCACTCAGCAATTTCGAAGATGAAAATGCTCACAGGAACCATGTCTGGTGATCTGGTATAGACAGTGATATCAATAACCTGGTCAAGTGGTGCAAAACGTGCCCGGGAAACAGAAGGCCTCACCAACAACCTTGCTGCACCCTTGGGAATGGCCATTTATGGGTTCCATGTTTTAAATTTTCATCAACGCGTGTTCCAAATGGATTAAAATGCACCGGTGGCCTACCTCTTACAATACCATAATCTTTTAGTATGCATGGTATACCTGTAGTTCTTGTGACAGACAAGGGGTTTCAGATCTTCATGAATACAAACTGAGTAAGGCACATCCGCTCGGTACCCTACCACCCGTCCTCAAGCAGTCTGACTGAGCAGGCGGTCCAGATATTCAAAAGTGGCATGAAGAAACAAACCACAGGTTCTTCAGAAACAAAGCTCTCATGTTCCCTTTTTAACTATAGGGCTATGCATCACACTATGACGGTAATAGCCCTGGCAGTGCTATTGATGGGCTGACGCCTTCGGACTAGGCTTAGCCTGATATTCCCAAATTTGGCCAGCAATGTCGAATTAAAACAAGGAGCCCAGAAAGGCATCATGATGATCAGAGACAGGACAGAGACTTCAAACTGAGCAAAGTGGTCCACGAGGAACTTTGGCTCTCCAAGAGTTATTCTCAAGAAAACAGGACTGCTGTCTTACATGGTAAAAACCAGGGAGAAGACCTTAAGGGGGTAGGAGGGGGCAGTGGTGGTGCGGCGAGTGGGGGAGAGTGCAAGTGCAGCAAAATAGGAGTTTGGGACAGGTTAGAGGGCAGGAGAGATTAAATGACAAACATTTCGTGGAACACAAGACAAAGGGAGTGGCAGTAACAGTATTAAAGTCTAAAGCTTTGAGCTAAAGAAGGTTAATAAACTAAAAGGTCAGTGCTGTCTCCAAACAAAACAGCAGAAAATGGCCTTGTGCTGTCTGAAAGCAAAAACCTGAGATCGTTTATATAAACGATCTGGAAGAAGGTGTAACTGGGGTGATCAGTAAGTTTGCGGACGACACAAAATTGGCAGGACTTGCAGATAGTGAGGAGCATTGTCAGAAGCTACAGAAGGATATAGATAGGCTGGAAATTTGGGCAAAGAAATGGCAGATGGAGTTCAATCCTGATGAATGCGAAGTGATGCATTTTGGTAGAAATAATGTAGGGAGGAGCTATACGATAAATGGCAGAACCATAAAGGGTGTAGATATGCAGAGGGACCTGGGTGTGCAAGTCCACAGATCCTTGAAGGTGACGTCACAGGTGGAGAAGGTGGTGAAGAAGGCATATGGCATGCTTGCCTTTATAGGACGGGGCATAGAGTATAAAAGTTGGGGTCTGATGTTGCAGATGTATAGAACGTTGGTTCGGTCGCATTTGGAATACTGCGTCCAGTTCTGGTCGCCACACTACCAGTAGGACGTGGAGGCTTTGGAGAGAGTGCAGAGGAGGTTTACCAGGATGTTGCCTGGTATGGAGGGGCTTAGTTATGAGGAGAGATTGGGTAAACTGGGGTTGTTCTCCCTGGAAAGACGGAGGATGAGGGGAGACTTAATAGAGGTGTATAAAATTATGAAAGGCATAGATAGGGTGAACGGTGGGAAGCTTTTCCCCAGGTCGGTGGTGACGTTCACGAGGGGTCATAGGTTCAAGGTGAAGGGGGGGAGGTTTAACACAGATATCAGAAGGACATATTTTACACAGAGGGTGGTGGGGGCCTGGAATGCGCTGCCAGGCAAGGTGGTGGAGGCGGGGACACTGGGAACGTTTAAGACTTATCTAGATAGCCATATGAATGGAGTGGGAATGGAGGGATACAAAAGAATGGTCTAGTTTGGACCAGGGAGCAGCACGGGCTTGGAGGGCCGAAGGGCCTGTTCCTGTGTTGTATTGTTCTTTGTTCTTTGTAACAAGATACAGATGAGCACGGGAGGTGGGGGGAGGGGAGGGGGACAATCAAAATGGAGGACAGAGTTCATAGTTTAACTCAATGTTGAGTCTGGAAGGCTGTAATGTGCCTCGTCAGAAGATGAGGTGCTGTTCCTCCAGCTTGTGTTGGGCTTCACTGGAACATTTCAGCAAGGCCAGGACAGAAATGCGAGTATGAGAGAAATATGGTGAATTGAAATGGCAAGCAACTGGAAGATTTGGGTCATGCCTGCAGACTGAGTGAAGGTGCTCCACAAAGCGGTCACCCAGTCTGCGTTTTGTCTACCCAATACAGAGCAGGCCACATTGTAAGCAGCAAATACATTAGACTAAATTGAAAGAATTGCAAGTGAATCGCTGCTTCACCTGGAAGGAGTGTTCAGAGCCTTGGATGGTGAAGAGGCAAAGCAGCAGGTGTTATACCTCCTGTGATTGTATGGGAAGGTGCTGTGGGAAAGTGATGAGATGTTGGGACAAAAGAGGAGCTGGCAAGGAGGTATGGGGAGGATGTGTTTGGTGGTGGCATCATGTTGATAGAAATGGTAAACAATCTTTTGAGTACGGAGGAATGTGAGGACAAGGGGAACCCTGTTGTGGCATTGTCAGAAAAGTGGATTTGTACTGAAGAAGTCCCTGTAGATGGGATTTATAAGACTAATTAGAAATTGTAGCTGTGTGTTTTGAAAATAAAACTGAGTGCTACAGATTTGGACTTTTCCACTGCTTGAAGAGTTAATTAATTTTTTGGGGGTTCTTTTGACCTGATGGGAATGTAGGTTAACAGACATAAAAGCCACATTTCTGCAAGAAGAAATGTTTTTGAAGCTCCCTATAGAGAGAAAACTGTGGAAACTAGACGTGTGTGAATGGCCTGACTAATGCTCCTGATTTAATGAGATCTATTTCCTGAAAATAGGTTGTGTTCAACCAAAAGCAGATCCCGTAATGTTACCACACAAGAATAATTTCAAACATTTTCATGATGAATATTGATAGAACATAGAACATAGAACAGTACAGCACAGAACAGGCCCTTCGGCCCACGATGTTGTGCCGAGCTTTATCTGAAACCAAGATCAAGCTATCCCACTCCCTATCGTCCTGGTGTGCTCCATGTGCCTATCCAATAACTGCTTAAATGTTCCTAAAGTGTCTGACTCCACTATCACTGCAGGCAGTCCATTCCACACCCCAACCACTCTCTGCGTAAAGAACCTACCTCTGATATCCTTCCTATATCTCCCACCACGAACCCTATAGTTTTGCCCCCTTGTAATAGCTCCATCCGCCCGAGGAAATAGTTTTTGAACGTTCACTCTATCTATCCCCTTCATCATTTTATAAACCTCTATTAAGTCTCCCCTCAGCCTCCTCCGCTCCAGAGAGAACAGCCCTAGCTCCCTCAACCTTTCCTCATAAGACCTACCCTCCACACCAGGCAGCATCCTGGTAAATCTCCTCTGCACGCTTTCCAGTGCTTCCACATCCTTCTTATAGTGAGGTGACCAGAACTGCACACAATATTCCAAATGTGGTCTCACCAAGGTCCTGTACAGTTGCAGCATAACCCCACGGCTCTTAAACTCCAACCCCCTGTTAATAAAAGCTAACACACTATAGGCCTTCTTCACAGCTCTATCCACTTGAGTGGCAACCTTTAGAGATCTGTGGATATGGACCCCAAGATCTCTCTGTTCCTCCACAGTCTTCAGAACCCTACCTTTGACCCTGTAATCCACATTTAAATTTGTCCTACCAAAATGAATCACCTCACATTTATCAGGGTTAAACTCCATTTGCCATTTTTCAGCCCAGCTTTGCATCCTATCTATGTCTCTTTGCAGCCTACAACAGCCCTCCACCTCATCCACTACTCCACCAATCTTGGTGTCATCAGCAAATTTACTGATCCACCCTTCAGCCCCCTCCTCTAAGTCATTAATAAAAATCACAAAGAGCAGAGGACCAAGCACTGATCCCTGTGGCACTCCGCTAGCAACCTGCCTCCAATCTGAAAATTTTCCATCCACCACCACCCTCTGTCTTCGATCAGATAGCCAGTTACCTATCCAATCGGCCAATTTTCCCTCTATCCCACACCTCCTCACTTTCATCATAAGCCGACCATGGGGGACTTTATCAAACGCCTTACTAAAATCCATGTATATGACATCAACTGCCCTACCTTCATCAACACACTTAGTTACCTCCTCAAAAAATTCAATCAAATTTGTGAGGCACGACTTGCCCTTCACGAATCCGTGCTGACTATCCCGGATTAATCCGCATCTTTCTAAATGGTCGTAAATCCTAAATGGCCATGCTCACTGAACCTGAACAGGCACCAGAGTGTGGCAACTAGGGGATTTTCACAGTAACTTCATTGCAGTGTTAATGTAAGCCTACTTGTGACACTAATAAATAAACTTTAAACTGAGGAATGTGAAAAATTCATGATCAATAAGGATAGAGGAGAATTTAAAATTATTTGTGGAACTTTGTGGGCTATTAAATATGTTGGTTGAGATATTAAATAAAGTTAGTCGGGTATAATTTTAAATCAACTGCACTGTATAGCGAGTGCTACTTCCATTTCAGTTAATCATACTGGGTCATCACAGAAAGGCAATGTTAAATCTAAAGAAGAGATAAAACAATTGTGAACATTGACTGTTCAGTTGAACTGCATGTACACTCAGGTTAGACCAGATTCGAGTTTTGATGTACCAAAAACATAAACTGCAGGAAAAATGCAGCAATCTGGCTGGGTCCGTGGAAAGAGAAAAATAGTTACAAAGAGAAATCTTTGTATTCTCACTGGCTACAGGGGAGGTCCCAGAGGATTGGAGAATAGCCAATGTTGTTCCTTTGTTTAAGAAGGGTAGCAAGAATAATCCAGGTAATTACAAGCCTGTGAGCCTTACATCAGTGTTAGGGAAATTGTTGGAGAGGATTCTTCGAGACAGGATTTATTCCCACTTGGGAATAAGTACTAGTGAGAGGCAACATGGTTTTGTGAAGGGGAGGTCATGTCTCACGAACTTGATCGAGTTTTTCGAGGAAGTGACGAAGATGATTGATGAGGGTAGGGCTGTGGATGTTGTCTACATGGACTTCAGTAAGGCCTTTGACAAGGTCTCTCATGGCATACTGGTGCAGAAGGTGAAGTCGCATGGGATCAGAGGTGAGCTGGCAAGGTGGATACAAAACTGGCTTGGTCAAAGAAGACAGAGGGTAGCAGTGGAAGGGTGCATTTCTGAATGGAGGACTGTGACAAGTGGCGTTCCTCAGGGATCAGTGCTGGGACCTTTGCTGTTTGTAATATATATAAATGATTTGGAGGAACATGTAACTGGTTTGATTAGTAAGTTTGCGGACGACACAAAGGTTAGTGCATTTGCAGATAGTGATGAGGACCATCAGAGGATACAGCAGGATATAGATCAGTTGGAGACTTGGGCGGAGAGATGGCAGATGGAATTTAATCTGGACAAATGTGAGGTAATGCATTTTGGAAGGTCTAATACAGATAGGAAATATGCAGTAAATGGCAGAACCCTTAAGAGTATTGATAGGCAAAGGAATCTGGGTGTACAGGTACACAGGTCATTGAAAGTAGCAATGCAGGTGGAGAAGGTAGTCAAGAAGGCATATGGCATGCTTGCCTTCATCGGCCGGGGCATTGAGTTTAAAAATTGGCAAGTCATGTTGCAGCTTTACAGAACCTTAGTTAGGCCGCACTTGGAATATAGTGTTCAATTCTGGTTGCCACACTACCAGAAGGATGTGGAGGCTTTGGAGAGGGTACAGAAAAGATTTACCAGGATGTTGCCTGGTATGGAGGGCATTAGCTATGAGGAGAGGTTGGAGAAACTTTGTTTGTTTTCACTGGAACGATCTAGGTTGAGGGGAGACCTGATAGAAGCCTACAAGATTATGAGAGGCACAGACAGAGTGGATAGTCAGAAGCTTTTTCCCAGGGTGGAAGAGTCAATTACTAGGGGGCACAGGTTTAAGGTACGAGGGGCAAGGTTTAAAGGAGATGTATGAGGCAGACGTTTTACACCAAGAGTAGTGGGTGCCTGGAACTCGTTGCCGGGGGAGGTGGTGGAAGCGGATACTTTTAAGGGGCGTCTTGACAAATACATGAATAGGATGGGAATAGAGGGATATGGTCCCTGGAAGGGTAGGGGGTTTTAGTTCAGTAGGGCAGCATGGTCGGTGCAGGCTTGGAGGGCTGAAGGGCTCTTTGCTGTGCTGTAATTTTCTTTGTTCTTTGTTAACGTTTTGAGTCCAGATGACTTTTTCAGTTTTGACATGTTGGAATTAAGTATTTTGATGTAGAGCACATTTCAAGTAAACATGAGAATTAAAACTGGATAAATATTACTTGGAGGTCTTGTGGAGCAGTGGGTTAGCGTCCCTACTTCTGAGCCAGAAGCTCCGTGTTCGAGTCCCACCCCAGGGCTTGGTGGCCAAAAAAGGTACATTCATAGCAATGGCAAACAGGCTGAGTATTGCAAAATCCATCCAGTACGTCAACGGCAGGATTTAAGAGCAGGAGAGATGCCTGGGCCAGCCATGCTTCATGTGCAGTGGTGCCTCTCAAGCTGTAAGTCTCTGGCAACAGGCAAGCAAACTGTTCCAGGAAAGAAAATTGCTATGGGAACAGATGAAAGTCCGCCTTGTGCACCATTAGGTATGGGAAGTAAAACAACAAATATGTACTTAGGTTACCATCCTTAGCTACCCAAAAAACAGAATTGTTATGGTGCAGAAGGTGGCCCTTTGGCCCATCTTGTCTGCACCGGCTCTCTGAATGAGCAACTCAATTATTTCCAATCTCCTGCCTTCTCTCTATTTCTGCACGTTCTTTTTCAGATAATACTTCAATTGGACCTGCTTCCACCACACTATCAGGCAGTGCATTCCAGATTCTAACCACTCACTGTGTAAAATGTGTGCCCTCTCATTCTCCATCAATTCACAAGTGGGAACAGTTTCATCCTGATCACTGTCCAAACCCCTCATAATTTTGAACACTTCTATCAAGCGTCCTCTTAGCCTTCTTTTCTCTAAGAGAAACAATCCTAACTTCTCCAATTTATCTCCATAACTGAAGCTCCTCATCTCAGGAACCATTCCTGAGAATCTCCACTCTCTCCAGCGCCTTCACATTCTTCCTAAAGGGCTGTGCCCAGAACTAGACACAATACTCCAGCAGTGGCTGAACTAATGACTTATACAAATTCAATATAACCTCTTTGCTTGTGTACTCTATGACCCTATTAATAAAGCCTAGGATGCTGAATGCTTAATTAGGCACTCTTTCAACCTTTCCGACCACCTTTAATGACTTATGCATCTATACAGCCAGGTCCCTCTGCTCCTGCACTTCCTTTAGTTAAACCCCCTGTTTTATATTGTCTCTCCATGTTCTTTCCACCAAAATGAATCATTTGACATTTCTCTGCATTAAACTTCATCTGCTACCTGTCTGCCATTTCACCAACTTGTTCATATCCTGCTGAATGTTTACATTATCTTCCTCACAGAATCCCTACAGTGCAGAAGGAGGCCATTCGGCCCATCAAGCCTGCACTAACAACAATTCCACCCAGGCCCTATCCCCGGAACCCCAAGTATTTACCCTGCTAGTCCCCCTGACAGTAAGGGGCAATTTTGCATGGCTGATCCACCCAGCGTGCACGCCACTGGACTGTGGGAGGAAACTGGAGCACCCGGAGGAAACCCATGTAGACATGGAGAGAACGTGCAAACTCCACACAGACAGATAGCCGAGGCCAGAGCTGAACCCAGGTCCCCAGTGCTCCGAGGCAGCAGTGTCAACCACCGCATACACTGTGCTACCCAGCCCCAGTCTGTCATCTGAGGAAGGACACTCGTTAACAATGCTTCCAAGTTTAGCATCATCCACAAACTTTAAAATTTGCCTGGTACACCAAGATCTAGGTTGTTAATATCAGGAAAAGCAAGGATCCCAACACCTACCCCTGTGAAACTCCACATCCTCCCGGCCTGAAAAACATCCACTAACCACTACAGTTTCCTGTTGCTCAGCCAATTCTGTATCCGTGTTGCTACCGTTCCTTTTATTGCATGAACTATAACTTTTCTCACAAGTTTGTCCTGTGGCACTGCATCAAATGCCTTTTGGGAGTCCATGTGCACATCCACAGCATTGCCCTCATCAACTTTTTCTGCTACCTCAATCTCCAGCAACTTAGCTGAACATTATTTTCTCTTAAAAAAATCCACGCTGGCTTTCCTTAAATTAACCTGCAATTATCCAAGTGACTATTAGCTTTGTTCTAGATTACTATTTCCAGATGTTTTCCCACCAAAGTTAAACTGACTGGCCTGTAGTTACTGGGCTTCTCCATACAAGAATGTTAAGTTTGCATTTTTCAGTCCACCCCTGAGTCTAAGGAAGACTGAACAACCATGACAAGTACCTCCATCATTTCCACTCTCACTTCTTGCAGTATCCTTGGATGCAGGTCATCAGGTTCTGGTGCCTTATCAACATTAAGTCATAGATGACCTCCTTTTCAATTCTAAACACTTCTAGCTTCTGAATTACTTCCTCTTTTCCCATGAGCTGGTAAAGACAGATGCAGTGTATTTATTTAATGCCTCAGTGATGCCCACTGCTCCCATGTGTAATTTCTCTTTCTGGTCCCTCATCATCCCCACTCCTCCTTTATACACCTATGGAAGATTTTGGAGTTTTATGTTATGTTAACTTTTATGTTAACTTTTATGTTAACTGCCAGCCTCTTTTCATACTCACTCTTGGCTTTTTGTATATTTCACCTCTGTACCTTCTGCATTCAGTTTGATTCTCAATTGTGGTTTCCACCTGACATCTGTCATCAACACACTTTGTTTTCAATTCTATCTCCTTTGTTATCGAGAGAGCTCAGTGTTTGTTTGTCTACTCTGAAATAGGGTTTACGGAAGAAATACATAATTGGATCCAACTGATTTACACAGATATCAGAAGTGTAGTTTCAATCAACGGGTGGGAATTGGAGAGCTTTCCAATTAGATCCAGAGTCAGGCAGCACTGCCCTCTCTCTCCCATCCTGTTTGTGTGTCACGTAGAACCTTTGGCTGAGTCCATCAGGAAGGATTTGGGCATCAGAGGAGAGAAGATCCCAGGCACTGGAGGCACTCAGGTCAAAACCTCCCTGTACATGGATGACATCACCATCTTCCACTCAGATCCACTGTTGGTGCACAGACTGATCAACATCTGCGATCAGTTTGAACTAGCCTCGGGTGCCAAGGTAAAGTACAGCAAAAATGAGGCCAGGTTCTTTGGGAACTGTGCTGACTGATTCCTTGTCCCCATGACTGTTGTGTCAGACGACCTGAAGGTGCTGTGTATATGGTTCAGAGGGACCAGAGCATATGTTAGAAACTGGAATCGGCAAGTCAACATAATGAACCAAAAACTGGGTATGTGGGAGCAACACTCCTTCTCCATTGCAGGCATGAACCTAGTCATCACGTGCAAGGAACTCTCGGTGCTGCTGTAAATGGCTCAGGTCTGGCTTATTCCTTACTCCTGCACTGTGGCAATCACCCAAGCCATTTTCCTCTTCATTTGGGAGTCAAAAATGAGCCGCATTCAAAGGGATTTGACGTACAAACCTTTAGATAAAGGGGGAAAAAACATACCCAACATCTCCCTAATTCTGATGGCCACCTTTTGTGTGTGGCTGTATCAAGCTGGGCATAGATCCTTGGTACGCCAACGTCAAGTGTCGCTACGTGCTGAGGTTCGAGTTGTGCCCAGCGTTATGAAGGATGGACCTTGCTGTGGAATGTTCCAAATTTTTGGACCATGCCATTCCACCTGCCCCTAGTGGAACAATTGACACAGAGAAACATCTTTGACCATGAGTCCATCAGATAGTGGTCTGCACATAATATCCTGGAGGCCCCATGGGAAGAGGAGATGGTGGATCCTGTCAGATGGTTCCCTGGCAGACTATCAAGGTCAGTTGGCAGAATACCTCAAACTTTCAAACAAGCACCAAGACTGAGCTTGGCTGGTGATGGGAAAGGCCTTCCGCGTCACATCCTTCCTGCAAGTCTGGTGTCTCACCCCATCTACATTTTGCCCTCGAGGTGAGTGTGGTGGGGAAGAGACCTTTGTCCACTTCCTTGTGGAATGTGCCTTTGCAAAGAAGGTCTGGAGAGAGATGAGGTGGTATTTGTCGAGGTTCATCCCAAGCAGCT
Organism: Mustelus asterias; assembly: GCF_964213995.1. NCBI lineage: Eukaryota > Metazoa > Chordata > Chondrichthyes > Carcharhiniformes > Triakidae > Mustelus > Mustelus asterias. The sequence goes on along the minus strand of NC_135819.1, from coordinate 6,533,642 downwards.
CCGTGACGTGGGACTCTGTCTCTACGGGCTGTTCCCAGGGACACAGGACTCTGTGCTCTACAGGCTGTTCCTAGGGACATAGGACTCTGCGCTCTACGGGCTGTTCCAGGGACGGGGACTCTGTGCTCTACGGGCTGATCCAGGGACGGGGACTCTGTCTCTACGGGCTGTTCCCAGGGACACAGGACTCTGTGCTCTACAGGCTGTTCCTAGGGACATAGGACTCTGCGCTCTACGGGCTGTTCCAGGGACGGGGACTCTGTGCTCTACGGGCTGTTCCCAGGGATGGGGATTCTGTGCTCTACGGGCTGTTCCCAGGGACACAGGACTCTGTGCTCTATGGGCTGTTCCCAGGGTCGGGGACTCTGTGCTCTACGGGCTGTTCCCAGGGATAGAGACTCTGTGCTCTACGGGCTGTTCCCAGGGACACACACCAACAGAAACATCAGCTGCTACTGGAGGATCAGCAACTCAGTGAAAGATGCTCTTTGGTCTGCCCGAAACCTGTTGGTCTTCCAGGACAAAGAGTTGTCCCTGACCGAATGTTGCAGACTGGCACATTCCAAAGCCCAGGAATACGTGCTGAGGGACGCACTAAAACTTAGAGCAGCCGCTGCAGAGGCGCAATGGAGGAAGGTCGCTGTCTGAGACCTTGAAGGCATAGTGAACTGAGGAGATTGGAATTGTAGACCTTGTTGGGCTGTATGACTCACATTGAATGCACACGGTGAATATTATTTGTATCACAATTGTACTGAAGCACCTCAGAGTGCAACAGATGATCACTGACCTTATCGCACGCTCATATAATATAAAGTATTGTCAGAGTGCCATGCTAATGCTGATGTATTGTCACACTTACCATCACCGATTGAGCAGATGCCACAAACTAGTTTTGCTCATATTCTTTATTTTTTACTAGTAGATTATATGCCTGTGACAGATTCTCAAATTCAGAAACATATCAAAAATTATCCCACAATAGGAAGGTGAGGGATATCGTATTGAAAAGAACAAAATTGGGATGCATCCTGATTTCAAACCATCTGAGTCAAGAAAGTTTGGGTTGACCATCCAAAATGGGTGTCTATTGTGGGGAATCCGAATGATCATTCCTCCTAGTCTGCATGGAACAACTACATGAAGCACCTCCTGCGATAGTCCAGCATGGTGGCACAATGGGCAGCAAGGTGGCACAGTGGTTAGCAATGCTGCTTCACAGCGCCAGGGACCCAGGTTCAATTCCGGCCTTGGGTCACTGTCTGTGTGGAGTTTGCACATTTTCCCCATGCATGTGTGGGTTTCCTCTGGATGCTCCAATTCCCTCCCACAGTCCAAAGATATGCAGGTTAGGTGGTTTGGTCATGTTAAATTGCCCCTTAGTGTCCCAAGATGTGTAGGTTAGGTGGATGAGCCATGGTAAGTGCATGGGTTATGGGGATAGGACGGAGGGAAGGGGCCTGCTTAGTTTGCTCTTTTGGAGAGTCAGTGCAGGCTCTATGGGCCGAATGTCCTCATTCTGCACTGTAGGGATTCTATGGGTAAATGAATTAGCATGTAGTTATTTTTGGTGACCAGGTCTGAATGCTCAGATTGAAGAAAAACTGGGACGGTGTCAATCCTGTGCACGAATATGAAATAAACCACCACTATCTCCTTTACACCCTTGGGAGTGGCCTAAAATGCCATGGCAATGATTGCATGTAGATTTTGCTGGTCTGTTTGAGGGTTACATGTTGTTAGTCATAATTGATGCACACTCAAAGTGGCCAGAAGTTATCTACTACAACTGAGCAAACCATTGAAAAGCTTGACAAAGATTTTGCAGCATTTTGTTAACTGGAATAGATTGTTAGCAATAATGGTTCAGTTTACTTCACAAGAGTTTGAGGATTATCTCAAAGCATACAAAATTTGCACCTTATCATCCAGCAACCAATGGATTAGTTAAAAGATTTGTACAAACCTTGAAACATTCTTTAAGGGCTTCAAAGGAGCAAGGTTTATTATCACGTCATGTGAATGGCATTTTGGCATATTATACAAACACTACTCATGTGACTGTCCAAAGTTCACCTGCATTACTACTCTTAAACAGAAAGCTGAGAACTGGATTTGATCTGTTATTACTCCCAGAAACTTCAAAGATAGTGGCGTGTCAACGACAATCAAATTGATAGATGAGAATGAGATGAGATGAGGGCAAAAGAAAGCTAATTTCAACAAGGAGATTGAGTATTACCGTATAATTATTCCACCAGTGAGAAATGGGTACAAGCCATAGTTGAAGCAAAAACAGGTCCAATTTCTTACACAGTTCAAACAAACTAGATTCAGTGCCATGCTGACCAATTGCTATCATCTCAAAATGATTTCCTAAAATCATCTCCTTAATTCCTAGTGTCGTGATTACTGCTAAGCTTCCTGGCAGAATTAGAGAAGAAGCGTCTACTGAAGTTCCAAATCATACTGCTAGGGTCAAGGATAACCAAATTCCAGAACATTGTGTATAATGAAAGAAGAATAGATCTTGACTGACTTCCTTATTGACTATACATAATGATTAACATAGTATTGTGACTGGAGTATTATTGATTCTATGTACAAAATCATAGCAATTTGTTGTCATGACCACATACGTAGAGGGGGAGGGATGTTATATAGTTAAGTGGTTGCAGATTGCTTTAAGTGCTGATCACATGATTTGATGGTGGCATCATTAGGTTGTTGCACAGGTTGCTTTTTTGCTTTCAGTTTGTACTCCACAGGCCAGAGCTCTGAGAATAAATCTGTTGTTGTTCGTTTGAACATGTGTGCAAACCATATCTTATCTTTTTATTAAAACCCACAACCCCTAACATAGAACATTACAAAGGCACACAAGTTAGATGTGTGAAGGAATAATCTCTACTTGCCTGGATGAGTGCAGCTCCAACAACACTCAAGAAGTTTGACACCAATCCTGACAAAGCAGCCCACTTGAACAACACCCTGTCCTCAAGTTTAAAAATTGATTCCCTCCACCATCAGCGCACAGTGTGAGCATTGTGTATTCTATATACAAGATGCACTGAAACAATTCACCAAGACTCCTTCGACAGCACCTTTCAAACCTGTGATCCCTACCAACTAGAAGAACAACACCTGCAGGTTCTTCTCCAAGTAACATACTATCCTGACTTGGAACTATAATCATTGTTCCTTCGCTAGATCAAAATCCTGGAATTCCCTTCCCAGCAAAATTGATACACAATGAAAAAAAAATTGAAAAATAGAAAATACCCTCCTCAGCTGTTTAACAAGCATTACCAGAGCGACTCACATATTGCACCAACCAATTTATGTTGTTTGAGTTAATTGGTGCTGTTGGGTCCCAATGGAAACACTTCGGTGCAACCCATTAAATATGAGGAATTAAATTCCAGGATTGTGATGCTTCGTCTGGTTCTGTCATCTCCCCGTGACAGATTAGGTTAGTTGTAGCACTCCAATTTCACCTTAAGCTGTTACTATACTGATGCTGCAGCTTGGATTCAGTCTCAAAACCAATTTATATTTTAGGATTTGCTCTATGTTTAACTCCAGGGTGTAGAATGCAACCTTCTATTGAGGAGTTATCCTAGTTTAGATACTCACCTTACCAGCATCAAGACTGAACCTTGTGTGCCCTTACTCTGTGACAATGACTGCTCTACTGGGACAAAAGAACATTCACCATCTGACTCAAGGTCTGTTTGTAACCTTTAGTTCCTACCAATGACGTGAAGGTATTTCCTATATAGAACAGAAGGTCCCAGATTACAGGTCTGTGCTGAGGAATTGATCTCAGACAGGGCACCAGCAGAGGTTACAATTAGCCACAGCATTCCTGGGCCAGAGGAGAGAAATAATTCCAATCTGTTTACACACGGGATCAATGACCAATTGTTCCTGCTGGGAAGAGTGTGTATAAGATGAGCTGATAAGGATCAGGCAGTAATGGAACATTGCCCCATAAAAGAATGCTAATGCTTAATTTCTGCGTACTTTTAGAGAGTGGCTACTGGAGAAGTGATTAGAACATAGAACATTACAGCGCAGAACAGGCCCTTTGGCCCTCGATGTTGCACCGACCAGTGAAACCAATCTAAAGCCCCTCTAATCTACACTATTCCAATATCATCCATATGTTTATCCAATAACCATTTGAATGCTCTTAATGTTGACGAGTCCACTACTGCTGCAGGCAGGGCATTCCACGCCCTTACTACTCTCTGAGTAAAGAACCTACCTCTAACATCTGTCCTATATCTCTCACCCCTCAATTTAAAGCAATGCTCCCTTGTGTTAGCCATCACCATCCGAGGAAAAAGGCTCTCAGTATCCACCCTATCTAATCCTCTGATCATCTTGTATGCCTCTATTAAGTCACCTCTTAACCTTCTTCTCTCTAACGAAAACAACCTCAAGTCCCTCAGCCTTTCCTCATACGATTTTCCCACCATACCAGGCAACATCCTGGTAAATCTCCTCTGCACCCTTTCCAACACTTCCACATCTTTCCTATAATGTGGCAACCAGAACTGTACGCAATACTCCAAGTGCGGCTGCACCAGAGATTGGAAGGTGAAAAGACTGAGCAAGTTTGACGGAGAAAGCAGCCTCGTCCTTCTTCATTCCTGTTCTGCTTTGGTAAGCAGCCGCTTTGCTTCCAGCTCAACTGACAGTAAACATTACAGAATTCACAGAATTATTACAACACAAGAGGAAATCAGTTGTTCCATTTTATCTGTGCCATCTCCCCGTAGGAGGAATTTACTAAGCACTTTTGCCCTGCCTTCTCCCCGTAGCCCTTCACATTGTTCCTTTTCAAATAATAATCCAATTCCCTGCTAAACGTCTCTACTGAACCTCCAGCACACTCTCAGACATTATAGATCCTAGTCATTTGCTGCGCGAAAAAACTTCTTCAAATCATCATTGCTTCGTTTGCCAATTACATAAGAACATAAGAACGAGGAGCAGGGGTAGGCCATTCAGCCCCTCGAACCTTCTCTGACATTTAATACAATCATGGCTGATCTTATCTCAGCCTCAACTCCACGTTCCTGCCTATTCACCATAGCTCTTCAAACCCTTACTAATTAAAAATCTGTCCACCTCTCAATGTCCCGGCATCCACCTCACTCTAGAGTAATAAATTCCAAACACTCACAACCCTTTGAGAGAATTACCCTAACTCTGTGCCCTCTTGTTCTGATCCTTCCACCACTGGGAGCAGTTTCTCCCTCTCTACTCTGTCCAGACCCCTCATGATTTTGAATATCTCTATCAAATCTCCTCTTAGCAAGGAAAATATTCCCAACTTTCTCATTCTATATAATTGAAGTTCCTCATCCCTGGAACCATTCTCATGAATCTTTTTTGCCCTCTCTGGAATGCCTTCACATCTTTCCTAAAATGTGACATCCAGGACTAGACACAATACTCCAGTTGAGGCCAAACCAATGTTCTATACAAGTTTAACATAACTTCCTTTTACTCCATATGTTCTTATTAACTGTATGCTCTCAAGCTTAGCTACCACATTCAATTATTTATGCACAGGTACACAGATTCCTTTACTCCAGCACCCCCTTTAGAATTGTACCCATTATTTTATATTGTCTCTTTGCTTCTTTCTATCAAAATGAATCACTTCACACTTCCCTGTATTAAATATCATCTGTCCACCCACTGCTCCAATCTGTCTATGTCTTTTTGCAGTTCTACACCATCTTCCTTATAGTTCACAAAGCTTCCAAGTTTTGTATCAAGTTCAAATTTTTAAATTGTGCTCTAGGTTATTAATATATACCAAGAAGATTAAGGGTTAAGAACATTAGAACATAAGAACTAGGAGCAGGAGTAGGCCATCTGGCCCCTCAAGCCTGCTCCGCCATTCAATGGGATCATGGCTGATCTTTTCGTGGACTCTGCTCCAATTACCCTCCGGCTCACCATAACCCTTAATTCCTTTATTGTTCAAACATTTATCTACCCTTGCCTTAAAAACAATGAGGTAGCCTCAACTGCCTTACTGGGCAGGGAATTCCACAGATTCACAACCCTTTGTGTGAAGAAGTTCCTCCTCAACTCAGTCCTAAATCTGCTTCCCCTTATTTTGAGGCCATGCCCCCTAGTTCTCGTTTCACCTGCCAGTGGAAACAACTTCTCTGCTTCTATCTTATCTATTCCCTTCATAATCTTATATCTTTCTATAAGATCTCCCCTCATTCTTCTGAATTCCAATGAGTGTAACCCCAGTCTACTCAGTCTCTCCTCATAAGCCAACCCTCTCAACTCCGGAATCAACCTAGTGAATCTCCTCTGCACCCCCTCCAGTACCAGTATATCCTTTCTCAAATAAGGAGACCAAAACTGTACACAGTACTCCAGGTGTGGCCTTACCAGCACCTTATACAGCTGCAACATAACCTTGCTGTTTTTAAACTCCATCCCTCTATCAATGAAGGACAAAATTCCATTTGCCTTCTTAATTACCTGTTGCACCTACAAACCAACTCCTTGTGATTCTTGCACAAGGACACCCAGGTCCCTCTGCACAGCAGCATGCTGCAATTTTTTACCATTTAAATAATAGTCCATTTTGCTGTTATTCCTACCAAAATGGATGACCTCATATTTACCAACATTGTACTCCATCTGCCAGACCCTCGCCCATTCACTTTAGACTATCTATATCCCTTTGCAGACTTTCCGCATCCTCGGCACACTTTGCTCTGCAACTCATTTTAGTGTCATCTGCGAATTTTGACACACTACACTTGGTCCCCAACTCCAAATCATCTATGTAAATCGTAAACAATTGTGGTCCCAACACTGATCCCTGAGGCACACCACTAGTCACTGACCCAACATGGACCCCTGGCAAACTCCAATAAAAACCTTCCTCTGGTCCCAAAGACATCCGCTTCCTGTCACTCAGTCAATTTCATATCCATGTTATTATTGCAATAGATGGAGTGCAATGAAGGTTCACAAGACGTATTCTGGGGATGGTGGGATTGTCATAGAGAGTTTGAGTAAATTGGGCCTGTATTCTCTATAGCTTCAAAGAATGACAGGTTATCTCATTGAAGACTACAAAGTACTTAAAGAAATAGACATGGCAGATGCAAGTAAAATGTTTCCCTTGATGGGAGAGTCTAGAACCAGGGGGCACAATTTCAGAATAAGGGAGATGCCACTTAGGACCGAAACGAGGAGAAATTTCTTTACACAGTGAGTAGTGAATCTTTGGAATTCTCTGCCCTAGAGGGCCGTGGAAGCTCTACAATTGTGTACGTTTAAGGTAGATATTGATAAATTTCTGATTCACAATAACAAAAAGGGTTATGGGGATAGTGAGTGTAAAAGGCATTGAGAGTGTCCAATCAGCTATGAATGGCAGAGCAGGTGTGGCAGGCTGAATTGCCTACTCCTGTTCCTATGTTCATCAAAAAACGCCAGCAAGTTAGTTAAACATGATTTGCTTTAAAAAAATCTGTGCCACGATGGGGTGATTGTATCTCACAATTAATACTCTTCTGTTATATGTTTCAATTCTGGAGTGAGTCAGGTACAATGAATAACAACTTTAGCCCAGTAATATTGACTAGGTTTTTTAAGGGCCTCCTTCCTAGCCAGCAATATCTTTGAGAACCAATCTCTGGATTGTTACAACGCTGAGTTGACGGAACATACATCTGGGTTTTGGCTCCCCACACAGTGAGTTTCTAAAGTCAACCATGATATTGTGTGATTCCAGTTACGAGTGAAGTTCACACACTTCCCCATTGAGTGAGAAGAAAACCACAGGCTTAATTATTCTATTGGACTTGGTTCTTTTCACTGAATCTGCAACACTCCTGTTCCTTTGGTTGAAGAGCAAGAAAAGGAGGGAAAGCACCGATTGTCATTTCAGGCAGGCTGTAGTTTCATTGTCAGGGACATATGAAATAGCAAATTCCCCTGAGCCACACATCAAAGGGAGGTGGATTTAGCCACAACTATCTGAGGCCCACATGCTTCTCTTTGTTGAGGGATTTTGTGCTGATATCTTTCTAATTCAATCTTAGGCACCTACACACAATTATTGGACAACTGAGGTCAGGGCTCTCACACTAAATAACCAGTTCCAAGCGACAACAATCAATTAGACTCCACCACAGCGCAGAAAAGCAAAAAATACTTTGAAGACAGTTATTTTGAAATCAAAGCTGATGCTATTGGAGATGATTTCTTCTAGTCGCTGTGCAACAATATATTAAGCTAATTTAGGTCAAACTCCTGATTTCTTGAGAAAGGCTGTTGTTGAAATCTCTTTCACTTGAGAAAGCAGAGGCGAATTCCACACTGCAGGATGCCAACACAGGTGAAAAGAGTAAAAGATACAAGATACATCATGACAAAGCTGAGGGATGTTTAGCTTGAATTTTAAAGGTTGATTATTGATGGGAAGGAAAACAAAGGAGGTGGGAAGTTGAAAGTTCCACAATTCTGACAGCCTAAAAACACTGATTTTGAAGAAGATTTGAGGTAATAAAGCCTTAACTTCATCGAGTGGCATTGGATGGAGGAGGAAACGCATGTAAGATGGAGAATTTGCAGCAAGCGGCAAGTTTAGAAATGCACTAATCATTGTATTGCTCATTGTGTTCGGGCAACGCTCCGAAAGCTCGTGCTACCAAATAAACCTGTTGGACTTTAACCTGGTGTTGTGAAATTACTTATTGTATTGATAGAGAGGGATAAAAAAAGCTGAGATGAGAAGGGTGATTTGGAAGGCTACAGGTAAAAGAGAGATCACCTATCAGACATCAAACTCGCTGTCCACTCTTAATCCACAACTTGAATGAACTCTACTCTGACACAGAGGTGTATTAGCAGCTCACTGCTGCCATGTGTTGGGGATTCATGAAAAGCTACTTGCTCAGTTTCACAGTGTGAATCATTCAGATTAGAGTCATAGGGCGGGATTTTACCGGCACGTCCACCCGAAGTTCGTACGATCCCGCCCGAGGCCAACAGAGAATGATGTTCTCCGAGCCGAGCCTGCCCCTGGAATTGGGGTGGGCGGGCCGGTAAAATTCCGGCCATAGAGTCATAGAGGTTTACAACATGGAAACAGGCCCTTTGGCCCAACTTGTCCTTACCGCCCAGTTTTTACCACTAAGCTAGTCCTAATTGCCCGCATTTGGCCCATATCCCTCTATACCCATCGTATCCATGCAACTGTCTAAATGCTTTTCAAAAGACAAAGTTGTACCCGCCTCTACTACTACCTCTGGCAGCTCGTTCCAGACATTCACCACCCTCTGTGTGAAAAAATTATTAGAAAGCATGAAGATATTTTGTACTATTAATTTTATATTTTCCAATTTTTTTCATTTATTTTTCCAATTTGCTGCCAGAGGGTAGACCTGACATTGCTGATACTCGTTACAAGAATCTTCCAGTTTACATTTCCATTGAAGATCTATCCCACAAACTCTCAAACTGTGGAATTGAGCTTAAATGTTATATAAATGAAACATAATTAACAATAATTGATTTGAAGCAGTAGGATGCAACATTTAAAACATTGAAATTGGAAGTTTGATAGTTCACCGATATCAGGGTTCTCCCTCCATTCTGCTCTCAGTCACTATTTCATTGCCACTTCTGAATCAGTTCTAAAATACTCCCATTTCATCTTGATCTAAAGGAGTGGCATTGGCTGTTAGCCCCACAGTAACTGGATTCTTTTCTTGAGCCGGACTTTGTTGATTTCAGATTCCACAAATTACAAGCAGCATTCAACAGGCACAAACTGGTACCCAGCTCAGCATGAATCATGGAGTTCTGTTCTTCCCAGGTTTGGCCAGTATCCACAACACTGCTCCCATTGAACACTGACATAGAGGGAGCTGGATTTGATCTCATACAATTTCAAGTAGAATACAGAATAGTCAAGGGGACCCTCTACCTCGAGTGTAGCATCTTCATATGTCAGCCATGTGTTCTAAGGATCCTCCTCATCCTGTCCCAAATTTGTCAGAGTTGCACATTAGACATGTTCTGAAGCCTCAAGAGTTACATTCCACTCAGATGACTCCCTTGGTCACCACCTGATGTTTATTATTTTTGCTTTTGGCACTTTGATGAGCAAGGTCTGAATGAGGAAACTTGCTCATTATGTGACTTGAGCAACCTGATGTCACATGCTAATTCCAAACGGTAAAATCCTGCACTTACCTTGTCTCCTCTTGGTCTGCACATGTGATAGCGATACGGGGAGGGATGAGCAGAGGCAGAGTGGTCGGTCGCTGGAATCTGTCTACCTCTGGCGATCTGGACCTTGTTCTCCATTGCGGCACTTGCAGAGTGCCGGAGAAAGTGCGGCGACCTCGGCGTGGATCTACACTCAGCGTGCTGCTGGAGGTGTACGATCGACTGCATCGCCCCACGTCCAAAGTCTCCTTGCTTTTCTGGAGAAGAAAAAGGACAGAATGAATCAAACTTTGAACAACTGAGAGGACTAGGAGTTTCGTTCTTTTGCCAGCCTCAGCAGACCACACTTAATGATGTTTTGTCTGTACATTGGCCCCAACACGTTCCATACAATTTTCATTCTCACCATAAATATTGACTCGGGGAAAGCTAACTTATTTTACTCTCTTCAGCATGTGCCTGGAATTGGGCTATGAATTTGAGAAGAAGCCAGAAGTTCACTCAAATCACCATCTTTGGTTTAGCAATTGTGTCTTTTTAAAAAATTCTTCATTTCCCAGCGAGATGACAGCATTACCCCCAGCGATAGACTCTCTCTGCTGGATACATATGCTACCCCGTAGTGTACACACACCTCGTTTCATACAGCAGGCACATTGGTGTTCACATGATGATGGACTGTTAGCCAAAAAGCGGAATAATCAACATATTTTTGTAAAGACAAGAAGCTTTAAAAACTTAGCAACTGCCTCTCCTAACTGTTAACATCTCATCACGAAGGCAATCACATTGCAACAAAGTACAAACAGCAGATTGAATTTGCATGAAGACCCAACCTTGCCTGAAATCAGCAGAATCTTTAACAATGGGAAGACACAAGGTGGCTCAGTGGTCAGCATTGCTGCCTCACAGCACCAGGGACCCTGGCTCAATTCCAGCCGTGGGTCACTGTTTGTGTGGAGTTTTGCACATTCTCCCCATGTCTGCATGGGTTTCCTCCAGGTGCTCTTCTTTCCTCCCACAATCTAAAGGTGTGCAGGTTAGGTGGATTGGCCACGCTAAATTGCCCCTTAGTGTCCAAACATGTGTAGGTCAGAATAATTAGCCATGGTAAATTTGTGGTGTTACGGGGAGAGGGCCCGGGTAAGATACTCTGTCAGAGAGTCAGAGCAGACTCAATGGGCTGAATGGCCTCCTCCTGCACTTTAGAGATTCAATGATTCTAAGTACTTAATGAACTGCTTAAAATAGCATAATTAATTCCGGATGACACATGTGGAATGAGCTCCTCTGCTGAATGTTTGGCATTATTTGCTTGATATAAATGGCTGCCCCTGAGAAGTACAGATGATGCAGTGGTCAGGAGATAGTACTCAGATAGAAAATGCCCCAGTGAGGGAGAAAAATCACAAGATAGATAGAAAGAAAAAAGGCTATTCAGCTCATCGCAACTCAGTCCCATCATTATCACACTCATCTTTCTTAAATGGAGTCTTTGCCTTTGGCAGTTGACACAAGTTGTCATGAGGAAGTGGGCGGCACGGTAGCACAGTGGTTAGCACTGCTGCTTCACAGCTCCAGAGACCTGGGTTCGATTCCCGGCTTGGGTCACTGTCTGTGTGGAGTTTGCACATTCTCCTTGTGTCTGCGTGGGTTTCCTCCGGGTGCTCCGGTTTCCTCCCACAGTCCAAAGATGTGCGGGTCAGGTTGATTGACCATGCTAAAATTGCCCCTTAGTGTCCTGAGATGCGTAGGTTAGAGGGATTAGTGGGTAAAATATGTAGGGATATGGGGGTAGGACCTGGGTGGGATTGTGGTCAGTGCAGACTCGATGGGCCGAATGGCCTCTTTCTGTACTGTAGGGTTTCTATGATTCTATGAAGTGCTGCACTGTCAGGTGTGCCTTCTTTGGGTAATACCAAGATCCTTCCTGCCTGCTTGAGTGCTCATACAAGATCACACGGTACTCTTCAAAGAACAGCAGGTTGATTTCCCACAGTCTTGGCCAACATTTCTCACTCAACCAACACAAACATTTGCAGATTATCTGATCATTCTGGAGTGCATGTCCAAAGATTCCAAGAGGTAGAAGGTTAGGCCATAAAGGTAGTTAAGAAGGCCTTAACCTATCAGTATTCATTTCGAGTAATTTCAATTTCAAGTAATCCTTCGCAATTAATTGTCAGTCAGCATCAACTGGTGCATTCTCCATGGCAAAGCCTATATCAGTCAAAATTCACTCGCCAACTAATCAGCATTTTCTCATAACATAATTTGTTATTTTCCCCTTATATTGATTGTCATGTAAAGTGTCCTGATGAGTGTAAGGCAAAAAACTTTGACATGCCTCTTTTTTCACCATTACTCAAGTCCTTTCCCCAGTAAGAAATAAATTACATTTATAAAGCTGGCACCCCAACTACAGCCTTTTAAAATTAATAGATAGAAGTGGATAACTGATCAACATAACACCTTCTCACAGCGCATACCAGCTTCCTACTGCAATGGAAACAGGAAATGCTGAAAATACTCAGCATGCCTAGCAGCATCAGTGGCGAGGGAAACAAAATTCATGTTTCAGTCTGTGACCTTTCATCACAACTCCAAGGCAGATTTTGCTGAGCTTATCTTTGCAATACAAAAGTCCAAGGGGCTAAATTAACACCAAGCCCACCATTGGATAGAAGACCGGTAACATTTTCTACCCACTGGATTAACAATTAATATCCCTAATTTTATTCTTTTTTGTATTAATCTTGTCAGTAAAAAGGCTGTTATTCCTGGAGAATTGACAACTTTCGACTTCAGGCTACCACACAGAGTACTGACTTTCGTATCTAACTATAACTGATTACTCAGTCAGCAGAATAAAAAGTAAGTCCCCACTGAATTACGTGACAGTTACATGATGAGTACATGGTTTTCCAAAATTCCCTTGGTTCTGGAATGGCCCCAGCAGATTGGAAGTTAGCAATGTTCAAAAAAAAGGGAAAAATAAAACAGGCCAGTTAGCCTGGCATCAATCATCGGGAAAGTGTTGGAATCTATTATTAAAGAAATCTTAACAATGCACTTCGAAAAGCACTGTATGATTGAAACAAGTCAACATGATTTTGCAAAAGAGAATCTTGTTTAAAAAAATGTATTTTAGTTATTTGACGGATGTAACTATTAGCATAGATAAAGGGGAACCAGTAGATGGATTTCCAAAACAGCATTTGACGAGGCACTTTACAAACACTTAATAGGCTCATGAAGCTCAGGGCTATATATTAGCATGGATAGAGGATTGGAACATGGGCAGAATTCAGCGAATAGGGATAAATGGCGCATTGACAGGCTGTGACTAGTGGAGTGCAACAAGGATTAATGCTAGGGCTTCAGCTATTTAGAATTGATATGAATGAATTAGATAAAGAGACATAGAGTAATGCATCCAAGTTTGTTGACGATACAAAGCTAGGTGGGAACACAAGTTGTAAAGTCTTGTATAATGGAATATGATGTAGTGAAGTGTGAGGTTATTCACTTCGGTCATAAGCGTAGAAAAGCAGTGTATCTTGTTGTAAAAGATGTGAAACCTGTAAATGTTGGTGTTCGGACAGACTTAAGTACAAGGAACACAGAAACCTTGCAATGCAGGCGCAGCAAGAAAATAGGAAAGCAAATAGTATGATGGCCTTTATTGCAAGGGGATTGGCATACAAGAATAAAAAAGTCTTGCTACAATTGCACAGGGCTTTGGTGAGACCACATCTGCAATACTAAGTGCAGTTTTGGTCTCCATATTTAAGGAAGGATATACTTGAATTGAAGGCAGTATAACAAAGGTTCAATAGATTGATTCCTGGTATAAAAGGGTTGGCCTATGAAGAGATGCTAAGTAAATCGATTCTATATTCTCTGGAGTTTAGAAAAATAAGAGGTGATCTCATTGAAAATTTCAAGATTTGAGGGATATAGCTAAGGTAGATAGGAAGAAACCTTTCCCTTTAGTAGAGGGGCCAATGACCAGAGGACATTGATTTAAGGACTGGAGCAGGAGATTTAGAGGGGATTCGAGGAAAAACCTTTTCACCCAGAGGGAATCTGGAACTCATTGGACGAAACCACCTCACCCGCCCTGGAATCGGCGAAGTTCCCCGAACGGAAATCTCCATTGGCCTCGGGGTGGGATTTTACGATCTTGCCCAAGCAAGGCTGTAAAATCCTGCCCAATGCCTGAGAGGGTGTTAGAGGCGGGAACCCTCAACATTTAAGAAGCATTTAGATGAGTAACATGCAAGGCTACAGACCTAGTACTGGAAAATGGGATTAGAATAGATGGGTGCTTGATGGCCAGTACAGACATGATGGGCCAAAGGGCCTTTTTCTGTGCTGTAAAACTGCATGACTCCATTATGAAGAAGTTTGACAGGTTAGACGGAGATGTTGCTTTCCCTGGCTGGGGAATCTAGAACAAGGGGGTACAGAGTTGTGGATGCTCTTTCACTGAATACAATTAAGGATAAAATCAACAGATCTTTGGTCTCTTGGGGAGTGAAAGAATGTGGGGAGTGAAGGAATGTGGGGAGTGAAGGAATGTGGGGAGTGAAGGAATGTGGGGAGTGAAGGAATGTGGGGAGTGCGCAGAAGGTGAAGTTGAAGCTGCAGATTAGCCATGATCATACCGAATGCAGAGTAGGATCAACAGCCAGTTATACCACAGAGTTAGGTACAAAGTAAAGCTCCCTCTGCACTGTTCCTTTCAACCACTCCCAAGGCAAGTACAGCACGAATAAGAGAAATCTCCCTCTACACCATCCTGTCAAACACTCAGGGTAGGTACAACATGAGTTATATTCAGACTAACCACCTCATCAAGCACTCTACTCTATTGAGTGGATCCACTGTTCCGAAGGATCTATTGCTGTGATCAGAAGTATGGTGACAACATTGAAATAGTTAATGATGCATTGTGCTGCTTATTGTGTTGTTTCTGAGGGTCTTGGTACATGTTAAGTCAAGTGGAAAGAGGGCACAGACACATGTTTGTCAGTTTTCTAATGACCAACTAACCTTTAAGCAGGAGAAAATAAGCTGCTCTTTTTAGCTCCAAGGTGCCTCAAGTGTCAGTGTATGTTTGGAAGCAAGCATTCCTCTATGACTAATCTGATTATCCAATAACTGAGTGAAGCAGATGAACAATACAATAAGATGCTGTTGCTAACTAACCAACAGCTTGGTTCATTAATGGGACCTGAAGGGTAAATCTGTCACTGGCGGAAAAGATTTCTTCCATAGAGTGACAGATAACCCTGTTCATCCCTGGAACAGTTATTCTGGCTGGACAAGCATTGGGAAGCTCATAGCTACTCTGTTGTGACTTGTGAAATCTAGCCCATTAAACTGTTGCAGCATCTTTGGGTCCCTAGGCCTTGGTTCTGACATTTGGCTGAACTCTCTGGGATTAGTTAAGTAGGTTGAATACTTACGGGAAGAGTGTTTGCTCCATCATTATTACACAGAAATTCCACTTATGTAGATGTTTCAATAGATAGATGTACAAACTCTTAAACATGGGACAGGTTCCACATGTCAGACACATCAAAACTAACCACTGGGTGCATTATGGGATGTAAGCAGGGGAAGACTGTGTTTTCACAAGCTCGGGCACTGTCATTGTTTAATCCTTATATTAATCCTGATGCACAACGCATAATTATCCAGTACTGGAGTGTATACTCTGTGCTGTGTTCCTGGAAGATCCTGGTTATGGTTGGGTGACTGGAAGATGAGCAAAGTCAAGAAAATCCTCATTTGACCAAGGTGGTAAGTGACAACCAGGGCGGGGCCTTGTTCGCAGTAGCGGTTTAGCTGGTGAATGGGTTCACACTCTGGCAAAGTAGACATCGAGAAGATGGCTGCCATTGTGAGTGAAGTTGTGGATGACGGTTTCGGTCTCTGGCACAAATCATTGAGGCTCACATTGATCAATTACAAGATATCCAAAAGAAAATGGATAAAGCAGAGGAAAGAATCCTGGGAATTAAAAGGGCAGTTTCCTCAGTGAGGGCTCACCCTGCAGTCCTTGGAAACTCTGCTATATGGTATGTCAAACATGCTAGTTAATTCGGGGAGATGGGCTGGATAAGGAGTGTCCATGCGCCTGATCTCCCGAAGGGAGCTGAGGATAAATTCCTGGCTGAATTTGGCCTAGCTGCCATGATTTCATAATCTCGATTTGAAGGCTGGGTGTTTCAAATTCAAAGAGGCATACAGTAGCCGATCTTCAAGATCCAGGGCTGGTTATATAACCCAATTGCTGGTCTTCATTGTCTTTGCTTTGGTGTTCATCAAGAAGGGCTGGAGGCGGCCAGGTGCAATGGGACCTTGCCACTTACTGGGGCCTAGGTGTCTCTCTCTGCTGTGGCTTCTGAGTGACGAAGTAACGGAGGTGCAGCTACCTCGGTGAAACTATGGATGGATCCATGAAGTTGTTTGACAATCCTGTTGCCTTATTTGGTAAAATGGAAAATCTTCATTAAAACATTTGTTAAAAAATAAGACTGAAATGCGACGGGCTCAAAACTTGCATTGATACGCATTTTCAAAGTCAAAAGTTAAAGAAAAATTACTTCACATTTCTTATTGTTGTAAACGACATTGCAGAACAGCAGCATTTAGTAGCTCCCTGCAGACTGACTAACTTCCATCAGGATCTGTTTCTTAATTCTAAAATGGTTTTTAAAGGAACTTTTCATGCCCGAACTGCCATATCTTTACAGATCCCAGAGGTGAAAGACCAGCATTCAACCCACTGCACAATTCACTCAACATTGTCACTAGTTTGTGGCTGAGGGATACATCAGGCTTTGTGCAGCTTTGATCAGGCCACAGTGCCACTGACAGCACAAATTAGACTATTGAGTTTCACTTGGTACAATGGAAGAACAAGAGTATTCACAGGGACTCCAGCAGCTTTAGTTTGTTTACAAGAGCGATTTGACAGATAATGAGCTGCTATAGGACCCTCGGCACATTGCACTCAGACATCTGGCACTAAAGTGACAAAAAGACAATTTCCAGCTTGCAAATTGACATGCAAATTCAATGGTGATCAGTGTAGCACCCTTCATCACTGTAGCACAAAATAAATAGAGTGAATCACTGGAAAAATAGATAACAATCCGAAAATGCGTTGAGACATTGAGGGATGCTGCATAGTGAGCATTATGAGATAATGGGAAAGCCTAAGTCCCTCTGTGTGTAGGAGTACTGTACGGAACAAGAACAACTTCTTCAATACAAATGCCATTTTCTAATTTCATGCTGCAATGCACAAGCATGTTTAATATTCTGATTTCTACTTCCATTTTATGATGTGATACTTCTAGTAATTTGTGTGTGACGTGTTCACCATCCATTTTTTTCCCCGCAGATGAAGATGACAGAGTGCACAATGGTGTAATTAGCAGAACAAATGATTCCTCCCTGAACTAAACTTACCCAAACACACCATAATGGCTCAATGTGCAAACATGCCACATGTCACGGTGCTGAGCCACGCGCACAAAATAAGACACAGGCTTGATGAGCTAATGTTAAATGAGCTAATATCACAAGGTGTACAGCTGAACTGTTGGGTCTGATCAGCCTGGATGCAAAATGAAAATTATGATACAATTGTGAGAAAGTTTTACCTGGAGCAGATCTTTCGTCCATCTAAGCCGACCATCCAATTTTGCACAATTCTGATGCATTCCTGAATCAATCCTGATTGCTATTTGTCTTTTAGAACCCTGTTTCCCTATCCTGATAGCTTGAGGCATGTAGTCATAGTGTGGCATCAAGCTGTCTGAGCAAAAATGAAGTCAACAGGAATCAGGGGGCAAAACAAAAGAAGATGGTTGTGGTTGTTAGAAGTCAACCATCTCAGTTCCAGAACATCACTGCAGGAGTTCCTCAGGGGAGTATCCTCGGCTCAACCATGGTAAGCTACTTCAGCACTGACCGTCCCTCCATCATAAGGTCAGAAGTGGGAATGTTTGTTGACGACTGTGCGTTCAGCACCATTTGCGACTCCTCAAATATGGAAGCAGTTCGTGCCCTCATGCAGCAAGACCTGGAAAATGGCTCAGGGTAATAAGTGGCAAATAACATTCATGCCACACAAGTGTCAGTGATCTCCAAAGAGAGGAAATCTAACCACCTCCCCTTGATGTTCTACAGAATTGCCATCACATCAGTATCCTGAGGGTTACCATTGACCAGGAACTTAATTGGAAAAGCCATATAAATATTGTGGCTAGAAAAGCAGGTCAGAATTTTGTGGCGCGTAACTCACCTCCTGTATTCCCAAAGCTTATCCACCATCTACAAGGCACAAGTCAGGAGTGCGATGGAATACTCTCCTCTTTCTTGGGCTAGTGCAGTCCAACAACATTCAAGAAGCTTGACACTATCCAGGACCAGGCAGCATGCTTGATTGGTATCCCATCCACCCCTCTTAAATACTCACTCCCTCAGCCAATGATGAAGATGTACTTCAGCAACTCACCAAGTTTACTTACTTCTGCAGCGCATCTCTCAAACCTACAAACTCTATTGACTGGAGGACAAGAGTCGAACATATATGGGAACACCAGCAACTGCAAGTACCCCTCCAAGCCACACATTTTGCTAAGAACGATATTGCCTTTTCCTCACTGTTGCTGAGACAACAAGCCCAGAACTCCCTTCCTAACTGCACTGTGGGTGTACGTACCCCATTTTCACTACAGTGGTTCAAGGAGATGGCTCACCACTACCTTCTCAAAGGTAGGGATGGGCAACAAACATTGGTCTTGCCAGCATTGCTCACTTACCAAGGTAGATTATAAAAAAGATGGGGGAGGTATTTTGGTTCATGCTGGCTCTCAGTACAGCAATCCAGTCAGTACCATTTCCCAGCTCTATCCCCATAATCATACAAATTAATTTTGCTCAAATTCCCACACAAATTCCTTTTGAAGTCTCTTAGCTTCCACCAACCTCCGAGGCAGATCATGACCATTCACTACTTTAAAAAAAACTTCTTCCTCACTAAATTTCTGGCCCAATACCTTCCATCATCCTTCTGTGATCAGCTAAGAGGACCAGCTTTTGTGTACCTTACCTAAACCTATCACAATCTTGCAAATCTCTGTCAGATCTGCCCATAATCTCTTTTAATCCAATGAGAATAACCTCAGTTTCTCCAAGCTAACCTTGTGGCTAAGCTCTCTCCTCTCTGGAACCATTCTTGTAAATCCCTATTGCACCTTCTCAAGGACTCTTACATCCTTCCTAAAGTGTGACGAGGACTGGATGCAATACTCTAATTGTAACGGTGGCATGGTGGCACAGTGGTTACCACTGCTGCCTCTTAGCACCAGGGACCCGGGTTCAATTCCCGGCTTGGGTCACTGTCCATGTGGAGTTTGCACGTTCTCCCAGTGTCTGCGTGGGTTTCCTCCAGGTGGTCCAGTTTCCTCCCACAGTTCAAAGATGTGCGGATTGGGTGGATTGGCCATTTTAAACTTCCCCCTAAGTGTCAAGGATTATGGGGATAGGGCCTGGGTGGGATGGTTGTCGGTACAGGCTCGACAGGCCAAATAGCCTCCTTCTGCATTGTAGGGATTCTATGATTCTAGCCTAACCACAGTTTAATGAAGGTTCAGTACAACTATCCTGCATCTGTACTCAATATCCTTATTTATGATTTGATTTATTATTGTCACATGTATTAACATACAGTGAAAAGTTTTGTTTCTTGCACGGTATAGACAAAGCATACCATGCATAGAGAAGGAAAGGAGAAAGTGCAGAATGTATTGTTACAGTCATAGTTAGGGTACTGAAAAAGATCAATTTAATGCAAGTTAGGTCTTTCAAAAGTCTGACGGCAGCAGGGAAGAAGCTGTTCTTGAGTCGGTTGGTACGTGTCCTCAGATTTTTGTATCTTTTTCCTGACAGAAGAAGGTGGAAGAGAGAACGTCTGGGGTGCGTGGGGTCCTTAATTATGTTGGCTGCTTTGCCGAGGCAGCGGGAAGTGTAGACAGGGTCAATGGGTGGGAGGCAGGTTTGAGTGACAGACTGGGCTTCATTCACAACCCTTTGTTGTTTCTTGCGATCTTGGATAGAGCAGGAGCCATACCAAGATGTGATACAACCAGAAAGAATGCTTTCTATGGTGCATCTGTAAAAGTTGGAGTCATAACTGACATGCCAAATTTCATCATCTTCTGAGAAAGTAGAGGTGTTGGTGGGCCTTCTTAACTATAATGTCAGCATGGAGAGACCAGGACAGATTGTTGGTGATCTGGACACCTAAAAACTTGAAGCTCTTGACCATTTTTACTTCATCCCCATTGACGCAGACAGGGGCATGTCCTCCACTATGCTTCCAGAAGTCGATGACTATCTCCTTCGTTTTGTTTACATTGAGGGAGAGATTATTGACTATGCACCAGTTCACCAGATTCTCTATCGCCTTCCTGTACTCCATCTCATCATTGTTTGAGATCCGACCCACTATGGTGGTGTCATCAGCAAACTTGAAAATCGAATTGGAGGGGATATTGGCCACACAGTCTAGGTGTATGAGGAGTGTAATAAGGGGCTGACGGCACCGGTGTTGAGGATGATCGTGGAGGAGGTGTTGGTGCCTATCCTTACTGATTGTGGTCTGTGAGTTAGGAAGTTCAGGATCCAGTCGCAGAGGGAGGAGCCGAGCCCCAGACCACGGAGTTTGGAGATGAGTATCGTAGGAATAATGATGTTGATTGCTGAGCTGTAGTCGATAAATAGAAGTCGGATATAGGTGTCTTTGTTATCTAGGTGTTCCAGGGTTGAATGCAGGGCCAGGGAGATGGTGCCTGCTATGGACCTGTTGCGGCGGTAGGCAAACTGTAGTGGATCCAGGCAAACTGGGAGGCCGGAATTGATTTGAGCCATGACTAAACTTTCGAAGCACTTCATAATGATGGATGTCCAAGCCCAAGATGAAGCCCAAAAAATCATGTATACTTTGCTAACTGTACTCTGAATATGTCCTCTGCCTTCAAATATCTCGGCACATAAACCCCCATATTCCTCAGTCAGGCTTATAAATCCATGATGTGCCAGTTGGTCCTTGGCACACATTTTTAAATAGAATTTAACCTTCTGATCCTGATAAGTTTTTAGTGTCCTTGCTGGGAAATGCTTACCCATGGACATGGATGAGCCGGCTCCTGACACTGCCCACTCACAAATGAAGACTTCCAACTTGGGAGGAAGCTGTCCAGACCCGAGGACTCATTCTCCCAGCAAGAACTAGCACTTTCAGACAAGGAGGGGAGATAGATAGGTAGCAAAACGACATCCACATAACGGAAAAATATGACAATTTGTATCTCAACTACATCATTATTGGTGAATCTTAATCCACCTTTTCGCAATAGCCACTAGACCGCTCTCTCTCTCAGGAAAAAATCTTGTTGTCCTTGAAGGCAGTTAAACTCTGCATATTGTCCTCTCTGGGAAATTATTCAATAATTGAATTACTCTTGGGTTAAAATGTTTTGCTTCACTCATTCTTCCTTCTGACTCCTTTATTTTTAACATGTGTTTCCTGAGATTTGAACCCTTCATCATGCATCTCAACACTCATGTAGGCATCAATAATGCTATTAAGACCATAGCTATGGACTGAGTACTGTGGCAGGGGGGTGGGGACCAAAGCAAAGGAGAATTAACTGAAGGGGAACCAGTGAGTAGGGCCAGTAAGACTCAGAGGAAGAGCAGGCAGGGTGTGGTTGCTAATCAAAGAGGGTCTGGTGGACTGAAGTGCATTTGTTTCAATGCGAGAAGTGTAACAGGTAAAACAGATCAACTTAGAGCTTGGATTAGTACTTGGAACTATCATGCTGTTGCCATGACAGAGACTTGGTTAAGGAAAGGACAGGATTGGCAGATTAACGTTCCAAGATACAGATGTTTCAGGTGGGATAGAGGGGGATGTAAAAGGGGTGGGGGAGTTGCACTACTGGTTAAGGAAAATATAGTAAGAAGTCTCACAACACCAGGTTAAAATCCAACAGGTTTATTTGGCAGCACAAGCTTTCAGAGCACTGCCTCTTCATCAGGTGAGTGCTCTCACCTGATGAAGGGGCAGCGCTCCAAAAGCTTGTGCTGCCAAATAAATCTGTGGGACTTTAACCTGGTGTTGTGAGACTTCTTACTGTGCTTACCCCAGTCCAACGCTGGCATCTCCACATTAAGGAAAATATCACAGCTGTACTGCAGGAGGACACCGCGAAGGGCTCATACAACAAGGCAATATGGGTAGAGCTCAGGAATAGGAAGGGTGTAGTCACAGTGTTGGGGGTTTAACTATAGGCCTCCCAACAACCAGCAGGAGATAGAGGAACAGATGTGTAGGCAGATTTTGGCATGGTGTAAAAGTACAGGTGTTGCGGTGGGTGATTTTAACTTCCCCTATACTGACTGGGACTTGCTTAGTGCTAGGGATGTAGATGGGGCAGAGTTTGTAAGGAGCATCCAGGAGGGCTTTTGAAACAGTATATAGATAGTCCAACTTGGGAAGGGGCCATACTGAACCTGGTATTGAGGAATGAGCCCAGCTAGACATTTCAGTAGGGGAGCAGTTTGGAAACAGTGACCACAATTCAGTAAGCTTTAAGGTACTGATGGATAAAGATAAGTATAGTCCTCAGGTGAAGGTGCTAAATTGGGAGAAGACTACGCAGAGTCGCTGAGCAGAGACTGATAACCAAGTTCCGCACACATGAGGATGGCCTCAACCGGATCTTGGGTTCATGTCACACTATCTGTAACCCCCACGACTTGCAAAATCTCACTAACTGTCCTGGCTGGAGACAATACACATCTTTAACCTGTGCTTAACCTTCTCTCCACTCACATTGTCTGTACCTTTAAGACTTGATTACCTGTAAAGTCTCACATTCCAACCATTATTTTGTAAATTGTGTTTGTGTCTTTAAATGCCCTGTTTGTGAACTGAAATCCCATTCACCCGATGAAGGAGCAGCACTCCGAAAGCTGGTGGTTTGTGCTACCAAATAAACCTGTTGGACTTCAACCTGGTGTGGTGAGACTTCTTACTGTGTTTACCCCAGTCCAACGCCAGCATCTCCACATCATGACCTCCCCTGTAGCCAGTCAGGACACAAAGATTTCTCTCAAGGTCCCAGCAATTTCCTCCCTTGCCTCTCTCAGTATTCTGGGGTACATCCCATTAGGCCCTGGGGACTTGTCTACTTTAATGTTTTTCAAGACCCTCAATACCTCCTCTTTTTTGAGCCAAAAAATGACCTTGAAAAAGACTTACCCGAAGATCAGAGGCCGAATGCCCGTGACCGCTGAAGTGTTCCCCAACAGGAAGAGAACAGTCTTGCCTGGTGATTGTTGAGCGGTGTTCCTTCATCCGTTGTCGTAGCGTCTGCATGGTCTCCCCAATGTACCATGCCTCGGGACATCCTTCCCTGCAGTGTATCAGATAGACAGTGTTGGCCGAGTTGCAAGAGTATGTACCGTGTACTTGGTGGATGGTGTTCTCACGTGAGATGATGGCATCCGTGTCAATGATCCAGCAGATCTTGCAGAGGTTGCTGTGGCAGGGTTGTGTGGTGTCGTGGTCACTGTTCTCCTGAAGGCTGGGTAGTTTGCTGCGGACAATGGTCTGTTTGAGGTTGTGCGGTTGTTTGAAGGCAAGAAGTGGGGATGTGGGGATGGCCTTGGCGAGATGTTTGTCTTCATCAATGACATGTTGAAGGCTCCGGAGAAGATGTCGTAGCTTCTCCGCTCCGGGAAAGTACTGGACGACGAAGGGTACTCTGTCCGCTGTGTCCCGTGTTTGTCTTCTGAGGAGGTCGGTGCGGTTTTTCGCTGTGGCCCGTCGGAACTGTCGATCGATGAGTCGAGCGCCATATCCTGTTCTTACAAAGGCATCTTTCAGTGTCTGGAGGTGTCTGTTATGATCCTTCTCATCTGAGCAGATCATGTGTATACGGAGGGCTAGTCCGTAGGGGATGGCTTCGTTAACGTGTTTAGGGTGGAAGCTGGAGAAGTAGAGCATCGTGAGGTTATCCGTGGGCTTGCAGTACAGTGAAGTGCTGAGGTGACCGTCCTTGATGGAGATGCGTGTGGCCAAGAATGCAACTGATTCTGGTGAATAGTCCATGGTGAGTCTGATGGCGGGATGGAACTTGTTGATGTCATCATTGGTTGTTCACCATGAGTCCAAAGGAAGAAAATGTCATCGATGTATCTAGTGTATAGCATCGGTTGAAGGTCCTATGCGGTGAAGAGGTCTTGTTTGAACCTGTGCATGAAGATGTTGGCATATTGACGTGCGAATTTGGTCCCTATGGCTGTTCCGTGTGTCTGGATGAAGAATTGGTTGTTGAAGGTGAAGACATTGTGGTCCAGGATGAAGCGGATGAGTTGTAAAATTGCATCTGAAGATTGGCTGGAGACAATACACATCTCTTTAACCTGTGATTAACCCTCTCTCCACTCACATTGTCTGTTCCTTTAAGCTTTGATTACCTGTAAAGACTCGCATTCCAACCATTATTTTGTAAATTGAGTTTATGTCTTTATATGCCCTGTTTGTAAACTGAAATCCCACTCACCTGATGAAGGAGCGGCGCTCCGAAAGCTAGTGGCTTGTGCTACCAAATATACCTGTTGGACTTTAACCTGGTGCTGTGAGACTTCTTACAGGGGAGGTCCCAGAGGACTGGAGAACAGCCAATGTTGTTCCTTTGTTTAAGAAGGATAGCAAGGATAATCCAGGTAATTACAGGCCAGTGAGCCTTATGTCAGTGGTAGGGAAGTTATTGGAGAGGATTCTTCGAGACAGGATTTACTCCCACTTGGAAATAAGTGGACGTATTAGTGAGAGGCAAAATGGTTTTGTGAAGGGAAGGTCATGTCTCACCAACTTGATTGAGTTTTTCGAACAAGTGTTGAAGATGATTGATGAGGGTAGGGCTGTGGATGTTGTCTACATGGACTTCAGTAAGG
Organism: Mustelus asterias; assembly: GCF_964213995.1. NCBI lineage: Eukaryota > Metazoa > Chordata > Chondrichthyes > Carcharhiniformes > Triakidae > Mustelus > Mustelus asterias. Next base: position 6,508,355 of record NC_135819.1, on the reverse strand, counting down.
CCTTTGATAAGGTCCTTTGTGGCAGACTGGTACAGAAGGTGAAGTTGCACAGGATCAGAGGTGAGCTGGCAAGATGGATATAGAACTGGCTGGGTCATAGAACAGTAAGAAGTCTCACAACACCAGGTTAAAGTCCAACAGGTTTATTTGGTAGCAAATACCATAGAAGACAGAGGGTAGCAGTGGAAGGGTATGTTTCTGAATGGAGGGCTGTGACAAGTGGCGTTCCTCAGGGATCAGTGCTGGGACCTTTGCTGTTGTAATATATATAAATGATTTGGAGGAAAATGTAACTGGTTTGATTATTAAGTTTGTGGATGAAACAAAGGTTGGTGGATTTGCGGTTAGTGATGAGGGCCATCAGAGGATACAGCAAGATATAGATCAGTTGGAAACTTGGGCGCAGAGATGGCAGATGGAGTTTAATCAGGACAAATGTGAGGTAATGCATTTTGGAAGGTCTAATACAGATGGGGAATATACAGTAAATGGCAGAACCCTTAAGAGTATTGATAGGCAGAGGGATCTGGGTGTACAGGTACATAGGTCACTGAAAGTAGCAACGCAGGTAGAGAAGGTAGTCAAGAAAGCATACGGCATGCTTACCTTCATTCGCCAGGGCATTGAGTTTAAAAATTGGCAAGTCATGTTGCGGCTTTATAGAACCTTAGTTAAGCCGCACTTGGAATATAGTGTTCAATTCTGGTCACCACACTACCAGAAGGGTGTGGAGGCTTTGGAGAGGGTACAGAAAAGATTTACCAGGATGCTGCCTAGTATGGAGGGCATTAGCTATGAGGAGAGATTGGAGAAACTTGGTTTGTTCTCACTGGAGCGACGGAGGTTAAGGGGAGACCTGATAGAAGTCTACAAGATTATGAGAGGCATGGACAGAGTGGATAGTCAGAAGCTTTTTCCCAGGGTGGAAGAGTCAATTACTAGGGGGCATATGTTTAAGCTGCAAGGGGCATGGTTTAAATGAGATGTGCGAGGCAAGTTTTTTACACAGAGGGTGGTGGGTGCCTGTAACTTGCTGGCGGGGGAGGTAGTGGAAGCAGATATGATAGTGAGTTTTAAGGGGCCTCTGGACAAATACATGAATAGGATGGGAATAGAGGGATGTGGTCCCCGGAAGGGTCAGAGGTTTTAGTTCACACAGACAGCATGGTTGGCGCAGGCTTGGAGGGCCGAAGGGCCTGTTCCTGTGCTGTAATTTTCTTTGTTCCTTGCCATTAGGAACAGCAACTCTCAGCCACACAGGGAAGTCATGTAATTTGTTCGCTTAACTGCGTTGAAAGATTATTTTTATCCACTAATTCATAAGCGAGGGAAGAATCTCTTGGGTGGTGAATCACTCTGACTTATTTAACTTAGATGAAGGTTATGCTGCTGGCTTTGTGTTATTCTAGATCTAATTTGACGTGAGCTGCAAAATCTTACAAAGTTAATGTCTTCCCCTTGAGACACACACACAACACACTGCAGGAATGAGGAGCAGGAACCTTCTAAACCAGATCATTAAGCAATATATGTTGAGCCCACTTCCACCTAGTTGAGATAGGCTGGTTTAGCATTCCAGAATTTGAACCAGGGGTCACCCTTCTCCATTAAGTGAAGCCCAGAAACGGTACAGCTCAGTGGGTGCAGAACCCTGCAGCAACCTAGCAACCACAACAGAGATGATAAAATGACCAGGGCAGCCCTGCCTGCGACTGGCAAGACAAGCAGCATGGGTAAAGGTAACCTCAAATCAGGGTGAGAAATGGCTACTACTCGAACAATTTCAAAATATAGAGGGCCCTAGATAGGCTGAACAATAACAGAATTGGCCAAAGCATTTTACCCAGACTGCAACATCTCAGATCATGTGGGCAAAGAGAACAAAGAACGAGTCAGCACTTTGTTATATGCTGTTGGGAGAATAGCAGATGCCGTACTGGCCAGACTGGTGGTGAACAAAGACAGTCTCCTATGAGGATTTCATCAGAGTCTTTGACTCATATTGTCATTGAAAGGGTGACATTTAAACCACACAGCCAAAAGCAGTGAAGAGACTGATTCATTTATCAATGAATTGCGCTGCCTCGTCACAAATTGAGAGCATGGAACCCCAAAAGACGACTTCATCAGAGATACAGTCATCACTGGCGTTGTAGATAAGAATCTCTCTGATTGCTGACAATTTTGGGAAGATTTAAATTGAAGCAAAACTGTACAACTGGCCAGACAGGTCAAGGAATAGAGGAAGGATAAAACGTTTGTCAGAGGTGTGAGGGAAATTTCCCAAGTACAGCCCGATGAAGTTGCTTAATTTGTGAGTTTTCAAACTGAAAGCATACAAGGCTGCAATCAAGGAAACGCCCTGAAAAAGATACTAATGTCTCTGCTATGGAGGCAGGGGGGGGGGGGGGGAGAGGAGGTCCACAGATGAGAAGGATGCCCCGCCTTAATTGTGCAATGTCTTGGCTGTGGCAAGATCCATTCCAGGAAATCTGCATTTACAAGACAGAAGGAGAAATCTGCTAATGGAACCTCGATTCAATACATTCAAATTTTTGAAAACCAAATAATCATCTTCCATGGAGAAACAAAAGAAAATAAAAAGTAGTATTGAAGTGCTGACGTTAATGTAAATGGGCATCTGACCAATTTGAAGCTAGACACAGGAGCTGGTGTCTCCGAATTATCAGACAGAATTTCATGGCTGAATAAAGTGACACTATAACCATCCTCTATTTAACTGCAAGGACAGAAGGATATGGCAAATCTTTTGGGATGTGGAGATGCCAACGTTGGACTGGGGTAAACACAGTAAGGAGCCTAACAACACCAGGTTAAAGTCCAACAGGTTTATTTGGTAGCAAACGCCACTAGCTTTCGGAGCGCTGCTCCTTCGTCAGGTGAGTGGGAGATCTGCTAACAAATCTTTTGGGGACAGTCTGATGGGAACAAGAAGCAAGCAGAATGGCAGTGACCACCTGCAAGCTGATACTCCAGACATTCATTTACTCCTCCAAGGAAGAGTGCAGGGGCAGATGATCTATTAGCAGAGGATATCCTGGACCTTGCCACACCCTTTCAATTGGGGTCGGTTAGCTCAGTTGGCTGGTTTGTGATGCAGAGCGATGCTGACAGTGCAGGTTTAATTCCCTGGCTGAGGTTATTCATGAAGCCCCACCTTCTCAACCTTGCCCCTCACATGAGGTGTGGCGATCCTCAGGTTAAATCACACCAATCAGCTCTCTACCTCAAAATGGTGAGCAGCCTATGGTCATCTAGGACTATGGTGACTTGACCTTATTTTTTTTACAATCTTTGACTCCACTGCCAATGATCATGAAGTTGTTTTGTCTCTTGAGGAGAATTATCCTTTTGTTGAAGGTAATAAAGAGGTGAATTTGTCCGCTTATTCTGGTGAGCCCACCAAGACATGAGACAACAATTTGCGAGCAGCCAGCAAAAGGCTGGCAAGGGAGATGGAGGAGCTTCACTTCAAAGCGGATGAAACCAATAGTGAAAGTTCAGAGGTTATCAATCGGCACAAAGTTAAGTCATGCCACACATGGATCTCATCAGCAAGCCATGGGAGCACTCGGTCTTCTTTCAGTAAAGAAGCAGAGGCCCAAGCTGCAGCTGAAGGATATGCAAGTTGAGCATCAAATGGAACTTGAAAATATTGAAAGCAGGCATGAGTTAGAGAAGACGAACCAATTAAAAGGCTGAACTTTGTTTGACTCTTGTATAGAAAAAAAATTGTGGAATATTGTGACTGCATTCTTTCATTAAATTACCGGGATCTCGGATGTCATCTTTTTCTAAGAAAAGTTAATAGTCTCATCCAGGATTGTAACAAAAACTGGGGCTCGCCCAGAATCATAACAACAATGATGACAAATCCGCTCCCAGCTCTTCACTAACGATGATTCACATCTGCTCGCTAAGATATGAGTAAGAGAGCCTGCAGTGGCTCTTCCACCACTTCCCCTCGAATTTTACACACATTATACAAGGGGTACTCACGTTTGCAAAGGCAATAATCCCAATCCATGTCTCCAGAGTTACAAATAATAATATGCACACAGACAGACATTTGTCCAAACCAGTCCATGTTAGTATTTATGTTCCAATCAAGTTGTATCTAACTCTATCAGCATAATCCTTTTTCTCCCACACATGCTGGTCTACCTTTGCCTTAAACACAACTATATTATTCACCTTAACTACTCACTGTGGAAGTAAGTTCCACAATCTCATCACTCTGGGTAGTTTCTTCTGAAATCTCTATCTGAGATTTCCCAAAGGTAGGGGAGTCTAAAACTAGAGGGCATAGGTATAAGGTGAAAGGGGAGAGATACAAAAGGGTCCAGAGGGACAATTTTTTCACTTAGAGGGTGGTGAGTGTCTGGAATAAGCTGCCAGAGGCAGTAGTAGACGCGGGTACAATTTTGTCTTTTAAAAAACGTTTAGACATATACATGGATAAGATGGGTATAGAGGGATATGGGCCAAATGCAGGCAATTGGGACTAGCTTAGGGGTTTAAAAAAAAAGGGCGGCATGGACAAGTTGTGCTGAAGGGCCTGTTTCCATGCTGTAAACCTCTATGACTTTCTGAGTTCTTGACCTCCAGCTTTCCAATTCCCCACAGTGCAAACATCTTAAAGACCTCTATTAGGTCAGCCCTCAGACTTCTCTTAAAAGAGACCCAGTCTGTTCATCCTTTCCTGATAAGTTTAAAATGTGGGCTGGTGTAGCACAAAATATTGGGACACAGGTCTTGGTTTGTGTCTCCTCCAAGTGGAGGTCTGGAGTAATTCCCACTGGATGGGGAATAAGAAATTGCAGGAACAATCTTCAATTGAACATGTTTATTTTACCCTGACTGGTCTCTCACCTTCATAAACATGAGGTCATCCTGTGCCTTAATTTGCAGCAAGTTCTGCTCTCCCACCACCCATCTGCTCGCAAATATTTACTGACTCCTGATTAAACAAAGTCTTGACTTTAAAATTGTTATTCTTGTTTTCAAATCCTTCCACGACATTGCCTCTACCTCTCTTTGTAATCTTCTTCAACCCCACAATGTATCATGCAATCTGTGCTCCTCTAATTCCGGCTTCCTGTGGACTCCCAATTATAACTGTTCCACTATTGGTGGCCTTCAGCTCCCTGGTTGTAAGCTCTGGAATTCCCTTCCTACGCCACTTCACCTCACTTTCCTCCTTTCTATTCCTTAAAACGTACCTCTTTTGGTCATTTGACCTAATTTGTGTTTATGTGGCTCAATGTTCTGCTTTGTTTTACAGTGCTTCATGAAGCACGATATTAAAAGCAAGAGAACAGCACACAACTGCAGCTGCCCAATATTCCTGACACATGACATAAAGAATTGACCTAGGACCACAGAGAAGAGCAGCATAAGTGCAACAAAATCATCATGAAAACACTGCAGCAAACAGCAAAGAACTAAACAGCATCTGGCTCCCCTGCTGTAGACCTAGCTTGTCCCATCACCTCAGCACCTGATTGATAACTCATGACTCTTTCTCCATCTATAAACAAAAATCCATTAGCTCTATCCTAACCAGGATATCCTAACCTAACTAACCGCAAACCAGCCTCGCATCCATCGACTCTGTCTACACTTCCCGCTGCCTCGGAAAAGCTGCCAGCATAGTCAAGGACCCCACGCACCCCGGACATACTTTCTTCCACCTTCTTCCATCGGGAAAAGGATACAAAAGTCTGAGGTCACGTACCAACCGACTCAGGAACAGCTTCTTCCCTACTGCCATCAGGCTTTTGAATGGACCTACCTCATATTAAGTTGATCTTTCTCTACACCCTAGCTATGACTGTAACACTACATTCTACACCCTCTCCTTTCCTTCTCTATGAACAGTATGCTTTGTCTGCATAGTACGCAAGAAACAATACTTTTTAAAGTATACTAATAAATGTGACAATAATAAATTCAATCAAATCAAAAGTAAACACTACATGACTAAAATTAGTAATTATCCTGTTCTCCCAGCATCTGAACTGCATGCAATCCAGACATACTGACTGCCTGTAAAATAAAGCTGAACTTTTAAACATTCCTCCTAAACATAAAAAAATCTATAATATATATCAATTGCACTACTATCATCACTGCTGAAACATGACTTAATGCTCTAGAATTAAAATGAATGGATGAGTGACATGAAGGATAAAAATTATAGTGTGGTACTGAGCCCTGGAGACCAGAAAACTATCAACTTCCACCCCAAGTTTGTGCTGTTAGCCGATCCCAGCTGAAAACCAGGGTAGATGCACAACAATTGCCCTAAAGAGCCCCATAGCTAGGAAGAGATAAATTTAGCTGGATTCCGCAACTCTTTCTCTAAAGCCTATTTGTGGCCACTGGGTGAGGATAGGATCTGCCTGAGATGTCATTCTCTTCACTGAATATATTTCTAGCAGTCAATATTCGCACCCGCACAAGAAGAACAGACCATTGGGTGGGATATTACCTTTGGAACTGAGTGCAAGTAAGAGTTAACACTTTTTCAGAACAGCATAGGAGAAACATGGGGGAAATAGCAAAATCCTATTTTTAAGTGAGAATACAATATGAAGATGCAGCATGTTCATGCCCTTGAATTGTGGTCCACATTGCCATGGCAACAGCTAGGCATGTCCTAAATTGTTCTGATAGACATGAAAAACATTGGTGGGAAGAGACATAGCATTTAATTTATGATCCTTTCACCTCTGTAGGCGTTGGCATCCTGGAAAATCTCCAACATCTTTCAACTACCTGCATTATTATCATGCAGTGAGAATGGAGAGTGAAATAAGTTAAAGACAATTTCAGCAACCCCCTCATCTCCCTGTAAACGAATTTACTTCTCCCCCAGCCTAGTTTTCTTTTCTCCTGGGGAGAAACTCAGCAAGCCACTGTAACTGATGAAGGCTAACCTGATGTCAGTAAGCTTTCTGCCAAGGTTCCACAATGAAATTACATTGTTCTCATCCACTGTTTCCAAATCAGCCATGTCACAGCCCCAGTTCAGCAGGGTTCCTTAACCTCAGCACCTTACTAAGCTGTATCTGATGGGTAATCAGAAACTGCAATGATTTGATTTGTTTCCATGGGGTACAAACCCTGTCCAAAATTCTTCCAGCCAGATATTTCAGCAAATCACAGCAACAACAGAACCCATTCCTAACCCATGCATGACTGTCCTGTTTAAAACTGAAATGTCAGAGAGAGGTGGTAGAAGGGTGAATTTTTAACCTGAAGGAGTACGTGGGTTTGGTGAATAGTTCAAATAGGCAAAATATGGAATCACAACAGGGAAAATGGCTCGAATCCTCTAACTTCAGCTGTAAACTTGGCATCTTCGACTGGTTGCGCACAATCCCTCTAGTGAGGTAATTGCAGCATTGGAGCGATACTTAAACAGGTTACGTACTACAGTTTGGAGGTTGGCACTCTGACTGACCTAGATTGGACCTAGACTTAGGAGTAAAATGCAGAAGACCAAAATGACTAGCATGATATGAAGGACCTGAAGCGCGACATCAGAGGGAACAGCAGACAGGAGGCAGGGGTGGCATAGAATATCCAGGCAAAGGCTGTGTTTCCCAAAAATGTTGGAACAGCAATACATCAGGAGGCTCGGTTTGCAGATATCTGCAGCCGGCTGGATGAGAACCTGTTGCCTGTTGGTCCTGGAGGTAATCTGTTGATGGTGTTTTGACCTCTTGTTAAAGCGACCAAGACACTCAACCTTTTTTGACTCCAAATTCTTTGAGAATTTTCCCAAAGACATATACAGAATCTCTTAGTCGACAGTTCACAATGCATGGCTGACAGGGAGTTAGACAGCCCAGCAATTTTGTGAAATTTGCCTGTGATGATACCAATCATAATGAGTAGGCGCTCAGGTCTGGGGCTCTGCCTGACTTCCCACAAGTGTCATTGCAAATACTACCCAAACAATCCAAAACAACAAGACAGCATTATATATCTGCAGTTGCGTCCAAGGTTCCTGTGGTGTTGCCGAGTTGCTTTCATCATGTGGCAAGGTTGTCTGGTTGAAAAAAGGTGACCCAAGAGTAGAGTCATAGAGGTTTACAACATGGAAACAGGCCCTGCGACCCACTTGTCCATGCCGCTCCCTTTTTCTAAACCCCTAAGCTAGTCCCAATTGCCCGCATTTGGCCCATATCCCTCTATACCCATCTTACCCATGTAACTGTCTAAACACTTTTTAAAAGACAAAATTGTATCCGCCTCTACTACTACCTCTGGCAGCTTGTTCCAAACATTCACCACCCTGTGTGTGAAAAATTGCCCGTCTGGACTCTTTTGTATCTCTTCCATCTCACCTTAAACCTATGCCCTCCAGTTTTAGACTCCCCTACCTTTGGGAAAAGATGTTGACTATCTAGCTGATCTATGCCCCCCATTATTTTATAGACCTCTATAAGGTCACCCCTAAGCCTCCTAAGCTCCAGAGAAAAAAGTCCCAGTCTATCTACCCTCTCCTATCTACCCTCTCCTCAAACCATCAAGTCCCGGCAGCATCCTAGTAAATCTTTTCTGCAATCTTTCTACTTTAATAATATCCTTTCTATAATAGGGTGACCAGAACTGTACACAGTATTCCAAATGTGGCCTTACCAATGACTTGCACAACTTCAACAAGACGTCCCAGAGTAGCAGAAGGATTTGGTTTGAAGCAGGCTGGTATTGGCCACTGAAACCAAAAGAGAAAATGCTGGAAAATCTCAGCAGGTCTGGCAGCATTTGTAAGGAGAGAAAAGAGCTGACATTTCAAAGACATAGAAAGTAGGAGATATTTATACTGCAGGATGAGGGAATGAAAGATGAGTCATAGCCATAGAAACCAGGGGAAAAGGCTGCTAATAGCTGTCCACAGAGAGAATAAAGGGTGAGAATGGCCAAACGGCAGAGAAGCTGTAAGCTGTGAGAGATGAAGATGTTGGAGGGGGGGGCACAAATAGGACAGAGGTAGAATGTAGAAAAGGGGAAGCGGTGGGGGGGGTAGGAAAGGTCAGGGAAAGGGTATGAAGATTTTCCAGCGTTTTCTCTTTTGGTTTCAGATTCCAACATTCGCAGTAATTTGCTTTTATTATCTGGTATTGGGCACTGGTTGATTGGATATGATTGGCAGGACTCCTGGGTTCCACAATCAATAATGAGATGAAAGACCAGCTAGTCTGTCTGGACGTGTTGGCTGAGGAATACATATTGGCTAGGATTCCCTGCTTTACTTTATAAAGAGATCATGAGATCTTTTGAAAGCCCCTGTATCTTTGTCCAGAGGTGGTAAAAGGCCGGATGACTAGCTTCCCACTTAAGTCTGTGTGTTTCTGCTAACTGATTCTGAAGAGGAGTTTATCTCTATGAGGAATATTGCTTACATTGGAACTAATAGAAATAGTTAGCAGTTAAATATTATAGCTTGAGATGTTTTATAAGTATTTCAATTGGTAAAAGTTATACTATTTCTTTTTGTAATAGTTAAACTGCATTGTTAAATAAAGTTGTTTTAATAAAAGCTTCCGAGTAGGTCAATAGAATTTCACCTGGAGCGAAACAATTTATGCTCACACAATGCCAGACCAAAAATGGTTGGGGTCAAGGCTAACTTTGTAATATACCTTGGCGTTTCTCATCCACTCTCTTAACATATTCAACTTCTGGAATGTGCTTGAACCCCCAGCCTCTGATTCAGAGACAAGAACGTTATCAACTAAGATAAGCTGTTACCTCTCCCCTCAATGCAATTCAAAGCATAAAATAAAATAACTGTAGGTAACGGGAGCCAGTATCTTGGAAAAAAAAGTTGTGCCAGCAAAATCAAGCCCACCTTTTAAACAATTTAATAAAGTGAGCCGAGCACAGAAATGATGCATCGGTGAAACGATAAATGGATCAGCAGTTGCCCTGATTCTTATCCAGCTGCTTAATTACATTACTGAGGCAAATAAAATTCCAGCCAACGATTGTGTTTCATTTTGTTCCTTTCAAACACAGAAGCATTTTATTAATAGCGAAAAGATGTTTTCATGCTCAGAGGCACAAAAAGAAGACAGTGGATATTACTCACAGGGTTCAAATAATTCTGTCACAGATTACTTCTGTTGTTATAGGAAATAGAATCATCATGTCTGTAAATGTTGGAAATTCTCAAGAAATTGGTGCTTTTGAAGCCTCATCAGAGGAAAGCAGAAAATATCCTCCAAGATATCGATTTAGATCTCTGTGTCTCATTTTTCAATTTGCCAAGTGGCCATTCTTCATGTATTAACCGAGAGAGTGAGTGCAGGAGGCAATTCACTGAGCAGGGCAGCATAACTCAATCCAATTCTATTCTACTCTCACCAAAACACACGTGCACACACACACACACGTGCACACGTACGTACACACACACACGTACACACACACGTGCACACACACACGTACGTACACACACACACTCTACAGGGTGAGGGAATGAAAGATGAGTCATAGCCATAGAAACTAGGGGAAAAGACTGCTAATAGCAGTCCACAGAGAGAATAAAGGGTGTGAATGGCCAAAAGAAGCTGTAAGCTGTGACAGATGAAGATGTTGGGGGAGGATGGGGGGGGGCAGATGGGACAGAGGTGGAATGTAGAAAAGGGAAAGGGGGGGGGCAGGGGGGAAAGGTAAGGGAAGGGGTATGAAGATTTTCCAGCGTTTTCTCTTTTGGTTTCAGATTCCAGCATCCGCAGTAATTTGCTTTTATTATCTGGTATTGGGCACTGGTTGATTGGATATGATTAGCAGGACTCCTCGGTTCCACAATCAATAATGAGATGAAAGGCCAGCTAGTCTGTCTGGACGTGTTGGCTGAGGGATACATATTGGCTAGGATTCCCTGCTTTATTTTATAAAGGGATTATGAGACCTTTTGAAAGACTCTCTCTCACACACACACCCCATTGCATAACTCTGACTGATTTCTGTACATCACCATTTTTAAAAAATCGAAGGATGGCGTTGGATGTAGAATCATAGAATCCCTACAGTGAAGAAGGAGGCCATTCAACCCATCGGGTCTACGCCAATTTTCCGACAGAGATCATCCCCCACTCTATCCCTGTAACCCCCTGCATTTACCCTGCTAATCCTCCTAAACGACACATCATGGGACACTGAGGGGCATAAAATCCCTATATCCCCCCATTTGGCCCATTGAGCCTGCACCGACAACATCTCCACCCACGCCCTATCCCCATGAACACACATATTTACCCTGATAATCCCGCTGATATTAAGGGGCAATTTAGTATGGCTAATCCACCTAACCTGCACTTCTTTGGAGTGTGGGAGGAAACTGGAGCACCCGGGGTAAACCCATGCAGACACGTGCAAAATCCACACAATGACCCAAGGCTGGAATTGAACCTGGGTCCCTGGTGCTGTGAGGCAGCAGTGCTAACCACTGAGCCACCGTGCCGGCCCTTAACACCCAAAGGAGAGTAGTACAAAGCTATTAGGCAGAGCAGGGTTAATGTGGGACTGTAAAACAGTAATGTCCATGGTATGACAGAGAGTCACATGATGCTGGACTGTGTGAAGAGGAGTCTGGAAGGACGCAGCAAGGATACATCTCCCATTCAGAGCTGTACCTTGGAGATGTATACAGTAAACGGTTACCGTTAAATGGTTTATGTTCAACCATACAAGCCTCCAGACTGCTTAGTGAGATATCAAACTATCCTACACTAGCCAGGCCATCATCTCCAGTCCATGCTTATAATATTGAGTGGTTTGTTCTGTTCATTCAAAATGCAGTTTGGGGTCAATTGCAATACAGTCTGTCTGGAGTCACATATCAGCTTTCAGAAGGTCCCATAATTCCTTTGCAAAGCAGGGAGTCCTCTCAGTGTCCTAGTCAATTTTTATCCCTCAGTCATCACCATCCAAGCAGACTAGAGGTCTACTCAACTTGATGCCAATCATGTCTAATCAATCAGTGCCCAGTACCATCCTGCTTAAAACAAACTCATCCTGCTAGCCCAGGTGGAGTCTCAGCAATTTAACACTGGGAGCAATGTTTATTACTTTGAGGTGAGACTTGCACCCCTATCTCAGAAGGAAGTCCTGCCTCAGACAGCTGCAGCCAATCAGATGGCAAACAGTTCTGCAGTTCCAGGAGTGTCAGCTGGGAGCAGTGGTCGCTGTTGGAACAACGGACAGTCCCACCACACCATGGAACCCAATTCAATCTGTAATTAGGATCTCACAAGGGAGGGCAAGAGGCTGGGAAGAGTGTTGAATAATGCGTTGACACTGGGTTGTGTGCCTCCAATGCGTTCTGGACCCGCAAAGGCGGCCCCTGTCCTCCTTGCCTGACACAAACCCTTGGTGTGCCCCCCACCAAAAAAGCAATAGATCTGAGGATCGGGAGCAGTTTAAAATTCAGCAAAGGTGGACCAAGGGATTGATTAACAAGGGGAAAATAGAGTATGAAAGTAAGCTAGCAGGAAATAAAAAATTGACTGCACAGGTTTCAATAGGTCTGTAAAGAGAAAAAGATTGACAAAACCAAATGTAGGCCCCTTGCAATCAAAAATTTGGGAATTCACAACTGGGTACAAAGAATTGGCTGAGGAACTAAATGCACACTTTGCTTCTGTCTTCACAAAGGAAGACACGAACAATGTACAGAAGTTCTGAGAAACACAGCTCTTAGTGAGGAGCTGAAGGAAATCAGTATTCGTAACGAAATGGTTTCGGGGAAATTGATGGGATTAAAGGTGGATAAATCTCTAGGTCCTGGTAATCTTCATCCCAGAGTACTTACACAAGTGGTCCTGGAAATAGTTAATCCGCTGGTGGTCATTTTCCAAAATTGCCCTTTAGTGTCATGGGGTTATGAGGATAGGGCCTGGGTGGAACTGTTATTGGTACAGGCTCAATGGGCTGAATGGCCTCCTTCTGCATTGTAGGGATTGTATGATTCTCGGATATGTGGACAGACTAAGTCGGTTTGGAGTATTTTCATTGGAGTTTAGCAGAGTGAGAGGGAATCTCATAGAAACTTAAGGAATTCAAACAAAACTAGACAGGGTAGATTCAGAAATAATTTTTTTTATTCATTTGTGGGACATGGGCGTTGCTGATTGGCCAGCATTTATTGCCCATCCCAAGTTGCCCTTGAGAAGGTGGTGGTGAGCTGCCTTCTTGAATCGCTGCAGTCCATGTGCTGTGGGTTGACCCACAATGCCATTAGGGAGGGAATTCCAGGAGTTTGACCCAGCGACTGTGAAGGAACGGTGATATATATTCCAAGTCAGGATGGTGAGTAGCTTGGATGTTCCTGGTGGTGGGGGAGTCCAGAACGAAGGGTCATAGTTAAAGGATAAGGTACTTTTAGGACTGAGGTGAGGAGAAATGTCTTCACCAGAGAGAAGTGAATCTGTGGAATTCACTACCACCGAGCGTAGTTGAGGCGAAAATGTTGAATGATTTCAAGAGGGAATTAGATATAGTTTTTGGGGCTAAAGGGATATGGGGGAAAGGCAGGATTGGGGTATTGAATTTGATGATCAGCCATGACCATAATGTATGCAGTTACACAGACTCGATGGCTCAAAGGGCCGAATGGCCTACTGCTGCTTGAATTTTCTATGACTACCAATGCTGCTGTATTCCCTAGTATTCTCAAAACCCTCTGTAGGCAAGCAGTACAGGCTTACATTCCCTGCAAAGTTTACACAATGTAAATTCTGAAGCTATTTTACTCCAAAATAAAAATAGAAAGATTGTGCTAGCTACAGACCCTTTAACTAGATGGGAAGGGGGTTGGAACTTGGGCATTATTTATGGATTGTTCATCTTAAGAGGGCACTGTATTAAACATGGACCCTCCTGAGAGGAACTGTTTGTTATAGATTCTGGACCTTGTGGGAGAAGAAAGTGGGTAGTTAGAAATCCTTCACCTTGAGGAGCATTCTGCCATTGACATATTCTTCATATCCTACAAGAGCGAGAGTATTTTATCTACACCCCAGCCTTTAATCTGGAAGGAAGCAGTGTGCTAGCACAGATCCTTTTCTTTATAAATTACTTGTTAAAATACAAATCCTTTGGAAAAATGTTAAAAGTTGACACACAGCAGCCGATACCAGGACCCACCCTGTGAAAGGTGTTCAAATCAACACCACTCCCCAAAAACATGAGAGGCAACAGTGCCTGCATTGTGGCAGAGAGAGAAAGTGGGTACAGAAAGGGACTATGGGCCCTATTTTACCATTTTCATTCTAAGTGCTGGGCGGACTTGAAACTGGGAGCATTTCAGATCTGACTTTTAGACCCGTTCTCAGGCACCCTCCTACGCACTCTGCCTGAAAAAATAGCAATGATTCCGAATCGCGCTGCAGAAGCCTGTGGGCGGGACTTAACATGGCCGAAACCCTGCAGCTCCGATCAGCGCCTCCAACTGCGGATGCGCAGAAAAAAAATAGAAAAATGCTCCCCTGTCACATCGCTCCCCGGCCGGATAATGCCTCCCCCTGGCCCCCACAGACATTGCCCCACCCCCACAACATGACTGTCCCCCTTATATCCCCACCACCCCCCCGCTACTCAGACCGATCACAGCACCTTGCCCCCCTTCCCCCACCCCGATCGCATGCAGAGTGGTAGCAGACGCCCCCACTCCCCCCCCACACTGATCGCACGCAGAGTGGCAGCAGACCCCCCTTTCCCCCCCTCTGATCGCACGCAGAGTGGCAGCCCCTGCCTCCCTCCGCCCCCACCAGAGAGCCATCTGACCCGCTTCCCTCCCCCCACCAGAGAGCCATCTGACCCGCTTCCCCCCCACACCAGAGAGCCATCTGACCAATCTCCCCCTCCCCCCACCAGAGAACGATCTGACCTACCTCCCTCCCCTCCACACCAGAGAATGATCTGACCTGCCTCCTCCCCACCCTCCCCCCAACCCCATCCCACACCACCACCGAGCTGAGTCAGAGAACCGCCGGAAGCTCTGAACTTACCTCCTTAGAAGTTGGAGCACCCGAATCGGACCTTTGCGGACCATGTCTGTTTCGTGCCGAATCTGGATGGGCAAAGTGGTGGGAAAGGGGGAAGTGCTGGTAAAGTTGGGCGTCCAGCCCATTAATTCAATTCAAATGCATTTAAATTGCCACAATGCCCATTTTGGGTGCAGTCCCAATCGTGGCCATTTTCAGCCCTTGGTAAAGGGGGAACCGGCGCAGAGGCGGACGCGGATCACGCTACTCGCTTCACGCCCGACTTTACCAAGTTTGCACACCCGAAAATGGGATGGTACAATTCGACCCAACGTTTTAACAACCAACAAGGGATGGAAGTAATAAAATACAGATTGGTAAAAGAGATTAAAATAACAGTAATACTAATTTAATAACTTTGTATTGGCTTTCAAGGGAAGCTGAACCAAGGTAGTAATTGAAAGGTGAGGTGAGCAATGTAAAGAGCCCCAGGCTTCTTTCAACAAACTCCAATCACTTGTTTAAAATGAGACTATTAAAAGATGCCTGCACCTTAAACACTGATTGGTGGACCCGAGGTTTCACAGTAACGTGGCTTTGTTTACCATTGTGTACTGTAGATAAAACTAGATTCTATGTGCACTGAGTTTAATACAAAATGCAGCAACACTGTCATAGGAGCAGAAATAATGCAATCCCCATTTCACAGAGCAAACCAAACTTACTACTACAGTAAACAGGTGGAAACTGCAGAACGAGCACTTGTAATTCCAGGCGCAAAGCACCATCTGACTGCAGACACATCGGTTACAGAGACAGAATAAAAGTACAAATGGGTTTTCCATTGATCCAGAAATAAAATACATTATCAAAATTCATAGCTGAGATTTGTCATCTTTTCAAACTTTTGTGCATTCAAAAAGACCTTTTTGTTTATTTTAAATTGAGACGAATGATGCAGTGTTATTTGTGAATTTAGTGTCAGGCCTCCGGATCACAGCCATTGTAGTTCAGCTTTCCTTTCACCAGAGGGTATCCTAGCCCTGCAGCTTTCACTATTCACCACCCGATGCTGCATTTTTCACAGTCTTTCGACACAGCTCGAACAATTTGCATTTAGATACCACATTCATCATTTGAAACACTCCAAGAATCTTTATCAGAAAGGGAAAGATGTGGCCAGGTAAGGAGTTGTGACCGAAAGCTCAAAGGAATGAGGGGAGGAATTTTACGGTCCTAGCCAATGGAATTTTGAATGGCTCACTTCATTTCACGTCCCCCATCGTGAAAGGGCCGTAAAATTCTGCCCAGAGAGATGGAGAGGTTTTGTGGAAGATTAGAAGAGCAGTATAGTAAGTCCTTACTCTAAGTTACCCCTTTCAGGGCCATTCCACTTTAAAATGTGAATATAACGGGGTCAGTTTGCACTTTCACATCATTTCACGCCACAGCCAACACAGCATTGTCTGACCCGATCTGTGCCATTTTGGAGTTACCTTTCTCGCAATCCCTCCCCCCCTTCCCCGAACCTCTCCTGTTATGATATTATAACTGGATGGGAAGATCCCAGAATAGAACCCCAGCTCAAAAGACTGTAACTTTTACTTTTTTTCAAATCAAACATGAAGGGACAGATTCACAGGACCTATAATTAGTCTAAGCATCAAGAAAAAAACATTAAACAAGAAAAAAAAACGCCCTCCCCCCTTGCCTTAATAAAAACACGCGTTTTAAGATTAACACAGATGACGCTACAATGGTCTCATTAACACACAAATTCCTTTTTTCAAGCACACAGTTTGGCTGTGGTCAAATACACACACTGCTTTTTCCTCAGAATCCCTCTAAATGATTGTAATGTAAGAATTCCCAAATTCCACTCCTAAAGGACATTGTTCTTCACAGTAATCCTTTTCATTCGATGATTGCATTCCGAAATCCAGAGCTTCTGTTCCACTTCTATCATCAAACCATTCCAGGATTTTACACCAACCCCTTTACAATTTCTTTGTCTTGACTGCTGTCCAAACTGCTCACAGTTGCTGAAACTCTCAATTCCCAGACTCTTATTAAAATGACATCAAACATTTTCATCTAACTCTGAGGGTCTGCTTTCCACTTTAAGTCAAGTTGATGCAATTGTCTCTTTAATTCAGAGCACTTTGTTCACTCTTCCTTGAATTCTTCTGAACAATACCTCAGTCTCTGTTTACTTAACTTCAGTCATTTGAAAGCTTCTTTCTGTCCAGTTCCCTGGTTGTCTGGACTGCACCTTGTTTCTTAGGAAGTCGGCATCTGGACAACTCCCTTGTCCTGTCCAGCTTCTTCTAACAGAGTTGAGCTGCTCACTCCTCAGTTAAAACTAACAAAGGAAAGCCTCCCCCTCTCCCGCAAAGAGTGGGCCTCCTATTGCTAAGCAACGCCACTGCAACTCAACATTCCTGCAACTATATTCATTCTTCACACCATAGCCCTCTCTAAGCACAAGAAAAACACTTAACCAACCCCTATACATACAGACACCTTTGTTCAGGTTAAACCTAACTGCAGGTTCCTTCCAGGCCCAGAACATTAAATTAAATCCACCTTCTGGTTGATCTGACACACAGAACAGGATTTCACCTTGTTCTCCAAGTCCTGACCCATATTAACCCACCAAACATACAACATGATTAAACCTTTCATTTGGGAGGCACCTCGGTGAGCCTCTCATGAACTTCATCCAAGACTTGTGGATAATCATGGGGTAGAACGATCACTCTGGACACTAAAGGATACAATCTCCCTGCACACTCAGCTCATCTTAATGCTTTGCATATGGCCCCAACCCTGCATAAGGAATCTCTTCACCTGGGATAGAGCAGGCATCCACTGCTTAATACGTTTAGCATTCACTGGAGAATGTGAAAGTATCTTGACCAAGAAAATTATCTCTGGAGGAAAAAATGTCTTGTTGGGCCAGTTTGGCAAGGAAGACAATTCAATGTGCCTGCGTTTGCATTCTTCTTCCCTGCCTTGTATACAATGTTATATTGTAGGCTGACAAGGTGAGAGCACAATGCTGTATTCTCGCTCAGGCCATGGGAGGAATACACTTGGATTCACTGAAAAGACTCACTAATAGCTTGTGGTCGATACATGTAGTGAATGAACGACCATAAGGATGCTGATGGAACCATTTCACAATAAAAATGATGGCTGGACCTTCCTTGTATAACAGCTAATATCTCTTCTCAGCTGTTGTCAGCATACATGATGCAAACCCAATGGGTTTCTCTGTCCTTTATCAGCGTACGGCCCCAACACTGCAGGGTGAGCATTGCCTGGGAGAAGGATTCCCTTATCTGATCGAAGTGAACCAGCAGATTAGCCGATTGTCGTAGCGCTTTCACGTCCTTGGAAGCTTTCTTCTCCACTAGCCGCCACTTCCATTTTGTTTCTTTGTGAAGCACTCGTTACAGTGACACCAACACTGTTGAAAAATCTGGCAGAAACTTCCTGAAGTAATTTACCATGACCAGAAATGACCTGAGCTCAGATACATTTCTGGGGTTTGGAGCTTCCTTGATAACTTTGACTTTATCTTCCACCAGGAACAAACCCTGCACTGTGATTTTGACACCCAAATATTCCACCCTGTATGCTTGGAAGATTCACTTCAGTCCTGCTTCTGAAAATCTCTAACACGTGATCCAGATTGCTGAGAGGCTCCTCCTCAGTTTTCCCTGTGGTCAGAATGTTGTCCAAGTAAACTGCCACATGAGGAATCCCCTGCAACAGATTATCCATTGTCCCTTGAAAATCCCTGGACTGGGGGATACCCTGAAAACCAGAGGGTTGTATTTGAACAAACCCTTGTGAGTGTTGATTGTAATGTGGAAATGCTGGCGTTGGACAGGGGTAAACACAGTAACAAGTCTCACAACACCAGGTTAAAGTCCAACAGGTTTATTTGGTAGCACAAGCCACTAGCTTTCGGAGCGCTGCCCCTTCATCAGGTGAGTGGGAGTTTTATTCACAAACAGCGCATATAAAGACACAAACTCAATTTACAAAATAATGGTTGGAATGCAAATCTTTACAGGTAATCAAGTCTTAAAGGTACAGACAATGTGAGTGGAGCGAGGGTTAAGCACAGGTTAAAGAGATGTGTATTGTCTCCAGCCAGGACAGTTGATGAGAGAAGAAGATTAATTCTACAGCGAGGATATTTCTTGGCCAAGGTTTTCCTAAACTTGGTAGTATCTATTTTCAGTTAAATAGTTAAAATTGATGTTCAGTTTGAGTTAAAGTTCAGTAAAGAGTTAATGAGTTGCAACTGTTTGTGTTTGAGTTGGTACTGGGAGTGTGAAATAAAGAAATAATTGAATTACCGTCCTTGTTTGTCTCAGTAAACTGGAATGCTCAGAAGGTGTTTAAATTAAAGCTGTATAACAACTGGAAAATTGGGCAGACAAATGGCAGATGGAATTTAATCCGGACAAATGCGAGGTGATGCATTTTGGTAGATCCAATTCAGGTGGGAGCTATAAAATGGCAGAACCATCAGGAGCATAAACACACAGAGATCTGGGAGTACAGGCCCACAGATCCTTAAAAGTGGCAGCACAGGTGGAAAAGGTGGTGAAGAAAGCCTATGGCATGCTTGCCTTCATCGGACGGGGCATCGAGTGTAAAAGTTGGCAAATTATGTTACAGTTATATAAAATGTTGGTTAGGCCGCATTTGGGATACTGTGTTCAATTCTGGTCACCACACTACCAGAAGGACATGGAGGCTTTGGAGAGAGTGCAGAAAAGGTTTACCAGGATGTTGCCTGGTATGGAGGGTATTAGCTCTGAGGAGAGATTGAATAAACTGGGATTGTTCTCCCTGGAAAGACAGAGATTGAGGGGCAACCTGATAGAAATTTATAAAATTATGAGGGGTATAGATAGGGTGAACAGTTGGAAGCTTTTTCCCAGGGCAGAAATGACAATTACAAGGGGGCACAAGTTCAAGATAAGGGGAGAAAGGTTCAGTGGAGATGTGCAGGGGAAGTTTTTTACACAGAGGGTGGTGGGGGCCTGGAATGCACTGCCAATTGAGGTGGTTGAGGCAGATATGTTAACGACATTTAAGACTTATCTTGATAGGCATATGAACAAACAGGGAATAGAAGGATATAAGCAGTTGGTTTAGATACGTAAACGTGATCGGCACAGGCTTGGAGGACCGAAGGGCCTGTTCCTGTGCTGTACTGTACTTTGTTCACACATGACCATGACAAATTGGCAATGGTACACTGCCATGCCCCACAGCCAAACAGCTAGGTGGTAGGTTAGGATGGTGCCCAATATGTATACAACCAGCGTCACCTACTGCAGGTATCAGAGCCAGCACCATCAACCACCACAGTAGCCCAGCCACCCAAACTACAATTCAGGCTCCCAAGGCCAGTGGAAATGGAGGCTCCTCCAGAGGCTGACACAGCAAGCCCTCGATACACCAAAAGGATGCCTGATGTCATCCATATTAAGAACTCCAACCCAAAAACATCTCCAACACAGCCAACTGGCAGAATCACACGCTTAGGGTGTATGACTAAACCAAATACCTGGTTCCAGGACTATATCGTGACCAGGCTACAACTGGATTTTGTTTTGGCTTTTCACCAGTTCACCAGTTAGGTAAAGAAGAACTGCACCATTTATTTATGATGATACAGAGGCTTGCAGTCTCAGGGCTGTCAGTCAGCATCAGGATTCTGGAGCAGGAACCCAAGCCCACCAGGGTGATCCCCCACCCTGCTCTCCCATTGGTTTCTTGGGTCATGTGACTTTTACTCTGCAGATGGATCTTTAAAAGGACAATCACCACATCCCCCTCCCTTTGTCCTTTTATACTGAGGTCAATACTCAGTTTACACAGTCCAAGATAATTAAAATTCAGTACATGAATTTAGTCAATTTTACACTACATCTTTCAGGGGATTTCCAAATCCTTGTAGCGCAGCATTAACTCCTTCGTCTGGGACGCTTCCACAGGATTAGTGTCAGCCGAAACTACAATGAGTGGTACCTCTTCAGGCACATGCAGTTCAGTTCTAGCTGTTTCCATGGAGACGTTGGTTTTGTCTATCACAGAACGACCAGGTACCTTAGTGCCTGATAGTCAACAACATTCCCAGATGGCAATATGGCTCCTGATGGCAGTACTGGCTGCTGGATCAACTCTTGCTCTCTCAAATGGTCCATGTGTTTCCAGACTATCCTTCCGTCTACATCCACTTGATAAGACAGGGGTCCAGTTTTTGATATAATGACTCCAAGCCCCCAACTTAACCCACTTCCAAACTTCCTCACATACAGCTTCATCCACTGAAAACGACTGTGTTGACTGACGTGAATCATGGTTTGTCTTCTGACTCCTTTGGCTGGCCTCTACCCTCCCCAACAAATTTGGAAACACGAAGCTCAGTCTCATTCTGCGATGACGATTCATTAACAACTCTGCTAGCGGGACTCCTGTTACTGCATGGGGAGTGGTCCTATAGTCCAGAAGGAACTGTGAGATCCTGGTCTCTAGGGTCCCTCCTGCTGGTTTCTTCAGGCCAGACTTAAAGGTTTGGATGACTGGTTCAGCTAATCTGTTGGATGCTGGGTGATAAGGTACAGTCCCAATTTTCTTGATACCATCTGAAACTCAATACTCGTGAAGACAGGATCTGGCCAAGGTAGACTGGAACGAGTTACTTGTGCAGAAATCTACAGAAGAGCAGTGGGGGTGTTCAAAGATGAAATGGGGAGGGTACAGGCCCAACATGTTCCCTCCATGGTAATAGGAAGGTGTAACAAACCCAGAGAACCATGGATGACCAGAGACATTCAGGAAAAAATGAGAGAGAAAAGAGAGGCTTTTAACAAGTATAAGAGAGTAAGTCTGCGGAGGCATTAGTGGAGTACAGCAAGTGCAGGATAGAACATAGAAAAAATACAGCACAAACAGGCCCTTCGGCCCACAAGTTGCACTGGTCATGTCCCTACCTACCTAGGCTTATATATAGGCTTGCCTATAACCCTCAATCCTATTAAGTCCCATGTACTCATCCAGAAGTCTCTTAAATGACCCCATCGAGTTTGCCTCCACCACCACTGACGGCAGCCGATTCCACTCACCCACCACCCTTTGAGTGAAAAACTTACCCCTGACATCTCCTCTGTACCTACTCCCCAGCACCTTAAACCTGTGTCCTCTCGTAGCAGCCATTTCAGCCCTGGGAAAAAGCCTCTGAGAATCCACCCGATCTATACCTCTCACCATCTTGTACACCTCTATCAGGTCACCTCTCATCCTTCGTCTCTCCAAGGAGAAAAGACCGAGCTCCCTCAACCTATCCTCATAAGGCATGCCAACCAATCCAAGCAACATACTTGTAAATCTTCTCTGCACCCTTTCAATCATTTCCACATCCCTCCTGTAATGAGGCGACCAGAACTGAGCACAGTATTCCAAGTGGGGTCTGACAAGGGTCTTATATAGCTGCATCATTATCTCCCGACTCCTAAACTCAATCCCTCGATTGATGAAGGCCAGCACACCATACACCTTCTTAACCACCTCCTCTACCTGCGAGGCCGATTTAAGAGTCCTATGGACCTGGACCCCAGGTCCTTCTGATCTTCTACACTGCTAAGAGTCTTACCCTTGATATTATACTCCTTCACCCCATTTGACCTGCCAAAATGGACCACTACACAGGATGGAGCTTAAAAAATCAGTTCAGAGAGCAAAGAGGAGATATGAGAAAGCCCTGGCTGGTAAAAGTAGGGAAAATCCTAAGATATTCAATAACTATATCAATGAGAAGAGGATGACATCAGAGCGGTAGTGAGAGATGATATAGGTTCTATGGAAAAAAGGTTGAATCCATTTGGGTGAAAATTAGAAATAGTGAGGAGAAAAAGTCACTGATCGGCCACCAAATAATGACATCATGGTGGGGCGAGAAATAATCAAGAAAATAACTGATGCATGTAAAAATGGTACAGCAATTATCATGGGGGATTTAAATCTACATATCAATTGGTCAAACCAGGTCAGTCAAGGCAGCCTTGAGGAGGAGTTCATAGAATGTATCCGCGATAGCTTCCTTGAACAGTATGTAATGGAACCTACAAGGGAGCAAGCTATTCTAGATCTGGTCCTGTGTAATGAGACAGGAATAATTAATGATCTTGCAGTTAGGGATCCTCTTGGAAGAAGCGATCACAGTATGGTTGAATTTAAAATGGAGCGTGAGAAGGTAAAATCCAATACCAGTGTCTTGTGCTTAAACAAAGGAGAATATAAAGGGATGAGGGAGGAGTTGGCTAAGGTAGACTGGGAGCAAAAACTTTATGGTGGGACAAATGAGGAACTGTGGAAGACTTTCAAAGCGATCTTTCACAGTGCTCAGCAAAAATATATACCAGTGATAAGGAAGGACTGTAGAAAAAGAGATAATCAGCCATGGATATCTAAGGAAATAAAGGAAGGTATCAAATTGAAAGAAAATGCACACAAAGTGGCAAAGATTAGTGGGAACCTCGAGGATTGGGAAATCTTTAAAGGTCAGCAGAAAGCCACAAAAAAAGCTATAAAGAAAAGTAAGCTGGATTATGAGAGTAAACAAGCTCAGAATATAAAAACAGATAGCAAAAGTTTCTACAAATATATAAAATGAAAAAGAGTGGCTCAAGTAAACATTGGACCATTAGAGGATGAGAAGGGGGATATAATAAGTGGAAATGAGGAAATGATCACGGCATTGAACAGGTATTTTGTATCGATCTTCACAGTGGAAGACACAAATAACATGCCAACAATTGATGACAGGAAGGCTATGGCAGGTGAGAACCTAGAAACTATCATTATCACGAAAGAGGTAGTGTTGGGGTTAAAGGTAGACAAGTCTCCTGGTCCTGATGGAATGCATCCCAGGGTACTAAAAGAGATGGCGGGAGAAATAGCAAATGCGCTAGTGGTAATTTACCAAAATTCGCTGGACTCTGGGGTGGTTTTCGCTGATTGGAAAACGGCAAATGTGACGCCACTGTTTAAAACAGGAGATAGACAAAAGGCGGGTAACTATAGGCCGGTTAGCTTAACTTCTGTAGTAGGGAAAATGCTTGAATCTATCATCAAGGAAGAAATAGCGAGACATCTGAATATAAATTGTTCCATTGGTAAGATGCAGCACGGGTTCATGAAGGGCAGGTCATGTTTGACTAATTTGGTGGAATACCTCGAGAATATTACATGTGCAGTGGACAATGGGGAACCTGTGGATGTGGTGTATCTGGATTTCCAAAAGGCATTTGACATGGTGCCGCACCAAAGACTGCTACATGAGATAAATGTGCACGGTGTTACGGGTAATGTATTAGCATGGATAAAGGATTGGTTAACTAACAGAAAGCAAAGAGGGGGGTAAATGGATGTTTTTCTGGTTGGCGATCAGTGACTAGTGGTGTGCCTCAGGGATCAGTGTTGGGACCGCAATTGTTTATGATTTACATAGATGATTTGGAGTTGGGGACCAAGTGTGGTGTGTCAAAATTCGCAGATGATACTAAGATGGGTGTTAGAGCTAAGTGTGCAGAGGATGCTGAAAGTCTGCAAAGGGATATAGATAGTCTAAGCGAATGGGCGAGAGTCTGGCAGATGGAGTACAATGTTGGTAAATGTGAGGTCATCCATTTTGGTAGGAATAACAGCAAAATGGACTCTTATTTAAATGGTAAAAAATTGCAGCATGCTGCTGTGCAGAGGGACCTGGGTGTCATTGTGCATGAATCACAAAAAGCTGGTTTGCAGATGCAGCAGGTAATTAAGGCGGCAAATGGAATTTTGTCCTTCATTGATAGAGGGATGGAGTTTAAAAACAGCGAGGTTATGTTGCAGCTGTATAAGGTGCTGGTGAGGCCACACCTGGAGTACTGTGTACAGTTTTGGTCTCCTTACTTGAGAAAGGATATACTGGCACTGGAGGGGATGCATAGGAGATTCACTAGGTTGATTCCGGAGTTGAGAGGGTTAGCTTATGAGGAGAGACTGAGTAGATTGGGGCTATACTCATTGGAATTCAGAAGAATGAGGGGAGATCTTATAGAAAGATATAAGATTATGAAGGGAATAGATAAGATAGAAACAGGGAAGTTGTTTCCACTGGCGAGTGAAACTAGAACTAGGGTGCATAGCCTCAAAATAAGGGGAAACAGATTTAGGACTGAGTTGAGGAGGAACTTCTTCACACAAAGGGTTGTGAATCTGTGGAATTCCCTGCCCAGTGAAGCAGTTGAGGCTACCTCATTAAATGTTTTTAAGGCAAGGATAGATAAATTTTTGAACAGTAAAGGAATTAAGGGTTATGGTGAGCGGGTGGGTAATTGGAGCAGAGTCCACGAAAAGATCAGCCATGATCTTATTGAATGGTGAAGCAGGCTCAAGGGGCCAGATGGCCTACTCCTGCTCCTAGTTCTTATGTTCTTATAACCAGGGAAAGAGTAGGGCCCTTTAGGGACCAAGGGGGAAACCTGTGGGTGGAGGCGGAGGACATTGATAGGGTGTTAAATAAATATTTCACGTCTGTCTTCACCCATGAGAATGAGGAGGTATTTATGGAACTCGCGGAGAGAGACTGTGAGGCTCTAGAGAAAATTATCATAGGGAGTGACAAAGTATTGGAAGTATTGGCGGGCTTAAAAGTAGACAAATCTCCAGGTCCAGATGAATTGTTCCCAGGTTGTTGTGGGAGGCAAGGGAAGAAATTGCAGGGGCTCTGACCCAAATTTTTAATTTCTCCCTCGCCACCGGGGAGGTGCCAGAGGACCGGAGCACAGCTAATGTGGTCCCACTATTCAAGAAAGGTTGTAGAGACAAGCCAGGGAACTACAGACCAGTGAGTCTCACGTCTGTGGTTGAGAAACTACTGGAAGAGACTCTGAAGGAGAGAATCTATCTCCATTTGGAGAGGCAAGGTTTGATCAGTGATAGTCAGCATGGTTGTGACAGAGAGAGATCGTGCCTAACAAATTTGATTGAATTTTTTGAGCATGTAACCAAGTGTGTGGATGAGGGTAGTGCAGTTGATGTAATTTACATGGATTTCAGCAAAGCCTTAGACAAAGTCCCACATGGGAGGCTTTTAAGACCCTGGGATACAGGGTGATCTGACAAGGTGGATACATAATTGGCTTAGCGGTAGGAGACAGAGGGTGGTGACAGACGGCTGCTTTAATGGCTGGAGGTCAGTGACTAGTGGCGTATCACAGGGATCCGTGCTGGGCCCCCTATTGTTCATCATTTATATAAATGACATAGATGACTATGTGGAGGGTAGGATCAGTAGGTTTGCCAATGACACAAAGATTGGCTGGGTGGTTAACAGTGAGGTTGAGTGTCTTGGGTTACAGGAAGATATAGACGAGATGGTCAAATGGGTGGATGAGTGGCAGATGGAATTTAACCCTGAAAAGTATGAAGTGATGCACTTTGGAAGGAGTAATTTGACAAGGAAGTATGCTATGAAAGGTCTGACACTGGGAAGTTCTGTGGAACAAAGGGACCTTGGTGAGTTTGTCCATAGATCTCTGAAAGTGGAAAGGCAGGTAAATAGGGTGGTGAAAAAGACATATGGCACACTCGCCTTTACCAATCGGGGTATAGATTACAAAAGCAGAGAGGTCATGATGGAGTTGTATAGAACTCTGGTGAGGCCACAGCTGGAGTAGTATGTGCAGTTTTGGTCTCCACATTATAGGAAGGACATGAACGCACTGGAGGAGGTGCAGAGGGGATTTACCAGGATGCTGCCTGGGATGGAACATTTCAGTTATGAAGAGAGGTTGGATAGGCTTGGGTTGTTTTCGTTGGAGCAGAGAAGACTGAGGGGCGATCTGATCGAGGTGTTGAAGATTATGAGAGACATGGACAGAGTGGATAGGGAGTAGCTGTTCCCCTTAGTTGAAGGATCAGTTATGAAGGGACACAAGTTAAAAGTGACGGGTGAGAGGTTTAGGGGGGATTTGAGGAAACACTTTTTACTCAGAGAGTGGTGAGGGTCTAGAATGCACTGCCTGGGAGGGTGGTGGAGGCGGGTTGCCTCATGTCCTTTACAAAGTATCTGGATGAGTACTTGGCACATCATAACATTCAAGGCTATGGGCCAAGTGCTGGCAAGTGGGATTAGGTGGGCAGGTCAGGGCATTTCATGCATTGGTGCAGACTTGATGGGCCGAAGGACCTCTTCTGCACCGCAGGATTCTGTGACATTATAACTATAGGTATGCTGTGGGTGGGAAAACATTGGTGTAATTTCTCAACTGTAGCATGCGATATTGGAGACTTCACCTCAAACATTCCCATCCACTTTGAATGTGCATTGACATTGTGCCCAAGAATGGACTAACATAATCAACATAGATTCATACCCATGGTTGGCCAGGCCACTCCCAAAGCAGCAGGATCATTAACAACAAGAAAGGAGGAGCAGGGCCAGTAGCAGCGAGAGAAGAATAGCCATTCACAGTGAGAGAGGAGTAAAGGGGTCATTAACAGCAAGAAAGAAGCAGTGGGGCCATTCACAACGAGACAGGAACAAGATGGCCATTAACAGCAGGAGGCCAGTGTTACCCTCATGAGGCCACTAGTGCAATATGTGAATCACAGGGAGAGAGGTCCTATGGAAAGGAGAAAGGAGGAAAGTAGGAGTATGTATGATCTAGGCCCATACCATTCCCGAACCTGGCCTCCAGTCATCTTGGACCCCTTACCACTGGACCAAAGCCTTGATCCGTCAAGCCTGCGTGGTAAGTGGGGTGCATTGACCACACCACGGAGCGATTCTCACAGCCGGCTGTGCTGCTCGAGTAGCGCAGAGGGCCAGGAGACGGAGGCCATTTTGTGGGCTTCCCCTTGGGTGCCATGGCCTCCGCGAGCCTCCGAACATAAGATTTCCAGTGTAAACAGCTCCGTGCCAATTTCCAGCACGGAGTTAATTTCAATATGGATATCTCCATTTGCATTTCATTAGCAGGCCTGGGACTGAAGTCTCCCCCTCTGCCAGGAGTTGTTCACTCCAGTGGGTTTGACTCCTGCTCCCTCCGAACAGGGAACAGGCGGACTGCTGGGGGGCAAAGAGAAGCTATTGAGGCCCCCCAGGAGGGTGGGGGGCAAGGAGGAGCCTGGCACCCTGGCACTGCCCACCAGGCATCAGGCAATGCCAAGGGGGCAGGGCCTACTGGGGGGAACAATCGGTGGGGGTGGGGGACTCACTGCCACTCTGCAAGCGGGATTGCTGGGAGAGGGAAGGAAGAGGTGATCGGGGCTGGCCATCCAGGTGGTGGGGGGAGGGGGGAATCAGGAGATTGGGACTGGCCGGGTGGCAGCGGGGAGGGGGAAACGACATAGGGGCTGGCTTGGGGGGGTCTGGGAGGCCAGCGATGGGGTGTTGCGGGGCTGGCCAACAATCGAGAGGCTGGCAATGGGGGACCACTGCTGATGCGCCAAACTCCACGCTGACAGATCGGCACATGCGCAGTGGCCCGCTCAGCGCGATGCTGCCTGCCTCCCCAGTCACTGATTTTCAGAGGGGATCATGCTAGGGCACTCTGTGATGCCCACAGTGTCGGACATTCATTCTGGAAATCACACTCAAAAAAACCAGCGGGATTGATTTCCATCTTCCCGCATGCTGGGAACTTTGAATTTTTTTCGGAGAATCCTGGCCCACATTAAGATGCCTCATGCACAGGAATCTTCCACCCCTTGAAGTTTGGGAGCTGGAACGTCCAGACCCTCATGGACAACCCCAACAGCAGCAGATCGGAACGGCGTACTGTCCAGACCCTCATGGCCAATCCCAGCAGCAGCAGATCGGAACGGCATACTGTCCAGACCCTCATGGACAACCCCAACAGCAGCAGCAGATCGGAACGGCGTACTGTCCAGACCCTCACAGCCAATCCCAGCAGCAGCAGATCGGAACGGCGTACTGTCCAGACCCTCACGGACAACCCCAACAGCAGCAGCAGATCGAAATGGCGTACCGTCACTGCTGCTCTTACGGTCACCTGTTTCGACACTGACATCGCCGCCCTAAGCGAAATCTAGTGGGCAGGGGAAGGACAGCTCAAGGAACAAGTTGATGGTTACACCTTCTTCTGGAAAGGTAGGTAAGAAGGTCACCGTCTCAATGGAGTTGGCTTCACCATTAAAAGCAAACCAGTTGAACGTCTCAGATATTCCCCATGGGATAGACAAACCCCTGATGACTCTTCAGCTCACCCTAGCTCATAAACAGTGCATTACAGTCCTCAGCATATACACCCCGACACTGGAAGCTACGAGTCCAAAGAGGAATTTTACTACAGCCTTAAACAATCCTTGGTTCAGCAGGCAGCAAATTGATTCTCCTTAGCGACATCATTGTTTGGAAGGTCACAGACCTCCAGGAGGTAGAGAGGAGGGTAGGGAAATCCAACACCAAAGGTACCCTGCTCTTGACAAAATGTCTAGAGCATGGCCTTGTCATAACCGTGATGTGGAGATGCCGGCGTTGGACTGGGGTAAGCACAGTAAGAAGTCTCACAACACCAGGTTAAAGTCCAACAGGTTTATTTGGTAGCAAATACCATAAGCTTTCGGAGCGCTGCCCCTTCGTCAGATGGAGTGAAAATCTGTTCTCCAACAGTGCACAGAGACACAACATCAAGTTACAGAATACTAATTAGAATGCAAATCTCTACAGCCAGCCAGGTCTTAAAGGTACAGATAATGTGGGTGGAGGGAACATTAAACACAGGTTAAAGAGATGTTTGTTGCTTCAGAGAGACAAGTACAAGGCCTCATGGAAACACCTTTTTTCCCAAGCACAGCACCTGCTTGACAACATCCAAGCAAAGGATTGCAAGGATGTGTGTATCACCTGCGTCAAGGCAGGAGCTGACAACTGCTGGAAGAACCACTGTCTAATCCGCTCTGTGATCAACATTAATGTAGCCCCAAAGCATCGACAGCAACAGAAACAACACCTTTGTTCTGTCATTATTTGTCACACTGCTTACCTTTGTTTTCCCATTAACACATTGTGATCTCTTCATGTGCCACTATCAGCACCCTTCTTAGCCTTGATCACCACTATTTACACTCCTTTTGTCTTTTAGTCCATGACATCTTTGTCAATTTCTCCCTAGCCTCCTACTATCGCTGACCTGCGATTCAGCCCCTACTGCTACCCACCCCCTCCTCCCCACAATAGTATAAATCTCATCCTTTGTCAGAGCTAAAGAAATCTGGGCTAAGGGTCATCCAGACTTGAAACGTTAGTCCTGTTCTCCCTCCACAGATGCTGTCAGACCTGCTGAGATTTCCTAGCATTTTCTGTTTTTGTTTCAGATTCTAACATCCGCGGAAATTTGCTTTTAACTGAGACTGGTTTGGTGAGAACATGATGTGGAGATGCCGGTGTTGGACTGGGGTAAACACAGTAACAAGTTTAACAACACCAGGTTAAAGTCCAATAGGTTTATTTGGTAGCAAAAGCCACAAGCTTTGGGAGCCTTAAGCTCCTTCTTCAGGTGAGTGGGAATTCTGTTCACAAACAGGGCATATCAAGACACAAACTCAATTTACAGAATAATGATTCTGTAATTATTCTGATATTATTCTGAATTATTCTGTAATTATTCTGAATAATTATTCTGTAAATTGAGTTTGTATCTTTATATGCCCTGTTTGTGAACAGAATTCCCACTCACCTGAAGAAGGAGCTTAAGGCTCCGAAAGCTTGTGGCTTTTGCTACCAAATAAACCTATTGGACTTTAACCTGGTGCTGTTAAACTTCTTACTTGGTGAGAACAGCCAGGAGGTCTAGGAACTGATATTGAATCCACAAGTGCGGTGTTTTTTTTAACCTGAAACAGCAGCCCAAAAGTAACAAACAGCTCTACAAACAGCTACAGAGGGTTGAAGGCTGATAGTGAGTGAAAAGAGAGATCTTTCAGTTAGCTGACAAACAAAATTGATAGAGTGGATTCTCAGAGGCTTTTACCCAGGGCTGAAATGGTTGCCACAAGAGGTCACAGGTTTAGGGTGCTAGGGAGTAGGTACACAGGAGATGTTAGGGGTAAGTTTTTCACTCAGAGGGTGGTGGGTGCGTGAAATCGACTGCCGGTAGTGGTGGTGGAGGCGGATTCGATAGGGTCTTTTAAAAGACTTTTGGATAAGTTCATGGAAGTTAGTAAGATAGAGGGTTATAGGTAAGCCTAGTAGGTAGGGACATGTTCGGCGCAACTTGTGGGCCGAAGAACCTGTTTGTGCTGTAGCTTTTCTATGTTCTTCTATGTTCTAAAATTCCTTTAGTGCAGTCAAGATCTACGGCCCAAGTACCCAATGCTCCAACTCACTGGTGGCCAAGAATGGAGAGGTTCGCATCAAGAACAGAGAGGCAATCAGCGCCCGAAGATCTCCTTAACATAGACTCTGAATTCAATGTGAATGTCCTCGACTCCATCCCGCAGCATGATACCCAGCACCATATCAGCACAACCCCAACCCAACATGAGGTAGAAAAGATCCTGTTAACTGACCAGCATTGAGTTAACTGAAAGATCTCTCTTTTTTCACTCACCAACTGTTCTTTAGAATGCGGGTTTTTTGCTGGATCTCAGCCTTCAACCCTCTATAGCCGTTTGTAGAGCTGTTTCCTTACTCTTGAATTGGGTTGCTGTTTCAGGTTCAGAAAAGCCCCGCACTTGCGGATTAAGTATCAGCTCCGAGACCTCCTGGCTGTTCTCACCAAAACATGGTGGAGAAGCACGACTGGTGCAAATAGATGGCCTCATTTCATTATCTAGATGGAGAACACAGATCTCAGAGATGCTATAATCATGACCATCTTCAAGAAAGGTGACAAGTCCGACTGTAGTAACTACAAAGGAATTTCCCTGCTGTCAGCCATCGCAAGAGTCCTCCTTAATTGCCTTCGCCCCGTGGCTGAAGAGCTCCTCACAGAGACACAATCTTGATTCCACCCACTAAAGGACACAACGGACATGATCTTGACTGCACAGCAATGATAAGGGAAATGCAAGGAACAACACCAACCCTTGTACATGGTCACCTTTGACCTCACAAAGGCCTTTGACACTGTCAACCACAAGGCATTATGGAGCATCCTCCGCTGCAAGGTAAATGGTTATGGGTAAGCAGGTATCAGCAAGAATGTGTTATGATATGGCAGGTGGTAACTGTCAGGCTGCCCACATCCCAAAGGGAAACTTGAACAAGCTATCATAATGGTTTTTCTGCTTGCAATTTATGAGAAGAAATCTGAAGTCAGAAGAAAGCATTTTAAACCATGCCTGAAGGTTTTAAAAATTACATTTAAACACTTACTAAGGAGAAGAGAAACAATAGATTTAAAAGCACAAAATTACATTTACACAGTTAACAGTACTTCTATAAACATTTCACAAAAGATTTCTGCTTAATTAACTCAGAGCTAAACATCCCTTTTAGGCAACAAACCTAATAGATTTTAATCTATAAAAATTCCAGTAATATTACCACAAATCTGCTGTTACAATAGGGGAAATCTTACACAGGCTTTTTTCTCTCTCTTTCTCTCATCCAATACTGGGAGCCAAAGATTGCATAAAAATCTTGCAGAACAAACACTTTTCTCAGGGTTGTGGCAGCTGCTTTTCCAAAGACCTGTTTCCACCACACACTACTTCAGGATATCATAATCAAATCTACCCACAGTCTTTGATCTCTCATGAAATATGTGTTTTCCCTTTCATTGTTAACTCTATTGTTCTACATTCCTTTAGAAGTTCCTTTTCTCAGAATTTACAGGTCTTTCATGTTATGGCTATTATTTTTTAGGTAAAAGTACACTTACTACTTTGCTCCATCCGTTTACAATCAATGTCAATTGTACATGTTCCTTTTGAAATACAATAGTTAACTTCAAGTCACGTTCCTTATCTTCTTAAAGTAAGTTTCTATTCATGCTGCCCACTGGTACTCCATCTTAGATCTGCTCACCTCCACTTCAAACTATTTCCTTTCACACCTACCCCTTTCTGATGTTCTGAACCTTTCAGTCTACAGTCTTCAGTTGAATTCAGTTATTCACACTCACGCACAAGCCTGTTTGACAGTATATCACAGTGATATTGGGAAAATATTTTAAAACTTAACATTTCTTCACAGATATATTCCCCACCAACTCTTTGGGTGGTAGGGTGGGTAAACCCCATCTCCTGAAAAATTGTGCCCATTGTTTTGGATTCCACATTATGAACTGACCTTTGGATAAAGTCAGTAAGAAGTCTCACAACACCAGGTTAAAGTCCAACAGGTTTATTTGGCAGCAAAAGCCACTAGCTTTCGGAGCGCTTGCTGCTCCTTCGTCAGGTGAGTGGGAGTTCTGTTCACAAACAGGGCATATAAAGACACAAACTCAATTTACAAAATAGCATGGCATCTCCACATTTTGGATAAAGTACCAGACAGTTGCTCCTCTCATGACGGGAGCAGCCCAGTGCTTCACTCCTAGTGAGAGGCAGCCCATCCAGAAGGCAAAAAACAGTGTGGATCAGTACTAATAATATCACCAATATTACTCGCAACTCTTAATGGGCTGCCAGTATGACTGCCACTTTCTCCTAGAATACCAATTCAGAACTGTTTTTCATTTTCCCGTTCAAAACTCGGTCTAGCTAGTATTACTGGAACCTTTTCCCGGACAGGGAGCTGTCATACCCAGTTAGAGGCAGTCTGATGGACTGTAACTCAGAGAACTATCTAGCCCAGAGCCCAGAGAGACAACCAGATCAGCTAGGGACCTGTTGTCCCCAGGAAAGGCAGTCATAGAATCTACACAGTGCAGAAAGAGGCCATTCGGCCCATCAAGTCTGCACCTACCAGAATTCCACCCAGGCCCTATTCCTATAACCCTTCATATTTACCCTGCTAATCCCCAACACAAGGGTTAATTTAGCATGGCCAATCTGCCTAACCTACACATCTTTCGGACTGTGGGAGGAAACCGGAGCACCTGGAGGAAACCCACGCAGACACGGGGGAGAACATGCAAACTCCACACAGACAGTGACCAAAGCCAGGAATCGAATCCAGGTTCCTGACGCTGTGGGGCAGCAGTGCTAACCACTGTGCCAACGTGCCGCCCGCAGTCCAGGAAGGTCTCACTGTTTAGTGGAAAGCAGTCCAGAGAGCTGACTGCCCAACTGAGGCACAATTTCAGAGGGGGAAAAACATTTTTGCGTTAAAGAATCCCATTGAAATATTCAAATGTTTAGTGTGAAAGCACAATGCAGAAGAGAATGCCTCCTTGCATTCTTCAGAAATTGTCGTACTTACATCTTCTGCATTCACAGCCAGGACACTCCGACTTTTTTTCATTGTGAGAGAGCTTGGTCCAGTCCAGTGAAAAGGAGAAGAATGGTGATCGTGTCTAAATCTCAGTCAGTTCTGTGGAGGAAGCAAGATGCTGGTCACTTCATCAGCAGTTGCAAAACCAGGTCTCAGCTACAAAAAGACTGTGCTGCAGCGAGTACTTCAGCCAATTATTGTCAAATTTTCAGCACGAGGTATGAAATGTTTGTAGTTTCTGTTCACCTCCTAAAATAAAAAACGAAAGAAATGTTGTGTGTTTATGTGTGACTACGCATGTACAAAACTCCTGAGAAATCAAAGTTTTTGTGGGATTCCAGTGTCTGAGGGATATTTTTACTTTGCGTTCCATGTGTGGCAGGTGGGATGGTAAAATTCGCCCCAGAGTCAACTTCCACATGTACACTGATGATACCTACAAATTCCCTTGAACATACAACTATCTCTTTGCCTGTCTGATATTAAGCCAACGATCAGTCACAAGACCTACAAGTAATTATCAAGAAGACCAAAGTCATTATTTTTCACCCTTGCTCGAAAGTTGTATTCCTACTCTTCGCCCTCCATTGGCTGCTCCCAACTTCAACATCCTACTTGCTCCACAGCTGTGCACCACATCATAGACACTAGTACATGGGCTACAGCAGTCCTAGAAGGCAGTCCACCATCACCTTCAAGGGCAATTAGAGATGGGCGATAAAAAAAATGCTGGCCTGTTCTGCAATGCCCCCATCTCATGAAAGATTTTTAAAAACTAAAATCTCTTATTTTAATCTCCATCAACACTACACACAACTATACTCAAACATCCAGACATATTTATCTATGCAGTTTTATCATTACCCTAATGCCTTCACCTTACATGAATTCCAATATTTAAAACATAAGAACTAGGAGCAGAAGTAGGCCATCTGGCCCCTCGAGTCTGCTCCGCCATTCAATAAGATCATGGCTGATCTTTTTGTGGACTCAGCTCCACTTACCCACCCGCTCACCGTAACCCTTAATTCCTTTACTGTTCAAAAATGTATCTATCGTTGCCTTAAAAACATTCAATGAGGTAGCCTCAACTGCTTCACGGGGCAGGGAATGCCAAAGATTCACAACCCTTTGTGTGAAGAGGTTCCTCCTCAACTCAGTCCCAAATCTGCACCCCCTCATTTTGAGGCCAAGTCCCCTTGTTCTAATTTCACCTGCCAGTGGAAACAACCTCCTTGCTTCTATCTTATCTATTCCCTTCATAATCTTATATGTTTCCAAAAGATCCCCCCGACTCATTCTTCTGAATTCCATTGAGTACAATCCCAATCTACTCAGTCTTTCCTCATAACCCAACCCTCTCAACTCCGGAATCAACCTAGTGAATCTCCTCTATACCCCCTCCAGTGCCAGTACATTCTTTCTCAAGTAAGGAGACCAAAACTGTACACAGTACTCCAGGTGTGGTCTCACCAGCACCTTATACAGCTGCAACATAATCTCCCTGTTTTTAAACTCCATCCCTCTAGCAATAAAGGACAAAATTCCATTTGCCTTCTTAATTACCTGCTGGACCTGCAAACCAACTTTCTGTGATTTATGCACAAGAACATTCAGGTCCCCCTTGCACAGCAGCATGCTGCAATTTTTCATCATTTAAATAATAATCCATTTTGTTGTAGTTCCTACCAAAGCGGATGACCTCACATTTACCAACATTGTACTCCATCTGCCAGACGCTTTCCCACTCACTTAGACTATCTATATCCCTTTATAGACTTTCAGCGTTCTCTGCACACTTTGCTCTACCACTCATCTTAGTGTCATCTGTGAATTTTGACACACTACACTTGGTCCCTAACTCCAAATCATCTATGTAAAATGTAAACAATTATTATCTGGGTTCATGAAAGGCAGGTCATGTTTGACTAATTTGGTGGAATTCTTTGAGGACATTGCGTGCACAGTGGACAATGGGGAACCTGTGGATGTAGTGTACCAGAGGCATTTGACAAGGTGGCACACCAAAGACTGCTACATAAGATAAAGGTGCACAGTGTTACGGGTAATGTATTAGCATGGATAAAGGATTGGTTAACTAACAGAAAGCAAAGAGTGGGGGTAAATGGGTGTTGCTCTAGTTGATCAGTGACTAGTGGTGTGCCTCAGGGATCAGTTTTGGGACCGTAATTGTTCACAAAGAAATACTTGGAAACAATTGAAAGAAAAAGATATTAAGTCAGGAAATCTGAATAAACAGAAAATACTTGAAATCTACAGAGCTTCAAAATTTGTCCCAGAAAGGATGCATTGAGGGATTATGTGAAAGCCTTAACAGAATTAACACTGAGGCCAAACTCTTATGGTCCCTCCCGTCCAGAATATTACAATGCCACCAAACTGAATTTAGATTTAAATAGCTCACTGCATCTGCAAGGGGGGTGGGGGGGCGGGCGGCGGCGGAGATGCACACCATGTGGTGGCAGGGGGCTGTTAAACCCTGGTCTGAACATTAGCATTTTCCTCTGAGCTAAGGATGGAACCGCTATGTATTTACAGCAATTTTTGTTTAAATTTTTGCACTTAACTATTCAACAGTAAAGGGGAATTGTTCAATTAAAAATGAGTAACAAATGATTTCTCGTGTTCATATAAAAAATCTTTTGCTGATTAATAGCACTTCCATGAATAGAAAGTTAACAAACTGTCAACGTTAGTTACAAGGATATTTCACCTGTGATTCAACAGCAACCAAGTCAATTGGTTAGTACATTACAACAATACATAAATAAAATTACAAGTAAAAAGGTGGTATTACCTTCTTATTGTCTTCTTAAAGGGCACAGAATACTAAGGTATCATTACTCCCACCCTTTCTGTGAATCATCTACCTTTCAGTCATAGCAGTCGGTTAGCTCAGTTGGCTGGTTTGTGATGCAGAACGATGACAGCAGTATGGGTTTAACTCCCATATTGGCTGAGGCTATTCATGAAACATAGAAACATAGAAGATAGGAGCAGGAGGAGGCCATTCGGCCCTTCGAGCCTGCTCCACCATTCATTACAATCATGGCTGATCATCCAACTCAATAGCCTAATCCTGCTTTCTCCCCATAACCTTTGATCCCATTCGCCCCAAGTGCTTTATTCAGCCGCTTCTTGAATGCATTCAATGTTTTGGCCTCAACTACTTCCTGTGGTAATGAATTCCACAGGCTCACCACTCTTTGGGTTAAGAAATGTCTCCTCACCTCCATCCTAAATGGTCTACCCTGAATCCTCAGACTGTGACCCCTGGTTCTGGACTCCCCCACCATCGGGAACATCCTCCCTGCATCTAACCTGTCCAGTCCTGTTAGAATTTTATAAGTCTCTATGAGACCCCCCCTCATTCATCTGAACTCCAGCTAAAACAATCCTAACCTAGTCAATTTCTCCTCATACATCAGTCCTGCAACCCCCGGAATCAGCCTGGTAAACCTGAAGGCCCTGTCCTCTCAACCTTGCCCCTCGCCTGACGTGTGATGATCTTCAAGTTAAAACACCACCAGCCTCTGGTCATCTGGGATTATGGCGACTTTACCTTTTACCAATAGAAAAAAAGTTATGTGGATGGAAATCAGTGGAATGTGGCAACCCATGGGCAACAGTCAACAAAATGTCTCATGGGCCGTACTCAGAGCCCAGAAGGGCCACATGTGGGTGAGGTGATTCATTTTGGTAGGACTAATTTAAATGTGGATTACAGGGTCAAAGGTAGGGTTCTGAAGACTGTGGAGGAACAGAGAGATCTTGGGGTTCATATCCACAGATCTCTAAAGGTTGCCACTCAAGTGGATAGAGCTGTGAAGAAGGCCTATAGTGTGTTAGCTTTTATTAACAGGGGGTTGGAGTTTAAGAGCCGTGGGGTTATGCTGCAACTGTACAGGACCTTGGTGAGACCACATTTGGAATATTGTGTGCAGTTCTGGTCACCTCACTATAAGAAGGATGTGGAAGCGCTGGAAAGAGTGCAGAGGAGATTTACCAGGATGCTGCCTGGTTTGGAGGGTAGGTCTTATGAGGAAAGGTTGAGGGAGCTAGGGCTGTTCTCTCTGGAGCGGAGGAGGCTGAGGGGAGACTTAATAGAGGTTTATAAAATGATGAAGGGGATAGATAGAGTGAATGTTCAAAGACTATTTCCTCGGGTGGACGGAGCTATTACAAGGGGGCATAACTATAGGGTTCGTGGTGGGAGATACAGGAAGGATATCAGAGGTAGGTTCTTTACGCAGAGAGTGGTTGGGGTGTGGAATGGACTGCCTGCAGTGATAGTGGAGTCAGACACTTTAGGAACATTTAAGCAGTTATTGGATAGGCACATGGAGCACACCAGGATGATAGGGAGTGGGATAGCTTGATCTTGGTTTCAGATAAAGCTCGGCACAACATCGTGGGCCGAAGGGCCTGTTCTGTGCTGTACTGTTGTATGTTCTATGTGGCCTTTGGGAGGTGTTTGGGCTGCAGGATCTCGCCTTTGCTTGCAGCGAACGTGGGCGCAAAATCTCTGCCATTGTTTCCGCTGGTCGGGGAATCTAAAACATGGGGCACGGTCTTGTGATAAAGGGCTGATCATTTGGGACTGAAATGATAAGAAATTACTGCACCCAAAGGGAATCTTTGGAATTCTCTACCCTAGGGGTTTGTAGATACCCCATCATTGAATACATTGAGGGCTGGGGTAGACAGAGGTGATACGCATGTAAAGCAAGGGCATGAGAGGTGAGGTGCACACAACAATGGCTGAGAGAGCCGTACGCTCCCTCTGTGTCCAATCAAGTGTAAATATAGATTTTGTTTTTACCACTTGAAGTTGATGACAGTTCTGTTGATATATGAAGAATTAGCATTTTCAATAAACTTATGAAATATTTAGCGTGTATTAAATATTTTAATTTTTATTCAAGGGTCATAGTTAGTAAACATGCCCGATTTCAATCTGCAGCCCACTGAGATGAAGGAGGGCACCTCATGCAGCCCACTCACCAGCCTAGGTTGCTTCACATTCTTCCTCAAGTATGGCGACTAGCAGATGACGCCTAACTAGTTTCTCATGTAAGTTCAACATGACCTTCTTACTCTTGTATTCAATGTCCCATTCAGATTACATTTACTGCCAATAAACACATCTACTATATGGGCAAGGAAGGTTAGCAGTAGAATCACATTTGAGCTTGTGTTTGATTTTTGCAAAGATTCCAGTGTCCTGTGGAACAGAATTCACAAAGCCCAATGACACGCTGAGAGGGCTGGATCACGTTCAGTGTAGGTGACTGAGTAGGTGACGAGAAAAACAAATTAGTGAATCACTATTTGAATTTATTATATTTGTTTGTTATAAATATTACATCAATGCAATTATTCTGCAGAAGGGTGAGATGTAAAGGAAGAATGCATTCATTCAGAATGGCCCCAAGTAAACAGAGCTCTAGTTAGCATTCAGAACCATGGCTGGCAGAGAAAGATGAATGTGTTGGTGTCAATTATTGGCTCTCTTCGAGGAAGCGTGGCAGAGAATTTCATTGATTCAAGAGAGGAAACAAACAACAGGACAATTTTTACACTGCCTTAAGTAAAGTAACTATAGCAACTGCAGGGGAAAAAAAAACATGGAAAGAGAAAAGAATCCCCAGAGAATAACACAGAGCAAAACCAGTCTCCTCGCTGTTTATTTGACAGAAGTCTGACAGAAAGTAAAAGAGTTACTAAATGTGCTTCAAAAAAAAAATTACTTAATTCCTTCTGGACTATGTCTCTCCCAACTGATGACTTTGACTCCGAATGTTCATCCGGCAATAAGGATACTCCAGTGTCAAGCAACAGAAGAACTAACTTCACAAAGGAAATCAAAGAAAAGGTTTAATAAAGAAACTTCATTGCATCACCACTTGTGCCATGCCCTGGACCACAAATGCTCCTCACAATCCCCATTTGCTTTCTATTTATGCCAGGTCAGCTAACCCTCACAGCATGTTATCATTGGTATATTATAACACCTATAGCAGTTCACAAATCCATCAGCTAAATCCATCATTTCACATAACTCTAAGCTTTTCACCAATATTGAAACTTAATATTTACAATTAAACTGATTTATCTCATTGTCATTGACCTAAAACCTACCATCAAACAAGGAAATGTTGTACATAGGAACAGGAGTAGGCCATTCAGCCCCTCGAGCCTGTTCCGCCATTCAATGAGATCATGGCTGATCTGTGGCCTAACTCCATATACCTGCCTTTGGCCCATATCCCTAAATACCTTTGCTTAACAAACAGTTATCTACCTCAGATTTAAAATTAAAATGATTGAGCATCAACTGCCATTTGTGGAGAGTTCCAAACCTGTTGCACCCTTTGTCTGTAGAAGTGCTTCCTAACATTTCCTGAATGGTCTGGCCCTGGTTTTTAGTTTGTAAGAAAATGAGAAGAGTGAAAAAAAATCTTTCTGACATGGCAAGAGTCTAAAAAATATCCAAAGACACTTCATGGGTGGAGCAAAAAACGTTTATTCCATGTCAGCATAGCTCTCTAGGAGATGAAAATTGCTAAATGTGCTCGCCCAGTGTGTGCTTACACCGTGTCACCAAAGTTTTCTGATAGATATCTGAACATTTCTAAAAGCTACACTCCAACTAAAATCTGTTTTAAAACATTGAAACATAGAATATAGGAGCAGGAGGAGGCCATTTGGCCCTTCGAACCTGCTCCGCCATTCATTACGATCGTGGCTGATCATCCAACTCAATAGCCTAATCCTGTCTTTTCCCCATAACCCTTGATCCCATTCACCCCAACTGCTTTATCCAGCCATCTCTTGAATATAGAAGTCTCAAGAGACTTCTATTTCTGAATATAGAAACAGAAGTCTCTTTCGCTTCCTGTGCTTGTTATATTGTTAAATTATATAATATTCTTATTCTATTCAAGAATGCTTCTCAGTTCCATTCCTATACCAGCTCCCCAACCCAAGCATAGGCAGCATGGTGACACAGTGGTTAGCACTGCTTCCTCACAGTTCCAGGGATCCGGGTTCGTATCCGGCCTTGGGCTTGAAAGATCTCCCCGTGTCTCCGGGTGCTCCAGCTTCCTCCCACAGTCCAAAGATGTGCAGGTCAGGTGGACTGACCATGCTAAATTGCCCCTTAATGTCCGAGGAGGTGCAGGTTAGATGGATTGGTAATTGTGTGGAGTTATGGGGATGGGGCGGAGGAAGGGCCTGGGTAAGTTGCTGTCAGAGAATCCGTGCAGACTCGATGGGCCAAATGACCTCCTTCTGCATTGAAGGGATTCTATGTCACATCCAAATTCTGGTTTTAGACTCAGTAGAAGGAACCTTTGTTATCACAGTCTGAATAGAGACCTCCCGCTATAAGCCTCCAATGCTTTTTTAACCTCTTGGTCCTAGCTGAAGCTCAGAAGCAAAATCTGTCAT
Organism: Mustelus asterias; assembly: GCF_964213995.1. NCBI lineage: Eukaryota > Metazoa > Chordata > Chondrichthyes > Carcharhiniformes > Triakidae > Mustelus > Mustelus asterias. Next base: position 6,466,433 of record NC_135819.1, on the reverse strand, counting down.
TGAATTTTGCATCCTTTCTCATGTCCAAGTTTGTAATGATTTGTTTAGTTTTGTAACTTTACACTGGATTTGCAGTCCATTAATATGTTGATGGGTTGCAGCTATTTGGAATAATATGATTATTACATCAATAAACCACATGATGCTGACCTTTAAGATATGAACAATCTGTCGGGATGGGCATGGAGCCTACTTAACTGCAGGCAGACCAGCAGGGTGATAGATTTCTTCCAAGGTGGCTTTGAGCTCCAACACCTGTTCAGCCTAGAAAGTGAAAAAAAATGCAGCCTGTGTGTGACAAGGGGGTTAACGCATCAGGTTCCGGACATTATTTATTTCTCATTGTTTTGCTCAGATTGTTTCTTCACCTTTCCCAAAGAGTTATGGGCAGGCACCCTCTGAAACTCCACCTGAGTGCTAGAGGGGAGCTGACACCATTGGAAAGTAGATGCAAAATTTTAAGGGTTATTCTTTTTTTTAATTAGACACGGGGAGAACATGCAGACTCCGTGCACACAGTGACCCAAGGCTGGAATTGAACCCGGGTCCCTGGCGCTGTGAAGCAGCAGTGCCAACCACCATGCTGCCCAAAGGGTGTAATTTTCTCAACAAATGACTAAGGCCAGAATTTCCCGGCCATTCACGCCAGCGGGATTCTCTCGTCCCGCTGCAGTGAATGGAGATTTGGCTGAGCGCTAAATTCACTTTTCTCACTCGCTGCGGCGGCAGAGTAAGAACAGCCAGAGAATTCCAGCCTAAGTGGCACGAATCAGATCGTAATCTTTCCACATTTAAAACATTTTTTGGGAGAGGGATGAGTTTTGCACCAGTTCTGAGAGGGGCAGGGACTAAAAATGCTAGCAAGCCTGGCTTCACAGAGATCGGGTACCAATTTTAAAGGGTGCCCTGATCTCAAAGTAAAATTGAGGACTCCCTTCCTTTCCTGCACCAACATCAGGAACCCTTCATGACCGTCCTCCCATGATCCCGCGTTCATGTCCATTAAGAGTGGCTCGGCAGGACCACTACTGACCAAACTGGTCAAGTCCCAAAGCACATAGCTGTAAGACTGGGTCTGTGGCAGGTGCTGAGCAAACCAACAAGAGGGAAAAACATATTTGACCTCATCCCCATGAACCTGCCTGTTGCAGATGCATCTGTCTGTGACAATGTTAATAGAAGCGACCACTGCATTGTCCTATGGAGACGAAGTTCCATCTTCACATTGAGGATACCCTCCGTTATGTTGTGTGGCACTACCACCCCGTGCTAAATGGGATAAATTTCAAACATATCTAGCTATTCAACAGCCATAAGATGCTGGAGGCCATCAGCAGCAGCAGAATTGTACTCAACCACAATTTGTAACCTCATGGCTCAGCACACCTACCATTACTATCAGCTCTGGATCAATCCTGGATCAATGCAGAATGCAGGAGGGCTTGCAATCAGCAGCACCAGACATTCCTAAAAATGAAGTGTCAACCTGGTGAAGCTTCAATGCAGGGATATTTGCATGTTAAACAGTGAAAGCAGCAAGAGACAGACAGAGGTAAGCGATTCCACAACCAAACGGATCAGAACTCAGCTCTGCAATCCTGCCATTACAGCCGTGAATGATGGTGGACATTAAAACAACTCACTGGAGAAAGAGGCTTCACAGATATTCCCATCCTCAATGATGGAAGAGCCCAGCACATCAGTACAAAAAATAAAGCTGACGGCAGAAGTGCCAAGTAGTTGATCCATCTCAGCCTCCTCCAGAGATCTACAGTAACACAGATACCATTCTTCAGCCAATTCATTCACTCCACCTGATATCAAGAAACAGCCGCAGACATTGGATACTTCAAAGATTATGGGCCATGACAATATTCTGGCAATATACTGAAGACTTGTGCCTGAGAACCCCTAGCCAAGCTGTTCCAGTACAGCTGCTATCTACCCAGCAGTGTGGAAAACAGCCAAGGTAGGTCCTGTCTATAAAAAGCAGCACAAATCCACACTAATTACCACCCCATCAGTCTCCTCTCGATCAATAAAGTGATGGAAGGGGTCATCAACAGCACCATCAAGTGGCACTTACCCAGCAATAATCTCACTGACGCTCAGTTCCACCAGGGTCACTCAGCTTCTGACTTCATTACAACCTTGGTTCAAATATGGACAAAAGAGGTGAACTCCAGAGGTGTCACTGCCCTTCGCATTATATTAAGGCTGCATTTTATTGGATATGCCATCAAGCAGCCCGAGCAAAACTGAAGCCAATGGGAATCAGAAGGTAAACTCTCCGCTGGTAGTAGTCCTAACTGGCACATAGGAAAATGGTTGTGGTTGTTGGAAGCCAATCATCTCTGTCCCAGGACATCGCTGCAGGTGTTCCTCAGGGTAGTGTCCTTGGCCCAACCATCTACTCTTGTTTCACCAATGATCTTCCTTCCATCATAAGGCCAGAAATGGGAATAATTACCGATGACGGCACAATGATCAGCACCATTTATGACTCCTCAGATACTGAAGCCGTCCATGTCCAAAAGTAGCAAGTCCAGGGCAATATATAGGCTTGGGCTAACAATTGGCAAGTAACATTCACACCACACAAGTGCCAGGTAATGATTAGCTCCAACAAGGGAGAATCTAACCACTGCTCCTTGACATTCAATAGCATTCCCATCACTGAATCCCCCACTATCAACATCCTAGCGATTACCAGAAGCTTAACTGACTAGCCATGTAAATACTGTGGCTACAAGAGCAAGTCAGAGACTAGGAATCCTGCAGTGAGTAAATCACCCCGTGACTCCCCAAAGCCTGTCCACTATCTACAAGGCAGAAGTCACGAGTGTGAAGGAATACTCTCCCTGCTTGCCTGGGTGAGTGCAGCTCCAATAAGACGCATGAAGCTCAACACCAATCAAGGGCAAAGCAGTGGCTTGATTGCGACCCCTTCCACAAACATTCACTTACTCCACTACAGACGCACAGTAGCAGCAGTGTGTACCATCACGAGATGCACTGCAGGAACCCATCAAGGCTCCTGAGACAGCACTTTCCAAACACATGACTACTCGAAAGACGAGGCAGCAGATACATGGGAACACCATCATCTGGATGTTTCTCTGCAAGCCACTCACCATCCTGACTTGAAGTATTAATGTATTAGTGTCACAAGCAGGCTTACTTTAACACTGTAATGAAGTTACTGTGAAAATCCCCAAGTCGCCACACTCTGGTGCCTGTTCGGGTACACTGAGGGAGAATTTAGCATGGCCAAATCACCTAACCAGCACACCTTTCGGTCTGTGGGAGGAAGCCGGAGCACCCAGAGGAAACCCATGCAGACATGGGGAGAATGTGCAGACTCCACACAGTCAGTGACCCAAGCCAGGAATTGAACCTGGGTCCCTGGCGCTGTGAGGCAGCAGTGCTAACCACTGTGCCACCCTATATATCGCTGTTCCTTCACTGTCTCTAGGCCAAAATAGAACAGCACTGTGAGTGCAACTACACTTTACAGACTGCAGAGTCCCGACAATGCAGAAGGAGGCCATGTGGCCCATCGAGCCTGCGTCGACAACAATCCCCCCCACCCCCATATATTTACTCTGCTAATCCCCCTGACTCTAAGTGGCAATTTAGCATGGCCAATAAACCGAACCTGTGCATCTTTGTTGCTCCCAAGATATTCTTGCTGATTGACATCGAAGTGCCTCACCCAGAGTACATTGTGTCCTGACCAGAATTTATTTAAAGATTGCATTAAATGTTCACACCTATTTTCTTTTATCCTGCTGCATTGCTGAAGGTTGCAATGTTAACCTGCTCTTTTGGTCAGGTGAACGGGAAACCTGTCGGAAGGCATGGGGTCCTATTTAAATAAGTCGCCAAGCTCCGATAATGTTAATTGAACTGTGTTGCAACTTAAACCCAGGGCCTCCATGGTCCCCTGCAAGGCCAACCTGCCAGCAAGCAGATTTGGGACCTTAAAAGGCTCAGAAAGTCAAATAAAGTTAATTTGATTTCGGTTCCTTTGCTGGACTGGTAGAAGGTGTGTTATTCTGTCCACCACCAGGAAACCTTGGGCTTCCTTTGCCGTGGTAATCTCTGCCCCTCAATTCACCATGTTGTCCTCCCAATGCCCCTCCTAAGCACTTGGTGGAAGCCAGTTGCCCTTTCTTCAGATGCCTGGCTTCGACTTCCTGTGGCTCAAAATCCCGTTCCCACCAACTGGTTTGCTGGAGCTTCCCACTGGGTTCGAGTGGGAGACGGACAGGGGGCCACAGAGATGAAATCTTGGAGACCTCAAGCTGCGGACAGCCAATGGTGTGTTGTCCACTACAGCCCTGACCACATGACTCCCATCAGACATTCAAACTGTGGCTTAAATATCTATCCCAGAATTAACAAAACAAATTCACAGATTTTAGTGTCTTACTGCAGAAACAGAGATAACATGTAATTCTCAAAGGAGTTAGCAGTATCTCTTTCAGGTTATGGAGTGTTGTTCTTTATTAGCTGTGAAATGATGCAGGAAGGCGATGTTTGTTAATTTAGCCCAAGGGATTTGACAGCCACCAACAAAACACAGTAAATCACAGTGACTAAGAGTAATTCCAGATTCTTGTTCACACCTCCAGTTTAATTCCATTACAGTGCAACGGAATAATTCAGGACAAGTTTCCTCAAACTGTGAACAGTGCAAATCACTGAAGTGGGTCACAGGCAGTGGTTTTCAGTGATTCACCTGCTGACTCCACCTGGCAAGCTTTCCAACATTTCTCATTCATCTATCCCATTGTCTGCTATAAGAAGATATGGTAGTAGAAGCAAATTCCAGTGGATGCTGGAATAATACCATAACAAATAGGAACGGCAGGCCATTCGGCCCCTTGGGTTTGCACTGCCATTCAATAGGACCAGGGCTGATCTGACATTCCTCATGTCCACTTTCCTGCCCTTTCCCCATAATCCTTGATTCCCTTACTGATCAAAAATCTATCTCAGCCTTAAATATACACAAGGACTCTGCATGCCCCCCCCACCAAAGTGCTCCGTGGCAAGGAGTTCCAAAAACTCACAACCCTCTGAGAGAAGAAATTCCTCCTCATCAAATCATAGAATCTACAATGCAGAAGGAGGCTTTGACCCATCGAGCCTGTACCGATAACAATCCCACCCAAGTCCTATCCCTGTAACCCCACATATTTACCCTCCAAGTTCCCCTGACACTGAAGGGCAATTTACCATGGCCAATCAACCTAACCCACATATCTTTGGAGTATGGGAGGAAACCGGAGCACCTGGAGGATATCCATGCAGACATGGAGAGAACATGCAAACTCCACATAGACTGACCCAAGGCCAAATTTGAACCTGGGGCCCTGGCACTATGGGGAAGCAGTGCTAACCATTTTGCCACCCAGTCTTAAATTGGTGTCCCTTTATTCTGTGTTTATGCCCTCTGGTCCTCGGCCCTCCCATGAGGGGAAACATCCTAGAAATCATAGAAATTATAGAAACTCTACAGTACAGAAAGAGGCCATTCGGCCCATTGAGTCTGCACCGACCACAATCCCACCCAGGCCCTACCCCCATATCCCGACATATTTTACCCACTAATCCCTCTACCTATGCATCTCAGGACACTAACAGGCAATTTTAGCATGGCCAATCAACCTAACCCGCACATCTTTGGACTGTGGGAGGAAACCGGAGCACCCGGAGGAAACCCACGCAGACACGAGGAGAATGTGCAAACTCCACACAGACAGTGACCCAAGCTGGGAATCGAACCCAGGTCCCTGGAGCTGTGAAGCAGCAGTGCTAACCACTGTGCTACCGTGCCGCTCAATCCTCTCAGTATTTGCCCTGTCAAGCCCCTAAAGAATCCCATATGTTTCAATGAGATTACCTCTCATTCTTCTAAATTCCAATGAGCAGAGTCCCAACCTGTTTAACCTTTCCTCATTAGACAATCCGTCCATACCAGGGATCAGTGTAGTGAACCTTCTCTGAACTGCCTCCAATGAAATAATATCTTTCCTTAAATAAGGGATCAAAACTGCTCACAGTGCTCCAGATGTGGTCTCACCAGTACCTTGTACAGCAACAGCAAGACTTCCCGACTCTTACACTCCAACCCCCTTGAAATAAAGGCCAACATTCCATTAGTCTTCCTGATTACCTGCTGTACCTGTGTGCTCGCTTTCTGCGTTTCATGCACAAGTTCCTCCAAGTCCCATTGTGTTGCAGCTTTCTGCAGTTTTTCTCCATTTAAACAATACTCTGTTCTTTTGTTCTCCCTTCCAAAATGAACAACTTTACATTTTCCCACATTGACTCCATTTGCCATCATTTTGCCCACTTATTTAACCTATCAATATCTCTTTGTAAACTGTTTGTATCCCTCTCACAACTTGCCTTTCCACCTGTTTTTATGTTGTCTGCAAATTTGGCTGCAATACATTCGCTTCCTTCCTCCAAGTCAGTAATATATATTGTAAACAGATGCAGTCCCAGCACTGATCCCTGTGGAACTCCACTGGTTACAGGTCACCAACCTGAAGAATAACCCCTTATCCCCACTCGCTGTTTCCTGCCCAACAGCCAATTCTCTATCCATGACAATATACTACGTCCATGCACTCTTATGACTTAACCTTTTGTGAGGTACCTTGTCGAACACCTTCTGGAAGTCCAAATATAACACATCACTGGGTTCCCTCTATCCACTCTGGTTGAGACTTCCCCGAAAAACTCTAATAAATTAGTCAGACATGATGAAGCCATGCTGCTTGATTAGATTCTGAATTTCCAAATGTGCTGCTATTATTTCCTTAATAATTAATTCCAACATTTTTCCAACAATAGATGTTGGGCTAATTGGCCGATAATTACCTGTTTTTTGCTCCCTCCCTTTTCGAATAGGGGTATCACATTGGCAATTTTCCAATCCTCTGGTATTTCTCCAGAATCCTTGGATTTTTGGAAAATTACAATCAATGTATCCACTCTGTATCTACTTCTTTTAGGATCCTAGGATGCAAGCCATCAGGGCCAGGGGACTTATCTGCCTTTAGCCCCGTTAGTTTGTCTAATACTAGTTCTCTGGAACATAGAACATGGAATTCCTATGTGCAGAAGGAAGCCATTTGGTCCATCGAGCCTGCATCGACAACATTTCCACCCAGGCCCTATCCCCATAACCCCAACATATTTACCCTGCTAATCCCCCTAACACGAAGAGATAATTTAGCATGGCCAGTCAACATACCTTGCACATCTTTGGAGTGTGGGAGGAAACCAGAGCACCCGGAGGAAACCCACGCAGGCACAGGGAAAATGTGCAAACTCCACACAGACAGTGACCCAAGACTGGAATTGAACCCGGGTCCCTGGCATGTGAGGCAGCAGCGCTAACCACTGTGCCACTTCTCTAGTGATGGTGATAGTAGTTAATTCCTCCCCTGTATTCTTTAGTATTAATGGGATGTTCCAAGTATCTTCTGCCATAAAGATTGATGCAAAATATCTGTTTAACTCCTCTGCCATTTCCTTGTTCCCCATCTCCCCAGAATAATTTTCTCAAGGGTCTATGTTCACTTTGACTTCTTTCTTCTTATTTATTTACTTAAAGAAGCTCTTATTGTCAGTTTTTATATTCCTCGCCACTTTTCCCTCCTAGTTTATTTTCTCTCTATTTTTTTTAGTCCTCCTTCGCTGGATTCTGAATTTATCGGGGTTTTTGGGGCTATCTCTGACTTTGCCTCCTTTATGCTTTTTCTTTCAACTTAATACTCTCCTTAACTTCCTTGGTTAGCTATGGTTGGTTTAACCCTCTCTTAGAATCTTTCCTCCTTACTGGGATATATTTGAGAGTCATGAATTACCTCCTTAAATGTCTGCCACTGCTTGCTCACTATCTTTCCTAATAACCTAGTCACCCAGTCCACTTTAGCTAACTTTATCCTCATTTCACTGTAATTCCCTTTATTTAAGTTAAACACAGTTGTTTCCGACCCAAGTTTCTCACTCTCAAACCTTTCACTCTGAGGTCACTTATTAAACCTGCCACATTACCCATTACCAGATCCAAGATAGCCTGTTCCCTGGTTGGCTCCATGACATATTGCTCCAGGAAACTGTACCCTAGTGCACTCTATGAATTTGCTGTCATAGCTATCCTTTCCAGCTTGATTAACCCAATCAACATGAAGATTAAAGTCAACCATAATTATTCTATTCTTTTTATATGCCCTGATTATTTGCTGATTTATACTCTTTCCTACAGTGGGGATATCCTACCAATGTCTTCTCTCCCTGAAACAAGAACAGAAAATAGCTGGAAAAACTTGGCAAGTCTGGCAGCGTGGACAGAGAAAATATAGTTAATGTTTTGAGTCTGTCTGACTGGGTGATCATGATGTGGAGATGCCGGCGTTGGACTGGGGTAAGCACAGTAAGAAGTCTCACAACACCAGGTTAAAGTCCAACAGGTTTATTTGGTAGCAAATACCATAGGCTTTCGGAGCACAGCTCCTTCGCCAGATGGAGTGGATATCTGTTCTCAAACAGTGCAAACAGACACAGAAATCAAATTACAGAATATTGATTAGAATGCAAATCTCTACAGCCAGCCAGGTCTTAAATGTACAGACAATGTGGGTGGAGGGAGCATTCAACACAGGTTAAAGAGATGTGTATTGTCTCCAGACAGAACAGCTAGTGAAATTCTGCAAGTCCAGGAGGCAAACTGTGGGGGTTACTGATAATGTGACATAAATCCAACATCCCGGTTTAGGCTGTCCTCATGTGTGCGGAACTTGGCTATCAGTTTCTGCTCAGCGACTCTGCGCTGTCGTGTGTCGTGAAGGCCGCCTTGGAGAACGCTTACCTGAAGATCCAAGGCTGAATGCCCGTGACTGCTGAAGTGACTGGGTGATGGCAGAATTCTTCCCTAAAATTCATTGGTGAACTGGGGCTATGTTCTGATGCTAGGTCATAACCTGAAATGTCAGAATGCTTTTGAGAAAATTTCTTAGAGCAGCATGGTCTGGAATGAACCAGAAAGTTGATCATATTATAGACTTCATATTGAGTAATGTAACAGGATTAATTCATGACCCATTTCTTCCCATTTACTTTTTCAGTCCCGAACGACAACTTTTCCCAATGTTTCAACATCAGACCCAATTAAAAAATAGATACATTATTTTGTACCAATATTTCCCATATATATACAATTAATCAGACAATCCCTAAGGTGAACATCTATTTCTTTTGGGTTGTACTCAACATTGTAGAATTTGGCTACTCGAGACCTTTGAAGCATTATCAAGGACCTCACGCACCCCAGACATACTCTCTTCCACCTTCTTCCGTTGGGGAAAAGATACAAAACTCTGAGGACACATACCAACCGGCTCAAAGAGCAGCTTCTTCCCTGCTGCCATCGAACTTTTGAATGGACCTACCTCATATTAAGTTGATCTTTCGCTACACCCTAGCTATGACTGTAACACTACATTCTGCACTCTCTCCTTTCCTTCTCTATGTACAGTGTGCTTTGTTTGTATGGTGCGCGAGAAACAATACTTTTCATTGTGTACTAATACATGTGACAATGATAAATCAAACCCAATCAAGTGTTCATTTTTCCTTCTGCTGGTCTTCATGTGAAACTATTTCAGTGTCAGTTTCCATCAGTATCATCGATTCTTCAGAAATAGCATCGGAATTTGTCCTTGTGGTTAGTCTCTGTTCAGATGTATCACTATTTAACCTTATTGACATAAATATTTCAGGTGAAGCTTCAGTGATTTCATTTCCTGAGGCTATATGAGGCTACTTGAGTCAGTATGACGATGTCAAACTCTCTCATCATCCACCCGTATGGTGTAAGATATTGGACCTGTTTTTGCTAAGATAACAGCAGGCACCTATTTTTTCAGTGGTAATGTAGCTTTTTGTTAGTACTTGTTCCCCCTGAGTAAATACCCTTTTATTAGAGTTTTGCTCTCTCCTAGCAATCTTTGCCTTTTGTTGTTGTTTGAGAATTTCTGAAGTATTAGATGGTATCTAAAGGTTCGTTCTAAGTTTCCTTTTTAAAAAGGGCTGATGAATTCTGCGTCATTGCGTGTGCAGTGTTCCTGTAGGATAGCAAGCATTTACTTACTTGCCCTGACAATGTCTCTTGGTCCTTTGATGTCTTTAGTGAATGTTTTAGTGGCTGTACAAAGCATTCGGCCAATCCATTTGTGGCTGGATGGTAGGGAGCTGACTTGATGTCTTGGATACCATTTCCTTTCAAGTAGGCTTCAAAATCCTTTGAAGTAAACTATATCCTATTCTCGCTTACTATTTGCTCAGGTCTTCCAAATATTTCATCTCAAAGTTTGCAGATGACACCAAGTTGTGTGGGAGGGTGAACTGTGACGAGGATGCAGAGATCCTTCAGCATGATCTAGACAGTTTGGGTGAGTGGACAAATCAGTGGCAGATGCAATATAATTTGGATAAATGTGAGGTTATTCACTTTGGAAGCAAAAATAGGAAGGCAGATTACTACCTGAATGGCTGTAAATTGGGAGAGGGGAGTGTGTAGCCTGACCTAGGTGTCCTTGTGCACCAGTCACTGAAGGTAAGCATGCAGGTGCAACAGGCGGTAAAGAAGGCAAATGGTATGGTTGACCTTCATTGCGAGAGGTTTCGAGTACAGGAGCAGGGTTGTTGGCCCTTTACCTGGTAATGTACAACTGTGAATTTCAGGTGAGAACTGGATCAGGCTCTGCTATAATGACCCTGATTAACAATTACTCATCTGGTCCACATGAACTACTGGAGCTACAACTCTTCAAGCTATGCGCAGCAGCTATGGGCAGCAAAGAGTGGGATAAAAAGGCTCATCAACAAATATAGCTGCTGAACATAAAATGTCGCCACATTATTGTGTTTGTTAGTCGCTAGTTCAGAAATTTTCAGAATTAATTTTCATTTCTTTATTCCTTGATTCTCTTGACAATAAAACTAACCAATACCAGGAGTACTGATTTTTCAGATTGACTGATTTTTCTACCCTAGGTTAGATGCAGCATTACCATTTGAAGGGGAATTAAGCAAGAGTTGGCGATAGGTTGAAAACACTGTAGAACACTTCCAGCCCACACTCTCTTCAAGAATGGCTTCCTGCTGGGAGTGGAGGTTTGCCGAATCCTCCGTCATCACAAGAATCACTAACTGAATGGGTTAAACTGAGGTCAGGTAAGAGCAGTTTCTCTGTACATTTCACAGCTTCAGGAGTTCTCTATCCTGCTATTTTAAGAGGTGTTACCTGAACAATTTTAAATACATTAACATCCTCATTAAATCAATAAAATATTTGTATAAACAAGTTAAGCCTGCACATTCTAATGTTCATATATTCTAATTTCAAGGCTGTAGAAATTAAAATATTCATCCACCAGTTTTATTTAAATCATTTATCTTTTGCTATTTGAACCTTCCAGTCTTGTCCTTTCGGAATTGTTTTTGGTTACTACAGCAAGTTTTTTCAATAAGATATTGAATCGAGTGATAATAAATCCAAAGCTGTCCTGAAGAAATGTGAATTGATGCCTCCTGCTACGCGCAGAGGACTAAAGAGCTGCAGCCTCATTCCTGTTTACTAGCCGTCTCTTCTGAAAGTGCTGACTCGTGTTGAGAAACACAAAGACAGGCACCAGTGGTTTTCAAACCTTTCAATGGAGGGATCCCAAAGAGTGACACGTTCCCAGGGACCTCCTCTAAATACGGACACAATCCCAAAGACTCCCTTCAAATACTGACACATTCCAAGTCCTTATTCAGAAAAGACACAAAGAATATCAGTGCTTTCATTGGGGAGGATGGGCTTGGTTAATACACAACAGTAAAATCATCAACAAATGTAGGAAAATTCATAAATCTGATGATAAATTGACAAGATGTGATATACTGAAGTCCTATTTATGGAAGCATTTTAAGAAGAATTCACCCTGCCTGTGACTATTGACAGGCTATTCACCCATCTATGTCCTCACCTAGCAATCATACATGCACTTTCTTCAGGTTTCTTAAATACAAATTAGAAGGAGTAACTGGGTGCTCCGGTTTCCTCCCACAGTCCCAAACATGTGCTGGTTAAGTGCATTGGCCGTGCTAAATTCTCCCTCAATGTACCCGAACAGGCATCAGAGTGTGGCAACTAGGGGATTTTCAAAGTGACTTCATTGCAGTGTTAATGTAAGCCAACTTGTGACACGAATAGATAAACTTTAACCACTGTGCCAAGCATGGGTGGGATTGAAACCCGGGTTCCCAGAGCATTATGCTGGGTCTCTGGATTACAAATCAAATGACAGTCCCACTAAGCTGCTGTCTTCCCTGGCTGAGATAAAACATTGGATCTTCTGATCTGCGAGGCTCAATTATTCACTTGTTTTGTTAAATTTCATTACAGGAGCAGAGCCTTGCTTCTGTTGCCAAGTTAACATGGTGCACAATTAAGACAAGATATTAAGCAACCGCCACAAGTACATATCCGTAATGGTACAACTTTGAAAAACCAAATCTAATCAGGCAGATAGTTGCAATATATTTTGTCTAAGTGAAAGGCAATCACTTAACCGAATGGATTCTTGGCATGAAAACACAGATGCAGACAATTCAAAGACCTCTCTCTCAGACTAAGGGATCTCGCTTGTTAGAGAGAGATTTGCAAATGGCTGCAGCTGCAGCATTAAAACCCGCTGATCATCACAGCTCACAATCTCAATGCAGACATTCAGGAACTAAAAATGATGGGGCATGGGTGCCAGCTCAGGAAACATACATAGAAAATAGGAGCAGTAGGTCATTCGGCCCTTTGAGCCTGCTCCGCCATTCATTTTGATCATGGCTGCTCATCAATTCCAATACCTTGAATCCCCCCTTCCCCCTTGATCCCTTTAGCCCAAGAGCAATAATTAATTTCCTCTTGAAATTACACATTGTTTTGGCCTCAACAACATTCTGTGGTAGTGAATTCCACACATTCACCACCCTCTCGGTGAAAAAATTTCTCCTCACCTCAGTCCTAAAAGGTCTATACCTTATCCTTAAACTATGACCCCTAGTTCTGGACTCCCCCACCATCAGGAACATTCTTTCTGAATCTACGCTGTCTAATTTTGTTAAGATTTTATAAGTTTCTATGAGATCCCCCTCACTCACTTAGTCCTAACTGACTTAGTCTCTCTTCATATGACAGTCCTGCCATCCCAGCATTCAGCCTGGTAAACCTTCGCTGTACTCCCTCTATAGCAAGGACATCCTTCCTCAGATAAGGACACCAAAATTGCACACAATACTCCAAGTGTGGCCTCACCAATGCCCTATACAATTGCAGCAAAACATCCCTATCCCTCTACCCAAATCCTCTGGCTATGAAGGCCAACATACCATTTGCCTTCTTTACTGCCTGCTATACCTGCGTGCTTACTTTCAGCGACTGACGCTCGAAGACACCAAGGTCTCGCTGAGTCTCCACCTCTCTCAATTTACACCCATTCAAGTAATAATCTGCCTTCCTATTTTTGCTACTGAAGTGGACAACCTCACATTAATTTACATTATACTGCATCGGCCATGTACATGCCCACACACACAGCCTGTCCAAATCATCTCTGCATCCTCCTCACAGCTCATTCTCCCACCCAACTTTGTATCATCTGCAAATTTGGAGATAATTAGTTCCCTTGTCCAAATCATTAATATATAATGTGAACAGTTGGGGGCCTGGCACAGATCCCTGTGGAACCCCACTAGTCACTGCCTGCCAACTGGAAAAAGATCCATTTATTCCAACTCTTTGCTTCCTATCTGCTAACCAGATTTATATCCATTTCAAGACACTACCCGCAATCCCATGTGCTTTAACTTGACATACTAATCTTCCTTGTGAGACCTTGTCAAAAGCCTTCTGAAAGTCTAAATAAACACATCCACTGGTTCTCTCTGGTCAACTCTACTAGTTACATCTTCAAAGAATTCCAGTAGATTTATCAAGCATGATTTCTCTTTTGTAAATCCATGTCTGATGATACCACTGTTGTGCTATGAAATCCTTGAAATGGACTCTCGCAACTTCCCTACTACCGAAGTTAGGTTTAACCTGCAGAAACATACTGTAGGCAGGCAGGGAATGAAACCCAGAGACGCAGAGGACATCATTATGCTGAAAACCTCAGGTGATGGGAGGTGGGTTGTGTGATGAAACTGAAATACATATTATAATCTGGAGGTCCAGAACTTGGGTCTGCTAAGCATGTGCTAGCCAGAACTTGGCTGTACCTGTGCAGTTCGGATCTTTTACCGACTGGAATTAGCCCTGAGCAGAAGCAAAGAAATGAAATGGCGTGAAACTACAGGTCCAGGTACCTGAACCAGCGTGCTATAACCGAGGAAGGTGCCCAAAGTTGCAGGACACAAGGAGGGAGACAGGGGGCGCTCCCAGAAGTCAGTCCCAGACAGAGACAAAGCTAGGGTCACAAAGAGATCCCACAGAAGGTCCCAGGCAGGGACAAAGATAGGGATCAGAGAGCAGTCCCAGAGTCAAGTTGAAAGAAAGGAGCGGGGTTCTCTTCTCCACAGCTGTGCACTCAGTCCCAACACACTTGAACTCTGAGCCTTCCTAGCAAAATGGAGTACTGCAGTGATGTAAAAGCCTGCCAGCTATCCGGGGCGTGGAAAGTAAAGTGACCAGGCTGGTTCAAAAGTTTCATAACTGACAGACAGGGATGAAGATGTTGATCACGGGGCTGCCTGAAATCACCATGCCAGGGGTGATCTTTAGGTCTGCCAGGGCTAGAAGGGGCAGTCTAGCCACGAGACCCCCATCCCAGGGGAGAGTGGTGATGCCAACCCCTTGGCTCCAGCCCGGGCTCACACAACCCTTGGGGAGACCTTCCCTTTGCAGCCTGCCAGCAACAGAGGTGCAAATGGCCCCTCAACAAATCTTTTTCAACACCCCTAGGGCCCAAGACACCAGGCCAGGGTATCAGTACCAAAGTGCAGTGCACCACTTGCATCGCCACTTGATCTGAAGGCAATCCTGAGAGGAGAGGGGTGTCTGATAGGAGAGGATTGACGGGGGTCTGAGCGGGAGGGGGTACTTGAGGGGAGAGATGTGCGGAGGGATTTCTGAGAGGAGGGGGGACAGAATGGCGGGGCTGAGGGGAGGTTGGGTCACCCTCATGCCTGTGTGGTATGGGGTTGTAACCCATTATATGAGTGGTGAGGGGGAGGATACCCCCCTTTGCTGAGGGGTTGGTGGTGCTCCCCTGGTCAGCGGGGGGGGGTCACCATTTCATTTTTTGGGGGAGGGGGCTGTCGACCACCACGAAGATCAAGGTGCCTTTTAAAGGGTGCCCCGAGCTCTGAACAGCGGGCTGGCCAGCAGGTTTTCCGGGATAGGTGCATTACACCTGACAGACAATGCCAGTGCAAAATCCTCTTGTTTTACCGCTGGCATGGGCACTTAGCCTCAAAATGACAGAATTCCATCCCATATGCTTCTTTTATATTTTTCCTGCCAAAATAGACAATTGCACATTTGCCCACATTATACTCCATTAGCCAGATCTTTGCCCACTCATGTAACTTATATCTAACTTTCTGTAGCCTCCTTATGTTCACTTCACAACTTACTTTCCTACCTACCTTTGTGTTATCAGAAAATGTGACAACCATCCCGTCAGGGCAATCAGTTAGATCATTTGCAAATCGTTGAGTTCCCAACACTGATTCCTGTGACTCACAACTCGTTACACCTTGCCAAACTGGAAAAGGCTCACTAATGCTTACTCTATGCTTCCTGTTAGCTAGCCAATCTTCTATCCATGCCAATATGTTACCCCCTACACCACGAGCTTTTATTTTCTGCAATAACCTTTGATATGGCACTTTGTCAAATGCCTCCTGGAAATTTAAGTAAAGCAAACCCACCAGTTCCCTATATCCACAGAACACTTTACTTCCTCAAAGAACTCTAATAAGCTGGTTAAACGTGATTTCCCTTTCACAAAACCATGTTGACTCTGCCTGATTACCTTGAGCTTATCCAATTGCAATGATACATCTTCTTTAATAACAGCTACTAACATTTTCCCTCCGACAGATGTTAAGTTAACTGGCTTGAAGTTTCCCACTTTCTCCCTCGCTTCCTTTCTGAATAATGGAGGTTGGAATTTTCCGCTCCCATTCTTTTTGTGGGGCGGGGGGGGGGGCGGAGGGTTTGGTGATCATAGAATCCCTACAGTACAGAAGGAGGCCATTTGGTCCATCGAGTCTGCGCCGACTCTTTGACAGAGCATCCCACCCAGGCCCTAATCCCATAACCCCACATATTTATCCCACTAACCCCCCTAACCAGCACATCTTGGGACACTAAGGGCCAATTTAGCATGGCCAATCCACCTAACCTGCACATCTTTGGACTGGGAGGAAACTGGGAGCGCCCGGTGGAAACACATGCAGACACTGGGAGAATGTGCAAACTCCACCCGAGGCTGGAATCGAACCTGGATCCCTGGTGCTGTGAGGGAGAAAATTAAAACCAATGCATCACTAGACTCTTCTTTTAAGACCCTAGAATGAAGTCCGTCAAGACCTGGGCTTTTGTCAGCCCACAGCTCCAACAATTGCCTCAGTACCACTTCTCGAGTGAAAGTAATTTTCCTGAGTTCCATATCCTGGTTTATAGCTGCTTCTGAGATGTTACTTCTATCCTCTACAGTGAAGACTGATACAAAATATCTGCTCAATTCTTCTGCCATCTCTGTGTTTTCCATTTTCCATTCTCCAGATTCACTTTCTATTGGACCAACGATGAGTCTTTTCTTTTTTAAATATTTATAAAAACTCTCAGATGCTCCTCTCTCCCTCAAATGGAATGTGGAATTCAGTCTTATTATCGAGAGTTCAGAACACCAGAACAGAAGAGTCCATCAGCTCTCTTGGGGTGGCATGGTAGCACAATGGTGAGCACTGCTGCCTCATCGCGCCAGGGATATAGGTTCAATTCCAGCCTCAGGTGATTGTCTGTGTGGAGTTTGCACATTCTCCCCGTGTCCACGTGGGTTTTCTCCAGGTGCCCCGGTTTCCTCCTATACTCCAAAGATGTGTGGGTTTGGTTGATTGGCCATGGTAAATCGCCCCTTCGTATCAGGGGGATTGATAGGATAAATACGTGCGATTACAGGGTTAGGGCATGGGTGGGATGCCTGTCGGTGCATTCTGGATGGGCTGAATAGCCTCCTCCTGTACTGTAGGGATTCTATGATTCTCTGGGGAAGAGTTATTGGTAGCAGAATGGAAGGGTACGAAAACCTCTAAATTAGGTAAAAATCCAATTTATCAAAGCTATAAGACTAGATTGCTCAGCTGGAAATGGTTCATGATTACCGTCGAAGAGAGGGGAGGAAATGACATAAAGAAGGACAATGGAAGGAATAAAATAATAGAGAATCCCAGTTTTAACACTAACACAGCTGGACCAACCATTAATTGAAATTGAGAAAGAAACCGCTTTCACAATGCACTGAGTGCAAATTTTCAAGTGCAAACTGAAATCAAGAATCTGATTTTAACAACACAAGTTCACCTTTGCCATTTGCTCCTGCACCTCAATTTCTGAAGGAATTAGTTAGTTTGAGTGTTAAAATTTTTTGATGAATTTTCATGACCACAAATCACAACTCAAACTCTGATTCTAACACTAGCCCTGGTAGGTCCAGAACTTGGTGAAAGGAGGCAACTTTTGTCAAAAACTATGCAAACTGTAACTGTTGAAAAAAGGAACCAAATACCATACCTTGCTGTTCTCCAAAGAATGTCACAGGGCCTTAGCAAAAGAATCCACTCAGCAGTCCTGCTGCAGGGCACATGCTGCAGCAGTCTCCCAACAATGGATGGAAGAAAGCATCCTTCAAATCTGCTGACAAAGGACATTGCAAAGGGGATCACACAAAAGTCAAAGAAATGAATGAAGAACAGGATTTATAAGTACAAATAAACAACTATGAAATAAAAGCAGAGTGAACAAATGTTTGAAACACTGCCAACAGTTTCATTTTTCAAGTGGATTGTTCATGTTACTGGGTTCAAGCCTTTAGTGACTAAATCCTTTTTTTTACTGACATAAGCCTGTTTGGCTGAAAGCAAATGTTACTGAATAAAATGAAGGATAAAGGTTTTCAAAACAATTTGGGAGAAATTTTGGGGCAAATACGTAGGGGTTGAACTTTCTGTTCTAGAGATTAAAGGCGGAATTTTCCAAATATTTTTTCAAAGTGTGGGAATGGAGTCTGGGCATGGAGGGATACAAACAATTGGTCTAGTTGGACCAATGAGCGGCACAGGCTTGGAGAGCCAAGGGCCTGTTTCCTGTGCTGTACTGTTCTTTGTTCTTTGGTCTTTGTGTTGTCCTGGTCTGAAAAAGTGGAGGGCAGCCCACTGGCTGCCTTGTCAGTTTTTCCCACCATACTTTTAATTTAAACTCTTAAAAAAAATGGAAGGTGTAGGTTCCACAACATCATGAATGTGGGGCGGGCTTGTTTCTGAAAAACAGAAGGGTGGGGCGAGGGGGGGATTGTGTGTGTGTGGGGTGGGGGGGGGCTCCTAACTTAGCTACATTATTCAAGCTATTGCATAATTTACTATGTGTGAAACAGTCATGGCACTGGCCAACAGAATGTAAGAAAGCATATGGGGATGTCAAAGATGTTCGCAGAAGCTTGAAGCGTTGGATCATTTTAATTCGAAGCTACCATTATCGTTTCCTTGTGACGCTTCACCTTATTATGCCTTTGGGAAAATCATAGAATCCCTACAGTGCAGAAGGAAGCTAGTCGGTCCACGGAGGCTGCAATAATAACAATTTCACCCAGGCCCTATCCCCACAACCCCACGCATCTACGTTGCCAGTTCCCCTGACAGAAATGGGCAATTAGCATGGCCAATCAACCCAACCCGCACATCTTTGGGGTGTGGTAATAAACTGGAGCTGCCGGAGGAAACCTAGGTACACACGGGGAGAATGCGCAAACTCCACACAGACAGAGATGTGAGGCTGGAATGGAATTCAACCTGGATCCCTGGCGCTTTGCGGCAGCGGTGCTAACCACTGGGCCGCCCCACAAAGAACAACCAGTAGATTTTGCTACGCGTACTCTGACTTGTGCTGAATCTAACTATACTCAGCTAGAAAAAGAAGCACTGAGTATAATTTTTGGTGTACCTAGGTTTCATCATTATTGATATTTCATCATTTCATATAACTGACTAATCATCGACCCTTTACTATTTTTGGGCAGTATAAAAGAATATCATTGTTAGCTGATTGTAAAGATGGTCACTGACCGCAAATGTGAGGTAATGCATTTTAGAGGGTCCAATAAAAATAGGAAATATACAGTAAATGGCAGAACCCTTAAGAGTATTGATAGGCAGGGGGATCTGAGTGTACAGGTACACAAGTCACTGAAAGTGGTAATGCAGGTAGAGAAGGTAGTCAAGAAGGCATATGGCATGCTAGCCTTCATCAGCCGGGGCACTGAGTTTAAAAATTGGCAGGTTCAAGTTGCCCCTTCACCTGATGAAGGGGCAACGCTCCGAAAGCTTGTGCTACCAAATAAACCTGTTGGACTTTAACCTGGTGTTGTGAGACTACTTACTGTGCCTACCCCAGTCCAACGCCGGCAACTCCACATCATGACCTCCCCTGTAGCCAATGAGGATATAAAGATTTCTCTCAAGGCCCCAGCAATTTCCTCCCTTGCTTCTCTCAGTATTCTGGGGTATATCCCATCAGGCCCCAGGGACTTGTCTACCTTAATGTTTCTCAAGAACCACAATACCTCCTTTTTGATCTCAACATGACTCAAACTATCTACAAACCCTTTCCCAGACTCATCATCCACCAAGTCCTTTTCTTAGGTGAATACTGATGGAAAGTACTCATTTAATACCTCACCCATTTCCTCTGGCTCCACACATAGATTCCCTCCCCTGTCCTTGAGTGGGCCAACCCTCTTCCTGGCTACCCTCTCGCTCTTTACATATATATAAACTTCCTTAAGTACTCTGGGATGAAGATTATCAAGACCTGGAGATTTATCCAACTTCAATCCCATCAATTTCCCCAAAACCATTTCTCTACTAATGCGGATTTCCTTCAGCTCCTCACGAAAACATGTTTCTCTCAGCACTTCTGGTACATTATTCATGTCTTCCTTTTGAACACTGAGGCAAAGTATAAATTTAATTCCTCGGCCATTTCTTCATTTCCCGTTATTAATTCTCCTGTTTCTGACTGTAAGGGCCTACATTTGTTTTTGTCAATCTTTTTCTCTTTACATATCTCTTGAAACTTTTACAATCAGTTTTTATGTTACCCGCTAGCCTACTTTCATACTCTATTTTCCCGTTCTTAATCAATCGCTTGGTCCTCCTTTGCTCAATTTTAAACTGCTCCCAATCCTCAGGTCTATTACTTTTTCTTGCTAAGTTGTAGCTTCTTCCTTGAATCTGATACTATCTCTAATTTCCCTTGTAAGCCATGGTTTGGCCTCAATTCCCTTACCACTCTTGCACCAAACTGGAATAAACAACTTCTGGAGTTCACCTATTCATAGAGTCATAGAGGTTTACAGCATGGAAACAGGCCCTTCGGCCCAACCTGTCCATGCCGCCCTTTTTTAAAAAAAACCCCTAAGCTAATCCCAATTGCCCACATTTGGCCCATATCCCTCTATACCCATTGTACCCACGTAACTATCTAGATGCTTTTTAAAAGATAAAATTGTACCCGCCTCTACTACTACCTCTGGCACCTTGTTCCAGACACTCACCACCCTCTGTGTGAAACAATTGCCCCTCTGGACACTTTTGTATCTCTCCCCTCTCACCTTAAACCTATGCCCTCTAGTTTTAGACTCTCCTACCTTTGGGAAAAGATATTGACTATCTACCTTATCTATGCCCTTCATTATTTTATAGACCTCTATAAGGTCACCCCTCAGCCTCCTACGCTCCAGAGAAAAAAGTCCCAGTCTATCCAGCCTCTCCTTATAACTCAAACCATCAAGTCCCGGTAGCATCCCAGTAAATCTTTTCTGCACTCTTTCTAGTTTAATAATATCCTTTCTATAATAGGGTGACCAGAACTGCACACAGTATTCCAAGTGTGACCTTACCAATGTCTTGTACAACTTCAACAAGATATCCCAACTCCTGTATTCAATGTTCTGACCGATAAAACCAAGCATGCTGAATGCCTTTTTCACCACTCTGTCCACCTGTGACTTCACTTTCAAGGAGCTATGAACATGTACCCCTAGATCTCTTTGTTCTGTAACTCTCCCCAACGCCCTATCATTAACTGAGTAAGTCCTGCCCTGGTTCAATCTACCAGAATGCATTACCTCGCATTTGTCTAAATTGAACTCCATCTGCCATTCGTCAGCCCACTGGCCCAATTGATCACGATCCCGTTGCATGCCTGCCATTGCCTGTCCATTGTCTTTTCTTTCAGTAATGTTTCCCAGTCCATCATGGCCAATTCAAGCCTCATTCCATCAAAGTTACCTTTATTGAGATTCAGGACTCTGGTCTCAGAATCAACTACATCACTATCCAGCTTGACAAATAATTCTGCCATATTACGGTCATCTCACTGTTAAGAGGTGTACCCCTTATCCTTAGCCTATGAACCCTGGTTCTAGACTCCCCCACTATCAGGAACATCCTTACTGCTTCTACCCTGTGTAGTCCACAAACTCAAATGCCTTAAATTAATTCCAAACCTGTTACAAAAATATGTTACCTAGAATACTAATTTGCAATGTCACCTGCTGGATATATATATGCATTTTTTTTTAGAAGGAACAGTTTGTGCTTAATGAAGGACATTGGCCTAAAGCAGCTACGAAGCCCTATTTGTGAAGGTCACAAGCCACTCTATGCTTCACAGAGTGGATGGAACTTACAGAGATCATTGGTGGAATTTTTCGATTCTTTTTCAAAGTGTTGTCACTGTCAGAAAAGCGGAGGGCAGCCCAGCAGCTGCCTTGCCAGATTTTCACGCCATACTATCAAACACTTGGATTAAAAAAAGTTAAGAGGCAGTCCCACAAAATCATGCTGGTGGGGCAGGGGTCAGCAACCTCGGCTTCTGACAGAGAAAAGGGCACCCCGAACTAAAACTGATAAATAAAGGAACCCTCCCACAGACACGGACCAACCCCACCCCCCACTCTGAGGAATACGCCTCATGGATATGGGATCTTACCCTTTCCTGGGGAACCCACTCCCTCACCCAGAACCTGGGGGCAATGTCAGGGGGTAGACATGACCCTATACTCCTGGGGGCTGTATCCATCTGTGCATCCTCGGTGGGTTCTGTTCGCTATTTCCCTGTTTATAAAAATGGTTATAAACCATGGTTATAAATCACACCAGCGAGGGAGAGGGGATTTTCACATGTGGGGGGGATGATACGGCTGGGAGGCCTGCTAAGTAGATGTAAACTTTTGCTAATTGGTTTTCTGACCTTTCATGATAGGAACTCATTACATCATTGGCAGGGTGAGAGGGCAATCTCAAAGGGAAATCCTGCTGGTGTATAAGTCTTTTGGGGTCTCCTGCTGGATTCTCTGCCCCACCGCCATTCTGCCAGCCATAAATGGGTGGGGTTCTGACAAGAGGAAATATCCTCTCCACATCCACTCTGTCAATGCCACTCAGGATCTTAAAGGTTTCGCTCAAGTCACTTCTTCCTCTTCTAAACTTTATTGGATACAAACTAACCTCTCCAAACGTTCCTCAT
Source organism: Mustelus asterias (assembly GCF_964213995.1). NCBI lineage: Eukaryota > Metazoa > Chordata > Chondrichthyes > Carcharhiniformes > Triakidae > Mustelus > Mustelus asterias. Next base: position 6,443,554 of record NC_135819.1, on the reverse strand, counting down.
ACGAAAACCTGCCCATTCCTGGTATTCGTATAAAAACCTTCTCTGTACTACTTCGAACACATTTATGTCTCTCCTTAAATAAGGAGATGCATACTGTACACAATATTCCAGATGTGGTCTCACCAATGCCCAGTACAACTGAAGTATAATCTCCCTACCTTTGTAATCAATTTACCTCACAATAAACAAAGTTCTATGAGCTTACCTAATTACTTGCTGCACCTGTATATTCGCCTTTTGTGATTCATGCACTAGGACACCCAGATTCCTCTGCCCTTCAGAAAATCATAGAATCATAGAAACCCTACAGTGCAGAAAGAGGCCACTGTGCTACTGTGCTGCCCAAAAGCTCTGAAATCTCTCAACATTTAGACAATAAGCTTTTTTAAATGGATCATTTCACATTTGTCCACATTATTCTCTATTTGCCAGATTTTTGCCCACTCACTTAACCTATCTATATCCATTTGTAGCCTCCTGACATCTTCTTCACAATTTAGTTATAAATCTATGTATCATCAGCAAATTTAGCAAACATATCTTGAGTCTCATTATCCAAGTCATCTTTATAAATTCTTAGAAGTTGAGACTCCAGCACTGAACTCTGTGGCAAATGACATCCTGCCAATCAGAAAATGACCCACTTTGTCAACTCTCTGCTTTCTGTTAGCTAGCCAATCTTCAATCCATGCCAGTAACTCCCTACACCATGAACTTTTATAACCTTTGATGTCGCACCTTATCAAATGCCTTTTGGAAATCCAAGTACAATACATCCACTGGTTCCCCTTTATCCACAGCATGTGATTCCTTCAAAGCACTCCAATAAATTGGTTAAAAACCATTTCCCTTTCACAAAACCATGTTGACTGCCTGTCATGTGACCAGCTCCAGAGTGTAAAATATACTGGAGTTGAACTAATAGACAGAGGTTACCATAGGGACAGTAGTGGCTCTCTCTCTCCCTCTCTGAAACATCTCTCAATGAAGCTGAGTCCTATTTGTGGACCTCATTGAAGACCTCATTGCTGCAAACTGAGAGGCTTAAAGGTGGATTCCAATTCAACATCGTTGTCTTCAAGAAAAAAAGAGAATCAACCAGCCATGTCTGCAGAGTGACTGCTTCAGTGAGAAACCCTAGTACTTGCAACCACCATGGAAAAAGACTCTCTAACTGTGAACAAGCATTTGGATAATCCGTGAATAATTCTTCTGACTTTACCTTTTTTGTACGTGGTCAAGTTTTAACATCTGATACCCTGCAAAGCTTTATCTCTTTTGTACATACCTGGGGAATCTCTGTGTATTTTCTGCATTAGTGGGATTTAAACATTTTAAACTGTTTTGTTAATAATTTCTGTATCGAGGCCACAGTGAGAGTCCTGTGCGCAGTTTTGGTCACCACATAATAGGAAGAATGTGATTGCACTGGAGGGGGTGCAGAGGAGATTCACCAGGATGCTGCCTGGGATGGAACATTTAAGTTATGAAGAGAGGTTGGATAGGCTTGGGTTGTTTTCATTGGGGTAGAGAAGACTGGGGCGGTGGGGGGTGGCGACCTGATCGAGGTGTACAAGATTATGAGAGACATGGACAGAGTGGATAAGGAGCAACTGTTCCCCTTAGCTGAAGGGTCAGTCACAAAGGGCCTAAGTTCAAGGTGAGGGGCAGTAAGTTTAGGGGGGATGTGAGGAAAAATCTTTTTACCCGGAGGGTTGTGACGGTCTGGGATGAGCTGCCTGGGAGAGTGATAGAGGCGGGTTGCCTCACATCCTATAGAAGTATCCGGATGAGCACCTAGCACATCATAACATTCAGGACTATGGGCCAAGTGCTGGTAAATGGGATTAGGTGAGAGCTCAGAAATTTCCCGCATGTCAGTGCAAACTCAATGGGCCGAAGGGCCTCTTCTGCACTGGATGATTCTATGATTCTTTACCTGAGTGAGTGTCAGTAAGAAAACTAACTCCTTACTTGTTAACAAGTAATCTGGCAGGATCAGGCTCTGACAAAGGGTCATCCAGACTCGAAACGTTGGCTCTATTCTCTCTCCACAGATGCTGTCAGACCTGCTGAGATTCTCCAGCATTTCCTGTTTTTGTTTCAGATTCCAGCATCCACAGTAATTTGCTTTTATATTGTTATAATCTGACAGGTTTAATTCTTACTCCAAGCCTTACATGGTTAAATACATACTGGTGGAAATTTTCCAGCTGTTCATTCTGGTTGTATCTTTCGATCCCGCTGATGACGCACCCCCATCGCAGTTTTCACAGCAGCGAAGAATGCATTCAACGGGAAACTCCATTGACCACGGCAGGACCAGAAGGCCCCGCCACCCAGCCAATGGTGAGCCGCCACCGCTAAACACTCGGCGGGTTACGCAAAAAATCTCACCCATGGGCGGGATTCTCTGGCCGTTCACTCCAGCGGGATTCTCTGGTCATGCTGCAGTGAACGGAGATTTGGCTGAGCGTCAAATTCTCTGTCCTTGCTGGCAGCAAGGCGTGAATAGCTGGAAAATTTGGCCCATTTCGTTTTTCAAAATTCAAACTGTGATAAACAACTCAGGTGTGGGTAAAAGAGAGGAGTCAGCTCACTGCTCCTAATCTCGTCGTGACAAATCAAACCAATGAATTCTAGTCACTGCTGCAGTGATGTAAACACAGCAGCCAATTTGCACAGTGGGGTTCCACAAACAGCAGTCAGATAATGACCAGATAATCTGTTTCAGTGACTTTGGCTGAGCTATAAATATTGAGCAGAACACTGTGCAGAGATCCCTTGCTCTTATTGAATATTGTCACAGAATCTGCCAGAGAGGGATGATGTGATTTCAGTTTAACATCTCATCTTAAAGACAGCAGGTTTTATTTTAATCCCACCACACGGCAGAAACCTGGGGAGGGATGAGTATATGAACATGGAGCAGAGATTTTCATAGAATGATAGGATGCTGTAGCATAGGAGGAGGCCATTCAGCTAATCATGCCTGTGTCAACTCCTCAGTAGAGCTACCTGCTCCCTTGCTGTGTCTCCAAATTCCTGCTATACTTTCTGCTTCAAATATTTATCCAATTCCCCTTCGAAAGATACTGGGTGAATCTTTCATTCCGGAAATTAAGGGTGGAATCATTTCCTGCTGCTATCTATCAGTGGGATTCGTGGCGGGCAGCGCAGGGGATATAGAATCCCTACTGTGCAGAAGGAGGCTATGTGAGGCAGCAGTGCTAACCATCATTGTGCCATCAAAGAACAAAGTACAAAGAAAATTACAGCACAGGAACAGGCCCTTCAGCCCTCCAAGCCTGCACCGACCATGCTGCCCGACTGAACTAAAACCCCCTACCCTTCCGGGGTCCATATCCCTCTATTCCCATCCTATTCATGTATTTGTCAAGACGCCCCTTAAAAATCACGACAGTATCGCTTCCACTACCTCTCCCGGCAACGAGTTCCAGACACCCACTACTCTCTCTGTAAAAAATCTGCCTCGTACATCTCCTTTAAACCTTGCCCCTTGCACCTTAAACCTGTGCCCCCTAGGGCAGGGAGCAAAAGAATGGGTTTCCCCACATCAGGAATTCAGGTCCAGAACTTCCTCTGCTGCTGTTCATGGCAGATTGATGGTGGGCTGGCTTTCCCACTTGGTGGGAACCCATTTTGCACTTAATAAATGCTCATTAAAACACCTACAGACGTGAATCATGCAGCTCCAACAAATCTTCCACTTCATCAGCGGGAATTTATGCCGTTCTGTTACCTGGCTGCACATTCATGGGCACCTGATAAGAGTCAACTTAAAAAGAGTTATCTTAAGTCAAAGCTGGTTGTCCCACTAGAGCTCAGTGGGGACAGATGCACAGTGATAAGGGGGGGCTCAAGGGTTATTAAGGGGAAATTGAAGGTAACATTGGGGGAGGGGGGGAGAAGAGAGGCAGTAAAAGGTGACATCCTGACATAATACATAGACCATAGAGGTTTACATAGAGTCATAGAGGTTTACAGCATGGAAACAAGCCCTTCAGCCCAACTTGTCCATGCCCCCCTTTTTTTTAAACCCCTAAGCTAATCCCAATTGCCCGCATTTGGCCCATATCCCTCGATACCCATTGCATCCATGTAACTATCCAAATGCTTTTTAAAAGATAAAATTGTACCTGCCTCTACTACTACCTCTGGCACCTTGTTCCAGACACTTACCACCCTCTGTGTGAAAAGAATTGCCCCTCTGGACACTTTTGTATCTCTCCCCTCTCACCTTAAATCTATGCCCTCTAGTTTTAGACTCTCCTACCTTTGGGAAAAGATATTGACTATCTACCTTGTCTATGCCCCTCATTATTTTATAGACCTCTATAAGGTCACCGCTCAGTCTCCTACGCTCCAGAGAAAAAAGTCCCAGTCTACCCAGCCTCTCCTTATAACTCAATCCATCAAGTCCCGGTAGCATCCTAGTAAATCTTTTCTGCACTCTTTCTAGTTTAATAATATCCTTTCTATAATAGGGTGACCAGAATTGCACACAGTATTCCAAGTGTGGCCTTACCAATGTCTTGTACAACTTCAATAAGACATTCCAACTCCTGTATTCAATGTTCTGACCGATGCCAAATGCCTTCTTCACCACTCTGTCCATCTGTGACTCCACTTTCAAGGAGCTATGAACATGTACCCCTAGATCTCTTTGTTCTGTAACTCTCCCCAACGCCCTACCATTAACTGAGTAAGTCCTGCCCTGGTTCAATCTTCCAAAATGCATCATCTGACCATCCTGAGACTCAGTGCTAGTGAAAGCCTCTGTCCAATGTTCTTCTGCATCTCTTACATACTCCAGCATCTCTCTCCATGGCTGCTTCTGAAAGGCTTGTCATCTGACTCAAACTTGGTAGAGGCCTTTTCTCCAGCAGTCCTCTGAGTGCCAGAGACCATTGACTGTCACTGACTCCTCCTGCTTTGGTCACATGTCTGTGAGGTGACCACCAGAGCGTGAGCCCAAGCATAAACTAGATATATGACCCATTGAGGTGTGTGTCTCTGGGCTGATGCAGGTAAAAGCTGTGGCAACTGTACAGGTGTGAAGCTGTCCTTTTCCTCCTCTGAGGTGTCTTATGGCTGGGGCTTATTTCATGTGTGGGGGCTGACCTCACCCTCTTCCTGCTGACACCTAGCAGGTGGCACAGTAGTTAGCACTGCTGCCTCAGAGCACCAGGGACCCAGGTTCAATTCTGGCCTTGGGTGGCTGTCTGTGTGGAGATTGCATGTTCTCCACATGTCTGCATGGGTTTCCTCCGGTTCCATCCTACAGTCAAAAGATGTGCAGGTTAGGTGTACAAAGTCATACAGATACATTTTGTGAGCACGTATGATGAAAGAGCAGGTCATAGGCTGCTAATTCTGTGACTGCAAACTGGCCTCCTAACTCCCTAAAGCCCGACCGCCATCTGCAAGGCACAAGTGAGGAGTGTGATGGAATACTCTCCACTTGCCTGGATGAGTGCAGCTCCAATGACACTCAGGAAGCTAGACAACATCAGGACTAATCAGCCTGCTTGATTGACAACCCATCCAGCATCTTCGACATTAAGGCTCTCCACTACCAAGGCAGAGTTGCAGCAGTCTGTACCATGTACAAGATACACTGCAGCAAGTCACCAAGGCTTTTTCAATAGTATTGACGAATCACAGAAGCTCCAACAGCTAGGATAAGGACAGCAGGATAGGGACAGCAGGATAGGGATAGCCTGTCCACCATCTACAAGGCACAAGTCAGGAGTGTGATGGAATACTCCCCACTTGCCTGGATGGGTGCAGCTCCAAAAACACTCAAGAGTTTGACACTATCCAGGACAAAGGAGCTTGCTTGATTGGCACCAGATTTACAAACATCCACTCCCTCTACCACCGACGCTCAGTAGCAGCAGTGTGTACTATCTACAAGATACACTGCAGCAATTCACCAAATATCCTTAGGCATCACCTTCCAAACCCACGACCACTTCCATCTAGAAGGACAAAGGCAGCAGATACATGGGAACATCACCACCTGCAAGTTCCTCTCCAAGACACTCACCATCTTAACTTGGAAATATATCACCGTTCCTTCGCAGTCGTGGGGTCAAAATCCTGGAATTTGCACCCTAACGGCATTGTGGGTCAACCCACAGCACATGGACTGCAGTGATTCAAGAAGGCAGCTCAGCACCATCTTCTCAAGGGCAACTAAGGGGTGGAGTGGGGAGGCAATAAATGCTGACCAGTCAATGATGCCCATGTCCCACGAATTAATTCAAAAAGCAGACATATGGGAACAGCACCAGCTGCAAGTTGCCCTGTACTCCATACCATAGCTGTGCCTTCCCTGTGGCTGGGTGAAAATCCAGCAGTTGCCTTGTTAGTAGCACAGCACATGGACTGAGACGTTCAGTAAGGCAGCCGACCATCACCCTGACAAGGACATTTAGGGATGAGCAAGAGAAATGCTATCCCTGCCAGTGACACCCACGAGAGTGGGTGATGTGGATTGGTGAGTAGAAGGTTCCCTTACCCTAATGGCATGGATAAGATGATTGACCCATTTCTTGCTCTGCAGGGTAGTCCTTCTGTGCACCCATGGGCTCTAACTGCCCTGGTGACCTCCTCCCAGGCTGCAGTGGTCAATCAGATGGGCCTCCTGCAGCCACCCCTGGGGAAGAGGACACACCACCTTTCCTGAGCTGTTTTCAGGAGATGCTCCAGAGATGCATTGCTGAAGCGAGGATCCACAGCTTGTTGCCTTCTCCTGTCATCCTTCTTCCTGTTCGTGAAGGCCTATCTGGGAGCTTTTTAAATATGGCACCCAGACATAAGAGCGGGCGCCTGACTTCTTGCCTACCCTATTACAAGACGTGACACGAAGCACACACATGCATGACTAATGAGGCAAGGAGCATAAAAATCGTCCCCTTTTCTATTAATGCTGGTTTACACAAGGGACAGAGCCTGGTAGGGCTAAAAGACGCCCAACAAAATAAGTTTCTAAATTTAATTTACAGGTTTCCTTGTTTCATTGCCATGAGGTTCCCCACCTCTCCCGTGTGCTTCCTCCTTCTCCTAAATAAGCTTCCCTTGCGATGACACTTCAGTCATGAGTGATCATCGTCTATTCCAGGATTTCAACCGTCAGAAATACACTTCATGCTGACATCACAACTGTTAAAATTAGTGACCTCTCCTTGCTGCTGCTCCTGTTCCTGCCTAATGTAAGTTTTAGGGCAAATCCTCCATGATTAAAGAACCCAGGGATAAGGAAAATGGCCGACTGGCTGTCAGGAACCTTTACAGCCACATGAATATGCAAGAGGCTGGGAATAATGAGAAGGTCGAGACAGGGATAATCTAATCAACAGGAAACAAAGGAGAAACCATGGCCAGCAGACAAGAAGTAAATAGCCCAGCAGCAAGACAATGAGAACAGAGATCATTCCATCCACAGACAATACCAAGACTCAGCTCGCTGATGGGATTCCAATCAGGCTGACTCAGAGAACATTTAAAAGACATTAAAATATCAATTAAGGGCGGTCCCGACAGTTCCGGCCCTTTTTGTTCCAGTCAATCGAAACTATCAATGATCAGAAACTGTTTTGTGTGAGAGAATCACTGGTTCAGGTTTTAAAAAGGGACAAGCAAGCTCTGGTCTCGCTCCACTCTCTTCTCCTGTTCCTGCCTGCCTCTCATTCATCTCCAGCACACAGCCCGAAGCCCATTGAGCAATTTAAACTAGGATTGTGAGTATCCTCCGGTAATTCGCGAAGTTCCCGAGATCATCATAGTGGATGAGGCTTTGGGAAAGGGGGGGGGGGGGGGGGGGGGGGGGCTTTTGCATGCACCTTTCATAGTTTAAGACACTGGTAAACTTGTGTAAAATAAGCATTACCGTTGTGCCCGTTTTAGTATTCCTTCCATAGCTATAGTCTTATAGAGCATAAGGCATTGTGTGTTGTTTTCCTGGTGTTTGGTGATCTTGGCCTTGATGTTTTAACAAATATATATATATATCTTTGACTTCCATTGGAGTCCGTTTTGACCTTTTCAATTTCTCACCAACGATCTCTGACCAAGTCACAATATTAAATATCCCTTACCATAATTCCAGAGTCGAGAACTGAGGGTACCCTGGGCGCTTCGAAACCGCCCACTCAGGAAAGGCTGCCAGGTAGTGGATAGGCAGCAGTTTCCTTTTCTCTCTCTTGGGAGAGCTACTCTAGTGAAGTAGACGCAAGGTGGCCGTTGTTCAATCGGCGAGAGAGAGAATCACTCGGACATTGGTGGGGTTTGGGTAACGGAGAACTAAACCTAAAATAAGCCCATAGCCTTCGACTATGCAGCTCTTGCTCAGTGTTGCACACATGTCATCCTAAATTTCATGCTCTGGCTTCATTAGAAATAAGAGCAGGAGTAGGCCCTGGAGCCTCCTCCATCAAAGGATTGAACTGATCTGGTCTTGGCCTCAATTCCACTTTCATGCCTGTTCCCCATATTCCTTATCACCCCTCTAGAATCATTGAACTGTTCCAGCACAGGAGGCCATTCTGCTAATCTGTTTGCACTTGCTCTTGAAAGAACATCTCACTTAGTGCCATTCTGCCTTTACCCCATCACATTGCACATTCTTCCTTTTGAAAAAATAATTCAATTTCCTCTTAAATATCTCAATTGAACCTGCCTCCTTCACACTCTCTGGTAGTGGAAGTTCATAAGGCGGCATGGTGGCACAGCGATTAGCACTGCTACCTCACAGCGCCAGGGACTCGGGTTCAATTCCCGGCTTGGGTCACTGTCTGTGTGGAGTTTGCACATTCTCCCCATGTCTGCATGGGTTTCCTCCCACAGTCCAAAGATGTGTGAGTTAGGTGGATTGGCCATGTTAAATTGCCCCTTAGTGTCAAGGGGACTAGCTAGGGTAAATGCGTGGGGTTATGGGGATCGGGCCTGGGTGGGATTGTGGTCGGTGCAGACTCGATGGGCTGAATGGCCTCCTTCTACACTGTAGGATTCTATGATTCTAGTACATCCCAGATCCTAATCACTTGCTGTGTGAAAAAGCTTTTCCTCATGTCACCTTTGCTTCTTTTTGCCAACTCGTCTCAATCCTTGCCTGAGTGGGAACTGTTTTGCCCTATTTGCTCTTCCAAACCTCTCATAAATGTAAATACCTCTATTAAATCTTCCCTCAGTCTTCTACTCTCTAAAGAAAACAGTCTCAATTTCTCCAATCTATCTTCATAACTGAATTTCCTCATCCATGGAACCATTCTTGCGAATCTTTTCTGCACTCGCTCTCTAATGTTTTTCACATCTTCCCTGAAGTACAGCTGAGGCCAAACCAGTGTGTTATACAAATTTAATATAACCTCCTTGCTCTTGTAAGCTATGTCCCTTTTCATAAAACTTACAATACTGCATGCTTTATTAATCATTCTCTCCTGCCACCTTCAATAATTTATGCACATGTAAATCCAGGTCCCTCTGCTCCTACATCACCATGAGAATTGGAATATTTATTTTATTTCAGTGCATTTCCTACTAAAGTGAATAAATTCACATTTCTTCACATTGAACTTCATCTGCGACTTGTCCACCCATTCCATCAACCTATGTCCTTCTGATCGCCATGATATGGAGATGCCGGCATTGGACTGGGGTAGGCACAGTAAGAAGTCTCACAATGCCAGGTTAAAGTATTTGGTAGCACGAGCTTTCGGAGCGCTGCCCCTTCAACTCTCACCTGATGAAGGAGCAGCGCTCCAAAAGCTCGTGCTACCAAATAAACCTGTTGGACTTTAACCTGGTGTTGTGAGACTTCTTACTGGGTCCTTTTGAAGTTCTACACTATCGTCCTCACAGTTCACAATGCTTCCAAGTTAGTTCAGAAATCTGTCTATCGCAGCATTGAATAAATTCAATAATCTGGAGCTGACATTCCTAGTCAATGGAAGACGAAGAAGAAGACAGTGAAGATGAAATTTTCCTCACATACTTACAACCATCTGCTCAGAGACTTACCCAGCGTGTATTTCAGAGGCTCAGATAGAAGAGGGATGTGTGTAGTGAGACAGCAGGATTGCTCCACGGATATCACAGACTCAAGGAGCCAAATGGCTTCCTTCTGTGCCATGATAACTCTTTGACCTATCGGAAATGGGCATCTCGGTGGATTTTCTCCTTCCTTTTTCAGACTTCTGAGATTAACTTCATCGCTGTTACCATTGAATAAACTGAGATTAGCTAACGAGGACCCCAGTCTGTGTGGCTCTGCCACTAACTGATAATTATGCGGAGCCCTGGGAAGCGATAAATCTACACAAACTAAACAAATGTCTGGTCAATATTAGATCACAGTGTTTGTGTGTCTGGTTGCACTTATGCTCAATACCAGGTGGCCAAGGGAGTGTGAATGTCAATAAGAAGGATCCTTCTACCTGAGAGAAGTCACATATAAATACTTCAACTTCACACAACTCCGAGCTACAGGCTGCAATTACCACAATTTTTCGTTTTATTTGGAGAATGAGGAACTGCAGAATCCAGCTGCTGCTGATTTCCAAACACCAGCTAGCCGTTTATGTTACATCGTACTAAACCATTTTTACTGCTGGCATTTTACTGTCAAGGGCAATTTGCAAAGTCCAATTCATCAACTGCACTCTGCTGCTGGGTACGGTTAATTTTGCAGCAAACCAATCAGTAAAGAAATTCAATTTTAAAGAGTTCAACTTTTGAAGTCCAGTGAAGCAATGACTCACTGACTCAGCTCCTACACATACGTTGTGAAGACAGTCAGACATCCAACCATGGAATGCCTGTAGGGAGACAATTAAAATCTTTCAACTGACACTACGAGGGAAGAGCAACTCTTCCTCTCAGCACATTTCTGCTAGAATTCCATTGTGCATATTTCTTGCATGGTTATCCATTTTCACAAAGAAGTGAAATGTGAAAATGCCTGCATTCCCTTTTGCTGTCTCCGATTGATCATTTAATCCACTATGAGAGAAGATGGCGAAATTCATAAGTCCCACAATACTCAGAACTGGTTAAGAAGATAAAGGATTAAGCTGCACAAAATGCAAGTGTCGGTCAATGGGCCATATATGGAGGGCAATGATGATGGTTACCACAACTTAAGTTTAGTTCTTTTCACCCTAGCTTCAGCAAGAGGAAGTGTGATGTTAGTGTATCTGTAAGAAATGTTTTTTTTAAATCATGTTCTCTGCAGCTATAAGCTGTTTTGGTTTTATTGCTGCCGGGTCATCTGCTGGAAGTCTTTTACTGCTCCTTCAGTGGTTTAAATGGGGTTATTTACTTTTACTGTGGGATCTTTTATGACCCTGCATCGTTAGGAGGAAGATCATGTGTTTTGGACAGTTTTTTTCTTCCTAGTGAATTTAAGGTTGTGTTTTCTGTTTTGGCTGGCGGCAGTTTATTTTAGAAGCTGAAATCAAGCTGAAAAGTATTTCTCTCTCCCTGTTGTTTTTGAAAGTTCTGCTGGGTATCCAGAGGGCTGCTAGCAGTTACAAGGTTTCAATTCTCCAACCAAAGGACTCAGTTCCAGTATCATGTGAGTATTAGTCTCTGCTGTGCTAAACCTGTGGAAAGGGGCTTTGTCGTTGGGAAGTTTTGGCTTGATTGGAACATCTTCGGTATATTTGTTAAGGGTTACACATTATCGTGGTTGTTTTGTTTTTGTTTGTAATTGATGAAGTTATTGCTAATTGTTTTACCATACATGTTAACTATATTCTTAATTAAACTATGTTTGATAAGAGCTCCTAGTGGGTCAGTGAATCATACCTGAGCTAGCTTACCCTAGCCAAATTCAAAATGCAAAACGTATGATCCAGGCAGGTTTCATAGAACACTTTGGAGGTTCTGACTTCAATTATAACAGAAGCCATTCAAATTCTAATCGATAAAGCCATGTCTCTAACTACCATGAAATTGTGTAATAGCCAGAAACTGTACTAATTTACAGTTAGGATAGAGAAATAATTAATTCAATGTTAACAAGCGACACATGTTGCTGAAGTTTCTGTCTTTGCACGCATCTGGACAAATGCAAGAATGCCAAATTTCATACAATCAAGACAATTTGTACGAGGGGAGAAAAGGGTGCTAATTGGTTAACAAGTCATGTTGATTGGCTGAGGCATTGCCATGGAGAAAGCAACATGGAATTAACCATCAGTTCCCCAAGCTCCCAGGTAATAAGCACAGTACAGGCTATAATCAGCCTGCGCTTGGAAAACCCAAAATAAAACATCTGCTGATAGCTGTGGTTCAGTGTTTGGGCAGCACATGCTGAACAATCCTGAGGATGCTAATAACTATACTAACAACTAATGAAAGATGATCAATCAAGCTCAAAGCACAACTCAATTAACAACATAAGAACTCGGAGCAGGAATAGGCCAGTTGGCCCCTCAAGCTGGCTCTGCCATTCAATAAGATCATGGCTGATCTTTTCGTGGACTCAGCCCCACTCACCTGCCCGCTCATCTCAATTCCTTTACTATTCAAAAATCTATCTATCTTTGCCTGAAAAACATTCAATGAGGTAGCCTCAACTGCTTCATTGGACAGATTCACAACCCTTTGGGTGAAGAAGTTCCTCCTCAACTCAGTCCTAAATCTGCTTCCCCTTATTTTGAGGCTATGCCCCCTAGTTCTAGTTTCACCTGCCAGTGGAAACAACCTTCTTGCTTCTATCTTATCTATTCCCTTCATAGTCTTATATCTTTCTATAAGATCTCCCCTCATTCTTCTAAATTCCAATGAATATAGTCCCAGTCTACTCAGTCTTTCCTCATAAGCCAACCCTCTCAACTCCGGAATCAACCTAGTGAATCTCCTCTGCAATCCCTCCAGTGCCAGTATATCCTTTCTCAAGTAAGGAGACCAAAACTGTACACAGTACTCCAGTGTGGCCTCACCAGCACCTTATACAGCTGCAACATAACCTCGCTGTTTTTAAACTCCATCCCTCCAGCAATGAAAGATAAAATTCCATTTGCCTTCTTAATTACCTGCTGCACCTGCAAACCAACTCCTTGAGATTCGTGCACAAGGACACCCAGGTCCCTCTGCACAGCAGCATGCTGCAATTTTTACCATTTAACTAATAGTCCATTTTGCTGTAATTCCTGCCAAAATGGATGACCTTACATTTACTAACATTGTACTCCATCTGCCAGACCCTTGCCCACTCACTCACTCACTTATCTATATTGCTTTGCAGACGTTCAATGTCCTCTGCACACTTTGCTCTATCACTCACCTCAGACACACTACACTTGGTCCCCAACTCCAAATCATATACGTTAATCGTAAACAATTGCAGTCCCAACACTGATCCCTGAGAAAAGCCACGAGTCACTGATCGGCAATCAGAAAAACTCCCATTTACCCCCACTCTTTCCTTTCTGTTACATAGAGGAGGCCATTTGGCCCTTCAAGCCTGCTCCGCCATTTATCACGACCATGGCTGATCATCCAGCTCAATAGCCTAATCCTGCTTTCTCCTCATATCCTTTGATCCCATTCGCCCCAAGTGCTATATCCAGCCGCCTCTTGAATACATTCAATGTTTTGGCATCAACTACTTCCTGTGGTAATAAATTCCACAGGCTCACCACTCTTTGGGTGAAGAAATGTCTCCTCACCTCCGTCCTAAATGGTCTACCCTGAATCCTCAGACTGTGACCCCTGGTTCTGGACTCCCCCAGGAACATCCTCCCTGCATCTACCCTGTCTCGTCCTGTTAGATTTTTATAAGTCTCTGTGAAACCCCCCTCATTCGTCTGAAATCCAGCAAAAACAATCCTAACCTAGTCAATCTTTCCTCATACATCAGTCCCACCATCCCCGGAATCAGCCTGGTAAACCTTTGCTGCACTCCCTCAAAAGCAAGAATATCCTTCCTCAGAAAAGGAGACCAAAACTGCACACAGGACTCTAGGTGTGGCCTCACCAAGGCCCTGTATAATTGCAACAATACATCCCTGCTCCTGTATTCAAATCCTTTCACAATGAAGGCCAACATACCATTTGCCTTCTTTACCGCCTGCTGCACCTGCATGCTTACCTTCAGCGACTTGTGCATAAGGACACCCAGGTCCCGCTGCACACTCCCATCTCCCAATTTATAGCCATTCAGGTAGTAATCTGCCTTCTTGTTTTAGCTTCCAAAATGAATAACCTCACATTTTTCCAAATTTAGTTAACCAATCCTCTGTCCATGCTAATACACTACCCATAACGCCGTGCACCTTTATCTTATGCAGCAGCCTTTTGTGTGGCACTTTGTCGTATGCCTTCTGGAAATCCAGATACACCGCATCCACCAGTTCCCCGTTGTCCACTGCACTCGTAATGTCCTCAAAGAACTCCACCAAATTAATTAAACATGACCTGCCTTTCATAAACCCATGCTGTGTCTTTTCCCAATGGGACATTGAATACAGGAGTTGGAACGTCTTGTTGAAGTTGTGCAAGACATTTGTAAGGCCACACTTGGAATACTGTGTGCAATTCTGGTCACCCTATTTTAGAAAGGATATTATTAAACTAGAAAGAGTGCAGAAAAAATTTACTAGGATGCTACCGGGACTTGATGGGTTGAGTTATAAGGAGAGGCTGGATAGACTGGGACTTTTTTCTCTGGAGCGTAGGAGGCTGAGGGATGATCTTATAGAGGTCTATAAAATAATGAGGGGCACAGATCAGCTAGATAATCAATATATTTTTCCAAAGGTAGGGGAGTCTAAAACTAGAGGGCATAGGTTTAAGGTGAGAGGGGAGAGATACAAAAGGGTCCAGAGGGGCAATTTTTTTCACACAGAGGGTGGTGAGTGTCTGGAGCAAACAGCCAGAGGTAGTAGCAGAGGCGGGTACAATTTTGTCTTTTAAAAAGCATTTAGATAGTTACAAGGGTACGATGGGTATAGAGGGATATGGGCCAAATGCGGGCAATTGGGATTAGCTTCGGTGTTTTAAAACAAAAAGGGCGGCATGGACAAATTAGTCCGAAGGGCCTGTTTCCATGCTGTAAATCTCTATGACTCTATGACAATTCAGAACATAGAACATTACAGCGCAGTACAGGCCCTTCAGCCCTCGATGTTGCGCCAACCAGTGAAACCCAGCTAAAGCCCCTCTAATCTACACTATTCCAATATCATCCATATGTTTATCCAATAACCATTTGAATGCTCTTAATGTTGATGAGTCCACTACTGCTGCAGGCAGGGCATTCCATGCCCTTACCACTCGCTGAGTAAAGAACCTATCTCTAACATCTGTCCTACATCTCTCACCCCTCAATTTAAAGCTATGTCCCCTCGTGTTAGCCATCACCATCCGAGGAAAAAGGCTCTCACTATCCACCCTATCTAATCCTCTGATCATCTTGTATGCCTCTATTAAGTCACCTCTTAACCTTCTTCTCTCTAACGAAAACAACCTCAAACCCCTCAGCCTTTCCTCATACGATTTTCCCACCATACCAGGCAACATCCTGGTAAATCTCCTCTGCACCCTTTCCAACACTTCCACATCTTTCCTATAATACGGCGACCAGAACTGTACGCAATACTCCAAATGCGGCCGCACCAGAGTTTTGTACAGTTGCAGCATGAGCTCCTGGCTCCGAAACTCAATCCCTCTACCAATAAAAGCTAACACACCGTACGCCTTCTTAACAACCCTATCAACTGGGTGCCAACTTTCAGGGATCTATGCACATTGACACCCAGATCCCTCTGTTCATCCACACTACCAAGTATCTTACCATTAGCCCAGTACTCTGTATTCCTGTTACTCCTTCCAAAATGAATCACCTCACACTTTTCCGCATTAAACTCCATTTGCCACCTCTCAGCCCAGCTCTGCAGCTTATCTATGTCCCTCTGTAACCTGCCACTTCCCTCCGCACTGTCTACAACTCCACCGACTTTAGTGTCATCTGCAAATTTACTAATCCATCCTTCTACGCCCTCATCCAGGTCATTAATAAAAATGACAAACAGCAGTGGCCCCAAAACAGATCCTTGCGGTACACCACTAGTAACTGAACTCCAGGATGAATATTTCCCATCAACCACCACCTCTGTTTTCTATCAGCTAGCCAATTCCTGATCCAAACCAGTAAATCACCCTCAATCCCACGTGTCTGTATTTTCTGCAAAAGCTTACCATGGGGAACCTTATCAAACGCTTTGTTGAAATCCATATACACCACATCAACCGCTTTACCCTCATCCACCTCTTTGGTCATCTTCTCAAAGAACTCAATAAGGTTCGTGAGGCACAACCTACCCTTCACAAAACCGTGCTGACTATCCCTAATCAAATTATTCCTTTCTAGGTGATTATAAATCCTATCTCTTATAAATATATCCAGATGTCTATCCAGATGTCTCACTATTTCTTCCTTGATGGTAAATTCAAGCATTTTCCCCAATACAGAAGTTAAGCTAACCAGCCTATAGTTACCCACCTTTTGTCTACCTCCTTTTTTAAACAGTGGCGTCGTGTGCATTTGCTGTTTCCCCACACCATCTCTTTAGTTCCCTGGGATGCATTCCATCAGGGCCAGGAGACCTGCCTACCTATAGCCCCATTACCTTACCTAACACTGCTTCTTTAGCACTGGTATTAGATTTTACCTTCTCATGCTCCATTCAACCATCATGTGATCGCTCCTTCTGAGAGGATCCCTAACTGTGAGATCATTAATTATTCCTGTCTCATTACACAGGACCAGATCTCGGATAGCTTGCTCGGATAGGAATCCCTCATAGGTTCCATTACATACTGTTTGAATAAACTATTGTGGGTACATTCTATGAACTCTTCCTTAAGGCTGCCTTGACCGACCTGGTTTGACCAATCGATATGTAGATTAAAATACCCCATGATGATTGCCGTACCATTTTTACATGCATCAGTTACTTCCTTGCTTATTGTTTATTAACACCCCACCATGATGTTATTATTTGGCAGCCTAGAGACTACGCTTATCAGTGACTTTTTCTCCTTACTATTTCTAATTTCCACCCAAATGGATTCAACACTTTTCTCCATAGAACCTATATCATCTTTCACTACCGCCCTGACGTCATCCTTGAATATCAGAGCTACACCACCTCCCTTACCTTCCTGTCTGTCCTTCCGAACAGTCTGATATCCCTGGATATTTAACTCCCAGTTGTAACCACCCTGCAACCATGTCTCTGTAATGGCCACTAAATCATACTCATTTGCGATGGTTTGTGCCATCAACTCATTTATCTTGTTTCAAATGCTACGAGCATTTAGGTAAAGTGCCCTTATGCTTGTTTATATACCTTCTTTTTGAATCCGAACACCTCCATTAATAACATCTCCTGAGTTCGTCTTCCTTTTAACTTTTTTTGTAATTTTCCATGTAGTTGAAACCTTCTCCCCACATGCTAACCTGCTGCTTTGCTTCCCATTAACTGTTATACTTCCCATAGTTTTACCCTTCCCCTTCACACAACTTGCTAGTTTAAAGTCCTTGTGACCACCCTATTTATCCTTTCCACTAGAACACCGGTCCAAGATTGGTTCAGATGAAGACCATCCCAGTGGTACAGATCCCTCCTGTTCCAATACTGATACCAATGCCCCATGAAATGGAACCCCTCTTTCTCGCACCATTTCTTTAGCCACGTGTTCACTTCCCTAATTTTCTCATCCCTATGCCAATTCGCACGTGGCTCGGGTAGTAATACAGAGATTATAACCCTTGAGGACCTGTTCTTTAATTTAACTCCTAATGTTTGATAATCCCCAAACAGGTCCTCTTTCCTGGTCTTGCCTATGTTGTTTGTCCCAATGTGGACCACAACAACTGGATCCTCCCCCTCCCACTCCAATATCCTTTCAAGCTGGTCAGAGACATCCCTCACCCTGGCACCGGGCAGGCAACATACCATGTGAGACTCACGATCCGGCTTACAAAGGATGCTATGAATGCTCCTAATTATGGAGTCTCCCACAACTACCATTTGTCTCTTTGCTCCCCCCTCTTGAATGGCCTCCTGTACCAGGGTGCAGTGGTCGGCAAGCTCATCCTCCCTACAGCCCTCTTCCTCTCCACATTAGGGAGCAAGTACCTCATACCTGTTGGACAAGGTCAAGAGCTGAGGCTCCTCTGTTCCTGAAATCATACCCTGCTGTCCATGACCACTGGCTGAATTTGTGGTATTTAATCTACTGGGTCTGACTGCCTCCTGAAACAAAGTGTCCAGGTAACTCTCCCCCTCCCGGATGTGCCACAATGTCTGGAGCTCAGACTCCAGCTCATTAATTCTAAGCCAAAGTTCTTTGAGCAACCAACACTTGCTGCAGATGTGGTCACTGCAGCTCACAATGGGATCAGCTAGCTCCCACATCATACAACTGCAGCACATCACCTGTCCAGCCATCGCTACTTAGTTAATTACACCTGTTGGAAACAACATGC
Source organism: Mustelus asterias (assembly GCF_964213995.1). Taxonomy (NCBI): domain Eukaryota; kingdom Metazoa; phylum Chordata; class Chondrichthyes; order Carcharhiniformes; family Triakidae; genus Mustelus; species Mustelus asterias. The sequence continues at coordinate 6,425,025 of NC_135819.1, read as the reverse complement.
ATTCATAAGCAGGGACAAAACAAAATAAATACCTTTATTTTGAATGATTAAGACTGGGGAGCCTGTAGTTATCCAAAGCTTTCTTCATGAAACATCTCAGACAACCAGAGGCAACTTGCCAACCAATCAGCACCTTTTTCTCCTTCAGTATAAACTGTGATCGTTTGAACATACAAATTAGAAGCAGGAGGAGGCCATTCGGGCCCTCGTATTTGCTCCGCCATTCAATAAGATCATACAAACATACAACTTCGAAGCAAGAGTAGGTTATCAGATTGTAATCTCAACCCCACATTCCTGTCTACACTTGTAGCTTCAACTCCACATTATGTCTATCCCTGATAACCTTTGACTCCATTGTTAGTCAAGAATCTACTTATACCTTAAAAAAAATTTGTTGACCCTGCCTGCACTGCTTTCCGGCGAAGTGAGTTCCAAAGGTTCATGACTCTCTGAGAGAAAAGATTTCTTCTCATCTCCAGCTCAAATGGCAGACCCTATATTTTTAAGCTGTTTCCCCTAGTTTTAATCTCCCCAACATAGGGAAACATCCTTTCAGCATTCACCATCTCAAGTTCCCTCAGGACCTTACATGTTTTAGGAAGATCATCTCTAGATCTTCTGAACTCCAATGGATACAGTCCCAGCATGTCCATTCTTTCCTCCAAAGATAACCACTTAACATGCATCTACTACCTTAGAAGCCAATTCTATTAATACTCAAGGATGAAGTTCATTGGGGCTTGGGACGTGTCAGCTTTTGCTTCTCATAATTTTCTTAGTACTGGTGATTGTAACTGTTTAGGTTCCTCCCTCTTTTTCACCTCTCAAGTCACAATTATTTCTGGGAAGTTATTTATATCCTCTACCATGTAGACAGAGGGTGGGATTTTAGCGGGCCAATTAGCATGGGTGCAAATCCCATCATGGCCGCAAAATATCATGAGGCCAAAAACAGTTTTGTGCCGGCGAGATTCCGATTGCGATTTTCTGGGGTCCACCTCGGAAGGAGCAAACCTGATTTGCATAAATTTGAACACATTATAATGTACTCGGCAAAGTTAAAGTCGAATCTTCAGACCTCATTGAATCTCCAAACCTACCAGGCGTGATGTCACATGGGCAGGAATTACTACTGATTTTTACAAATGGGAACCAGGCACCATGACCTCTCAAAGGGAGGGAGGAAGTGAGCACCTCTCCACCTAGTAACAGGAAGTCCAAGGGGACAGAGTCCGCTGTCTAGCTCCAGAGGGTAGGGAGGAGGGAGGAGGGGGGGGGGGGGGGGATTGTGACTGCACTCATGTAGCTTTACGTGCCCCATCCCATTCATCAACAGGAGGGCATTAAACTCCCTTAATGTCCAACTGGTGTGTGATCACCAGATGAGGTTCATGCACATGTGTGAACATTTTCCAGAGGGTGTAGTGGGCAATCACAAATCCCTGGGATATTCGAGGGTCATCCAAGGTTGCAGGTTTGGCTTGAAGCACCTGAAGGAAACCCACGCAGACACGGGGAGAATGTGCAAACTCCGCACAGACAGTGACCGAAGCCGGGAATCGAACCCGGGTCTCTGGAGCTGTGAGGCATCAGTGCTAATCACTGTGTCACCTGCCATCCTACTGACGGGTCGATAATTCCCTGGGCATGTTCTCTCTCCCATTCTTAAATACTGGAACTAGAGTAACATTCCACCAGTCCATTGGCACTAAATGCACTTAAAGTTTAAAAGTGTGTTTATTTGTGTCACAAGTAACATTAACACCGCAATGAAGTTCCTGTGAAAAGCCCCTAATCGCCACACTCCAGCACCTGTTTGGGTACACAATGGGTGGAAACCGGAGCACCTGGAGTAAACCCACGCAGACATGGGTAGAACGTGCAGACTCCGCACAGACAGTGACCCCGGGTCCCTGGTGCTGTGAGGCAGCAATGCTAACCACTGTACCACCGTGTTAAACAACTTGTTAAAAATGTATTGTAATGCCTATCTTTTCCCTAGATTCTTTAAAAATACCTGAATGCAATCCATCCAAACCATGGGCTTTATTCTTTTTGAGTTTATTTAATTCATTCAATACATCCCGTTTTTATTTTAAATGCACTTAACTCAATACTCATCTCATCATTCATAGAATCATAGAAAATAGGAGCAGGAGGAGGCCATTCAGCCCATTGAGCCTGCTCCGCCATTCATGATGATCATGGCTGACTATCCAGCTCCATAGTCCGATCCCACCTTCCCCCCAATCTCACATTGTCTCCCACTGGTAGATGCCAATGCAAAATAATTATTTACTATTTTTGCTATCTCTGTAGCATTACTTGAATTTCTACTAGAAAATTCCCTGAGTTAGTAAGTACTCCGTTGAAGCAGTACTCCTTCGAACTTAACTTTTTGCGACTTACACTCATTTAGTCCGACTCTAAGTCTTGAATAACTCATGTTGTTGACACTGCAGTATTAAAGATGTGCTATATTGTTGGTCTATCTATCCAATGACAAATCCCACGGTGCCACTGGTATCCTTTTCTAATCTCTTCTCTCTTACTTTCTATTTGTGGCACCTTGCAGCGCACATACTGGACTCTCATTTGATTACAAATTAACAGACCATAAATCACAAACAATTCATTGATTGAAAAGCACTTTGGGAATGAGGACTTGAAAGGAGCTATCCATGGCGATTTTTTCTCTCAATAGCCAGGTTAACACATAAAAAGGCACAGGAGAGTCAACGATTCCTTCCTTCAGAAGAGAGGGATAAATTGGAAAAAGAAATGCCATTGAGACTCTCAGCTACGTGGATATGAATAGATGGCCGTGCAAACACACGGGGATGTGCGTGAACACATGTCTTCATCCCTTCAGCATGTATCCCTCTGGATCCTCTCAGACCTGGTCCAGAAAGCAGTTGATTTTTTGTGCTATTTCTGCCAGTGAAATTTGTTGTAAATAATTTACGCCAAGTCTCTCAGCAGAACTGAGGCTCTTGGAGATTCATTTTTCAGTTACTGCCCCTGCTTTCTTCAATATAAGATAAGAAATTATAGCCAAGTTAAGTCAATTTTAGCAAAAATAAAATCAGAGACTGCTTCCACCATCATCGCTGTGATTCCAATTACTCTATCCGAGTATCTCAGACAGCATGGTTACGTCAAGGTTGTTATGGCTGTTAGCAGAGTTCTCCGATTCAGCAACGAGCTGTCATACACAACCTTTTTTCTCACTCAATTTTCCAACACCTAATATCACCAGGCTAAATTAGCCATTCTTCACACTTCGGTGTCAGTTATGGTTCAACAGTAGCACTCTCACCTGTCAATCAGAAAATTGTGCGTTTCAATTCCTACTCCAGAGATCTGAACACATAAAGTATGCTGACAATGAGAGAGTGCTGTACTATTAGAGATGCTGTCTTTCAGACAAAATATTAAAGTGAGACCTGTGGTGAACCATAGATGGTTATCACTATGGGTACTTGTACATATGTTACTCTTGTTACTGTTGGGGTTAGGGTTGGGGTGTTCCACCTGTTAGCAGTGTTCTGTGGTACACTCCGTTTGGCTCCGCCTTCCTATAGGAGTATAAAGGTCACTGCACTTCCTAGTGACCCTTTAGTCTGGGATTGTATTGTTAAGCAGTATGCTCTATTCTTGTTGCGAATAAAAGCCTTTATTCCTGGGTACGATCTAGCCTCCCGAGTGGATTAATCGCGCATCAAGACCCTGTTTGCACCCTCAAGCTCATGTACAAGATGTCAGAGTATTAAGCCCTGGTGCCCTGGCCAATATTTATCCCTCAACCAGCATCATAAACAAATTACCTGATCATCATCTCACTGCTGTTTGAGAAACCTTGCTGCGTGAAAATTGGCTATGGTGTTTCCAAAATAATAAGTGATTAAAGACAAAGTTATTTCACTTTTTCCAAAGTGCCTTGGAACAGCCTGAGGCTATGAAGGGCGCTATATAAATGTGAGTCCTTTTTTTCTTTAAATGATAGTTATCAGTAAGCTCTGTGAGCACAGGAGATCAGCCTGATCCTGTTCCCATCTGATATCTCCATCCTAACTCATACAAGGTCCAAGCACTCAACATCCCTACCTCCACTCATTCCGAGTTAAGCACTGGCTTGGTTTTCAAATCCTCCCACAACCTCTCCATCTCTAGCATTTTCTCCAGCCCTATGGTCCTCCAACATACCTGTGATCCTCCAATTCTGGCTTCGACATTCCCGATTTCAATCACTGACAACCCTTCATGCTGCCAAGCCCCGAGGCCCAAAATTTCTTCCCGCATCTTTCCATCCCTCTTGCTCCAGCTCTCTTTCCTCCCTGCTCCTTAAAACCTAACTATTTTGTTTGATAATGCTTCTGTGTAGCATGTTGGGACATTTAAAACATTAAAGACGTAAGAGCTGGAATTTTCCGGCTCTTCACGCCCTGCCGCTGCTGCAAGCAAGGACGGAGAATTTGGCTCTCAGCTAAATCTCTGTTCGCTGCAGTGGGACCAGGAAATCCAACTGGCATGAACGGCTGGAAAATTCCACCGGATATATTATTGAGGCAAAGACTGAAGGAGGATAAGCATTCAGAAGTCTGAAGTTTTGTGAAAGAAGAGAGTTAGATCAGCAAGCAAGGCAATGTTTCTTCAATTCAATACCATGAGAGAGTAAGGAGGGGGGAAAATGTATCGAACAATAAATTTAGAGCTTCGGAAAAAAATAAGAGAAAATTTCATCAGCCCAGGGAACACATTCAAACAAAGAGGGACAAGAAATTGCTCAGTGCCACTGTAACTATGATCTATGATAGCAATAATAACACCTCAGATGTTGATTCAACACAGTGGATGAAATTTGTTCACCACAGTTGAAGTAGCAGCAACCCTCTAGCCCAAACAGAGGACCAGAAGCTCAGCAGCCTCAAAAGTCACTGTGTTGGCCACTGCTGGGGCTGCAAGACAAGAAAGCGGGTCCATCATTGCCAAGCACCCTTGAAACCATCTTTATTATCAGGAGGTGGGAGCAGGAAGGGAGGCCCTGGTGATTAGATTAGTGAAGGGGCAGGGGTGAGGCACCTTCAAGCAGTGGTGTCATAGCCGAATAACCCTCCCTACATTCTGCCACCCCATTCTGTGAGAACCTGCCGGGACACCAGAAGAGTTTACCTGGCTCCTGAGGCTGACGAAATGCCCTTAATTGGCCAATTAGGTGGTCTGTTGCACCACTGAGGTTCTGCAGCTCTCCTCCCAAAGCCTTTCCCCACCATATCACCAGCCCTCCCATCCCGCAGCCTGTCACCATTATGTCACACCGGCCAGAATCACAACTGATCTGCAGCAGTTGAGATGACCACACTGGGGCAGCAGAGCCCAGTGTAGCCCCTGGGTGGTCAGGGACATGGCTGGGCAATGCCTTGGAGCGGTGGGTCAGTCGGCAGACCGAGAATGGGGGTTCCCATTGTGCGGTGGGGGAGGGATATCCTGATGCTGGCGGTTATGAGGGGAGGTTGGCTCTCTGTGGTAGAGGGCTGGGAGTCTTCTGCTTGTTTGCAGCGTTCCTGCTGTCTGTGGGGGTAGTGGGGATAGTGCGGGGGCTATCTCCACTTCGAGACTGGTGATTTTTGTGGAGCTGGGCTTACTAACATGGTTAGGCCTCGCCCCTCAGGTATGGTGGTGCAAAACGCACCCCCCCCCCACCCCCCCACCCCTGCATTTTTTTGTCGAAATGTCAGAAGACCTGGAGAGACAGCCTGCCTATTACGCTGGGGAGAAACACGGCAGTTTTCAGTCAGAACGTGACATTCTGTGGGATAATTTCCTTCGCAGCAGCATTAAACTCACAAGCATTTTAGTAAATTGCAAGTTCCTTTCACAGGAGTTAGACTGTGCCAGGAACATGTCAGCAGTGATATATTTCATTTATTCTGTAAGTGTGTGGTTTCTGATAAAAAGCATTGGATCCTTACAGCCAAAAGAGGGGATACATATATCCCATTGATTTGGGCTACATTCAAAGTTAAGTCACTGAGGTGAATAGGCAATGCTCTAGCTGCCCACCCCAGATTCCTACTTTGGACGTCTCACACACACACACACATACACAATGTCAATCTATGGCAATGAAAATATTACCTGAAGAAGGGGCTCAGAGCCTCGAAAGCTTGTGTGGCTTTTGCTACCAAATAAACCTGTTGGACTTTAACCTGGTGTTGTTAAACTTCTTACTATGAAAATATAGACCAGGGCGGAACAGTACATTCAAAATGCTCCGACTGTTTACCCAAGATTGCAGCATATATGTCAACCCCATTTAAATGATCCCATGTGTCCAGCCCCAAAAACTGTAATTTTGCCTGTTTTCAGCCATAACTAGCTATACCTGTATTAGTATTTAGTCTCAATTTTTCAAGAAGATATTAGATTTAGCTCTTGGGGCTAAAGGGATCAAAGGTTATGGGAAGGGGGGGGGGGGGATCAGGATATTATATTCATTGATCAGTCATGATCAAGGTGAATGGTGGAGCAGGCTTGAAGGGCTGAATGGCCTACTCCTGCTTCTAGTTTCTATGTTTCTAAAAACTGATGCGAGAATGGAAGGAGTCTGTTCTGAAGATGGATGTGCAAGATCAAATGCACAAGCACAGGGCCCAGCCACTGGCCTGGTGTTGAGAAGGATGTATCAGAATGGGTCCTCGATCGGGATGGTTTCATCTCCACCAGAAATGCAATGCGCTGCAAAGTGGGCCAAATGAAGCCAAATTCAGCAAAGATTTCAGAACAATAGGTGTAGCAAGGAAAATGTCTAAGGTGGCACCAGAAAACCAAGAACACTCAGAGATTACCAAAGGACCTTGATTACATTTCCAGTGATTCGTCATCTAATAGCAGCAAAAAAAGTACCATAATGTTAAGTGGCTTATTGCACCATAAGACACTAAAGGCTATTTTTATTTTAACTTATCATAATCTGCTACCCTCACTACAGATAATAAATCATTCTGTCAAGCCTCATTAATCAACTATAATTTCCCACCAAATCCATCAGAAATAGCATTCTGTCTGTCTAAATAACACTGACAATGTCTCAAAAATGTTAGTCACTGACATGCGCAATGCAGATATGAGCATATTTCTGGTTTGCGTGCATGTTTAGGTGCGTGTACATGCTTGTATATATTGTTACAAGTCAGGTCGGATACTTCAAGGTGTTCTGTGAAGCTCGCCTGACCTGTAACGTTTTACAGTGAATTTAGCTAGAATGCGCATGAGAGGTTTCACTCCAGGTGTGTTTCAACTGACCCACGAGGAGCTTTTATCAAAAACAAAGTTTAATTAAGAATATTGTTGACATGTATAGTAAGACAATTAGCAAGAACTTTTAACAATTACAAACAAGAAACACAACAACCAGATAATGTATAACTCTTAAGAAAATATCTCTAATGTGTTCCAACCAAAGCCAACATCCAATGCACAAAACCCTCCAAATAAGCACAATACAGCACAGGTTAATGCCCACTCGTTACAGGAATCCCGCCTCCTGGGTTGAATGCTGAAAATTCCATGTGAAGAAACTCAGAAGAGATTGTAGTTGAATCTGTTTCCCAAAACACAGCTTCTTAAAAAGAACAGGGAGAGAGAGAGAAAGACTGCTTCTTAGCTTGCTGCTAAACTGCTTCCAACAAAATTTGCCAAAACAAAACTGAAAACCCAAAGGAAAAACCCCCATCACCTGACTGCCACAAACGAAACTGAAAGCCCTATCACCTGACTGCCACCACTTAGCTCCACCCCAATGACATCGCTGAAGCTGCAAGCTGCATCATTTTTTAAAAAACTTTCTTAAAGGTACACTCACATGACAATATGTATGTGTGTCTGCCTATGTGTCTGTCTTGGTATACTGAAGATTCTGTTTGACTACTCTGGTTTCTGCCTTATTCCCTAGTATCATGTACAAAATAAATCTTACTGATCCAATCAAACCTGATGTCACCAGAATTTAAAATAGTCTGGTATATGCTCGGTAATTATTGAAGAGTGACTGGGACAAGTTTCATGCCTTTTTCATACTGTACACACCTCCTGGTAACTCAGATAAAAGCAAAATAATGTGGATGCTGGAGACCTGAAATAAAAACAGAAAGTTCCTGGAAAAGCTCAGCAAGTCTGACAGTATCTGTGGAGTGACAAAGAGTTAATGTTCTGAGTCCAATATGATCCTTCTTCAGAACTGATAACGAGTTTGCCACAGCTACAAACTCATTTCCAAACAACTAACCGAGAGGACTTTCCTGACAGAAAAATCGAGGGAACATTTCAAGCCCAATGTAACTCCTTTGAAAAAGCCATATTGGACTCAAAACCTTAACTCGTGTTAGACTTGATTTGAGTCTCTTCACAACTTGCAGTGAAATGGCAAAACAGCTGGGTACAGTTTCATTACCTGGAGTAAAACTGACCCCGACTGCACGAAAGAGGTAAGGGATTCCTTAAACCTTCCCTCCTCTTATTGTTTAGGTAAATAGGACAGTCATCCTACTTCATAACTGCAATTGAGTTAAGATGAAGTAATCAGTCATAAACATAGCAAGAATGACTCACACCAGATGAAAAATCTGACCTTTTTCTCAATGTTGCAAGTCAGAGTTTTCAAACTCTAACAAAACCTAGCTTACTGCTGACATTGCATATTTGCAGATTTTTTTACCTGATCTATTTTTAATGCATTTTCCTACTCTCCAGAAAGCTATATACATTTCTTTGCCAAAGTTATCAAATCAGTAAGCCAGTTCCCTACAAGCCAGCTCCCTACAAGCCAGTTCCATTTAAGCCCACTGTCCGTTACCCTCCTCCTATCCAACCTGCCTGGTGCCTGTCAACGTCATCCTACTAGTCTAATCCCATCCACTTTGCACCTTATTTGCCTTCTCCAACTCCTTTACCATGCTGCTTTTAACTTTATGTCCGTAGGTATTGAAAACCAGGGTCAACTCACACAGCTCCAAGAGAGCACAGCAGCATTGCAGGGGCCAGTGCCGGCAGGTAAATAACACAAGCCAAGGCTCAGCAGCTTTCCATTTAATCATTGCGAACATTTTTATGAATCACATGATTTGTCCATGAGTAAACACCTTGCCTTCCCTCAACTGAGCTTGATAAAATTAGTAACTCTGCAAGGAATGGCATCATGGTTCAGCCACATGATCTTTTCCATCAATGTTTTAGTTTTAATAATGATTACACAACCACAAATGTCCGCTCTTTTTCCTCACGCTGATCAATCCGCTGTCCATTTTCAACATTTGCTGTACTCTTGCATCAAATAGAATCTAATCCTTGTTTTAAATTAATCCGTTATTATTTTTGCTCCACCCATTTTTTCACTTGAAGCACCGACAGCGGGATTTTCACCAACAGTCTGAAAACGGGAGTGTTCCACACCGATCTTTTGAGCGAGTTCAGCTCTGCAGTCTTCCCACAATGTCAGTTTATTAACAGCTGAGAGCTTTGCGCCAGTGGGGGGGGGATGGTGACAGAGCCAAAGCACGCCGGGGAAGCCGGCTTCAGAGCACTCAGGCATCATTGCGCAATGCGCCTCAATCTCCTAGTGAATCGGGAGACCTCCTCCTTCCCCCCCCCACCCCTGCCACAGACAACAAACCCCCACCCCCGCATCATTGCTACCCACCCCCACCCACACCAAAACAGATCGCTGGCATCAGGAACCTCCCAATAAGTCCCCTGGTGGACCCCAACATGCATACCCCCTACATGACTCCCTCCTTGCATAGCCACCACCCCCCGCATGAGCTCCCCTCTTGCAAAGCTCTCCCCCCCGCACAACCCTCCATGCAGAGCTCCCCCCTGCACAACCGCCCCCCCTCTCGTAGAGCTCACCTCTGCATGACCCACCCTTGCAAAGACACCCCCCTTATTGTGCATAACCCCTCCCCTGTCAAAGCCCCGCCTCCACTCAGATCCAGCCGTTGGTACTGCCCCTGGTACAGTTATGGCACAGCAACGCCAAGATGCCAGGTGGGCACTGCCCGGCCATAACTCTGCCCACTCACGGATTCAATGGCTTCCGATCCCCATGGTGTGGTCATGGAGTCTGGTCCCTGCTGCTGCACAGCAATAGTGATTCTCGCTGGTGAGACGGGGCGGAAGCAGCTGTCCCGGATGTGCTCACAGGATTTAAGTTAAGGGAATCCTATGCTAATAGGCTTTGCGCCAACATCTCACCAGTGAAATGGGGCCGGGAAGATGCCAAATGGGCACAAACCGGATTTTTGGCCCCGCACACAATCTTCCGGGCTTGCCACACTGATCGACCAGCGCAGCAAGCTGGTAACATCGCGCCCTGGTTCTTTCTCAGGTAGAATGATGTGGCGCCAGTCATCCTCCAGTTCCTCAGCCTACGGGCATTCATGATATGTGAATGTTGATAATAAATGTCCATGGGATGTTCAGCTGCAGAGGCATCGTAGTTGAACCTCATGCTATCCTCCTCCAAGTACATCCTATTTAACCAAGGTCATTAAATAGTGATCAGGAGTAGGAACCTTGGATAATTTTCCCTCCTTAGCCCAGGGGCACTGCGACCAACTGTAGCACTCAGCTGCTGTTTCCACTGGGATTAACTAACTCAGCAATGATCAGGAGATAGAATCTGAGACTTTCTGGTGTGCGTGATTTAATTACTCACTCATTTTACCAAATTAAACATCAGGGAGAAACAAGACCATTTCTATCCAATTTGAGCACTGTTTTATCCGAATAATCTGCTGTACCACAGCCCACCAGGCACACACCACAATGCCAGAATAAAACTAGGAGAGCAAAATATAATCTATTTTAAAATCTGTTAACCATCTCCCCCCCCGCCCCCCCCAACCAGCTAAAGAAAACCCCACAAGCTTCAGAAGAACCATATTTTGCTTTATACGGAAACCTCTTGCCTATTGCCTCAAATTCAAACTGCAACATGACTTTTAAACAGCTAATCAGTGACTGCAGTGAACCGAGTACAATAAAAAAGCCTCACTCATTAGGTTAAAAATATACATAAATAGCACGACATTAATGGGTAGTACAAGCCATTAAAAAAAAATGTGATTTATATTAAAAAAAGCATACATGAATAAGGCATGGTCACCATCATTGGTTGAGATCCAGACAGACTCTGCAGCAGCTCACTGTGAGATCCAAACACGAAGCATATGCTTATACATAAAGCAGGCTCACCTTTGTAATAACTGAGAATGGTTGGGTCAGTCTGCTACAATGAGAGATTCTATTAAGGAAAGATTGTCCAAAAAGAAATCCCCGGCTCCCATACAGGACCACCCCATTCACAGAAGCTTCTCTTTGTTTACCAACGTGCGCAGCCTGACGATGTGACAGCCCAGTTAATCACTGTGTGCAGAGAGACAGTGCAGAAAACAGTGTAAAAAAAAGGAAAGACTGCATATCCAGCAGGATTTGGGAATAAAAGGCGAGCTGTGAAATCTCTTGTGTATGTGTGTGTGTGTGTGTGTGTGTGTATGTAGGTGGGGGGGGGGGGGGGGGGGGATGGAGTGATGGGGAGGGGGGTTGCGGGGGCGGGGGAGGGGAGGGGGTACTTGCTCTCACTATATAGAGACTGTCACTGTACTCATTACAAAATTACTTCCCACAAAAGCTCACCTGATGAGAAGCAATTCAGTTGGAGGTTTTCAACTAAGGAGCCAACCAAGCTGCAGCATTTACATTGCTACATCTACCACTTCGTAGTATGTGGGTAAAAAGTGCCGACGGTAAATACCACTCCAAGAACGTAATGAGTTACCCCTCAAATTCAGACATAATCCCACAGTTTCAGCTGAGAAAATAACCCTGCGTCTCCTTTCTTAATGCAAGCAAAGATTTGATTTCGAGGAGTTCTCCAAAATAATGAAGTTTAAATAATCAAATGACAATAGCACTGTATAGTCTCTTGTCAACTAAACTCAACCAGGGTGATGCCACGGGTGTCATAAAATTAGCCAGTGTTCGTGCTCCTGATTGGTACCCAATAACTTGCTGGAAAGAGTTTACAATTATATAGCATCTTTATCGATGGGGAGATGGTGACGTAGTGGTAATGTCACTGGACGAGTAATGTTGTGATTAATGCTCTGGGTACATGGGTTCAAATCCCACATTGGCACATGGTAAAACTTGAATTCAATTAATAAATCTGGAATATATTAGTGCTAAAAAAGGGTGGGAGGCAGAAAATCATAGACCAGTTAGTTTAATATCTGTTGTTGTGGAATTGTTAGAATCCACTATTAAGGAAGTAATAACAGGACATTTAGAAAGACAAAATGCAATCCATCAGAGTCAGCATGGTTTTATGAAGGGTAAGTTGTGTTTGACTAATTTGCTAGAGTTCTTCGAAGATGTAACAAGCGAGGTGGATAATGGGGATCCTGTAGATGTAGTATATCTGGACTTCAGGAAGACATTTGATAAGATGCCACACAAAAGGTTAATACACGAGGTAAGATCACATGGGGTTGGGGTAATTTCTTCGCTTGGATAGAAAACCGGCTAAATGACAGAAAGCAGAGAGTCGGGATAAATGAGTTTTTTCCTGTTTGTCGAGATGTAACTAGTGGGGTGCTGCAGCGTTCGGTCCTCGGGCTCCAACTATTTACAGTCTATATTAATGATTTGGATACAGGGATAGAAGGTGCTAGAGCCAAATTTGCAGATGACACTAAAATAAATGGGATGGTAAGTTGCAATGAGGAAATAAGGAATTTATAAATGGATGCAGATAAGTTAGGTGAATGGACCAAAATGTGGCAGATGGGGTTCAATGTGGATAAGTGTGAGTTATCTATTTTGGTTGAAAAAATGGAAAGGCAACTTATTATCTAAATGGGGAGAGACTCTGGAGTGCTTCAGTGCAGAGGGATCTGGGCGTCCTTGTGCATGAGTTACAGAAAACTGGTATTCAGGTACAGCACGTAATAAGGAAAGCAAATGGAATTTTGGCATTTACAGGTAAAGGAATAGAGTATAAAAGTAATGAAGTGTTGCTGCAACTATACAAAGCATTGGTGAGAATGCACCTGGAGTATTATGTACAGCTTTGGTCCCCTTTTTCGAGGAAGGATGTAGTGGCATTAGAGGCAGTTCAGAGGAGGTTCACTGTATTGATTCCAGAGATAAGGGTTTGTCTAACGAAGAGAGGTTGAATAGTTTAGGCCTATATTCCATAGATTTAGAAGAATGAGCAGTTTAATGAGCATGGTGGCACAGTGGTTAGCACTGCTGCTTCACAGCTCCAGGGACCTGGGTTCAATTCCCAGCTTGGGTCACTGTCTGTGTGGAGTTTGCACATTCTCCCCGTGCCTGCGTAGGTTTCCTCCGGGAGCTCCGGCTTCCTCCCACAGTCCAAAGATGTGCGGGTTAGGTCGATTGGCCATGCTAAAAAAAAATTGCTCCTTAGTGTCCTGAGATGCGTAGGTTAGAGGGATTAGCGGGTAAATATGTAGGGATAGGGGGGTAGGGCCTGGGTGGGATTGTGGTCGGTGCAGACTCGATGGGCCCAGTGGCCTCTTTCTGCGCTGTAGAGTTTCTATGATTCTATTTCTATGATTCTAAGTTTCTTTATTTATTCATCACAAGTAGGCTTACATTAACACTGCAATGAAGTTACCGTGAAAATCCCCTCGTTGCCATACTCCGGCGCCTGTTCGGGTACACTGAGGGAGAATTTAGCATGGCCAATGCACCTAACGTGCACGTCTTTCGGATTGTGGGAGGAAACCGGAACACCTGGAGGAAATCCATGCAGACACAGGGAGAACGTGCAGACTCTACACAGGCAGTGACCCAAGCCGGGAATCGAACCTGGGTCCCTGACGTGAGATCTAATTGAGATATATAAGATGATAAAAAGTATTGACAAAGTAGACCTGGAATGGATGCTTCCTCTTGTGGGGTAATTGAAAACAAGAGTTCATAGTTTTAGGACAGGGGTCGCAGATTTAAGAGATGAGGAGGAATGACTCCTCTCAAAAGTGGTGAATCTGTGGAATTCACTATCCCGGAGTGTGGTGGATGCTGGGACATTGAGTGAATTTGAGGAGAGAGACAAATTTTTAATTAGTAATGGGAAGAAAGATTCTGGAAAACGGGCAAGGAAGTGGAGATGAGGCCGAGACAAGATTAGCCATGATTGTATTGAATGGTGGAGCAGGCTCAAGGGGCTGAATGGCCTACTCCTGCTCCTGATGTTCACTGCTGACAACATCTTCCATCACTTTGTTGATGATTGAGAGTAACTTATGGAGCATAATTGGCCAGTTTGGACTTGTAGTGCTTCTTGCAGACTGGACATACCTGGGCAATTTTCCACATTGCTGGATGGATGCTAGTGTTGTATCTGTACCTGAGCAGCTTGACTAGGGGCACAGCTAGTTTTGAAGCATAAGGCTTCAGCACTATTGCTGGAATGTTATCAGGTTCCATACCTTTGCAGTATCTAGTGCCTTCAGCTGTTTCTTGATATGTGGAGTGGATCAATTTGGCTGAAGGCTGGCATCTGTGACTCTGGTGACCTCAGGATGAGAGTAAAATGGATCATCCACTTGGCACCTCTGGCTGAAGATTGTCGCAAAAACACAGCCTTGACTTTTGCACTAATGTGCTCATCTCTCCCATCATTGAGGATTGGGATATTTGTGGATCTACTTCCTACAGTTAGTTGTTTAATTGTCCACTGCCATTCAAGACTGCAAATGGCAGGACTGCTAGCTTAGACCTGATCTATTTGTTGAGGGATTGCTTAATTCTGTCTATTGGACGCTGCTTTCACTATTTGGCATGCAAGTAGTCCAGTGTTGGAGCTTCATCAGGTGTGGCTGGTGTTCCTGACATGCCTTTCACTCTCTTCATTGAACCAGGCTGATAGCAATGATTAAGTGGGGCAATTCCAGGCCATGAGATTGCAAATTGTGGTTGAATACAATTTTGCTGCCATTGAGGCCAAGAGCCCCTCATAAATGCCCAGTTTTGATTTGCTACAACGTTCGAAATGTATCTAATTTAACATGGTGGTAGTGCCACGCAACATGATGGAGGGCACCACCAGTGCGATGATGGGTCTTCATCTCCACATAGACTGTGCGGTGGTCATTCCCACCAATACCATCATGGCAGGTGCATCTGCAACAAGTAGACTTGTGAGATTGAAGTCAAGTGAGTTTTTCCTTGTTGGTTTCTTCACCACCAACCGCAGACCTGAATCTTTTGGATTCAGTCAGTGGTCATGTTACCAAGCCACTCTTGGTGATGGACATTGAAGTCCTGTATCTAGATTACACCCTGTGCCCTTGTCACCCTCAGTTCTTTTTCCAAAAGATGTCCAACACGAAGGAGTACTGATTCATCAGTTGCAAGGTAGGGAGCTGGAGGGGAGATGGGGCATAGCTGCTGCAGTAGGTAGCAATCAGCAAGAGGTTTCCTTGTCCATGTTTGACTTCAATGTTGAAGACTCCCAAGGTGACTCGCGCCTGACAGGTGGTGATGGGACATTCTCTGTAAGGTATGATTCGGTGAGTATACCTGAGGTTGTCGCATGAGTGGTTTGTGGAACAGCTCTCCCAATTTTGGCACAAGCCCCAGATAGCAAGGAGGACCTTGCAGGATTGATAGCAGTGAGTTTGCCATCATGATATCCAGTGCCTAGGTTGATGCCAGGTGGTCCATCTGGCTTCATTCCTTTAGAGTTAGTAGCAGTTTGATTCAACTGAGTCTCTTGCTGGGCCATTTCAGAGGGCAATTAAGAGTCAACCATATTGCAATAGCTCTACAACAGGTCCTACACTCAACCCTGGAACACCTCGATAACAAAGACACCTATATCAGACTCTTACTCAGACTTCAGGTCAGCCTTTAACACCATTATTCCTTTGAGACTCATCTCCAAATTTTGTGACCTGGGGCTCGGTTCCTCCCTCTGCAACTGGATCCTAGACTTCCTAACACACAGACAGTCAGTAAGGATAGGCAACAATGCCTCCTCCATGATTATCCTCAACACCAGTGCTGGCAAGGCTGTGTCCTCAGCTCCTTAGTATACTCCTTATACATCTCTGACTGTGTGGCCAAATTCCCCTCCAACTCGATTTTTAAGTTTGCTGATGACACCACCATTGTGGGTCGGATCTCAAACAATGATGAGACACAGTACAGGAAAGAGATAGAGAATCTGGTGAACTGGTGCAACGACAATAATCTCTCCCTGAATGTCAACAAAATGAAGGAGATAGTCATCGACTTCTGGAAGCATAGTGGAGGGCATGCACCTGTCTACATCAATGGGGATGAAGTAGAAATGTCAAGAACTTCAAGTTTTTAGGTGTCCAGATCACCAACAGTCTGTCCTGGTCCCTCCATGCGGATGGTATAGTTAAGAAAGCCCACCAATGCCTCTACTTTCTCAGGAGACTAAGGAAATTTGGCATGTCCGCTACAACTCTCATCAACTTTTACAGAGGCACCATAGAAAGCATTCTTTCTGGTTGTATCACAGCTTGGTATGGCTCCTGGTCTGACCAAGACTGCAAGAAACAACAAAAGGTTGTGAATGTAGCCCAGTCCATCACATAAACCAGCCTCCCATCCATTTGACTCTGTCTACACTTCCTGCTGCATCAAAAAAGCAGCCGGCATAATTAAGGACTCCATGCACCCCGGCCATTCTCTGTTACACCTTCTTCCGTCAGGAAAAAGATACAAAAGTCTGAGATCACGTACCAACTGACTCAAAAACAGCTTCTTCCCAACTGCCATCAGACATTTGAATGGACCTACCTTGCATTAAGATTATCTTTCTCTACACCCGATCTATGTAACACTTCATTCTGCATTCTCCTTTCCTAACCTATGTACGGTATGGTTTGTCTGTATAGCATGCAAGTAACAATACTTTTCACTGTATACTAACCCATGTGACAATAATACATCAAATCAATCAAATAGAGACACATGTAGGTCAGACCAGGTCGGGATGGCAGATTTCCTTCCCTAAAGGTCACTTATGAACCAGATGGGTTTTTAACATTTTTCCAATTCACTGGAACCTTCCCCACATCCAGGGAGTTTTGGAATATTATAACAAATGGATCCACTATCTCTGTTGCCACTTCCTTTAATACCCTAGGATGGAGGCCATCAGACCCTGGGGACTTGACTGCCTCAAATCCCAATAGTTTGTTGAGTACTATTTACCTACTGATGATGATTGTTCTACGTTCCTCCCTTCCTATTTCCTCTGCATCAATTGTTACTATTGGGATGATGCTCGTGTCTTCCACTGTGAAAACTGAGGCAAATATTGATTTAGCGTCTCTGCCAGTTCCCCACTATTAACTCCCCGGTCTTCTCCTCCAAGGGACCAAATTCACTTTAGCTACTCTCTTCCTTTTTATATACTTACAGAAGCTTTTGCTTTCCGTTCTTATATTTTCTGCTAGCTTTCTTTTGTAATTTGTCTTTACTATTTTTATTACTTTTTAGTAACTCTTTGTTGATCTTTAACAGTTTCCCAATCTTCCAGCCTGACACTGGCCTTTGTGATATGGTATTTTTTGTCTTTATATTGTCTTTAGCTTCCTTGCTTAGCCATGGATGTTTCCCCCATCTTACAATATTCCTTCCTTAGGATTTTTTTTAGTTGGGAGGAATTGAACATCTCCTTAAACAACTGCCACTGCTCATCAACTGTCCTACCTTTGAGCCTTCTTGCCCAGTCCACTAGGGCCAATCTGCCCTCATGCCAACATAATTAACTTTATTTAACTCCAAAATGCGAATGTGGAACTCCAGTTTCTCGCACTCAAACTGAATTTTGAATTCCACATACTATGGTCACTCTTCCCTGGAGGATCCTTAACTATGAGGTCATTAATTAATCCCTCCTCATTACACAATACCAAATCTAGAATAGCCTGCTCTCTGGCTGATTTCACAACATATTGCTCCAAGAAACAATCTCTAATACAAAGAACAAAGAAAAGTACTGCACAGGAACAGACCCTTTGGCCCTCCAAGCCTGAGCCGATCATGCCTTAACTAAAAAAAAACCTTCTGCCCTTACTCAGTCTGCATCCCTCTATTCCCTCCCTATTCATGTACCCATCCAGATGCCTCTTAAATGTTGCTAATGTGCCTGCTTCCACCACCACCACTGGCAGCTCGTTCCAGGCACCCACCACTCTCTGCGTGAAAATCTTCCCCCACACATCTCCCTTAAACTTTCTTCTCTCACCTTGAACCTCTGCCCCCTTGTAATTGACACTTCCATCCTTGGAAAAGCCTCTGACTATCCACCGTGTCTATGCCTCTCATAATATTGTAGCCCTCTATCACATCTCCCCTCAGCCTCCGTCTTTCCAGTGGAAACAATCCTAGTTTATTCAACCTCTCCTCATAGCCAACATCCTCGAGACCAAGTAACATCCTGGTGAACCTTCTTTGCACTCTTTCCAAAGCTTTCACATCCTTCTGATAATGTGGTGACCAAAACTGCACACAACACTCCAAATGCAGCCTAACCAAGGTTTTATAGAGCTGCAACAAGATTTCCCAACTCCTGTATTCAATGCCCCAGCTGATGAAGGCAAGCATGCCATATGCCTTCTTAATAACCTTGGCCACCTGTGTTGCCACTTTTAGGGAACTGTGGACCTGCACGCTCAGTGCAGAACATTCAATGAACTCTTCCTCGAGGCTACCTATGCTAATTTGATTAATCCAGTCTATGTGCATATCACTTTACAGTAATTCAGACTAACCTGCTACATGATACTCAGTTTGGATTCCACCAGGGCTGCTCAGCTCCTGACCTCATTACTACTGCCTTGGTCAAACATGGTTGAAAGAGCTGAACTCATGAGGTGAAATGAGAGTGACTGTCCTTGACATTGAGGCAGCATTTGACCGAGTATGGCATCAAGGAGCCGCAGCAAAACTGGTGTCAGGTTAAGAGTCATACCTGGAATAAAGGAAGATGGTTATGGTTGTTGGGGCTAAATCATCTCAGTTCCATGACATCTCTGCAAGAGTTCCTCTGGGTACAGTCAGAGACCCAACTATCTTCGGTTGCTTCATTGGTGTGATGAAAAATTGGAAGGCATTAATAGATTCCAGTGAGCATTCATGAGATGCTAATGAAAGCCGATGGTGTTCACATCGGTAAGCAACGAGATAACCGACCAGCCATCAGGACAAGTGCAAGTTGATTTTATGTCAGTGGGTTTTCAACATTTTGGCCTGCCATTGGATCCTCCGCTCTTGTCCGCCACGAAACCTGCCACAAATAGGACGGGAAAATTCTGCCCACTGTAGCTGCTAGAGCAGGTCAGAGGCTGGGAACTCTGTGGTGACCAGATCACTTCCTGACTCACCAGAATCGGTCCACCATCTACAAGCAGCAAGTCAGAAATGTGATGGAAAACTCTCTACTTGCCTGGATGAGTGCAGCTCCGACAACACTCAAGAAACTCAACACCATCTGAGACAAAGCAGTCCACTTGTAGGCACTCATCTCCCACCATAAACATTCACTCCCTCTACACTGATGAACTTTGCCAGCAATGTGTACCATCTACAAGATGCACTGCAGCAACTCAACAGGGCTCTTTCAACAGCACCTTTCAAATCTGCAATATCTACCACCTTGGAGGACGAGGGCAGCAGACATGTGGCAACACCATCACCTGCAAGTTCCTCTCCAAGCTACAGATTTGGAACGATATAGCTGTTCCTTCACTGTCGCTGTATAAAAATCCTGGAACCCCTTTCCTAACAGCACTGCAGGTATACCTACACCACATGGACTGCAGTTGTACGAAAAGATGGCTCACCACCACCTTCTCAAAAGCAATTAAAGATGCGCGATAAATGCTGGTCTATCCAATGATGTCCAAATTCCAAGAACGAATGGATAAAAAAACAGCCAGAGGCTAGGGAGGCAGGCATACCATGAAGAAATCTTAACCTCAGGCAAGGATTCTGAAGGTGGAATTACTGCAAATTTGTTAAATAAGGGAGTGAAATTTTTAATTCTAAGGGGTAATCTCATTTCATGAAACCCAGTATTGCTTGCTTGCAATTTAGCACTGAACTGAAATTTGCTGTTTTAAGTCCGTTTCAGGCAGGGCTAATCAAGGTCTCTGCTGGAGAGCAGGTGAGATCAGCTAAATAAGTAACTGGCCTGATGCTTCTGTAACTGCAGGAAAGTAGGCTCATCTGAATCTCAGTAGCATAAATAAGAGAGGTTAAGTGTACTGGTGTATCGTGCAGCTGGTCCCGAGTGGAATTACTGCAAATTAGGTAGGGGAGTTCAATGTGGAGGGGGATGCTCTTTTCTTTCTCTATCTTTTTCAGCCTCCAGGGAGATCAGCAGTTGAATTGCTCGAGAGGACTGAATTTGAAAATGTCAAAGAGTGGCATCACAAGAAAAATGTAAGTTCATTGGTTGTTGCGATACAGCTGTTACGGAGGATCTTTAAGTTGCTGAGTGTTAAGAAGTAGCTATTCAGATTTAAGTAAGAAGCTCAAGTAATAGGGAAGCAAAGTCAAGGCCAAGTAAAATAAAGTGGTATGAGGAAACCAATGTAAAATAAAATTAACATAAGGGAAGTAAATTGAAGCCATGGCAAGATAGCTCAAGTTGTGTGGAATGCATGTCCTTTAATACGTGGGAACTCGTGGAAGCTACCTCCTTGACAACCACGGCCAGAATTTTCCCATCCTGCCTGCCGGAATTTTAACGGGTGGGTTGCGGAGAATGTGAAAAGCCATTGATGGTCAGGTGGGAATTTCCAGCTTTTAGACAGCGCGGCCGGAGAATTCCACCCCACATGTGTAGAAAGCGTTAACAGCTGCAGAAACTTGAGCACTGGATTTCAGAGCTTGAGTGGCAGCTGGAGTCACTGTGGTACATCCGTGAAGCTCAGAGATTTGTGGATGGCACATTCAGAGAGGTGGTCACACCACAGGTTCAGGGCAGGACGCAGTCCAAGAAAACTAGGCAGGTAGTGAAGGAGTCCACTGGGATCCCGCTCAGCATTCAGTTTTTCATTCTGGATGCTGCTGATGGAATTGTGTCCAAAGAGGAATGCAGTCAGAGCCAAGTTTGTAATACCTTACTTGGTTCTGACGTACAGGAGGGGAGGAAGAAGAAAGTAAGAGCAGTCGTAATGGGGGATTTGTTAGTTAAGGGAACAAACAGGCATTTCTGTGGCTGTAGACGTGACTCTGGGATGATATGTTGCCTCCCCGGTGCCAGGATCAAGGATGTCGCAGAGCAACTGCAGGGCATCCTTCTGGACGAAGGTGATTAGCCAGAGGCCGTGGTCCATGCTGGTATCAATGATTTAGGTCGGAAAGAGGATGAGGTCCTGAAAGCAGGTTTCAGGGAACGAGGAAGGAGACTGAAAAGTAGTTATCCCCATAACTGCGTGCATTTACCATGGCTAATCCATCTAACCTGCACCCATTTGGACTGTGGGAGGAAACTGGGGTGCAAGGAGGAAACTGACACAGACACAGGGAAAACGTGCAGACTCCACACAGACTCTGCCAGAACTGAACCTGGGTCACTGGCACTGAGGGGCAGCAGTGCTAACCAATGTGCCACCATGCTGCCTTTGGACATGAATAAATTCTGCAAGCAGATTATAGAACTGGCTGTGATAAATAAGAGGCTGAAGCTTGATTAGGTACCTTGTGTGCAAGAAAACGAGGTAGCTGCTTGAAACATGGTTGCGAAGGGTGCATACGGAAAACCTGCTCAAGTCAAAAACAAATGTGTGAGTTTTCAGCATCGTGGGACCTTTAGCTGAAAATGGGGAGCAATGGGGCTCTTATACCGAGCGTTATGACTATTTTGTGCAGCCAAGCAAAATAGCTGAAGATATTATGGTGCCCGCGTTCTTGAGCATAATGGAAAGATAAACTTCTAATCTGGTCTGTAGTTTAGTGCAAGCTGTCAAACCCGGCACTAAAATATACAAGTGGATTGTGGACATTCTGCAAGCACATTTTTCACCAAAACCCCGAGTGATCACAATGGGCTTTAGATTCCATAAAAGAAACCAAGAGGAGGGAGAATCAATTGCACAATTCGTGGCAATGCTTAAAAGACTTGCAGAATGTTTTGAGCTTGGAGATGTGCTGAATGACACTATTCGGGACAGATGTATTTGTGGTTTCTGCAGTGAAGCGACACAAAAACATTTGTTAACTGAGAGTAATCTTACTCTGTAGAAGGCCATTGAAATTGCTGTTTCTGTGGAATGGCTGAAAAGGATCCCCAGCAATTGAGTTTGTGTATTCGCTTACAAGAAAACGTCCACTGAATCGACACCCAAGAGTTCCGAAACGTATACATGTTACCAGAATGCTAAGCCATGACATTCCGCTGCTGAATGCTGGTGTAAGGGCATGGAATGTCAAAGCTGTGGAAAAAAAGGACACATATAGCATGCCTGCAGGAAGAAAAAGCAAGCTATGAATAAGAATAAGAAGCAAGAACAAACCAAGACAGAATCTAAACAAAATTAAAGGAGGAATGCCCATGCTGTACAACAGGGTTGAAAAGAATAAAGAGACTCATAGTAGGAGGAGGAGCTATCACTAGCCATACTACACACAGATCCTGGGTCACTCCACTGGATGGAAGGAAGCCTGTAAGGATGGAAGTTCAGTAAGAAGTTTAACAACACCAGGTTAAAGTCCAACAGGTTTATTTGGTAGCAAAAGCCACACAAGCTTTCGGAGCTGCAAGCCCCTTCTTCAGGTGAGTGGGAATTCTGTTCACAAACAGAGCATATAAAGACACAGACTTAATTTACATGAATAATGGTTGGAATGCGAATACTTTCAACTAATCAAGTCTTTAAGAAACAAAACAATGTGAGTGGAGAGAGCATCAAGACAGGCTAAAAAGATGTGTATTGTCTCCAGACAAGACAGCCAGTGAAACTCTGTGGGGGTTACAAATAGTGTGCCATGAACCCAATATCCCGGTTGAGGCCGTCCTCGTGTGTGCGGAACTTGGCTATCAGTTTGTTGGACTTTAACCTGGTGTTGTTAAACTTCTTACTGTGTTTACCCCAGTCCAACGCCGGCATCTCCACATCAGGATGGAAGTTGACAGTGAGGCAGCAGTCTCGCTGGTGCCAGAGACTATCAACAATCAGAAACTCACATCCCTTTAAGACTATCAAAGATAGTGTTGAAGACAAACACAGAAGTGGTTCCCCAAAGAGCCGCATTGAACCAACTGTGCAACTTAATGAGCAAACAGCAGATTTGCCTCTAAACATAGTGAAGGGAAAGTATTGATGACTAGAGAAGATTCGACTGAACGGGGCTGAAGTGAGGTCAGGGATGGGTGTGTGAATGCTCTAAAGAATGTTAACATATCGAAGGAGGAAGTGTTGAGCATCCCAAATTGCAGTGAGGTAGACAAATCTCTGGGATGGGATCTATCCCAGCTTACTGCAGGAGGCAAGGGGAGAAATAGCTGGATCCTTAACAGATATCTTCTCATCTTCTTTGACCACAGGCGAGGTTCCAGAGGATTGGAGAATAGCCAGTGTTGTTCCCTTGTTTAAGAAAGGAAGCAGGGATAATCCAGGAAATTAATGAACCTGACATCAGTGGTGGGGAAACTTTTAGAGAAGATGCTGAGAGACAGGAAAATGGACTAGTTAGTGACAGGCAGCATGGTTTTGTCCAGGGAAGGTCATGTCTCACTAATTTTGTAAAGCGGGGACAAAGATAATTGATGAGGGAAGGGCTGTGGATGTTGTTAATATGAACTTTAGGAAGGCATTTGACAAGGTCCCACATGGCAGACTGGTACAAAAACTAAAATCACATGGGGTGGGCTGGCTAGATGGATACAGAACGGGCTTGCTTGTAGAAGACAGAGTGTAGCGGTGGATGGGTGTTTTTCAAAACGGAGATCTGTAGCTAGTGGTGTTCCACAGGGATCAGTGCTGGGACATCTGTTGTTTGTAGTATATATAAATGATCTGGAGGAAAATGTGGGTGGCCTGATTGTTGAGTTTGCGGATGACAGGAAGATTGGTGGAGTGCCGAGGATTGTTAGAGGATACAACAGGTCATAGATAAATTGGAGACTTGGGCACAGACATGGCAGATGGAGTTTATTCCGGACAAATGCGAGGTGATGCATTTTGGAGGGTCAAATTTAGGTATGAATTATACTGTAAATGGCATAACCCTTTGGAACATTAGCATACACAGAGGGATCTGGGCGTGCAGGTCCACAGTTCCCTAAAAGTGGCAACACAGGTGGCCAAGGTGATTAAGAAGGCATAGGGCATGCTTCCTTCATCAGCTGGAGCATTGAGTACAGGAGTTGTGAAATCATATTGCAATTATATAAAACCCGGGCTAGGCTGCATTTGGAGTATTGCGTGCAGTTCTGGTCACCACATTATCAGAAGGACATGGAAGCTTTGGAGAGAGTGCAAAGAAGGTTCACCAGGATGTTGCCTGGTCTTGAGGGCGTTGGCTATGAGGAGAGGTTGAATAAACTAGGATTGTTTTCACTGGAAAGAGGGGAGACCTGATAGAGGTCTACAAAATTATGAGAGGCATAGACGGAGTGGATAGTCAGAGGCATTTTCCCAGGGTGGAAGTGTCAATTACAAGGGGGCACAGGTTCAAGGTGAGAAGGGGAACGTTTAAGGGAGATGTGCGGGGAGGTTTTTCACGCAGAGAGTGGCGGGTGCCTAGAACGCGCTGCCAGAGGAGGTGGTGGAAGCGGGCACATTAGCAACATTTAAGAGGCATCTGGATGGGTGCATGAATAGGGAGGGAATAGAGGGATACGGACCGAGTAAGGGCAGAAGGTTTTTTTTTTAGTTAGGGCATCATGATCAACACAGGCTTGGAGGGCCAAAGGGCCTGATCCTGTGCTGTACTGCTCTTTATTCTTTGTTCTGTTTTATATATTTGGCATGATCTCAAAATGATTCCCAGAAATGTCTGATAGATAATTGTCTATTACCTGCTTGTGACGCCAAATTAAAGGCTCTGCTCGCAGTCTGCCCACACACTTATGCAAATCTCGCGAGAAATTCCCAAAGCACAAGGTGAAATTTCAGCTACCATTTGGAATTTAGAAATAAAGGACACTCATTAATACATTTAAACATACGAGATCAAACACATGTCACCTGTCTGGATGTACTCCTGGTCTGAATGTCTGATCAAATCACTTCCTATTCACAGCTTTTCCCATAAATATTACAAAACTGATGTCAGTAGAGGTAAAATTAATTTACTGTTGTGAATACTCATGTCTATCAAATATGAACACCTTAAATAATTTGAGCAATATGCAGATTCTCCTCAAAATTAGCTGATCACTACTAACCTGCAGTTATTGGCTGGAATAACAAGCAAAAAAAAAGGACTTAAATCCACACGTACGAAAGTCCCCGAGCCACAAGACCATCTGTTATTTCCATGGAACCAAAGAATCCCTACAGTGCAGAAGGAGGCCATTCAGCCCATCAAGTCTGCACCAACACTCTGAAAGAACACTCTACATAGGCCGACTCCCCTGCCCGATTGCCGTAACCCCAGCCAACCCACCTAACCTGCACATCTTTGGATTGTGGGAGGACATGTAAACGTCACACAGTCACCCAAGGCCAGAAACAGGTCCCTGGTGCTGTGAGGCAGCAGTGCTAAACACTTTCACCATGCCTTCCAAAGCAGACGGATCTTGTCAGCAAATTCTGTATTTCTCTTATGTGCTTTGATGCATTCTGGTTTTAATTCCAGTATTAAAACAAATCATTTGTTAAAAATCACTCCTTCTTGATTCATTGCGTGATTGCAATGGAGATTGAGCCAAATCATGAACTACACACTTGCCTCATATCAGCGTCTGCTCCCCTACCCTCACCCTTTGACTTTGTCACTCTTCACTAAACAATGATCATGTATGTGTACTGTGTGTTGTGAGTAACAACACTGACATCACCATATCCAGCAAATAGAGGCGCTTTTTGAAGAAACCTAATTTAAGGCCTAATGTCCAAGTCATCACCAATGTTCAAAAGAGTGGGAGAAAAGACAATAGGAGAGGAGTTAGGGTTAGGCGAGCGGGTTAAACAAGGCATGAGGAGGAAAGGGGACTGTTTTCCTCGATGAATCTACAATGGGCAGTTTTAGTACAGAATGATGTTTGATAGAGCTTCATACAATCCAGCTCAATCACCAGATGGATAACCTTGTTCGGCAACAACACAAAAGAAAATGCTGCGGTTGCTGGAAATCTGAAATAAAAAAACATGGGGAAATAAAAACAAAGAATACTTCAACATGTCAAGCAGCATCTGAGAAGAGAGAAACAGAATTCAGGTTTCAGGTCAATAACCCAAAAGCTGGCATTTTCCAGCCTGCCGATTTTCCCGCGGTGGCTCATCATTGGCTGCCAGCAGGACTTCTGGTCCCACCAAAGCCTCTGATGCTTTTCATGGCTTGGCCATCCCACTGGCAGGGAACCAGCAGCAGGGATCGACTTTGACAGGACTCAGAAGATCCAGCTGGTGGGAAGGGTCAGGAAAACCTCCACAAGGGTCCACTAGTTAGTGCCCAGTCATATTTTAAATCCAAACCCCCTTTCATCTCGGTTGCAGAATCTGTGACAATTCAATGTATTATTTATGTTTCCTTTGTCAATATCTTGAGAACTTCAATAACGTCAGCCCTATGCCTTCTGTCTTCTCATGTAACTATTTCCAATTTCTGCAGCCTCTCCTCATAGCTCGGATGCATAATCCCAGATATGCATTTCGTTTCAGTGTGCTGTATTTTTTTCCAATGCATCAGTATCTTTTTAATTATATAGTAATTAGAAATTGGGTTTGGGGGGGGCATTGAAACTCTGCTGTACACAAACTCAGAGTGCTACTCCTCTGGTTATATTGGGAAATATACTTTGTTCCCTTTTCTGCCGTTGCACACTAATTGAATCTAACCACCACACACTGTCTCCTGTGTTGTGATTTTGTGAATATGAATAGTTAAGGTTGATCAGCCTTGAAAGTACTAAAATATAGAGCTGGTCAAAGGGCCAAATGGCTCACGCTTATTTCTTAAGTCCATGTGTACCAATAAAGGTGGTAGTTAGTGCCAATGTATCATTCTATCCGCCCTCAAAGATATGTTAATGATTGTGCCAGTTTTCCAAATCAGTTGGTCATGTTGCAGCCTATCTGGATTTAATTAGCAGAGAAATGGGGAAACATGAAAGACGGTTTTCATATTATCAGGATTAGATACAAACTCTCAGGAGCAGGTATCACAGACATGAGAGGCCAATGTCTTATCCACTGCACTATCCAGGTTCCTCGCACATTGGAGCAGGGGAAAGTTACTGACTCACTTCATTTGTTTATGAAATGTTTTTGTGGCCTAAGGGGTCCAAAAAAAGAGGGAAAATGACAAACAGAATTAAGAACCACAGGAATATGATCACCTATCCATCTGGCCAGAACTGTGAGCAACAATTTTGAATTTTATGCAAAGTATCACCTGCCCTTGAAACCAATGTATGAGGTTTGCACAATTCAACTTTATTAACTTTCGAAAATCACAATTGAGAGTATTGTAACCATGATCATCTTGGCTGATTTGAATAGGATTCAATTCATCAGGTTTTCAAAGCTTTCTCTTTGTAAGACTCTGATAGAGGTGTCTTCTTTGTATTCTGAAAAAGGTAGAGTTTCTGCTCTATAGCAAGAAGGATGCAGACTTTACAACATATATTCTGTCTGTGAAATCTAACCCACACAAACATCCTGACTAGGGCCATTGTCCAATGAGGATCAATCCAGTAACAGGTGACAGGCCATGGACCCTCAGCCAAACATGAGTTAGTGCCTCCACGAGGGGAGGAGAGAAAATTGGGAGGAATAAATGAGTTTTTGGCGCTGTTTATTTTGCCATATGGATTGTAGTATATTTACTCTGCTCATTGTGGCTCCATAGAACCATAGAAAATTACAGCTCAGAAACAGGCTTTTTGGCCCTTCTTGTCTGTGCCGAATCATTTTTTGCCTAGTCCCACTGACCTGCACTTGGACCATATCCCTCCACACCCCTCTCATCCATGAACCCGTCCAAGTTTTTCTTAAACGTTAAAAGCGACCCCGCATTTACCACTTTATCCGGCAGCTCATTCCACACTCGCACCACTCTCTGCGTGAAGAAGCCCCCCCCAATATTCCCTTTAAACTTTTCTCCTTTCACCCTTAACCCATGCCCTCTGGTTTTTTTCTCCCCTAGCCTCAGTGGAAAAAGCCTGCTTGCATTCACTCTATCTATATCTTGTACACCTCCATCAAAATCTTGTACACCTCTATCAAATCTCCCCTCATTCTTCTACGCTCCAGGGAATAAAGTCCCAACCTATTCACTCTCTCTCTGTAACTCATCTTCTCAAGTCCTGGCATTATCCTTGTGAACCTTCTCTGCACTCTTTCAACCTTATTTACATCCTTCCTGTAACTAGGTGACCAAAACTGTACACAATACTCTAAATTCGGCCTTACCAATGCCTTACCATAACACTCCAACTTTTATACTCGATACTCCAATTTATAAAGGCCAATGTACCAAAGGCACTCTTTACAACCCTATCCACCTGTGACGTCACTTTTAGGGAATTCTGTACCTGTATTCCTAGATCCCTCTGTTCAACTGCACTCTTCAGAGTCCTACCATTTACCCTGTACGTTCTTCTTTGGTTTGTCCTTCCAAAGTGTAATCGTCCATGGTTCTACTGAACCTCGCACTTCCTGTGCCCTTTGTCCATTACTTCATTTCCGACTTGAACATGGACCGATGAACAAAGTGATTTGATGATGTTACAGTGCTATGTTGACATATCAGCTGAATGAAAAGATACTTTAAATCCATAATCATACTGGTGCCAGATGTGATGTAAAAGAGAAAGCACAGCCAAAGAAATTGCGCTCAGTTAATTATCCTTCCTAACTCGGAAATGAAAGTCTAACAAGACAATCGAATCAGGGGAAAGAAGTATTTCCTTCAAGCATTTAAATACAATATTATAATTTGTCACTGGCATGGTGACGCAGTGGTTAGCATTGCTGCCTCACAGCGCCAGGGACCTATGTTCAATTCCCGGCTTGGGTCACTGTCTGTGTGGAGTTTGCATGTTCTCCCCATGTCTGCATGGGTTTCCTCCGGGTGCTCTGGTTTCCTCCCGCAGTCTGAAAGACGTGTTGGTTAGGGTGCATTGGCCGTGCTAAATTCTCCCTCAGTGTACCCGAACGGGCGCCAGAAAGTGGCGACGAGGGGATTTTCACAGTGGCTTCGTTGCAGTGTTAATGTAAGCCTACTTGTGACATTAATAAATGAACTGAACTGACTGTCAGCAAAGGATGAAGATAAACTGGCAACCAGAACAACTATAAAGATCACCAGACTATTCAGTTCAACAACCTATCCAAACTGTAACATGGGCACCTCTTCTGGAATAGCTCATGCCAGTCAATTTTGCAAGCGCTAAATAAAAACCAAAGAGAGTCCTGGTTTGAATTCCTCTTCAAGGGAAGATAAGTGGCCTGAAGCAGGTTCCTATATTTTTCAGCTCTGAAGCAGAACTCTTTGGGGATTATTTTATTCAATGATAAACAGCACTTGAGTGTCAGCTGAACATCTACTTTGTTGCTGAGTTAAAGGAAGGAATTTAGATTTAAATGTTATAGGTTTGGTCCCTCAGTGCGAGTTCAGTTTCAGTTTTCTAGTATCAAAGCATCATGCTGTGCATTAATCTTCATTATTTGGGTCAATTAACAGGATTGTCTGGACAACCACATCTGTGGATTTGCTGCCAAGGACAACATCCCTTCGAAGTGTTCCCAATTTGTAGTGTCAGTGCTTTTTGACATAGAATCATTAAATGGTGGCTCCGTTCTTATCTATCTGGTCATAACCAAAAAATCATTGCAATGATTTCTCCTCCTGCATCCATATCTCCCAAGGATCTATCAGTGGCATTTGTTTATTTCTCACTCATATGCTGCCCCAGATGACATTACCAAAAACAGTCCAGATTCCACTTATACTCTTAATAACAGCTAGTTCTACTTTGCCACCAGAAAATCCAGAAAGACTAAAGGACAGTTAATTCTAGGGAGTAGAGAATAAAGAGATGTTTTCAGGAAGATTGAAATAAAAAGGAACAAAGTGGAATTGCAATTGAAGTTAAAGTTAGACCTGGGAAGAGCAGAGCTAATGAGGTTGGCTAGAGAAAAGCCACCTATCTGAAGCATTTGTAAGGTTTGTGTCCATATTTTCAGTCTTTGAAGCTATAATATTCTGTTGGGAACGAAGTACCTGAGAGTTTGTGTGGATGTTTGGATGCATGTGGCAATTCATAACAAAAGAGTGCTGAAAGGGGAATTGGAAAATCTGGAGGTGGATCCTTGCCAAAACAGTTGTGAGAAAGCCTTAGATAAAAGCAAAATACTACGGATGCTGGAATCTGAAACAAAAACAGAAAATGCTGGAAAATCTCAGCAGGTCTGACAGCATCTATGGGGGGAGAATGTTTCAGATGCTGTCATATATGCTGCGATTTTCCCCCATTTTCTGTTGAGCTCTGATCAAGGGTCATCAAGGCTTGAAACATTGGCTCTATCCTCTCCTCACAGATGCTGCCAGACCAATTGAGATTTTCCAGCATTTTCTGTTGTGTGAGAGAAAGCCTTGTTTGAAGGAGAGTTAGAAACCCTGGAAGTGGATCCTTGATGAAAACAGTTGAAGGAAAGCATTGTTTGAACAAAGATCTTAAAGCATGTCATTTTGAGTGGAGTTTGGAAACATTCATGTGGCAATCATCTGGGGGGAATTTGAGGAGAAATCTACAGAAGATTGACTGAGTGGCATTGCCATTGGATTTCAGAGTGGGGGGTTATCTGACCAGTTAGCCTGTTGGTTACAGGGACTGTGTGTTTATTGAGAATACTTTAGCATAAGATATCTTGTAACCTGTTATCCTCAAAATCCATATACATTTGTGAAGACAAGTGGGAGTGAAGAAGTACTGTAATAGTCAAACTTTTCACACTTAATAAATGATTTTCCTTGTTGGTGAAAGGTAAATGGCAGTCATGTGACTCCGTTCCTCCAAGTTTACCAAATAAAAGTAAACGTTACGATCTTTTGAGCCAGGGTTCAATTCTGGGACCTTCCGGTCCAGTAGTATCACCAATTGGGATTGTAACACCCTCACCACAAATTCCATTCCTTGGCCATCAACTCCATCCCTCTCCCTGGAAGTGAGAGACTGATACCGATTGTAACCTTAATTTTATATTTAACCGTGGTATGAGCTTCCGCTCTAGCAGCAAAGCTGCTTACTTCCACCTCCTTATCATCCATCTCCATCATTGTTTCAGTTCATCTGCTGTTGAAATCCTTGTCTATCCCTTTATTTAGACATGCCTATTCCAACACTCTCTTGGCCAGTTTCCCATCTTCCACCCTTTATAAACTGTGAGCTCAAATGCCCAAATCCTAACTCTCATCAAATCCCACTCACTCATCACCACCTTGCTCACTGACCTATGTTAGTTCCTGGTCCAGTGATGCTTAGATTTTGAAATTTTCATCCTGATTTTCAGATCCCTCCATAACCTCACTCATCCCTATCTTTGTAATTCAAGGCCTACAGCCCACCAAGTGCTTCTACAATTCTTGCCACTTGTATCTCCAATTTTAATTAATCCAACACTGGTGACTGTACCTTCTATTGCCTCGGCCCTCATCTCTTGAATTTCCTCTCTAAAGCTGAGACACTCCTTAAAACCTACCCTTCTGACCAAGTTTTGGTCACTTGTTTTAGTATCTCCTTATGTATCTGCGACATAAATACAAGGTGTTGTTGCTGCTTAAACGGCTTGAATCCTTGAACTTACTTTTCTTCGGGGACAATCAGGGGCTTATGGGAATGGCACGGTAGCACAGTGGTTAGCACTGCTGCTTCACAGCACCAGGGACCCGGGTTCAATTCCCAGCTTGGGTCACTGTCTGTGTGGAGTTTGCACGGATTTCCTCCAGGTGCTCCGGTTTCCTCCCACATTCTGAAAGACATGCTGGTCAGGTGCATTGACCCGAACGGGCGCCGGACTGTAGCGATTAGGGCAATTTCAAAGTAACTTCATTGCAGTGTTAACATAAGCCTGACTTGTGACTAATAAATAAACTTTAACTTTTTAACTTTATGAAAGGGCTGGTGAAATAGCAAGGAAGGCATCGGAAGAAGGCCTTTTCTTTCTGCTGCCATGTCACAAAACCTTCAGCACCAAGGTTGATGCCTCATATACCTACTAGCAGGCTATCTGAGCCTGATAGAAGTCTACAACATTATGAGAGGCATGGACAGAGTGGATAGTCAGAAGCTTTTTCCCAGGGTGGAAGAGTCAATTACTAGGGGGCACAGGTTTAAGGTGCGAGGGGCAAGGTTTAAAGGAGATGAACGAGGCAGATTTTTTACACAGAGTAGTGGGTACCTGGAACTCGTTGCCAAGGGAGATAGTGGATGCGGATACGGTAGTGACTTTTAAGGGACGTCTTGACAAATATATGAATAGGATGGGAATAGAGGGATATGGTCCCCGGAAGGGTAGGGGGTTTTAGTTCATGGCAGCTTGGAGGGCCGAAGGGCCTGTTCCTGTGCTGTAATTTTCTTTGTTCTGTTCTTTATAACTTGGTGACCTCCCAGCTTGCTTGGGAGGGAAGAGATGGGGGGAGGGGGCAGGGGCTCCTTTATGGCACTCCATGGTCCATGGGGCCTCCCTGACAGAAATGGCTGTCCTTGCAGCAATGGCATCATTGGAGCTGTAAGAAGTCTCCTCCATCCCCACGTACACAAATCTTGCTTTGGGATCACCCAAGTGCGCCTCACCATTAAGGCACCCTCTCCCTTATGTTGCAGCCACAGCAATGGCAACCACAAGCAATGGTGCTAAAGAGTTGCTGATGCTTTGGCTGGACAGTGACTCAGGCAGTGGCTTCTTAATTACCAGTGTCGATATGCCACCACTCATGCCAGTGCCAGGCAAAGTGGTGTCAGCTCCCAGTTTTGGCTCTGGTGGCAGGACTTCACCTTCACCAGCAAAATTCAACCGCCATCTTTCTTGCACATCCAGCAAAATCAAACTTTGCAAATTATTTTCAAATTGTCTCCATTTTATCCCTTTTGGATATTGCTCCTATGAACTTTCTTCTCTTACACCTTAGACTCATGCTTGCGCTAAATAAGTGGCAATGCAACATGAACAATCGCAAGCACTCAATTTGATGTCAAAACTTGTAACAATGGCAGTCTGCTGGACTATATTAAACAATATGACAGAATGTAGAAGAGCCCATTGAGATTTAACATCCAATAAATAAAAGGGAGAATACAAATCACATTCTACACAATCCCAAGGAATGTGCAATCAGTGTTAATGAAGTCAGACATGTGGGTTTCTCAGGAATTTGGGCTGCAGGATGGGAACCACACCTTTTGGAATTCTTCAGCATGTGAGCAAAAGACTTTCTCCAATTTGCTTTAACAGCGACTTCAAGCAACGAGTTGACAAATGACTGCAGATGCCGATTTGCATGTCACTGAGCTGCATTTCTGCCACAAAGTTCAGTGAAATCGATCGTCCAAACCATAAACATCAATACAAAATCAGCATTTCAAATCAGAGCTTCTATTGCCAAGTATGCTCTGTAAAATCCAGCCATATTGACATCCAGATTTTTACTTTGATTAAATCTTGTATAAAAATACAACTTTGGGCACAGGGCTGAATTTTCACCGGCAGCTAGGTTCATTTTTAGGTTAGAAACTTGCTTCTGGTGGGAAACTGATTAAAGTTAAAAATTTCACTGGGAATGAATCCTTAACTGCTATGGAGATGGGTTTCCTGTCCAATTAGAGTCAGTGGGGGAGGAATGCAGGTGGGACAGATAAAGCGTGGGACCGATTTCCACTCCCTGCAACAGTTGGAGTGGAAAGGTTGGAGGCCATGAGGGAGAGGAGAGAGGTGGGCAGGAGTAGGCCACCACATCGTAGAGAGCATTGTGGATTGTTGAGGTGTCTTCTTATTGTCTCTATCCACTATCCACTGTCTTCCTCGACTGGCACTTTAAACCAGATATCTAGAACTCCTTTCACTGCTGCTGTGCCTTTGTAGAGTAGTGCTGCGGGATAACTTGTGCACTCCTCCCATCCAGTAACACTGTGAGCTAGGAGGTCTGGAGAATTACAAACGTATTACACCTTTATTCAAAAAACACTAAAAAGATAAGCCCAGCAACTGCAGGTCAGTCAGTTTAACATTGTGGGAAAACTTCTAGAAACAATAATTCAGGACAAAATTAATAGTCACTTGGCAAAATCAAAGAAAGCCAGCACAGATTTATTTAAGGGCAAATCACGTTTAGCTAACTTTACTGGGAGTTTTTTGATGAGCTAACAGAGAGGGTACTGCCATTGATGTGTTGGACATGGAATTCCAAAAGACATTTGATAAGGTGCCATACAATAGACTTGTGAGCAAAATTATAGCTCAGGGAATAAAAGTCGCAACATGGGCCGTAATTCTCCGGCCATTCCCGTCCCGTGGCCGCTGCCAATGAGGACGGAGAATTTGGCGCTCCGCCAAATCTCCATTCACTTCAGCGGGATGGGAGAGTCCCGGCTCTGAGCGAAATCGGAGAATCCGGCCCATGGATACAAAATTGGCTGTGTGACAGGAAGCAGAGAGTAGTAGCTAATGGTTGTTTGAACTGCTATAGCAGTACTCATCCTGGAGTGGATTGGAGATCTTTTTCCAGGAGCTGACACAGGCCAACTCTACTGCTTCCCTGACAGCCTTAATCTTCTAAGATCTTCTAAGACACTGATTCTCACACTATCCTGGAACATGTGGCCCATGCTAGTGAGAATAAAAATAGCAGGATGTACCAGCTGAATAGGTGGCTGGAGATGTAGGAGGGAGGGATTCAGATCATTGGGACCAATTTTGGGAAAGATGGTACCAAACAAGAAGGACGGGTTGCTTCTGGACTGGGACAAATGTCCCCTGAGTGGCGGAGGGTGTGGTTGGTGGGTGTGTTTAGTAGTGCTGTTGGGGAGGGTTTAAACTAGAATAGCGGGGTGATGGGAACCTGAGCAGGGAGGCAGAGGAGGGAGAAACAAGAATAGAAACAAAGGACAGATATGTAAGAAGCAGAAGTGGAAGGCAGAAAAAAGCAAGGGTGAAAAACAAATGGGGCCAAAATGCAATATAAATCAAAGACGATTAACAAGGTTAAAAAGACAAGTCTAGAGGCTTTGTGTCTTAGTGCACAGAGCACTTGCATTAAAGTAGGCGAATTAACAGCACAAATAGATATGAACCATTGTGATACAACTGCAATTACAGAGACATGGCTGCAGGGTTACCAACGATGGGAAATAAACATCCAGGGGTAGTAATTACTTAGGAATGACAGACAAAAAGGGAAAAGAGGTGGGTAGCATTCTGAGTAAAGGAGGTTAATCAATGCAATAGTGAGGAGGGATAATGGCTCAGAAAATCATGATGTGGAATCTGTGTGGGTGGAGATAAGAACCACCAAGAGGCAGAAAATGTTGTTGGCAGTTGTCCACAGGCCCCCAAACAGTAGTGAAATATAAGGGAAGATATTGAACAAGAAATCAGATGCATGCTATAAGGATACGACTATAATCAAGGTGACTTTAATTAACTTATAGATTGGACAAATAAAACTAGCAATTGGATAGTGGAGGAGGGTTTCCTGGAATGTGAGAGATAGTTTTCTAGAGCAATACGTTGAGGAGAACCAGAGAACAGGCTATTCTTGACTGGGTACCCGGATGGCATAAAACCATCTTTGACCTTTGACGGGAACACCAGGGAGCCAGTGCACTGAGTGTCATTTAAAACCAACTGTGCGCCCATGCTGAAGCATAGCCACATCTGTGGGCGCATCCAATTTGTGAGAGTGGGGAAAACTTACCCTTCACAAAGATGGTCTGGCAGCTATGGTCATTTTAAATTTCAAAGGGTTTGAAAGTGCTGAGAAGCATGTCCACTACGACTCTCATTAATTTTTACAGATGCACCATAGAAAGTATCCTTTCCAGATGTATCACAGCTTGGTATGGCCCCTGCTCTGACCAAGACCGCAAGAAACTGCAAAGAGTTGTGAATAAAGCCCAGTCCATCACGCAAACCAGCCTCCCATCCATTTTCTCAGTCTACACTTCCCGCTGCCCCAGAAAAGCAGCCAGCATAATCACAGACCCCACGCACCCCGGACATTCTCTCTTCCACCTTCTTCCTTTGGGGAAAAAGGTACAAAAGTCTGAGATCATGTACCAACCGACTCAGAACAGCTTCTTTCCTGCTGCCATCAGACTTTTGAATGGACCTACCTTATATTATGTTGATCTTTCTCTACACCCTAGCTATGACTGTAGCACGACATTCTGCACTCTCGCCTTTCCTTCTCCCCTATGTACTCTATGAAAGATATGCTTTATTATGTTTTGTCGTACAGCGCACAAGAAACAATACTTTTCACTGTATACCAATACATTGACAATAATAAATCAAATCAAAAAGGCAGCCTCTCTCTCCATCAACTGCATCAGCAGGCTGGAACTGCAAGGGAGCCTGCCCGCCACCCCCATATAATTGAACAGTGAGTAAAGTAAAAGTTTATTTATTAGTCACAAGTAGGCTTACATTCACACTGTAATGACGTCACTCTGAAAATCCCCGCGTGCACCCTCTGGCCAAGGATTAACCAATACATTCAAAATCTCAGTCTATGTGTCACACCAACATTGATCAGGGTCAGAAATGTGCCCAACATCAGCATCCTGATGTCAAAGCAGAGATCCTGCCCCAAAGTTCAAAGAAAAGCCCAGAGTGCAAATCAAACTGAAGGCCAATTTCACAGGCTATTACAAGGCAAAAAGAATTAAATTTCTAAATGGCAAATAAGAAAATCCAGCAGTTTAAAGATGTGCATATTTAAAGGAGCTCCCGGTGGCTGTGCACTGACAGAAATACCTTAAAAATGACCTGAGACCAGACACAGTTACAAGTACATGGAAATCCTAAGAATAGAATAGAGGAGATGGAGGTATTTCGCTGCTGGTTTCTGTCAAGCAGTTTTGCCTTCTTTAAAATTCGGCTAGTATCAAAATTTCCCTTCATGCATTTTGTAAGTATCACTCGGCCGTGCCAGTTCATTGGGTTACGGTTGATAAAATTAAAAGCAATTTCTGCTTGCCATGGTAATTATTCAATGAAACAGTGGCACATCATAATCTGACTATAAACAGCTCCAGTTCCAAGAGGATTTCATAAGCATTGGATAATCTTACGTCAAAAAAAAATCACACAGGACATGCTTACAAAACAGCTGGTGGCTATTCTTGCAGCCTTTTGTTGAAATGCCTGTAATGTGACGTACTCAGTTACTTGATATGCAGTGCAAGTGATTCTCTGCAACTAATTATTATGGAGCCTTCTCGGTCATTCAGTGTTGAATAACCAACATTTTATAATCACACACATCCCCGTTTCCCACCGCCCCCCCCCCCCCCCCACCCTCCCTTCCCCCCAACATCAAAGTTTCAGAAAAGGAGGGCTGTTCTTCAATTGCTCAACGCAAAATAAACAGTCGACTGAGAACAGAGGATCTGAGAGAAAAACCTAGGCAACGACAATGTGAGTTTTCTAAAATAGTGTTTTTTTCAATTTACATGACAATAATCAGTGTACTTTTAAAAAGAGTAACCCATTGTATGTGGAGTACTTTGAAATGTTTCTGAGCAAAATGCAAGTCTTTTTCTTTTATTGGGAAGTGAATAATACGTTTTCACCAAATGTGGTTTCATTGCCATAAATTCTGCCCAAGTTTTTAAGATGCACTGTTGATTTCCAGCGATATTTTGTGCGCTGGTCTGCGATATACTGAACTAGAATGCAACAGAAACTTTACTGCAATACACAAATACGTTAATTAGCAAATTAATATTTTAAAACTGATTAACTCAGTGGTGTTGCTGTGCCATTCATTCAAACCCACTGAATAATTGGTAATTTTAAGTCCCTTTTAAATATTACTTAAATCCCAAGTTTCTTGGAGCATGTTTAATAAAACTTCATTTACACACAAGTGTAGAATTTCCAGTCTAATATGAACAATGTGTTTCAGGAGTGATAACTTGTTAGTTGTCTGACACAAATGGGTCAGTGTAAATCAGTCCTCAGTGATACAATCTCTGTAATAGAAATGTCTCTCTCAGCATTTATAAACTTAATTATTTAACATTAATAACTTTTTAAAAATTGTTTTGTCCATTTTTAATGGTCATTATCTTGCTGCTGGGATTCCGGATATGTATTGCTCAAATCAGCATCAGCATCCTGATGTCAAAGCAGAAATCCTGCCCCAGGTGTCTGGTCTCAGGTCATTTTTAAGGTATTTCTGTCAGTGCACAGCCAAGGGAAGCTCCTTTCAATATGCACATCTCCTGTATTTGAATTAACAACATGATGCTGGGGAGAAATGTTCCCATTGGTGGAAGGATTGAGAACAAGAGGACACAGATATAAGATAATTGGCAAAAGAAGCAATGGAGGAAAATGTAACTGGTTTGATTAGTATGCCTGCAGACGACACAAAGGTTGGTGGAATTGCGGATAGCAATGTGGACCGTCAGAGGATACAGCAGGATATAGATCAGTTGGAGACACGGACGGAGAGATGGCAGTTGGAATTTAATCTGGACAAATGAGAGGTAATGCATTTTGGAAGGTCTAATACAGTTGGGAAATATATCGTAAATGGCAGAACTCTTACGAGTATTGATAGGCAGGGGGATCTGGGTGTACAGGTACACAAGTCACTGAAAGTGGCAACGCAGGTGGAGAAGGCAGTCAAGAAGGCATATGGCATGCTTGCCTCCATCGGCCAGGGTATTGAGTTTAAAAATTGGCAAGTCGTGTTGTAGCTTTATAGAACCTTAATTAGGCCGCACTTGGAATACAGTGTTCAATTCTGGTGACCACACTACAAGAAGGGTGTGAAGGCTTTGGAGAGGGTACAGAAAAGATTTACCAGGATATTGTCTGGTATGGCCTATTATAGAAAGGATATTATTAAACTAGAAAGAGTGCAGGAAAGATTTACCCAGATGGCTCGATTGAGGGTTACAAGTTAGCAAGGAATGAGCTGAAAAAGGGGCTTAGGAGAGCTAGGATAGGACATGAGAAGTCCTTGGCGGGTCGGATCAAGGAAAACCCCAAGGCTTTTTACTCTTATGTGAGGAATAAAAGAATGACCAGGGTGAGGTTAGGGCCGGTCAAGGACAGTAGTGGGAACTTGTGTATGGAGTCAGTAGAGATAGGCGAGGTGATGAATGAATACTTTTCTTCAGTGTTCACCAAGGAGAGGGGCCATGTTTTTGAGGAAGAGAAGGTGTTACAGGCTAATAGGCTGGAGGAAATAGATGTTCGGAGGGAGGATGTACTGGCTGTTTTGAATAAACTGAAGGTCGATAAGTCCCCTGGGCCTGATGAAATATATCCTAGGATTCTTTGGGAGGCAAGGGATGAGATTGCAGAGCCTTTGGCTTTGATCTTTGGGTCCTCACTGTCCACGGGGATGGTGCCAGAGGACTGGAGAGTGGCGAATGTTGTTCCTCTGTTTAAGAAAGGGAATAGAAATGACCCTGGTAATTATAGACCGGTTAGTCTTACTTCGGTGGTTGGTAAATTGATGGAAAAGGTCCTCAGGGATGGGATTTACGACCATTTAGAAAGATGCGGATTAATCCGGGATAGTCAGCACGGATTCGTGAAGGGCAAGTCGTGCCTCACAAATTTGATTGAATTTTTTGAGGAGGTAACTAAGTGTGTTGATGAAGGTAGGGCAGTTGATGTCATATACATGGATTTTAGTAAGGCGTTTGATAAGGTCCCCCATGGTCGGCTTATGATGAAAGTAAGGAGGTGTGGGATAGAGAGAAAGTTGGCCGATTGGATAGGTAACTGGCTGTCTGATCGAAGACAGAGGGTGGTGGTGGATGGAAAATTTTCTGACTGGAGGCAGGTTGCTAGCGGAGTGCCACAGGGATCAGTGCTTGGTCCTCTGCTCTTTGTGATTTTTATTAATGACTTAGAGGAGGGGGCTGAAGGGTGGATCAGTAAATTTGCTGATGACACCAAGATTGGTGTAGTGGATGAGGTGGAGGACTGTTGTAGGCTGCAAAGAGACATAGATAGGATGCAAAGCTGGGCTGAAAAATGGCAAATGGAGTTTAACCCTGATAAATGTGAGGTGATTCATTTTGGTAGGACTAATTTAAATGTGGATTACAGGGTCAAAGGTAGGGTTCTGAAGACTGTGGAGGAACAGAGAGATCTTGGGGTCCATATCCACAGATCTCTAAAGGTTGCCACTCAAGTGGATAGATCTGTGAAGAAGGCCTATAGTGTGTTAGCTTTTATTAACAGGGGGTTGGAGTTTAAGAGCCGTGGGGTTATGCTGCAACTGTACAGGACCTTGGTGAGACCACATTTGGAATATTGTGTGCAGTTCTGGTCACCTCACTATAAGAAGGATGTGGAAGCGCTGGAAAGAGTGCAGAGGAGATTTACCAGGATGCTGCCTGGTTTGGAGGGTAGGTCTTATGAGGAAAGGTTGAGGGAGCTAGGGCTGTTCTCTCTGGAGCGGAGGAGGCTGAGGGGAGACTTAATAGAGGTTTATAAAATGATGAAGGAGATAGGTAGAGTGAACGTTCAAAGACTATTTCCTCGGGTGGATGGAACTATTACAAGGGGGCATAACTATAGGGTTCGTGGTGGGAGATATAGGAAGGATATCAGAGGTAGGTTCTTTACGCAGAGAGTGGTTAGGGTGTGGAATGGACTGCCTGCAGTGATAGTGGAGTCAGACACTTTAGGAACATTTAAGCGGTTATTGGATAGGCACATGGAGCATACCAGGATAATAGGGAGTGGGATAGCTTGATCATGGTTTCAGATAAAGCTCGGCACAACATCGTGGGCCGAAGGGCCTGTTCTGTGCTGTACTGTTCTAAGTTCTATGTTCTATGATGCTAACAGGACTTGATGGATTGAGTTATAAAGAGAGGTTGGATAGACTGGGACTTTTTTCTCTGGAGGGTAGGAGGCTGAGAGGTGATCTTATTGAGGTCTATAAAATAATGAGAGGCATAGATCAGATAGTCATTCTCTTTTCCCAAAGGTAGGGGAGTCTAAAACTAGAGGGCATAGGTTTAAGGTGAGAGGGGAGAGATACAAAAGTGTCCAGAGGGGCAATTTTTTCACACAGAGGGTGGTGAGTGTTTGGAACAAGCAGCCAGAGGTAGTAGTAGAGGCGGGTACAATTTTGTCTTTTAAAAAGCATTTAGATAGTTACATGGGTACGATGGGTATAGAGGGATATGGGCCAAATGCAGGCAATTGGGATTAGCTTAGGGGTTTTAAAAAAAAGGGCAACATGGACAAGTTGGGCCGAAGGGCCTGTTTCCATGCTCTAAACCTCTATGACTCTATGGAAGGCATGAGCTATGAGGAGAGGTAGGAGAAACTTGGTTTGTTCTCACTGGAACGACAGAGGTTGAGGGGCGACCTGATAGAAGTCTACAAGATTATGGGGGGCATGGACAGAGTGGATAGTCAGAAGCTTTTTCCCAGGGTGGAAGAGTCAATTACCAGCGGCATAGGTTTAAGGTGCGAGGGGCAAGGTTTAAAGGAGATGTACGAGGGAAGTTTTTTACACAGAGGGTGGTGGGTGCCTGGAATTCGCTGCCGGGGAAGTAGTGGAAGCAGATATGATAGTGACTTTTAAGGGGTGTCTTGACAAATACATGAATAGGATGGGAAGAGAGGGATATGGTCTCCGGAAAGGTAGGGGGTTTAGTTCCGACAAGCAGCATGGTCAGTGCAGGCTTGGAGGGCTGAAGGGCCTGTTCTTGTGTTATAATTTTCTTTGTCCTTTGAGACATGAGGAAAATCTTTTCATGCAGTAAATGGTTAGGATCTGAAATGCATTGCCTGGGTGTGTGATAGAGACTAGTCCAATTGAGGCATTCAAGAGGGAACTGGATTGTTGTCTTAAAAGAAATAACATATAGGGTATGGAGAGAAGGCAAGGGTGTAGCTATTAGGAAATAGAAATAGTGCAATGACATACAGAGGGAGAGTGTAGATGGGAGTGTTGACAGTTAAGATGGTGATGAAGTGTGGCAGGCGTGGAGTTTTGGGTGTGAGGTGGAGTGTGAGAAACATAACAGCTACTGGGGGAAAAATAGTGATTGTGGGAGGGGGGGGGGGGGCGGGGTGGTGGTGGTGGTGAGGGGGAGGACCTGGTGCTTGGTGTTGGCAAAGACCAAGGTGGCTGAGTGAGGGAAAGGATTGGGGGTGTGCGAGGGGGTCCAGTGGGAAACTGGGGGTCATTCACTTTCCCTGGCTGAGCAAAGATCATTCATCTTCTTCCCACACTGCTGCCCTGTCCTCCTCTGGAGCATGTTTACAATGACCAGGGCTGCCACTGCATCCCAGGCGGGGCTGGTGACCCTGCTGGAAGGCTGGCTCCTGGAATGATGGTAGAGTGTGTCCCACCCCAGCTGCCTTCCATCCAGAATCCTGGTGAGGGCATCCTCTGAAAAGCATGATGCTGCCTTCTTGGCTGCCACCCTCTGCAGTCATTGTGGAACAAGTGCTGGGGAGCCATTTATATGGAGTTCCCCAGTGATTGCAGCAGGTAAGTAGTTACGGGGCAGGCAATTCTTGTGAGCAGAAAAACTATTACTCTTGAGGCATAAGAACCGAGAACAAGCTGGCGAGAACCATCGGTGAGAATCACTCCACTTTTTGTGCCGGAACCACCACGCTGCCATTTCTTTGGTGAGATTTCACCCTGTGATTCTGTTTCCTATGGGAAAACTTGAGGCCAGACTGTGAGGCCACCACTGTGTTTTTCACACTCTTGAGAATCAAGAAAAGCCAGATCCTGAGGCGTTGGAACTTTGTTGTAAAACTTACCTCAGTTCTGATAATACAGTACCAATGGTGGGTGCAACAGATATGTGTTAATAGTACAAGTAATATTAAAACCTGATAACGGAAAATACAGAATTACTCTAATTTTTAAAACACTTAAAGCATTTTAGTGTATCTATAGCTTTAGATACTTGGAAGGAGTTGGTTCCAATACCTTGTCTCAGCATTAGGAACAGTAAGAAGTCTCACAACACCAGGTTAAAGTCCAACAGGTTTATTTGGAATCATGAGCTTTCGGAGCGCTGCTCCTTCATCAGGTGAGTGGGGAAGTAGGTTCACAAACATGGCATATATAGGCAAAGACACAACTGCAATTGTTAGGACAGAAATAGAGCTACATTTCGAGATGATAGACTCTTTGTCAGAGCTTCATCAGAGATAAAAGGTCCAGTAATTTTGGGAAACTGCAGTAGAATGAACAATAGATTATTTCTCTTTTCTACATACATCCTTAGTGGAAGGCCCTAACCCATAAATTCCCTAATGCTGTACCACCTTCCAACATCTACTGCTCCCTCACAATACTACTCAGCATTATGCCCCAACTGAAATCAGTTTCCACTGCAAATAACACATCACTGCGACAACAATACTAGCCCTGGAGATGGTTTAAGAACCATAACCATCTGCAACTATTCCTATAGACATAACTCTGCGAATAAAACCCTGTGCACTGCAACATCCTGTGATGAAGACACAACTGTCACTGCTCCTGCTACTCCATATCCTTCATCTCCTGAACAGAAGCATTTTTTTCATGGAATAACAATCATCTGGTTGAATAGGTCCAGTTTGGAGTGCAAAAGTTCAAATAAAAACCAAACTGTTTCTCCACTCCAAATGAGATGGAAAGCCAATTTCATAGACTTCTCACAAGATTAAAACATTACTTCAAAATTGCAAAGGAACAATTCAGCAATCTAAAGACTAAGGTTAAGGTGTACATCTAAAGATACTTCTTGTGGCTGTACACTGAGAGTCTCAGATAAAAGTGACCTTCCCAGGTTCATGGAAATTCTTGGGATAGCACAAAAGGTGATTATTGGACACGGTCTACTGGTTTTTGTGCCCAGCATTCACCTGCACAACACAGTACACAAGAACTGTAGTTTCAGCCACTTCATGCAAAATTACAGGTAATTTTATACTCTTTGAAATTCAGATAGTGTCACGATTTCTATATTCAAAAATCATAGAATCCCTAGTTAGTAATTCAACCCAGAGCCTGCACAGACAACAATCCCACCCAGGCCCTATCCCCGTAACCCCATATATTTACCCTGTTAATCTCCCTGACACTAAGGGGCAATTGAGCATGGCAAATCCACCTAACCTGCACATATTTGGACTGTGGGAGGAAACCAGAGGAAACCCACGCAGACATGGGGAGAACATTTTG
Organism: Mustelus asterias; assembly: GCF_964213995.1. Lineage (NCBI taxonomy): Eukaryota > Metazoa > Chordata > Chondrichthyes > Carcharhiniformes > Triakidae > Mustelus > Mustelus asterias. Next base: position 6,380,373 of record NC_135819.1, on the reverse strand, counting down.
TAATTATCACTCTGTGGGTGAGCTCATTTGGTTGTGGTTGACAAAATGAAAAGCAATCCCTCCCTGCCAAGGTAATTAGTCAAAGAAACACTGATGCATCAGAATCTGAATATAAACAACAGCCCAGCCCAGTTCCAAATGTAGTTTAAACAGTTAATGTAAATATAGTCTACAACATCGGTGATATAGGATCACATGGCAACGGGTTATGCTGAGAGGTTGGGTGGGATCTTGAACCCACACTCTGTGCATGAAATCACTGGAGAGGGCTCAAAATCCGGCAAAAAATTGGAAATCCCAAATCTCGCCAATGAGATCGCAATTTCCAAATATCGCCACCCTTCATTAGCCCATGATGTAATCAGGTTCATGGGTGAGAAACTGATTTTAATGCATTTGAATAAATTTACATCTATGTATCCACCCCCCTCACCAAATTATCCCCTCTCACTAAATGGTCATACCTTGCTGACGTGACGTTCTGCATCAGGGGGCAGTGTCAGGGTTCGTGGGGAGGGAGGGGGGAAATTTATTTCCGGGGGGGGGGGGGGGGGGATGGAAGAGCAGACACTGGGGGACGATGTGAATGTCGGCAGTGATGGGGAGGGTGCCAGTGATGGTGGGGGGAGGGGACGCGAATATTGGCCATGATCACATGATCATGGCAGAGGAGGAAGGGAAGGGGATGGTTGACACTGGTGATGATCGTGGCGGGGAGTGAGCTCTGTGATCTGATTGGGGCGCCCTTTAAAAACGGTGCCCTCCTTTCTGTGGAGCCTGTTCCCAGGTCTAAGAGCCCCTGCCTCACCAGAGTGACGTGTGGACCACAGCCACTCTTTTTTTTCAGACTAAGAGTCTCAAAATCTGGAGAGGAAACTGGTCAGTGGAGCTGGGGAGCTTCACGCCAGAACTGACACTTGGCCAATTTCTGGTAAGATTGCCCCCATGGATTTATGCGAAGCTTTATGCTAAATTTTATCCTGTATCTAGTTAGAAGAATGTTTATCAAAAGGTTAAAAAACAGCCTTGCACTCCAGCCATCTCTAACAATCCTAACAATGGACAACCTCATTCAAGACCCACAATGATGGCAACAGCCCAAAAAGGTTTCATAAGATTGGACAATCTTGGCAAAGAATCACACAAGACAAGCTTACGAAAGAGTTGGCGGTTATTCTTGCAGCTGTATTGTTGAAATGCCTGTAATGTGATTTACACAGTTACTTTGCATGCAGTGAAAATGATCTGCTGCAAAAATCATTACAGAGCCTTCTTTGACACTCAATGTTGAATAACCAAAATTTCATAATCACGCCCCACCCTTAATATCAAAGTTGCATAAAAGGAGAGCTGTTTTTCATTTGCTCAGCAGTAATTGACTGATAGCAGAGGGGCTGAGAGGAAAACTTCAGCAGCAACAATGTGAGTTCGCCTTCTCTCAATTTTTACATCGTAACAATCAGGATAATTTTAAAAATGAGTAACACATTGTAGTACTTTGAAATGTTTCCAAGCAGTGAGATAAGGACCTAAGTAAGTGCAAATCTTACTTTTCTTTTATATAGAAATGAATAATCTGCTTTAAAGTAACTGTGGTTCAATTACCACAAATTCTACACAAGCTGTGAAAATGCACTGTTGACATTGATTCGCCATAGCCCCATCTCCCTCCCTACCATCATTTATACTTACCTTTCACATCATCCCACCCATTCTTATGACTACAACCTCGCAGTCATCCTTTTGGCACTCCTTAATCTCTGGATTGTACTAAACCTTCCTCTCCGTTCATTATTGCTTTTAAAAAGTCAAAATCTCTTTCTGAGTGAATAGTGTATGCAGCAGCTTACCTGGCATGTCCCACTGAGCCAGACTGTCTTTGTCACCTGTCATCTGCCCCATCATTTGTGCGCTGCATGGGACAGCAGCACCACCTAAGATTAAGAGAACTGAAAGCTAAATATTGTATTAACTTTATAGTCTGTTTCACTTTATAAGTTAAAAGCAACATCTACAAAAGGCTAGATTTAATACAGTCTTGCAAAGGAAATATTAAGTGTGACACAAAATGATAACAAAGGCAAAACTAATAGCTTCTGTATTTACCTGAGTGTTTACCCTCGTCCTAAACATAAGGGATGCCCACTCTCTTCAGGAACTTCCTCCTGTCCTTCCAAGACTCGGGCCTCCTTCTCTGGCTCAGACATGGTCAGTATTTTAATGATAGAGGGTAGCATTCTGGATTTCTGAAAAACGGAGTACATTTATTATAAAAGTGTGAAAGCCCCTTTACACCTGCAAAGGGATGGCGGGGGAGGGAGGTAGACACCAGGGGTTGAAATGGAGATAGTGCCTTGGGTAAAGCCTTCTCCCACATCCCCCATGCCAGGCAGGCAATGGACTTTCCACCTGCATGGGATGGGAAGCATCATTAATGTATCTAGGCATTTGTCAGCCCCTCTCATTGATCTACAAACCTTAGGGCTGGGATCAGCACTGGAGCATAACCATTGGGTTCACACTGAACAGACGTCAAATCGTGCTTTACATTCTCTCATCAAAACACTGTTTCAGTGGCTACGAAAAGGTCATATGAATGATTGTTCAAAAAACAGCAAAACATAGAACAAAAAGTTTCTCAAAGACCTGCACTTTTAAAAAATAACTTATTTAGCAGTTACTGTGCATAAATGTAAATGAGAAGTATGCTATATGACAAAGTGTGATATAAATATGACAAAGTGTGATAGAAATCAATGTGGAATTACAACTCCAAAAAGGAAAGCAGTGATTGCAGAGAGATAAGTAGATAAAACTTTTATTTATTCTGCTGAGGCCACAGAAAAGCTAAATAAAACAGAAAAGGCTGCCAAAAATCAGGCTATCCTCATGAGGATTAGATAAATGCCTGGAACAAATTACTGATCCATCACAGCTGTGTTTCAGGTTACTGTATCAATTTGTTGACCACACACTGGTGCTTCTGGCAAAAGATAGATTTAGATATCCCAAAAAAAGATTGAAATAATTGAATAATCTAGTAATTTTTCAGGACAGAAATAATAAATAAGGGTGTAACATGAAAACAGAATCACAACAAAATAAAACCACGCATAATAAATGCACTGTCTCTGTTGAATTTCACAATGTCAAGTGGGTCAACAGGAGAGCTATAATTTGCCTTCGTGTGATTAGGCAGGGAGGAGAGAGTCAGTGAGGGTTCCTGATTGCAAACCAGGTGACTCTGTCAAGGGGATCAAATTCAGCCATGATGATCCTCATGCTGAATATTTAACACCACCAATTCTCTTGGCTCACACACAAAAAATGGCCACTTGTGTGTGACTATTGGGCTGTTTGTGCCGATGGAAACAAACACCCAGCAGCAGGTCACAGCCCTTGAGGAGAACGATGGTGTGAAAATTGACATTACTCTCCAAAGCAGGTACAATAATCCAGATGTTGCATTATAATGATGGCAAATTGTCACTGTATGCCATTGAATATCCTGTGAAATTGAATAATAACTTCTGGCACCCACATATGTGCAACTAAATGCAGAACTTAGTGATTCATTCCTCCTGCATAGAGAATGCTGCTGAAGTCCCCGCAGCCAGCAATCTCCAGATCTGACTGAACTGATGGGAACGTCCCCTTTACTCTTTAATATTGCTTTTAAGACCCCTGAAAAGGTTACACCTTGTTGATTAGGTACAATTAAGTTTTTAAAAGCATTTTTAAAAATCCATTTGTGGAACATGGGCGTCGCTGGCTGGCGAGCATTTATGCCCATCCCTAGTTGCCCTCAAGAAGGTGGTGGTGAGCTGCCTTCTTGAATCACTGCAGTCCATGTGCTGTGGGTTGACCCACAATGCCGTTAGGGAGGGAATTCCAGGATTTTGACCCAGTGACTGTTAAGGAATGGCCGATATATTTCCAAGTCAGGACAGTGAGTGGCTTGGAGGGGAACTTGCAGGTGGTGGTGTTCCCATGTATCTGCTTGCCTTGTCCTTCTAGATGGAAGTGGTCATGGGTTTGGAAGGTGCTGTCTAAGGATCTTTGGTGAATTACTGCAGTGCATCTTGTAGATAGTACACACTGCTGCTACTGAGCGTCACTGGTGGAGGGATTGAATGTTTGTAGATGTGCTACTGCTGAAGAACCTCTCTGGCCTTGGAAAATAAAACTCATATTTGCAGAATGTCAATTTTTCCCACGATAATAAAAAAATTCTTACATTATTAGCATTACAAATTTTAGAAGCTTGTTTATTGTCAGTATTTCATGTGCGTCTCAGTATTTATTTTGCTCTCTGTAACATGTATAAAAAGTAAAGGATAATCAGTACATTTTACTTCCTGGTTCACTGAAAATTCTTCTACGTATTTGGCTGGTTACCCTGCTTGATGACACCCCTGTTGCTGGACACCTGAAGATCCCATTGACTGTGTTCCAAATTCACATTTGAAAAGGTGAAATTCGCACTCTGGAGATTGATAGATTTGCTGGGAAGCTTTCTTCAAGGTCAACAGCAAGCACCATTGCTTCACCACTGACTGGAAAATCTAATACAATGATAATAAAATTAAACTAACTTTGTGTTCCTGCTTGGATTGACTGACTTCCTCCACTGCCACCTTGTGACAACCAATTATATTTCCACTTTTACTAAAAATGATTTAAATCTCCTTGAGTTTTAAACCTATCCATAATATACATATGCCACGAAGGGAGTTGCTTTTAGTGTGAATGAGTAGGAACTTAAAAATTACTACTATATTATTTTTATCAAGAGTTTGTTTCATTTTGTTTGAATAATAAAATTAAAACATTTTCCTTGGTGGAAGCAGCTCACCATTGGCTGCCAGTCAGATCTTCCAGTCCCACCGATGTCTACGGCATTTTGCATGGCTCGCCCATTAGGCTGCTGGGAAACCTGTTGCGGGAGGTGGTCTGAAGTGGAACCGGAAGATTCCGCTCATATTCTATACGTCACTGACTTGAAGAAGACAAGAATCCATGAGAGATTCTGATGGGATAGAGTTGATGGGTAGAATGGGTATTTAGTCTCCTCCATCTATTACACTTTTTCTCCCAAACATCAGCATTTTATATTTTTATTCAATTTCAACTTTACTTATTTTTGAACAAAAGGAAACAACTGCTGAAATAATTCCAAGGTTTATTTGGAAGTGCAAAACTGAAAATGTGAAAATCTATCTACATTGTTTTAATTGGTTCCAATTCTTTCTCCTCCCCCCTCAGGTACCGGGCTGAATTAATTATCTTGCTATTCCTTGGTCTGACAGAAGCTGGCATCGGGTAAGTAAATTGAGAGCGTCCCAAACAAGTATAATAGGGGAGTGAAATTTAGAAACAATTGGCTAAATCTTAGCAAAAAATGGTGAGAGTGCTTGTTTCCAGCAAGAAAAGAAATACGCTGGTTTTCTCTCGAGATTTTACCACACTCTGCCAAAAAAACCAAGGGGGGCATGTTTCATGTCATCATTTGGGGGAGGTGGGAGCCGCAACAGGCCGACAAAACTCAGCTGCACAGAGATTGGGACACCATCTTGAAAGGGCATCTTTAAAGCCCCGATCATAACCTGAGTAAACCTCCCCGAGCCCACCACTCTCAGGGGCTCTCCTCCCCACTCCCAATCGGAGACAACACTTCTTTACCCAAATCCCAATCATCGGCCCCTTCCCTTCCCCCACCCCCGATCTTCAGCCCCTTCAGATGTTTACACCTGTATTTCTCTTTGTGCTAAATTACTGATAAACAGTGAATCTCTTTATCATCTGACCACTGCTGAAAAGTGCATCATGGGGTTGCTTGAGGTCAGGATGAGGTTCAGGTGCGATGCCCCTAGTGTCAAATGCCTTGCCGACAATCACTACCTAGACTCACACTTGAAAAATGGTGATTTGGCAAGGAACCAGGGAATGCTCATTACCTGAGAGTTGCACCTCAAGATCAGTCAGCGGGTGGGATTTTACAGCCCGCTCACTACAGGAATTGAACTAGCCAGATGGACAATTTGACAGACCAGCAACAGATCTGTTGACTTTGGGCAGGAATTTCCAGTCTAGTGACAGGCGAGACTGTAAAATCCCACTCAGTGCCTTTGGGGAAGGAGAATAGGGCAGAAAATTAATAAGCAAAAGCACAATGCAGTCCTGATATAATATGGATTGCTCCACAAAGTGAGGGACTCTGTCTTATGGCTGGCAGAGACATGATGCTATGGGACCAGGCTACCTCTGCTCATGAATAATTGCAGAACGGCATTGGTGATAGCAATGAAATAACCTTCACCCTTTGAATCACAAAGCAGCCATTAATTGGCAAACACAGAAGAAGAATGAGTTTGTATTTTCTGCGGTGCAGAAGTGTTCACAAATCTCTAACACAAAAAGAAAAGTAATGGGTTTATACAAAAATAACAGCAATTTATAAACTTCAAAGATTACTTAAGTTCTGCTTGATGCTTGGAAAGAGCAGAACCAGGAGGTACTGTTTAAAAGTAAGGATCTTCCATTTAAAACAAGGATGAGGAGAATTTTTTTCCTCTCAGGGGGTTGTGAATGTGTAGAACTCTTTCCCTGAAGCGGGTAGAAACAGGATCATTTAATATTTTTAAATCAGAGGCAGATAGATTCTTGACCAATAGGAAGTCAAAAGATTTGGGGTAGGCAGGAAAATGACCATGATCTTGGCAACACAGGCTTGATGGGCCAAATGGCCTCCTCCTGTTCCTAATGTGTATGTCTGCATTGTTAGGAAGTTGGAATGAAATGAAGAGTAAAGACTTCGATAAAAAAAGAAACTGATAAGGTTTTAGCTTTACTGAGGACCTGTGAGCTGCAAATCAGCTTAGTAGCAGGGTGAAACAGATACTTTGTTAAACAAAGTGGAGACTGGCAGTCTAGGGACTGACGCCCAGTTGCAAAGCAAAGCTCTCTCAGAGAGAATCAAGTTGGTGGCACAGTGGTTAGCACTCCTGCCTCACAGGACCTGGGTTTGATTCCGGCCTTGGGTGACTGTGATGAGTCTGCACATTCTCCCCGTGTCTGAGTGGGTTTCCTCTGGGTGCTCCGGTTTCCTCCCATACTCCAAAAGATGTGCAGATGAGGTGGATTGGCCATGTTGAAGTGTCCAAAGATGTGTAGGTTAGGTGGATTAGCCACGGTGGATGTGTGGAGTTACGGGAATAGAGCGAGGGGAGATCCTCTTTTAGGGAGTTGGTGTAGACTCCATACGCCAAATGGCCTCCTTCTGCACTGTAGGGATTCTATGGTTGTATGCAGAAATGAAAGTAGCAGGAGTCTGTCTGTGCCAAACCCCAGAAGTTCTTCCCTAAACTAGAAGAAGGGGTCACAAAAGGAAGTTCTAGGTCTTGTGTAGTAATTATTTGCTGGATTTGGCTCATAGTGTTAAATCCTATGGGATGTTGTTTTGGGGAAGGTGTATTCTGAAAGTTTAGAATAGTAGATAAGATTTGGACTGAGGAAGTAATTTAAGCATACTGTCTGGATAACCATTCTGGTGGTTAATTGTAAATGTCATTTTCTACAGTTGCCTTTACTGCTGTGTATTTTTAAGTTTAATAAGCATTTTATTGAATAATTTACAATAAGACTGACCCCTTTCTTCATTGGGTTTCATCTCTTTTCTCACATATTTTCCAAAATCACAAAAATAGTTAAGAACTGGCATTCCAAGTTTCTGTTCTGGGATTTGGAATGCCCTCGCATTGAACATCACATTGAAAACTAGAGGGCATAGGTTTAAGGTGAGAGGGGAAAGATTTAAAAGGGACCTGAGGGGCAATTTCTTCATGCAGAGGGTGGTGCGTGTATGGAATGAGCTGCCAGAGTATGTGGTTGAGTATAGCAACGTTTAAAAAGCATTTGGATAAGTACATGGGTAGGAAAGGATTAGAGGGATATGGGCCAAATGTGGGCAATTGGGACTAGCTGGGAGGGCACCATGGTCGGCATGAGCCAGTTGGGCCGAAGGGCCTGTTTCCGTGCTGTATTGCTCTATGGCTCTATAATGTCCCTCACTAAAATTACCTGTTGAAACAAGAAAGACAAATATGCTCATTAATTTTCATCCTTTCCATTAGATGATGCAACACTAGTGTACCCAACCCAGTTGTTAGTCAATTACTAAAGGAAGAAAAAAAAGAAAAATATTGCAGCTAAACAGAGAAAATTCCCTCTACATTTCTACAATTTAAGCAGGGTCCAGAATGTAATGGCTACCCATTATGCATCACTAGATGTACTTAACTATCTCCTCTCACCCCTCCTCTCCATCCCACTCCTCACATTCCAAATGCCCTAATGTGTTTAGGATCAGAAAACAATACAGGACTGGAAATATTTCCATGCTTATATCATGGGTGCCCTTCTCCTGTTTGTTTTCTAAGTGCTCGTGCTAGCAGGAAAACTGGGGTTGGCAGCGCCTGTCAGGTGGGATTCAGCCACCTTAACAATGTAAATATATGCAAAACGCACTGCTCAGCCCAGCTTCACAGAGATATGGACACCATTTTTAAAGGATGCCCCAATCACAACACTCAGAGACAGCCCCCCCCCCCCCCCGACCCCTGAGTCATAGAGGTCAACAGCACAGAAAGGGCATTTGACCCATCACATCGCACAGGTTTAAGGTGCGGGGGGAAGGTTTAAAGGAGATGTTCGAGGCAGATTTTTTACACAGAGAGTAGTGGGTGCCTGGAACTCGTTGCCAGGGGAGATGGTGGAAGCGGATACAGCAGTGACTTTTAAAGGGCGTCTTGACAAATACATGGATAGGATGGGAATAGAAGGATATGGTCCCCAGAACGGTAGGAGGTTTCAGTTAAGTCGGGCAGCATGGTTGGTGCAGGCTTGGAGGGCCGAAGGGCCTGTTCCTGTGCTGTAATTTTCTTTGTTCTTTTATCTGTGCCCATCAAAGACAAATCATTCAACTATTTTAATTCCATTTTCCAGCACTTGGCCCACAGTTCTGTAAGCCTTGGGATTGTAACTGTAAACACTTCTTAAATGTTATGAAGGACTCTGGCTCCACCACTCTTTCAGGCAAAGTTCCAGACTTCCACCATCCTCTGGGTGAAAAGATTTTACCTCACGTCCCCTCTAAACCTCCTGCCCCTTACCTTAAATCTATGGCCCCTGGTCATTGGTTCCTCCACCAAGAGGAAACAATTCTTCCTGTCTATTCAATCTATCCCCCTCATAATTTTATACATCTCAATCATGTTCCCCCTCAGTCTTCTCTGCTCCAAGGAAAAGAAACAAAGTCTATCCAATCTCTCTTTACAACTAAAACTCTACAGCCCAGGCAACATCCTGGTAAATCCCCTGTGCACCTTTTCCAGTGCTATTACCTCGCTCCTGCAGTGTAGATTCCAGAACTGCACAATACTCTCACTGTGGCCTAACCAACATTTTATAAAGTTCCAGCATAACTTCCCTGTTCTTAAACTCTATAAGAGTTTTAACAACACCAGGTTAAAGTCCAACAGGTTTATTTGGTAGCAAATGCCATTAGCTTTCGGAGCCCTGCTCCTTCGTCAGATGGAGTGGATATCTGCTCACAAACAAGGCACACAGAGACTGTGCGCCTTATTTGGGAGCAGATATCCACTCCATCTGACGAAGGAGCAGGGCTCCGAAAGCTATTGGCATTTGCTACCAAATTAACCTGTTGGACTTTAACCTGGTGTTGTTAAAATTCTTACTGTGTTTACCCCAGTCCAACGCCGGCATCTCCACATCTTAAACTCTATGCCATGTCTAATAAAAGCAAGTATACAATATGCCTTTTTAACCATTTTATCCACCTGTCCTACTACCTTAAGAGATCCATGTACATGCACACCAAGGTCCATCTGATCCTCAGTGCTTCCCAGAGTCCTGCTATTCATCACCAGATGCTCATTCAGGGGGAAAAAAGAATCACCCAAGTGAAACTGATATTTCCTGCCAGTCAGAAGATTTCAAATGGGAGTGCTCACACCAGGGGCTTCTGAGAGGGAGCAAAGGCAATTCCTCTGTAGAATGAGGTGCAGCTGTGTTTTGGAGGCTTCCAGGGGGCATTGATATTAAAGTGACCAGGCCACTTCAAAGGTTTCACAGTACACAGACAAGAATGAAGATTTTGAATAGAAAACTGCCCGAGATCACGATGCCAAGATTGATCCACACTTTTCCCAGGACAAGAAGGGGCAGTCGAGCCATGAAAACCTCATCCGGGGAGAGCCCCGACGTCAACCTCTTCCCCCTTAGCCCGAGCGGCAGAGGAGCACATGAGCACAGCATTTACCTCTTTGCCCCCCTCCCCCTCAGAGACCAAGGAGCTGTATCAAATTGCAACCACTGGACTTCCCACTGGATGGGGAGAGGGAGCTGTGTGCATCGCGGGAGAGCGCTGAATTGGGCTTCCAGCCAGATAATGACACCAAAGTGAGCAATTCTGATTATTCATGAGGTTCTTTTCTGCTTTGGTCGGGAACCTGATCAGGGCTGACGCAGCAGACATGAAACTCGCAACAGGTTTGACACTCAGTGAGAATCCATCGCAATTCCTGCTAGCGTCCGGGAGAATCGCCCTGCCCATATCTCTGTGAGAAGTCTCACAACACCAGGTTAAAGTCCAACAGGTTTATTTGGTAGCAAAAGCCACTAGCTTTCGGAGCGCTCGCTGCTCCTTCGTCAGGTGAGTGGGAGTTCTGTTCACAAACAGGGCATATAAAGACACAAACTCAATTTACAAAATAATGGTTGCAATGCGAGTCTTTATAGGTAATCAAGTTTCATGTCACACTATCTGTAACCCTCACGACTTGCCTGGGCTTGCAAAATTTCACTAACTGTCCTGTCTGGAGACAATACACATCTCTTTAACCTGTGCTTAACGCTCCCTCCACTCACATTGTCTGTATCTTTAAGACTTGATTACCTGTAAAGACTCGCATTCCAACCATTATTTTGTAAATTGAGTTTGTGAACAGAACTCCCACTCACCTGACGGAGGAGCAGCGAGCGCTCCGAAAGCGAGTGGCTTGTGCTACCAAATAAACCTGTTGGACTTCAACCTGGTGTTGTGAGACTTCTTACTGTGTTTACCGCAGTCCAACGCTGGCATCTCCACATCATATGTCTGTGGTCAGACATCATGGGGGGAATTCTTCAGCCGTTCACACCGGCTGGATTCTCTGGTCCCACTGGCAGCACACCCCCTTCCACGGGATTCGCTGTGGTGTGATGTCACCCCACGCTGCTGAGAATGCCCTCCCCCTCCCCACCTTTATATATCATTCAGCATCTTTAATAGCATATCTGTTAAAAATTAAACCGTGACTGAACACAACATACAATGTAGATACAAAAACTGTGGGAAAGAATGTTTTGGGTAATATTTGCTTCTAATTATTCTTTTCTTGTTTTTTATTTTTTTTGAACAGTTATTCTAAACCAGCTCAATGCAAAGAAGTAAATGAATGTTTCAGTTACGATCTTCTTTGTGAAACTCCAGATTATGAGGTGAGAAGCAAAATTCAGAACTCACTCTCAATTCTAAAATGAACAGATAAGTGATGAAGAGTTTATGTACCCAATATGGGGTGGGCATTTGTGATTGTTGCTTATTCTGGACAAATAGAATTTGAAAGAGAGTTGCGGCACAGTAGCACAGTGGTTAGCACTGCTGCTTCGCAGCTCCAGGGTCCCAGGTTCAATTCCCGGCTCGGGTCACTGTCTGTGTGGAGTTTGCACATTCTCCTCGTGTCTGCGTGGGTTTCCTCCGGGTGCTCCGGTTTCCTCCCACAGTCCAAAGATGTGCGGGTTAGGTTGATTGGCCAGGTTAAAAATTGCCCCTTAGAGTCCTGAGATGCATAGGTTAGAGGGATTAGCAGGTAAATATGTGGGGGTAGGGTCTGGGTGGGATTGTGGTCGGTGCAGACTCGATGGGCCGAATGGCCTCCTTCTGCACTGTAGGGTTTCTATGATTTTCTATGCTGGATTTGATTAGTAGTTCTTTCAGTAGGTTTTCAAAACAATAACTAATAAACAATTGCTGAAGAATTTATTTAATCTCCCTTAATAACTGATGACACCTAGAAGGGTGGTGTTAAAATAGCAATTGGTTGCTTGGGTGATGACACTGTCCTTTCACAATTGTATGGGATCTGAATTTGATCCAGATGAGACCGACAAACAAAGGTTTACTTACTTTGCCAGATGTAAGCAACCTACATGGAATGATATTGAGCAATCTCAGCCTAGTTTCTGGTGGGTGTGGATCCAGACAACAAAAATAGTTGAAACTGACACCCACTCTAAAATAACCAGAAAAATACTTGATGTAGAAAACAAAATCACAATGATATAGTGGGAGAACTTTGAATTAAAACACATTTTACTCAGGCTCTGTTGCTGGACATTCAGCTAGCTAAATGGGCTGCTTCGTGTTAACCATGGCTTTTCTTTGCTGCTTTCACATACAGGTTCGCCATTATAATGCTTCAAAATGGGTTGCAACAAACGTTACTTGCCTCGTAATGGAATTTGCTGGCTATCAAGGATTCACAAGGATCTTTCAGTACATTCGGGGCAAGAATGTAGAAGGTACAAATAAGAGAACAAAAAATTAAGTATAACAGTGACAATCAAATCAACTAAAATAATTACTTCCCAATAAGGCTTTATTTTAAAGTTTTTTTAAAAATGTTGTCTCACAAAATAAATTGCTTAACCTTTGAAAAAACATTTCACTGTTTGTCTGTGTAGTCAAGTGTGTTGTTTTTGGGGAGAGGCTGGTGGAGAGCTGGCACTTCCCCACAGGGAGAAAGAATTCAAGGGCACTCACCCACTGTCATTCTCATACATTTCCTAGTTACTTGCTCCATAGCAGACCAGGTTGTCCACCTAATCTTCTTCTCAACCAGGAACCATCTGTGACACAACAGTTCCCAATAATGTTGAAGGGAGAACACCATCCTAAAAAATAATTAAACCAATTTCAAATAGTTTTTATGGTCAATGAAAAGCACAATTAGTAATAGGATTATGACAGGGTTCAGACAATGGCAAGAAGATAAGTTTTAAGGAGGATCTTAATGCAGCCAGGATAAGGTGAAGAGGCAGAAGGCTTTAGAGGAAGTCATTTCACAGAAGGGGGCCAAAGAGGCTCCTCTGACTGCTCCCAGCCACCACGTATCTAAATGAATGACATCACCAGCGAGGAAGATTCAAAATTGCGATCTCACCGGTGATAAATATGATTTCCGGATCTTGAGTCATCGCTGACATTCACATAGATGACGAGCATGGGTTCAAGATCGACCCCAGGGTATCAGAAGTCAAGAAAGGTCAGTAATGACGGGAAGCAGTTATTGGTGCAGGAAACAATACACACAGCCGGGTTTTGAACAATTCACTTTTTGAAATGAGGATAGTTAGTGGGGACAACATTACTGGCGTGGTGAGTTGGTCAACCTTTGTAGTGAGCTGTTATGATAGGACAAGGGGCAAAGAAATTCGGTTTGCGCCTGGTTTTTTCACCTCTCATGATGCTACCAGCCCTATTCTGCTGGCAAAATCGGCTTTGTGCCCAGAAACAGTGCAAAGCTGATTTCAATATTCAAAACCTAACTGAATGTAAGAGTCCTGGACACTATTGTCCAGGCTCACGTGTCCTCACCTGCTCATCAGTCAAGGTCCGCAGTGTCGAGGATCACATATCTCAGATCTTGCGCGGAGGGTATTCACAGACATCTTCAACCTCTCTTTATAACAATCTGAGGTCCCTATCTGCTTCAAGACGCCAACCATCATCCCAATATCTAAGAAAAACCAAGCAGCATGCCGATAGCTCTGACATCCATCATTATGAGTGCTTCTGCACTCTCTCCTTTCCTTCTCTATGAATGGTATGTTTTGTCTGTGTAGCGTGCAAGAAACAATACTTTTCATTGTATGTTAATACACGTGAGAGTAATAAATCAAATCAAAACAAATCATATGGTCCCCACCAACGGGAACCTGACATGATGGCCTCGCTGGCCATTGAAGCCCCCACCCCCCGCCCGGATAGTTGAGGGCAGGGCTGGGTAGTCCCAGCCTGGCACCCTGGCAGTGTCAAGGGGGGTGGGACCTGATGGTTTTGCCCATGTCAATATATTAACAGGGTATAAAGACTTCCAGATATACGTGCAGTCTCCCAACCTTTCACTGTAACTTCAGCAGTTACCCATTTTTCCAAATTCCTACCAATCTTCCACCGAAATTATAGTGGCAAATCAGGAAAGTACCCATTATGAACAAGTGCTAACGGCGTTATTTATACGCAGGCAAACATATCAACATGACAGCGCCTGTTCTGCTTCAGATACCTCAAACTGAAGGAATAATGGAATACAAGAACTATGTCATCCACTTTTTGCTACCAACTGATTATCAGCAGAACCCCCCAGCACCCATTGATACTAATGTGAGTAAATAGAAAGTTCAACATTTCTACAAGATGTACTTTGGTCCAGTTTTGTTTGCCTCTTTTCTTTAATTTGCTGCTCCTTTAATTTTCCTCCATTATATATCATTTACTGGTGAGGCAGTCAATCTGCTCACAGGGAGTTTAGTAAATATTCAGCAATGGTAGAGCCCTTAGAAATATTAGCACACAGAGAGATCTAGGTGTGCAGATCCACAGTTCCCTGAAGGTGGAAACTCAGGTGGACAAGATGGTCAAGAAGGCGTATGGCATGCTGGTTTTCATCGGTCGGGGTGTTGAGTATAGGAATTGGAAAATCACGTTGCAGCTGTGTAAGATCTTGGTTAGGCCACATTTGGAATATTGTGTACAATTCTGGTCGCCACACTACCAAAAGAATGATGATGCATTGGAAAGGGTGTTGAAGAGATTTACCAGGATGTTGCCTGGTTTGGAGGATATGGACTATGAAGAAAGATTGAACAAACTTGAATTGTTTTCATTGAAGTGTTGGGGGATGGCGGGGGACCTAATAGAGGTTTACAAGATTATGACAAGCTTGGATAGAGTGGATAGTCAGAGTCTTTTTCCCAGGGTCGAAGGGTCAATTACTCGGGGGCATTGGTTGAAAGTGAGGGGGGGAAAGTTTAAAAGAGACGTAAGAGGCAAGTTTTTCACACAGAGGGTGGTGAATGCCTGGAGCGCGCTGCCAGAGGAGGTGGTGGAAACAGATTCCATAACAACGTTCAAGAGGCTATCCACTCTATCCAAGCTTGTCATAATCTTGTAAACCTCTATTAGGTCCCCCGCCATCCCCCAACACTTCAATGAAAACAATTCAAGTTTGTTCAATCTTTCTTCATAGTCCATATCCTCCAAACCAGGCAACATCCTGGTAAATCTCTTCAACACCCTTTCCAATGCATCATCATTCTTTTGGTAGTGTGGCGACCAGAATTGTACACAATATGAGAGAGGATTCTGTGTCAGCACAGACTTGGTGAGCCGAAGGGCCTGTTCCTGTGCTGTACTGTTCTTTGAATGCCAATCTTCATATAGCCATGAAATGATACACAAGTCAACAGGGTGACTCACACTCCTATTTCTCTTGCTCCAGTGAGGAAAACATTTGGCCAATCTGAATAATCCCTGATGGCAGGTTGCCAATCAGGAGCTCTGCATGCAGGAGATCAAATGAAGCGGAGTTTTATTTCCAACACATTCAATAATGCCTCCTTAAAATGGTGTTAATGATAAATATGCTTTGAAGAAAGTGTATCAGTAGATTTGGTTCCTTTATCAGAATGATAACAATTATTTGTTTGCTTCCTATTTAATCTATGATTCAGCACAAGTGTTCGTAGAGGAAGCGAAATGGAGGTTGGTATTAACTATTTGCGGGGGATTGGGGGGGGGAAGAGATTGCAGCTCCACATCTGATTTGGGGGGGGATGAAGTGCAGGCTCCGAATCCTGAGCTGGTCTTTATTCGTGTTCTAATCGGGGCACCCTGATCTCAGTGCACCAGAGCTTTGCTAGTGTGTTGAGGCCATCCCCCCCACCCCATCCTCCCCCGCCCTGCCCCACAGTGTGAAACGTGTCCAGCTGTTCTTTTGTGGCAGACTGCAATAAGATCTGGAAAGAAAACTAGCCTGTGGAACATATTATTTTTCTCACCAGAACCAAGACTGCTAATTTGTGGTAAGATCTCACCCAATGACTTTAAACTACTTTATATTTAGCTGTCACAACCATCCAAGCAGAAATGCTGTTACCTCAAACGAGCACATTAAAGGTACATTTGCTCTCATTTTAATATGTAATTTTTATCTCTTAACTAAAAGTTAATGATTTAATTTACTCCCAAATCTAGCAACATGATGTGGCAATGTAAAGAAGTGACACCTGGCAGCACTTTAATTCTCTAATTTTTCTGCCAACTCTGAGAGTGTAGCATCATGCTGTCAATCAAATTAGACCAGGAGTTTACTACATGTTAAGTTCAAGACACACTTAAAACCCACCATTTTATGGCACAAGATTATTATTAAACAAGGAAGTTTTAATGTTGAGATTCCTCATCACATTAAATAATCAATTCCATGAGACAGTTAATGTTTCCATTTTTATCTACTGACATTATTTTTCTTTTATACGAAACAGATTTATTTCATTGACTTCCCAGATATGTACACTTACGTGAAATCCTTTGGTGGTTGGTTAATGACGTGGAATTTAAAAAATTACGCCTCAAAATTGAAGCAGCAACTGAATAATGCTGGTGAACACTATGACTCCAGTTATTACTATGGTGCTGCCTACAACAGGTAAGGAGTTAGTGCAAGTTTAGGAGACTGTTGATTAAGTATAATGGTTATCTAGCCGGGCAGGTAAACGCATCTGGAAACCTTTGCACAGTGTTTATCATTTAACTATGATGAAATGGGGAGACACGAAGTACACTTTCAATTCCAAGTGCTCAGTACTGTTGCAGCACAGTTGAAGATTTGAGAGCCTATACTCTCGGGTGCAAATAATGAGTGAGAAGGAAGGAGAGCAATGCAGTGGGGTTACAAGTTGCTGCTTGTACATGGGGGAAGAGGATCTGTGATTTTTCATGAGATTGGATCACTGGCTATTCCAGTGACACAAAAAGCCAAACAAAGATATTATATTTCCCATCTGCATATTCTTAATAATGGTGAGCTATGGAGACAGATTGTACTTTTCCTTGTTATTTTTGTTTCCCTCACATTATCTCAGAAGAGGTGAAAGCTAAAGAAAAAGACGAGGGACACTGTCCCATTCTGCAATGCATATTATGTACATTAATTTGCAATGTTCACTTCAATAAAAATTGCTCCTATTAAAGTCAAATTTTTTAAAATTTATTTTTCATGTAGTCCGATGACATTAGTTGGTCGGCATAATGAAGTGTGGTATATCGCGGAAGGAACTCCAGTATGTCCAACTCAAGTCCCATGATCAAGAGGGATTTGTTTCCTGCTCCATGGTATCAATCATAATATCTGTAGTCACAGCTTTTAGGTTTTAGCTTCGTAGAAAGAGATATGAGATGATTATTTGTCTGGGTCAAGGGATCATATCTAGCGGTATATTCTGCTTCAAAAACACAATGATCATTAATTCTAGTTTTAGGACTGGCTAGGGACCATGATATAGAGCTTTCTCTCAATAAACCAAGCTTCAGCATTAAGAAAAACAGAAAGTGCTGAAAATTCTCAGTTGGCATTATCTATGGAGAGACAAACAAAGTTACCGTTCCAATTCAATGACCTGTCAGCTTCAGCATAAATATTTTGTTCAGCCAACTACTACCGACTTCAGATAATTATTCATATTCAGCTGATAGCAATGGTAGCATATTGGTGATATTGTGTATTCAGAACCCACATGGCAGCTGGGGAATTTTAATTCAGTTAATTAAAAAAGATCTGGAATAAAAAAACTGGTATCAGTAATTGCCACCATGTAATCCTATTGGATTTGTTTTAATTAGATACATGAATAATCCACAAGCCTTGGTTAAAACTGATCTATAATCAGCTACTAGATGTCCAATGCATCCTCTCTAAAGTTTATTTACTAGTCACAAGTATGTTAACGTTAACACTGCAATGAAGTTCCTGTGAAAATCCCCTAGTCGCCACACTCTGGCGCTTGTTCGGGTACAGTGAGGGAGAATTTAGCATGGCCACTGCACCTAAACTTGTAATATTTGTTTTGTGTGAGGAATCTTTAGCCAGCACTTCATGACACAAGAAATTACAACTCCAAAACACAACTCAAATTACAGTTTGATTAACTTTTTTCATTTGAAGATACTTTGTTCCTGAGCCACAGACTGAGCTTCAAGGAGGATCATCTAACAGAGGAGCTAAATAAATTACACTTTAACTTGACAGGCTTTGACAGATAATTTCTTCTGCCTTTAGATGTCAGATCATGGACAGGTTCTACAAATGTCTTGAATGCAAACTATTGAAGATTCTATTCTGATGTCCTTTCATATGTATATTAGAAATGTTGGAAGCAAATTGCAGAGTTGTTAGATTGCCTGAATTACCTCTTTTTTAACCTTGGCCTGGGTAGCATATATAACTCCTCACTGGCAGATTAATTTCATTTTTTCCCATAACCCCATTACAAAGTTTAAAGGTAATTTTTTTTAACAGACTCTCAAAAGAAGCAAATTTGTTTTTAATTATATTTAATATCATTATTGAATCTGCTTTTCTTCTGATTCTAACATTGAATAGAATATAGGAATGTGAGAAATTGTAAAATGTTTCATTGTATTTCAATAAATTTGCCACAAATGTACATTGTCTGTGTGTTCTGAGAGTTTTATTGTATCACTTTTGTTAATATGAACTGGTACTAGAGCAGAAACACATCCCCATATCATAGAAACATTGAATGGTCACAGGACAGAAGGATGCCATTCGGCCGTCTGTGTCTGTTCATCTTTTCCCTGCAGCCGTGCACATTTTTTTTCTTTTCAGATAATGATTCAGTTCCCTTCTGAATGCCTCCTGCATTGAACCCTCCTCCACCATGTTCGCAGGCAATCCATTCTAAATCTGAACCACCCACTGCATTAAAAGGTTTTTCCTCACGTCATCACTTGGGGGGATTCACCGGCCCCATTCGCCACTGTTGGGAATCCAGATGTCCCGCTGAATCAGGTGTCAAGGCTAAAATGAGATTCTCGCCAGGCAGCAAACCTGTCGTCATTCACCTGGTCCAATGACCCTGATCAGGTGAACCCGATAATTATGCAAATTTGCCAATTTACATTTCATAAGCAGGCTGGGAGCCTGATTCAGTGGCCTCCTGCAATGTACCTGCCTCCCCAGCCAAAAGTCAGGTGGTGATGCCAGGCTCTTGCACCTAAGGACTCAGAGGGGAAGCAAGGAGGTAAGTGGATGGTTTTAAGTTATCTGCATGGAATGGGATGGGGATGGGGGGAGGGGGGCGCATCTCAACTGGGGAAAGCAGGGGGTTGTGCTGGAGGGAAAGGGGAGGGGGGGTTCCCCTCCTCCAGGATGGGGCTGTCTTGGCTGACCAGCTTCATGGTGTGTTTGAACAGTAGCAACTCACTCCTAGGTAGGCATCTAACTGGTAAATGTGTTCATTCCTCTTCTTGTCCTGCAACAGCTAAGATCTCATGTTCAATGCCAACTTAATGCACTGTGGCCAGCTGGACCCCTGCAGTTCCTGAATCAACAATCCATTCACAATCTGGACTACTCCTGGGTTAATTTAACGACCCCCGCAATCCTCCCCTGACCCTAGCTGTTAGCAGTCCTACCTGAACTCTTCTAACTCACAGGGTATGATAGTGTAACAAGGACTTTTAAGCCTGGATGAGTGCAACTCATTGGTACACCTGGTGTGATATTTACTGACAACCCCACAGCAGATGAGGGAAGGGCATTGCTGAGTTTAGTGCACACATGAATCAGATGTCCCAGTTGCAGCTGAAAAGTGCACTGGCACACAGCTCCACCATTCGAATGTTATGTGCCAGATCATGCTGTGGCTGCCCAGCTCTTTGTACTCGAGTTACTTGCCTGGAAGAAGATAGCGTAATGTTAAATCAGGAGGTTCCACCAGGCATCCATCCTCGCCTGTGAGACCCTTTGGCATTTCTACTGGCCTTGATTCACCTATCAACTGTCCCTCATCATTGATAAATCCTCTAACCCCTCCCAGGTACTAAACCTCATCAAGGCTCAGGGTGAGAGGAGGTCACAGGCAGGGCCATGAGGTTTGTGACCATGGGGCCACTGAGGGGCATCCACCATCACCAGACCATGATGCTTACCATAACTCAGTGGTTCCCAAAGGGTGCGGCGCGCCACACTGGTGCGGCGAGAGAGGATGGCAAGTGTGGTGGGAAGATTCAAGGACAATCAAAGAAACATTTAAACATGGATAGATATTTTTCCAAAGTGACAGCAAGAGCTTCAAGTGATGCTGAGGACGATCCGAGTCCACGTTGTGATCCAGAATCGCGGTTCAAACAGAATGCTGAAGAAGAGTCATTTAATTCTACACCAGTAACAGGCCCAAGCAAACCTCCAAAAAAGAAAGTTTGTCGACAATATATGGATAGCTATCTGAGTCTCAGTTTCACATGGACTGGAGATGAAAACGTACCTCAGCCTGTGTGTTTGATCTGTGGTGAGAAGCTTTCCAATTCCAATATGGTCCCAAGCAAGATGAAAAGACATCTATTGTCAAAACATGGAAATCTGGCAAACAAGGATGTTCAATATTTTGAAAGGCTTTTGGAACAGCAGAAATGCCAATGATCATATTTCGAAAAACAAATGACAGTCTCAGATAAGATGCAGATTGTATCTTACCAAGTGGCTGAATTGATTGCTCAACAGACAAAACCACATACAATAGCTGAAAAATTGATTCAGCCTGCCTGCAGCTTGATTGTGAAAACTTTGTTTGGTGATGATGCTGAGCGAGAAGTTATGGAAATTCCTTTGTCTGATAATACAATTCGCAGAAGACTAGTTGATATATCAGCTAATATTGAGAAGCGTGTTTCCGAAAGTATGAAGAATTCTAAATTGCTATTCAAGTTGATGAATCGACCGACATTAGTGGAAAAGCACAGTTACTTGCCTATATCAGATTCATTCACAATGACGAAATAATCACACAGTTTCTATTTTGCAAGGAGCTTGAAAAACATACCAGAGGACAAGATATTTTCCAAACCTTGTCTGAGTATTTGGGAAAAGTTGAGATTTCATGGGATTCTTGTATTGGAATTTGTACGGATGGAGCGCCATGTATGATAGGGAATGTGAGAGGCTTGGCGGCACTCATCAAACAGAAAAATCCAGATATACTATCAATTCACTGCTTTTTACACAGAGAGGCATTAATCACCAAGACCCTTGTAGCTGATTTGAAGTTGGTTCTAGATCAGACTGTGCGCATTGTGAACTTCATCAAAACAAAACCATTAAAAGCGCGGTTATTTGCTCAACTCTGCAAAGACATGGAATCAAAACATCAATGCCTAATTCTGCACTCGGAGGTTCGCTGGATGTCCCATGGAAAAGTTTTAAATTGGGTGTTGGAACTGAAGAACGAATTAAGAGAATTTTTGGAACAAGAAGGGAACCCATTGTACCACCAACTGGATGACAATGACTGGTGTGCAAAGCTGGCATATTTGGCGATATCTTTTCCTGGTTGAATGTGCTCAATGCCAGTATGCAAGGCTGCGATGACAATATCCTCACAACTACAGACAAACTAACTGCATTCAAAAAAAAAACTTCAGCTCTGGCTCGGAAGAGCGATGCAACATAACCTCGAAATGTTCCCACTGGTAAAAAGTTTTAAAACGAGCAATGAATTGTACATCTTGCAACACTGGTAGAAAAGATTGATCATTACTTCCCATCGTTGTCGACAGAAAATTTCGACTGGGTTAGAGACCCCTTTGTGAATTCCAGCTGTTCAGGTCTGACATTGGATGAGGAGGAGGAAATGGCCTGCATTTCAAGTGATCGCACCTTGAAAATGAAACACGGGAGTATGCCACTGGACTCTTTTTGGATATACAACCAGAAACAGTATCCATGCATCTCTTCAAGAGCATTAGCTATTCTTCTACAGTTCTCCACGACATATTGTTGTGAACAGGGATTTTCAGCTCTGACAAATATCGAAGACCAGAAAAGAGAAAGGCTTCTTTGTGTTGATGAGGAGATGAGAGTTTGTTCGTCTCAAATTAGACCGAATATAAATGAGATTACCCGACAAAAACAAGCTCACACCTCTCATTGAGTTTGTATACTTACTTAAGGTTACATATGTAAGAGGCTCGTCTATAAGTATATTTTGGGAATGAATAATGTTTTTAAGCAGCTGCATTGTTTTATACTTTCTGGATGTCCCATGATCATATTATAAAGTAGTTGTGTTCTATGTTATGAATCAAGCACTGCTAGGAGTTGTTTTTTTTTGTTTTTGAATGTATTTCTTATCCATAAAAAATTCGGTGTGGCGTGAGCAAATTTTTATTCCGAAAGTGCGGCCCAGTGAAAAAAGTTTGGGAACCACTGCCATAACTGATGAGGTGAAGAGAAGGATGATGTGGTCCGGCATCCATGTAGCAAGATGAGGGGTTATGAGGCAGTGTCTGGGTGGGCAGCAGCTGCTCCAAAGAGGGTGAGAACCCACAGAGCAGGCATGCCCCTGCCCACCTTCCCATACTCCCTTCTGCAGTGGCCCAGCTTATCCTTGGGGACACAAAGAGGACATTTGTGAGATGATGCTGATGTGGGCATTTAGAGCTGTGAATTGCACCCATTATTTCTTTAGCCAATTACATTAAATCTGTTCCCTCTGGTTCTTGATCCTTCCACCAATGGGAACAGTTTTGTCCCATCTACTTTGTCCAGACTCTTTATGGTTTCGAATACCTCAGTCAAATCTCCCTTCAGCCTTCCAATTTCTAAGGAGAACAGTTCCAGCTTACTCAATCCATCTGCATAACCGAAGTTCCCCATCCCAGGATCCATTCATTAATGTCGTCACTTCCTTCCTAAAGAGTGGTGCACAGAACTCTCATCCACAAACTGTGCCAGAAATAATTCTTCAATAAAAATGTTTATTTATACACAGCAAAGAAATAGAAAGATGGATAATTATATGGTAAAGTTTCTGAGATTTTCTGATGTCAGCTCAAATCTTAATAAGCTGCTAGAATATTTTGCGAAATCACATACTCATTTCCATTTTAACAAATAGAAAATCAGAGGCTGCTAACAGATAGGGGATGATTTTCCACTGAAGCCCCCAGGTGGTTGGGAACATGGTCGGGCAGTCCCCACTGATACCCCCCCCCCCCCCAGGCTGGCACGACTAAAGTCCCATGGGGAGTGCCAAGAAGGTGGACCTGAAGAGGTGGGGCCTGAGGGGCCATGTAGTGGGGGGGGGGTGGGGGTGAAGAGATCAGGCTGTTGATCTATGTTGATTGGAATGGGTGCGTGGGAGAAATTCCTTCAATGAGGGGTCCTCAATTTCACTTTGAGATTGGGGCACCTGATCTCTGCAAAGGCAGGCTTGCCGGTGTGATTGGGCTCAACCCCTCTCCAAACTGGAGAAACCTGACCCCCTCCCAAAAAATGACTGAATGTGGAAGATCACGACCAACTATGCCTGGTGTGAATCACATCAGTTGTATTACCTGAAATGACAGTTAGGCTGGAATTCTCCAGCCATTAACGCCACACTGCCACTGCCAGTGAGGACGTGGAGATGCCGGCGTTGGACTGGGGTAAACACAGTAAGAAGTCTGACAACACCAGGTTAAACTCCAACAGGTTTATTTGTTGGACTTTAACCTGGTGTTGTTAGACTTCTTACGGCCAATGAGAACAGTGAATTTGGCACTCAGCTTAATCTACAGCACTGCAGTGGGATGGAAGAATCCCGGCTGCAAGCGAGGTTGGAGATTCCCCTAAGCATTTTTTGGGAAAATTCCACCCATTAATTTCTCAACATCCATCCCCACAAGATGAAGCTTCCTTCAGGAAGATAGAAGCAAATTTAGCCCCAATCTCACTTCCTGCTGAAAATAATATGCAAGTTTCTCTATAATTGACCATGGGGATAATCTGCTCCCACATACTGGTGGTACAATAACAGGAAAGATTACAAGAGAAAAGTTTTCCTCTACTTTTCAGCTTCTTTGCTGCTACCTGACTTCAGTTTTCAGTGACGTTCAGGCTATATGAATGCAGTTCCAGTGGAGATCATTGTTATATAATGCTGAACACTGAGATGTTTATATTTATAACATTTAGCAACAGCTGATACAAACTGTAAATCCATACGCATGTAACAAAGTGACAAATCAAAGCAGAGTTTTTTGAAAGTGAAACTGCAAATGACACTTGCAAGTGGTCTGAAGAACTTCCACTTGCATGCGGCTGAATTTGCAGCAAGTAACCCAGGTATTTGAAAATGACAATCATCCAAACTTTATATGTTTTCCATTTCCAATTTTGGTGCTTTCCCATGGTATCAAAAGGTTTGCCTTTAAACTGACTATAACACACTGTACATCATTTATTTGGCTGTGAGCTATTTCCAACCTGGTGGGATTACAGACAGGGTTGTGGCTTCTCACCCTCAGGGAACAGGGATTGGAAACTTAAAAATGTTTTTTGAAAGGTGAAAAGTCTTGTTTTAAATACAGCTTGCATTTGTTCCCGGTGGATCAGTGCCTGGTCGTTAATTAGGTCCTTATTGATCAATTATATAAAAATAGACTAATACCCTAGGCCTTAACAGTAAAGTGCATACCAATAAGAACCCTACCAAACACTCCAGATGATGAACATGGCCATCTCCACCGCAAAGGACATACTTCTTACAGCAGAAGGCTATTCAGCCCTTCATATCCATGCTGGCTCTCTGCAAGAGCAAATCACCTAATTGCACTCCCCTGCCTTTTCCGCATATCGTGCAAATATGTTCTCATTAGGTAACTTGGAAATTCATTCTGAAAGGCACGCTTCCACCACATTCCCGGGCAGTACATTCTAGATCCTAACCGTGCATGGCATAAATAAATTCCTTCATGGCACCATTTATTTTTCTGCCATTCGTCTTAAACTGGAGTCCTCACCAATGAAAATAGTTTTTCCATATCTACTCTGTCCGTATTCCTCATGATTTTGAACGCCTCTATCAAATCTCCCACTCAACCTTCTCTTCTCCATGGAGAACAATACCAGTTTCTCCAATTGATCTGAGTAACTGAAGTCCTTCATTCCTGGAACTAATCTCACAAATCCTTCCAGAACTTTCTCTAAAGCCTTCAACATCTTTCCCAAATTGTGATGCCCAGAAACTAAACACAACACTGCAGTTGGGGCCTGACCAGTGTTTTTAAAAAGGTTCATCCTAACCTTATATATGAATTCCAGTATTGTTATTTATTCCTGGTCAGTCAGTATTTTGAACACATTTGCAGCAGCAGTGAATTGCTCCTCTGCTTACCGCCTGATGGGCACAAGGTCTATCTTCTCTGAAGGAGCTCCAGCCTGGGCCATGAGCATGCGCACACGGCTCCAGCCTGGGCCATGAGCATGCGCACATGCGCTTTTCCGGCTCGCGCCGCCTGGCTGACGGTTGGGGTGCTGTGACGTCACAATGGGGGCTTGTGTTGGGCGGGAAGCGCGCGGCAGTACCTCACACCTGGCGGCGTTCAAGATGGCGGCGTGTGGTTACCTGCTGCTGCTCACCTGTGTCCTGGGCCACTTACCCCTGGGTGAGTACTTGACAGAATGGCCAGCTTCTCCTCTGAACAGTGAATAATTCCCAAATTTGACAGCAATAGGCACTCTTACCAGCTGCAGTCATTTACCGATTAGTGGGTAAAGTTGAAGATTTTTGTCACCTTGATCGTTAACATATGGATTTTGATCAAGGACGGTTCAGTAAATTTGTATTCCTTTAATTCATTCATGGGATATGGGCATTATTGGCTGGCCAGCATTTATTGCCCATCTCTAGGTGCCCAAGGGCAGTTGAGAGTCAACCACATTGCTGTGGCTCTGGAGTCACATCTTGGCCAAACCGGGTAAGGACAGCAGATTTCCTTCTTTAAAGGACATTAGTAAAACAGATGGGTTTTCCCTACAATGCTTTGTGGTCATCAACAGATTTTTTTTATTGAATTCAAATTCCACCATCTGCTGTGGTGGCATTCAAACCTGGGTCCCCAGAACATTTGCTAAGTTTTTGGATTAACACACTAATTATAATACCACGAGGCCATCACCCAAAGCCCATCACAACTGATGGATTAATTTTTTTATGTATTGTCATTGGTGATATATAGAGAAACATGGCAATCAATATACATTCAGCAAGGTCCCACAACAGTAATGTGATAAACAGAAAATATAAGCAGAAGTAGGCCATTCGACCCTTTGAGCCTGCTACACCATTCATTATGATCATGACTGGTCATCAAACTCTAAATCCTGATACTTGCCCGCCCCCCACCCCACGCCCCCCCCCGCCCACGCCCCCCCCCGCCCACGCCCCCCCCCGCCCACGCCCCCCCCGCCCACGCCCCCCCGCCCACGCCCCCCCACGCCCCCCCGCCCACGCCCCCCCCCCCGCCCACGCCCCCGCCCACGCCCCCGCCCCCGCCCACGCCCCACCCGCCCACGCACCCCCCGCCCACGCACCCCCCGCCCACGCCCCCGCCCACCCCCGCCCACGCCCCCCCGCCCACGCCCCCCCCGCCCACGCCCCCCCCGCCCACGCCCCCCCGCCCACGCCCCCCGCCCACGCCCCCCCGCCCACGCCCCCCCGCCCCCGCCCAGCCCCCCCCGCCCACGCCCCCCCGCCCACGCCCCCCGCCCACGCCCCTCCGCCCCCGCCCCTCCCCCGCCCACGCCGCCCCCCGCCCACGCCCCCCCCACGCCCACGCCCCCCCGCCCACGCCCCCCCCGCCCACGCCCCCCCCCCGCGCACGCCCCCGCCCCCACCCCCCCGCCCCGACCCCCCACTCCTCCCTCTCCCCCCCCACTCCCCCTCCCCCCACTCCCTCTCCCCCCCCCCACTCTCCTCCCCCCCCACTCTCCCTCTCCCCCCCACTCTCCCTCTCCCCCCCACTCTCCCTCTCCCCCCCACTCTCCCTCTTCCTTCTCCCCCCCTCTCCCTCTGCTCTCCCCCCCACTCCCCCTCCCCCCACCTCCCCCTCCCCCCCCACTCCCCTCCCCCCCACTCCCCCTCCCCCCCACTCCCCCTCCCCCCCCACTCCCCCTCCCCCCCCCCCACTCCCCCTCCCCCCCACTCCCCCCTCCCCCCCACTCCCCCTCCCCCCTCCCTCCCCCCACTCCCCCTCCCCCCCACTCCCCCTCCCCCCACTCCCCCTCCCCCCCACTCCCCCTCCCCCCACCCCTCCCCCCCACTCCCCCTCCCCCCCCACTCCCCTCCCCCCCTCCACTCCCCCCCTCCCCCCCCCACTCCCCCTCCCCCCCCACTCCCCCTCCCCCCCCACACCCCCTCCCCCCCCACACCCCCTCCCCCCTCCCCCCCCTCACCCTCCCCCCCACTCCCACCTCCCCCCCATCCACCTCCCCCCACTCCCCCTCCCCCCCCACTCCCCCTCCCCCCCCCACTCCCCCTCCCCCCCC